>NC_142283.1:40747249-41422665 GCF_052056855.1 Sturnus vulgaris
TCTGGGCTCTGGACTGATATGAAATAGTTCAGATAAAGAGTACAAAACACAGATATGGGAATCTTTGATATTATTGCTTTAAATGAAAAACAAAACTGTAAAACTGCCTGGTTTCATAACAGACATTGAGCATAACTTTTGTGGTCTAGTTATGAGCACAAGTACCTGAAAGACAGTTGAAAGATCAAAACCACAGATTCTGCATGACTCTTGGGGAAAAATCTGCTTTTACTCCAGTATTTGCAAGTCTGCACTTGCAATTCTGACTACCAATTTCTGGCAATTTTTCACGTTTCTTTTCTACTGTTCTTTTTTTTTTTTTTCCTTGTTTGTACTTGTTGATTTTCTGCTTGTACTGTTGCTCTGTTGGTTTGATAAAAACTCTCTGAGTGCAACCCCAGGTCTGTTACCGTGTCAGCCTCATACTCCATTTAAAGAGCAGAGTTGGCCAACTGCTGGATTTTTCCCCAGCTCTGAGGGATAAGCTACCTACATAACCCTGAAGTTATTTTTTTAAAGGTTGTATGTATTTTTCCCCTGTCTTTTGATAGATAGATACCCTCTGAAGCATTTTCAACAGTTTCCTTCATTTCATACTTGTTGCTTGTGAGAAAAGGATTCCTTTCTCCAGATCAAAACATTTGTCTGGACCCTGTTGCCCTCCATGCCATCAAACATCTGCTGCATCTTTTTGTAAATGCCTTGTGATGGAAAGTGTTAAATGTCTTTGAAATGGCAGCCTGTGGAAAGAGTACAGAGCAGATAAATGAATGATCTCTTCTTCTGGAATTCTGGCAAGTGCTCTGTTAATGCACACAAAGACAGAAAAGGTGTATTTCCTCAGATATGTCTCCCTTACTCAGTCATTAACATTGTTTCTTCATTTGAGTAGTGACAAGTTCAGTAACTGCAGTGAGATAATCATTCTTCTATGCCTTTATATAAATTATTGTGTTGCATACGTTAAAGAAAATTTCTGTGAAATTTTAAAAACATTTTTATTTGGATTTATTAGTTTTTTAATATTAATTTCTACCTATTTAAAATTCCTACCTTTCTCTTTAGCCCTGTGAGCATGCAAATTCAAATTTCTCCCCCCACCCAAAAAGAAAATAAATCAAGATATTAACTGTTTCTTTCTCATCAATAAGACCATGAAGTTATACAGCTTAAATATATCAGTAGCTATTTTATTTTATTATTTTAAAATAACTTTGTTTCCCTTAGGATTTTTCATAATAATATATTAGAAACAGTGGTTTGCAGCTATATTTTTATTTCACCTTTTTAGTCTTGTTGCTTAAGTTGACAAACCTTTGAAACCTAAAACACCAATGCATTTGGCTCTGTATGATCACCATTAGCCAGTATCAACTTTTGGGCTCATAGTTTTTTCTATATTAAGAAGAAATCTGGATACTTTTTTGAGTAGAGCCTTTATTTCAGATAATTACATAGAAGAAAATCTGTAGCCTTCTCTAGCTCTGCCTTTTAAGATTATACTTTTAAGATTATACTAGGCCAAATGATGGAGTGCGGGTTTGAGGAATATTTGCAAGTCAAAGACTAACAAACAAACCAAATAAGAAATGCAGGCTCAGATGCGTAATAGTCAATAAGTGAAAGGTAGCTTGTGCTACTCTTTGCCTTACTGATGCACACTGAAATTTTTATTACTCAGTAGTGGTTGGGACAGGAAACTCCTATTTTAGATTTTAATTTACTGCTTCTTCAGGCATCAGTTGATTCTGCTCTTGGCAGATTATTTTGCTTTTATTTAGGATGATGAGAATAACTCTGGATAAAATGCATAAGATATATAATGCATATTTGTCTTGCATTGTCAATTTTGTTTTGCCCATTGTCAGTTGTATTTGAAGTTAAATTATGTGTTTGATCATATTATTCATTGAAGCATGTTTAGTTTTTAATGTCTGCGGGTTAGAAATGTGTTATGTGGAAAACTGTTATGAATTTTTATATTACACATTGAATGATGAGCTTTTTTCAGATGAAATAAAATTGTCTGGGTGTATAGAAAACCCATGTAAAACTCAGTTATTTATTTATGAAGTCTTCTAGAGATTAATCCAGAACTAAAGACTTAATTTAAGGTATAATATATAATGGCAAAGGACTCTATAAGGAAATAAATTACACTAGATAGGTAAATATCTAGTGTATCTAGTAAATACATGAAAAAGAAATCATGGGTCTGTTTTTGGACTATATCACATTACCCTATCATTACTTTGCACGGAGAAGAAATATCCCAATTCTATCTGTTGGCACTTACCTAATTCTTATCAGACTTGACCCTCTGGTTTTATGCCTTTTTTAATATTCCAGATAAAGCAGAGTTTTCAAGAAACTCGAGCTGAGCATATGCAAAATCAAATATTCCAGGTAAAGGTCAGGTGAAAACATGTTTGAGCATGCTGTTGGGAGCCAAAGACATCATTTAATATATCTTTTCTTAGTTATCATGTTCTCTCTCTCTCTCTCTCTCTCACCTCTCCAATTTTTGCTTTGAAACACATTGATATTTGTCAATATGTGAAATAAGACACCAAAGGATTTTGGCTCATATGCTTAGATAGTAAAGACAGTCTTCCAGTAGTCATCTTAGAAGGCCTTCTCCAGGTGTCAAAGGTCAAAATGATGTGGAAATTTCATCTTCAAAAACACATTCCATCAAACTGACATGGAAAAACATTAAGGCTTTTTGTAATGCCAAATGCATGCACAGCAGTACCTCTGACTTCACCATTTTCTGAGAATAGAAATTCTGATAATAGGTTATCTTCTGAGGAATGATTTCATCTTCATAAACTTATTGAGTCTAATATGGGTAAAGTGTAATGGCTTGTGATATGTAGGAGATTAAATAATATTTTTTTCATTACTTTTTGAACTAGACTTTTATGAAAGGCTGTAACTCTGGAATATGTCTTTTTGAACTTTCCAGTAGTACCACTGAGAGGAGGCTGTTAGTGAATAAAATTTTTGAACACACATCCAAAAAATAAATACAAAACTTAAGAAAGCTAAGTTTTTTGTGTGAAGTTAAGTAGCATGACTCTAATGGAGTTTTATTTTCAAAGTGAGCATTAAGATATCTTTTCAGTACTCAAACACACATAAATGGCATTCTGATTTAAGAAGGTAGAACTGAACTTGGCCCTCATTTTACAGTACTGCTGTGATTTTTTTTTCTTCTCTTTTCTTTTTTTTCTTGAATACAGGACCTTTTTATAGAGCTTCTGATGTGACTGAAATGCACAGAGACATGAGGCTGCTGGTTGACAATCCAGTAGAACTCACTGGATATAAGCCAATGCCAGTGAAGCCCTCCCAGGAATAAGCTGGCCTTTACTGGGTCACTGAGAGTTGGCATCTAAGGAGAAAACATCATGCTTATACCTTTTTTACATAGAAGAGGTGTGCAAAAATGAGAGGAACAGTCATCCTGTAAAGATCCTGAAGTCACTAAGGTTGTATAAATTGACTGCCTCCCAGTTAATCCCTCCATCTTGTTTCTGGGATGAACTTTTCTCTATATTTCTATGTGACATGCAGCTGTTGATTTACCTAAGAAAAGCCTAAGAAAAAAAATTTCTACTATCTGTACTGAAGATTCTCACTGCATACGCTCTTATTTTGCCTTGAACTCCCTTTATCGCCAATAGATTTTCTTGCATAATAAAACAAGTAAAACATGTCCAACTAGAAAGCAATATGAGATGAGAGATCTCAATGCTGTATGTTGTACTGAATTTTTTCTGCCATTCTGAAATGAAACTTTTTGGACCTCAGCAACATTACAGAAGCCACAAACTTTATTTCTTCAAAAAGAAAGCAGGAACTATTGTATATTGATTTACTTGGTGTAACTACTGCAATGTTAAAAGTCTAATAAAAATATGTTATCCACCAGAACTGCCAGTTAGTTTGTAAATGTTGACTTCTTCATGCAAAAAAATATATATTTTTTAACTGAATCCTTGAAAATAATGTTAAGGAAAAGATTTAGTAGAAGTAATGTCTCTCTCTTTTTTTTTTTCTTTCGTCCTTTTTATCCTTTTTATTCCCCTTTTGGTTTTTTTTAAATTAAAAAGGAAGTTTCAAACTATATGCTAGGGATTTCCTCCTGCTCCAACAGATTGATTATTCTATTTTAACAGAATTATAATTGCTGTAAATTCTGTAAACTACTCAGTTTCCTTTGAAATCAATGTGTGAGTAAAACAGGAGTGTTTTAGGGAGGGTTTCTGAAGGAAGAAAACTGCTTTAAAGAACATCACAAGTAAATAAACAAGAGAATGATGTAAGTTGATAAACAAAAAACCATAGGCTGATTAAGGAAGTTTAAGTCTATAATAGAAGAACACAAGAATCTCAAAATGATTAGTCATGGAAGAAATACTAATTTGATTTAAGAAATGTATGTGTTTGGAAGAAAGTGATACTGAAGTTAAATTAATTCTTGAGTTGTGAAAAACTTGTAATAGGATTACTATTGACCTCTGTATTGAAATTTCCTGATATTTTGGTCTGAATTTTAGGGAACAGAGAGGACATGTTCCACATAAAAAGTAGTTCACTGAGTTCTCAAGAAGGAATTATTTCTAGTAATGTTGGTAACAAATGCTGTCTCTACTGGAGTTCCTTAATATTAATTTTTGATGCAATAAGACAGACTGGGTGCTATCCTTTGGTAAGTGCTTCAGTGTAAGTGTGCATCTTAAATACTCTATAAGACTCACCTAGGAGCAGTAAAAAAATAAGTGAACTATATCTGTGAACATTCTTTCTAGTTCTTGCTTGTTGTGTTCTCAAAGTGAAATGAATTTAAAAATGTCTTCAATCTGAAACAAGCCTTAACACACAAATTTTCATGAGCTCTGCAAACCTAGCATCTTGTGTCAAAAGCTTTAATGTGACCAGTGCAGTGGCTATGTTTTGAGGGCCAGCAAGGGAAGATGTTATGACACAAGCTCAGTATGACTAATGCTGTAGCTAAAGAACCTGGATCCAAGGTTCTCTGGGGGAAGAACCTCTTTCTAATATCCAGTCAAAACCCCCCTTGGCACAACTTCATTCCCTCAAATCCTGTCACTGTCAGCACAGAGAAGAGATCAGAGCCTGCCCCTCCTCTTTCCTTCCTCAGGAAGTTGTATCTCAGTCTCCTACAGGCTGAATAGACCAAGAGACCTCAGCCAGTCCTCACACGGCTTCCCCTGAAGGCTTTGAAATTTCAATTTAAAAAACTGAAAGAAACTTGTGTTTTTTTAGTCCTGAATGTGTTAAAAATATTTTGGCAAAATAAAATTTCGCAAATCACAGAACTCCATTTTCCCCCATCCTTCCACACTCTCTCTAATTTCTCTTTGTACTTAAACAGAAGGGACGGCAAAATCAATCACAGATCCTTTATATGTCAAGGTCACTACGGGAAAATGTGTGTATGAAGGTTTACTTTGAGAAACTTTTCATAACCTATCCCCGAAGTCATTGTTTCCTCACTTCTTCACGTGGAAATATTTTTTTACTTCTCTTTTTGTCATTACATTTTGTCAGTTTGTGTTGTAGAGCACAACACTATGGGGAACTGCTGGGAGTTCTTTTAAAAGGGAGGCTCTAGGACGATATTTAGTCAAACGAGACAATATAATATCTGAGAACCATTTACTGGTAACAAAGAAAGAGTTGCCCTACTAAAGAGGTGTAGGAAAGACAGAAAATGAGGAAGGGAAATGAAAAACGCTGAGGAAAGAGAGGGGACGGAGAGAAGGAGCGGCCGTCACCACCGGAGGGTCGAGCAGCGCCAACGCCGGCCGCTGGCCTGGGCCCGAGCTCGCTGCCTGCGGAGAGCCCGCGCAGCTCCACGGAGGACAGGAGCGGCTCCAGGGGCACAGCTCCACGGAGGAGAGGAGCGGCTCCACGGGCACAGCTCCACGGAGGAGAGGAGCGGCTCCAGGGGCACAGCTCCACGGAGGAGAGGAGCGGCTCCACGGGCACAGCTCCACGGGGGAGAGGAGCGGCTCCACGGGCACAGCTCCACGGAGGAGAGGAGCGGCTCCACGGGAGCAGCCCAAGACAGGAGCGGCTCCACGGGCGCAGCTCCCGGCGCTCGCCGCAGGGCCTGGGATCGGTGGCTGCAGGATCGCTGGGAATGCTGGATGGCCGGAGCACGGGCAGAGGCCGGTGGCTCAGGCAGGAATGCAGGGACAGGAACGGGGCCTCGGACAGGAGCCCAGGGAGGCTGGGACAGGCAGAGGGAGGGCAGGACACGGCTGCACGTGGAGCTCAGAGGTCAGTCCGTGTCCAGCCAAGCACCCAGCGAGAGGGAGGATGAGCAAGGAAGGCAAGGGCGAGCCAAGGGCCCGCCAGGCCAGAGCAGCCAAAAGGCAGGCTGGAGCCAGCGAAAGCGGCAAGAAGACCAAAACTCCTCAGAGCTTGTGACACAGTTAAGTTTTTTTGCCGGGTCTGCCTGCTGACAGGAGACATTGGTCCAGTCCAATGCCCCACTGCAGTCCATCCATGGACACCTTTTGCCATGGCACTGGAGAGCCTTTCTGGAGGGCACAGGGCTCCTGGTGCTCCCCTGCCGACTGCCTGTGCCCTGTGAGACATGAAGTGCCTCCCAGGAAAAGCCTCCCAGAGACCAGGCTTTCTCCCATCTTCTCCCACGGCCTCCTGCACGTGGGCAGCCCCTCCGCCACATGCCTCTGACAACCTGTGTTGAGACAGAGACCAAAATTAAATTGGCTCCTCACAATTTGTGATTGAAGTAACGGTGTCGTGCAGTGAGTCTGCCAACTTCCTCTCCTGGGCAGTCAAAGCTGTGAAATCTGGTAAAATATTCAAGACAGCATATGCTGTATGAAATATATTGTCTTGAGATTCAAATATTTATTTGCTTCTGTTGTGATTTTCCTTGTAGTTACATAATTGTTACTGGTGTGCATACCCTACTTCTGTGTTCTTTAGGACAATCTGCTCTCAAAGCAGGACCACCCCTGAGAGTTTTGACACAGTTTTTGAGCAATGACAAACAATAACCTGAGCCTGAACGTGAGGCTTTCAGATAAAACTTTAATTTCTCTGAAAAGTGATGACAGATTGTGAACAAAGCACGTTAGTTTAGAAGGTGGAAAGGTAAAATTCTTTTACGGATTTGTGGGCCTAAGGCCATGGTAAGTTTGACCCACACAAAACGCAGCATGACAGAGAAAAACCTGTATTTATTTCTAATTGCACTAGTGGGTTTTTTTTTGTTGTTTTGTTGTTTTGTTTTTTTGTTTTTTGGTTTTTTGTTTGTTTGGTTGGTTTTTTTGGGTTTTTAGTTTGCTTGCTTTTTTGTTTTGTTTTTTTTTGTGTTTTTTTCTTTTTTCAATTTGACCATGTTTTATAAATAGGAAATCCCTGCAAGACTAAGAAAACTAATTTTGAATATCAGCCTGTAATATAATCTTAATGTAGTGTTAAGTGTAATATGTAATTATGTAATATGATCTTAATAGAGAGTTAGGATATACAATAGTAAAAGTATCAAAGGAGGTTAACTGAAGGAACATTAACCTTTCTTTGGTAAATACCCATAAAGTTTTAGAACTCTCACTGCATAAGTGCTTAACATCTCTCAGCCATAGGTCAGAACACCTCATCAGATTGAAGGAGCCACATAAAGGATGGACAATGACTGTAAGAAATTTTAAATTTTATTTCAAGTGTTATCTATCTGTCTATCTGGTAGCTCAAGCCTTTGAGACTTGTGTCCACAAAGTCTTCTACTGTGCTTTTTCTGATTGTGTATCTATACACTTGAAGGTGTAGAAATATTTGTCTTCTACTTGAGCTAGTCTCAAAATAGTTGGTTTGTTTTTCTTTTTCTTTAAAGTCTTATAGTAGGGAGAAAAAATTTAAAACTTCAGGACAAGCAGTTCTTACCAGGAAGATATTGATCATAACCAATTACATGAGCTACAAATACTTGGCATGTGAATCTGCCTTTTCAAAAGGATTTACATTTTTTTATTCATTATCACTCATATATATTCATTTTGCAACACTTGCCACTCTTAGTAACACTAACAATATGTGATAGATCACCACAATATGTGGTGAGGATGGGAACTGCTGTGAAATTCTGCTGGGAATTGACTAGTCTCACTTTGAAAGTAGGCTAATGTGACTTTCCTATTTATCGGGCTGATAATTTTGAGATAGATTCTAAACTCTGTTTGGAAAAATACACACTGTGTTCCCTGTTATCTTCCCTTCCTTATTAAAAGTTTCATAAACTAAGGCATGAAGAAATACTCTAATTCAAAAGTAATCTAGACTGTCTCTTTTCTAATATTTCCTCAAAGTAATTTTATTATGTCTTTTCCCCCTTACCAGCCATCTAAAGTGAAAATTTTAGCAGCTGTTAAATTTTAGCAGCAGAGAGTTTTTAAATTTGAAGTCACTAGTAATTCACTTGTGGATGAAGTTTCTACCTAACACAAGTGCTGACTTTCTCTTTTGCATTCCCAGAGTTTCCCTTTTCAGAAATAACATCTTCTTTCATTTAACTCTTGCTGTTCTCTTGTCTGAAATGCACAGCTCAAGCTGTTATGAACAGAGGTAAATTTGCATTCTAGAACCTATTCACCATAAATTGCAGAGCTTTCAGTGGCTGAATGAAGATCGTGCTGTCCTTCCTCAGCTGACATACAGCTGTGTTTTCTCACAGCTAAAACTTGTTCTTTTCTAAAAAAAACCTGCAATATGACTTTTATATCAGAATATTAAAGCCTGTGCCTGAATTAAATACAGATGATTAATTTTGTATTTGAATTTCAGTCCTACAGCCGTCACTTTGTCACCAAACAGTCTTAATCACTAATTTTTATGACAATTTATCATCATGCTTTTGTGAAACTTCTCTCAGTAATTTTTTTTCCGTTTTTGCATTCAGGCTGTGCATACCCACTTTTAACATTCTGCACTCTTCCAAGACCCTTCTTCAAGTTTCACTTCATGCAGAGGGTTAAGGGGCAGGTAGTTGCTTTCTGTCCATATTTCATGGAATTTTAGACTGAAAGACTAAATATCAAAGTAATATCAAAATAAGATAAAAATCATAGAATGGTTTGTGTTAGAAGAGACACTAGACACTGGAGAGAATAATTTCAACTCTCTGCCATGGGTATGGATGTCTTTCACTAGACCAGGTTTCTCACATCTCCATCCAACCTAGCACTGAACACTTCCAGGAATGAGGCATCCAAACTTCTCCTGGCAACATGTTCTGGTACCTCACCATCTTCACAGTAAAGAATTTCTCCCTAATAACCAGTGTAATTCCACACTCTCTCAGTTTAAAGCTATTCCCACTTCTCCTATCCCTACACACTCTTGTAACCTCTCTCAGCTCTCTTACAGGAGCCCTTCAGGTACTGGAAGGTGCTATAAGGACTCTCTGGGACCTTCTCTTCTCCAGGCTGAACAGCCACAGCTCTGTTACTTTGTCTTCTTCATATGAGAGATTCTTCAGCTCTCAGATCATCTTCATGGCCCTCCTCTGGGGTCACTCCAAAAGGTCCCCATCCTTGTGCTGGGGCCGCAGAGCTGGACGCAGTACTCCAGGAGGGGTCTTACGAGGGCTGAGTACTGTGTTAGAATTGGTTTTACAAATTTTCCTGATACTTTCTGCTCTCAAGAGCACTTTTTTTCAGGGTTTTCTTGCTGGGTCAACAAAAGAATTTGCTCAGGATGGTTCTTATTTTGAAGGAACTAAATACTATCCATGAACCCTATGACTTTAAGTGTGGGCTTCACATATGGTGGGAAGAATATTTTCTGTTTTCAGTTGAGAATGTGCATAATGTGTGTTCATTCTGGTGTGAAATGGCATGGTCATGTGAAATTTGGGAAACCAGGGCTAGCTAGGTGAGAGGGGCCTGTAAACTCTTTCTCCTTTTTCATATTCTGTTTATCAGTAGAATTTGCTGTTTAACTGTACGCTTTGTGTCGGATCACAGTCTACTAGCAAAGACTTTCAATGCTTTTGGGAAACTGGCCCCTGCAACCATAGGACTGGCTGAAAAGTGGGTAGATATTAAAAGAGTTACAATATGTGGCTAAATAAACTTGTTTCATATGGAGTTTGTTGTTGTGTCTGACAGTGCAGTGGAAAATGACAGACTGGCCTTATATGGACTTTGATGCATTTTCCTTTTTTTTAAAATGGTTGTAAATTATATGAAGTTTGGTTTTGTTTGTGCTTTTTTGTTTGTTTGTTTTTGGTTTTGTTTGTTTTGTTTTGTTTTGTTTTCTTCTTTTTCCTTGCTTTCTCTCCCTGTAGTGCTTGCCTCTAAATGACATGACTATTTCCAACAGAAAATTTGAAGACTATGCATGAAGTTTTCAGAAATGTACTATTCAAATTATCCACTTTGTTTTCATTTATGTGCAGCTAACAATACTCTTTATATATAATTGATACTTGAATGGAGATTTGGAATTTGTTTAATGTTTTGTCTCCTACAAGATCAATTTTTCACTTCTGCCTGGTTATTCAAGCAGCAGCTTGAACTAGGAGAAAAATAATCCTGCACTTCTGTATAATTATTATGAAATCAGAACTTACAAATGACCTATAAAGAATATTTAGCAGGAAAAAGGACCACCTTCCCTCCAGCTATTATGAGGTGCTTGCAAAGCTTTTTTAAAAAACTGCATTATCACTGAACTAGTTAATTAATTTTATTTTATAAAGCAGACAGCAATTTAACGTAATTTTCCCCTCCCATTGTCTTGATATAATTTTAATAAAGATCCAGAGCTTCTAAAATCACAGGTAACCAAAGTACATGAAAATACAGCTAAGGATGAAAGCTACTCTGGGATAAAAATCTCTTTTGTGGCAATTTTTGCTTTCTGTGGTAGTATTTTTCTCTCTTTTCCATTCATATAATCAAAGCCCAAGTTAATAGAACTAATTGAAAAATCAGCAACTAAGCACATTGCAGCTGAATGTCATCATAAAAATATTTTAAAGCACTTTAATTAACCCCTTGAACACCAGGGAAATATGCAAATTAATTTTCTTATTTCCCTGAGCTCTTTTTGAAGCTATTTAATTAACATGTTTTTACAAATTCTCTGTTTTAATAGTAGCTCTGCATTTTGGGTACAAGGGGAGCCAGCTCTGAATGCAGGACTAAAACTCGTAGGTTTTTTTTTTCTCTTTAATGATTGAATTTAATCTTCAAATTTGGCACAAAAAAAGAATCTACAGATGATAATTAATTTTTTTACATAACTTTTTGGCACAATTCTTAATAACATTTGAGAATATTCTGAAGGGACTCCATTGTTTTAGAATTATATCCTCTAAACACAAAGTGACCTTTGCCATTGTCTCATAGATGGTTCTTGTGGTTGGATTGAAATTTGTGTCCATGGGAACTGTGGTCATCCAAAAATCAGGATGAAACATGGTGTAAAATAAGGCACCATTTGTTTCCCAGATATTGAACACTTTCCAGTTTAGACATTACAAACAAGCATGAAACAGAGTGTTGGCTGAATACCAAATAAGTGCTTTTATAAATAAATCACTTTACAAATTTTGCTGGTATCTACTGAATAATTCATGTGACAAATAGGACATGGTCAGCAACAGTGCTCCTTGAATACAAAAGAAAATCCCTGTTAATTGAATTTTTTAAATGAAAAATTAGTAATTTTCAATGACTTTTATATTCAAGAATTGTTACTCAATTAGTCTTACAAAATAGCAGTCAGAGGGCTTCACATTGGTACATTCTACATTCTACACTGGTAGAAAGACATGTCATTTGAGGACAACTTAAATTTTCTTTTGTACTCTTTCCCTAATGGTCTTTTGTCCACTTTTGTCCTTTTCAGCTTCAGTGCTAAGTCCTGAAAAAAGCTCCTCTGCTTGGTGTACCAGAATATCATGTGACTTGTTATTGGCCCAGCAATTCTTCTACTTTCATGTCATTGGGAATGTTTCACATTCATAATATTCTGAATGGATACATGGGCATTTATTAATACAAATAGTTAACGTGTATTTGAATATTGCATAATGTCCATTTTCACCCTTGAAATTAAAAAAAACCAAACCCAAACAAAAAAATTCCTAATATTCGATTCTACAGTTAGGAATTGTACCTGGTAATTATGGCGGAATTATAAAAGTGATTCCCATGAATTTGAGAAAGAACTGAAGCTCTGGGTTTGTTATTGCCAATGACTTGACTACAAAACCTTTAGATTAAGGAAAGCACTTAAATTTGAAATTATTTCATATTTATTTAAATTTGAGAAGATAAACCATGGGCTTGTCAATGTGTCTAACAACTGCTAAAATGTACTGGGATATCTTCAGTTAGAACTGTGCCATACATGTGTTCCAGTTTAGCTCTGTGATTTAGGTCAAAGTATATGAATTATCTACCAGAGATCTGATGATACAAACATTGCGTTGTCTTCTTTTTTTTTTACTGAGTATTCAATAGGATCTCTGGATGACTTCCAAAATGTTTTTGTAAAAGTTAGCAATGTAGGGGTTTATGGAACAGCTGTAGCGCTCTTCTGAAACGGAACTCTAGGCAGTCTGTTTCTATTCAAAGGCTTTTTAATAAAAATTTATTACACACATGAATATAACTGGTAAAAAGGATACATCCCAAAAAAATCCGAACATGATCACATGAAGATTTGCACAAAGGTTCGTTTTCAGCTGTTGTCAACAGTCTGGCTGCTCAGTGAAATGCGTCAGGAACATACACATGTGTGTGATGGATATAGATTTATGGCCTTCTTTCTATCATGTGACTGCAGTGGGATAGTTCCACGTTTAACAGATGATCCTGGAATATATTGCTGAAGAGGAAGGGCTTTGAATGTCATGTGATTGAAATAAATATATTTATTTGAATTAGGATAATTTAAAATATAATTCGGTAGTGGTTATTTTCACTATAGCAGGTGCATCCTGACTCTAGAAAATAGTGTCACTGTAAAAAAGAAGAGTATGCCATGTTTACAGTAGGAAACAGATGTAAAAACTGAAGTGAATACTCCATTAATCCAGTCTGAGTTTCAAAAGAAAAAAAATTATTTCTTGGTTTATGGCCAGTAGCACTGATTGAGCTGCAATGTGTCTACCATAACAATCTCCTATCATGCTGTAAGAGATGTAAGAGAAAAGAAAATACCATGGTATTTAGTAAATTTTTTAACGGCAGAGAATCAAATTTTTCTTGTATTTCTTCAATATGTAGAGCAGCAGTAACAAATTGCTACCCCTATTTAGAGTTTAATTCCTCTAAGTATTTTATTTGCAGTAGTAATGGTAAAGAAAAATGAGCCAAGGATGAATGGACATAACCAATAGTTCAGGAAAGATCGCTACATGAACTCAGAAATTGCCTGATGGGTTTGTTTAGATGCTTTTCTTTAGGGAATTCTTAAAAAGTGCCATAAATCCCTTTTATCTCTATTGTACATATTTTAATATTAGTTTTCCTTTTAACACTGTTCTGTGTAGTATATATAAAGAAGCACTTTTTCTGTCTGAAATATCAATGAGGCTCAAGATGCCATCTCTAAATATTTCAGTTTTTATAGTCATATTGAATCTGCACTTTTGCTGATTTCAAGATGCTTTTGAAATACTGCGGCTCCTTGGTTGGTCTTGGATTTTCTATCTAAAAAATCCACTCATGAATAATTCTTTTCAGAGAAATAATCTTGTTAGCATTCCCAAGACTTAATCAAGGCATTAAGCTTGAACAACATGCACCTCTGAAAGATGCACATTCATTCAGCTACAACTTTTATTGTGTAAAGTAAGCTAGGTCGCTCTGTTGGAAAAGTTTTTTTCCTAGACTGAGTCATTCTTTTGATTACTTTGGATTTTGTAACATCTCTCAACTTTCTTCTTAAACTATCCCTGCTTCTGGAATATTTTTACAGTTCTAGTGGGTGCAGTGATCGGTACGGATTCCATTATTGATATGATCATGTTCCACAACATGAACTGGACCCTTAGCTTATGTAGGTTAGCTTAAGTTGTATTAGATAACTGGCCTTAAACTGAAGGAGGGGATTTCTGTATTAGATATTAAGAAGAAATTTTTTACTGTGAGGGTGCTGAGGCACTTGGTCAGATGGACCAGAGAAGCTGTGGAGTCCCCATTTCTGGTGATGCTCAAGACCAGGCTGTGTGGGGCTCTGAGTTGTCTGGGCTAGAGGAAGGTATCCCTGCCAATAGCAAGGGTTTGGAACTAGTTGATTTTTGAGGTCACTTCCAACCCTAACCATTAAATGACTCCGTGATTCCATAGTCTGAACCGTAACTGAATGACGTAATTGTTCTCTTTGCTGCATCTTTTCACAATCTGCTAATTTATTTATGAATTTTCTTCCTTATTATCAGTCCCTGTAGCACACCTTTGTCACTCACTTTGGCTAGGACAACTCCTAATTTTCAAGACAACTTAAGGCTCTGTCAATTATCTAGCTTTCATCCAAATTTTTGACTAACATGCTGCTTTTAATCTGACAGTCAGAAGCATGATAAAATATAACAACTAGTAGTGAAAGCTGGAAAGATTCTATGGTAAATAAGAGATTCTTTTGATGATCATAAGTAACTACTAGAAACAACTATTTAGGGATGTTTACGAGCCTTTTACCCTCTCCCAAACTGAAAGGCTTATTAAACATGTGCAATCTTATGGAGCTATTAGTGTTTTTAAATATACAAATGAAGTAACAGCTTTCTAAAGCTTAATAAATTCAGAGAGCTTTAATGAGTTTTTAATTTAAGCTCCTTTTTTCAGCTTCATTTCACAATATGCTGCTTATTTTTAGTCCAGTGGTGAAGTTGGGAAGATATTGATCTCACAAACTCTACAAAAAAATTTATCTTGTAACTAGCAGTAGAGAAAATTGATATTTGAACCTTTCTTTAGAAATTTGCATTTACGTAGCAATTCCTGTCCTTCAGTGCTTTATTTCATGCTTCTATTGCAATATTCATTCTTCTCTTTAGCAAAAAAACTTGACTGGAGTACTGCTTTTAGATAGCAGGACAATGGAGAGAACTGAAGGGAATGGTAGTAATGCTGACCCTCCACTAGGAAGCTCTCCACTGCTTTGTCTCATCTCAGGAGAATTTGTGCAACAAAGGTTGCACTAAAGTATAAGTTTCTTATTCTTCAGGAACCCTACAACTTAAAAACTGATACCGTTTTATTAAGCTATATTCTATGTAATTTCAAAGTATCTTTTAATAAATTCTCAGGGATCTTTCTTTCTAATGGAATAAAAAATAATTACTTTGGAACAAACTGAACAAATAGGTGAAACATAAAAACTGCAAAAGTTACATTTTAGTTAACCAGAGCATTCCTTAGCTTTGCATTTTAGCTTTTTAATGTTATTTAGTTTTTATGCTCTTCAAAATAAGATCTTAGTGAATAATGGTTAACAGCACTCGAGTCACCATAAAAGAAAACGACAAAATGACTTCATAAAAATGCCAACAAATGCAAGCTAAGAACATTTTCAATTTATCTGCCAAATTTCTAAGCACTCATCCAAAACAGCTTTGTGATTTTACTTCCAAAGCTATTATCTGTACCTAAATAAGTAGCTGTCAATAACTATCAGCTATTATGCTGACCTTTATTCTGTCTGATGCTAAATCAGAACAGGTCTGTTGAAAGCTATACCTGGCTTCCACTATAGAAGATCCCATTAGCTGTTAATTCTTTACTCAGCTCTGAGGTCGGTGTTCTTGTCACTGCCTTTATGTCTGCAACACTTTAATAGTGATAAGCTCAATTGCTGTGGAGTTCTAGTTATGCTTAGAAAAAAATTATCGATGAAAGCAGGCACAAGAATAAAGGCAAACATATTTTTTTCCTAAACAAATTCCTTATTTTACCTTGAAAAAATTGTCTCAGATGTGTTTTATAAGCCCATAAGTCCATATGTTTTATAAACAGATATATAATGAGTCACATTAAGCAATGTCACTCATACCCCAATGTCATGTTTTATTATGTAATGCAAAAAGGCTCACAAAACTTACTCAGTTTTCACAAACTGGGAAATAACATTGGTGCTGTTTGAACAGGCTGAATTCCTCAGGAGGAAGAAATGTTCATTTCAAAGAAGTAAGAACTGCTGTGATTACAAAATAAGCACCAATTAATTATAATGAAATTTAATTAAGCTTTGCTCAGGTTTGCATTCTCTCTCATGTCTTTAAGGATTGATCTTTAGGAAAGACTTAAAATCACATTTCTCAGGTAAGTCACTTCTTATTTAATTGTGTATGATAAAGTTGAAAAAACCTCAAACCCATAAACAAAACAACTACATAATTTAATCTAAAAATCTAAAACCTTTTGATTTTCAATTAAGATAGACCTAATAATCCTGAAGTTACAGTTCCCTATACATTTATGTTTTCTAATTTGCCTATTGTCAGGCTATAGGCAGATGGACAAGGGAAGGATGGATCTCACAAGATGACCATTTTCATTCAGGAGAGATTGTGACACCTCAGAATCAAGTTTTGTGCTCTGTTTATTTTCATGTTTTCAGTTCTTACTTTCTCATGCACTGACATCTGTGTTCACTACACTACCTTTGACCACAAGGCAGATCTTGAAGCTTTTGGTCAATTTGAACTACTGCCAGCAACAAATGCAGCAGTACTCAGATTTCCAGTCATCCTCAGTCTTTCCATAAAACTTCTCAGCTCTCTATTGTCCATAATTCAGGATAGTCAAGAGTAAAAGTATTTTCTGTGATTTTTTGGCCTTCTGACCTTTGTTCCTTCCCAAAATTATTTACCAAAAAGGTGATGCGCTCAAGATTACACATACCAAGCAAATATCTCCTAGGAAGGCAAGATAGTAGAACCACTCTTTTTGAGGTTTGGGAACTGGCGTGAAGGACATAATTGACACCCAATCCTCTTAATTTGTAATCATATGGTGTAATAGCACCCAACCACTTTCATTTCATAATACTTGAAGAGCTTGTGAAATAGATTGTCTTCTTCAAAAAAATCCTTACTGTTCAGTGGCAACAAAAAAAGCATACTGGAAGCATAAGGGAAAATGTAACACTATTACAGCGCAAGTGAACTGTTGGCACTATAATTTTTTCAGATTTGTTTTATCTGTAAATTCCAAATCATGTTAGTTTTGCTTTTTCAGTAGAAACCCTGTGAGCTAAATATTTTTGTCTTGCCTTGCTTATTTCCTTCCCCTTCTCCTGACTATGCTGAGAAAATATTCTTGAGGAAAATTGCACACAATTCTTTATTTTTAGCTGAGGTTTGTAGTAGAACAAGTTTCCATGTAGTCTGTGATATCTGTATGCATATCTGCACATGTATGAATGGTCATAAATTCTAAATAGAGTTATAATTATAATGAATAAAAACTGTATCACATTGATCTCCTAAAATTAGAAAATTGCATGATCGTGGGTGCTTACAGTATTTTGGTGAAGGTGAAAAAACGTTGAAAGATAGCATACATAATTCCTTCCTTATTTTATTTTAATCCATGTGCTTGGCATTTATACAGGTATTTACCATTGTTTGGGAGAGCTATAATATGCTATTGCTTCAACTTTTTGATAACGATTGTAATTTTAATATTTATTTTGATTGTCCAAAGAGAGTCTTGTCCTCATACAGTTAATGACACAGTAAGTTAAGACTGTGACTTAAATTCGGGGAAAGCAAAGACTTTGAGGACATAATAAATTTTGATGCATCACTTACAATTTGTCACTGATATAAAGCACCTTGCCAATGTCAGCACATCATCTTGTTCATGAACTTGTCTAATATCATAAAAGATTCAGATTTCATATAGACAAAAACTCTGTTGTATCTGTATTCATAATATTTCTTCTCTGGGTATTTTTCCTCTTCTGAATGTTCTTCATGAGAGCTTCTAATGCCAAAACCTAAATATGTAAAGAATTAATCTGAAATTTTCCATATATTTTTATAAAACACTTATGTTTCTTAATTGTCAAGAGATAACTGTCTTGGACATTCGTAAAAAAGTAAAGAATGTAAGAAAAAACTATTTTTGAAATGCCATACTTTATTTGATCTCAGGCCAGTCAGAGTAATCAGAGCAGTAATTTTTACCAGCTTGAAAGTTATTCTTAGTACATAAGCCCAATGCTGCCTCCAATTTTAGTATCAAGAGTAGGTTGTGTTAGGTATTTGGCAAAAAACTAATGTGAATTCTAACCTTACCATAGAGAAAATGGTGCAACACTCTTAGAAGGCTAGAGGTTTCTATACCAAAGTATTGGAAAAATATTTTGGTGGTCTACAGTAAGCTATTGTCTGCAGTCCTTTGTACTGTCTTACTTGTGTAGTGGTTTGACCTTGGCTGAGTGCCAGATGCTATGTGCTCTATCACTCCCCAGCAGGACAGGGGAAAAAGGATAAGATGGAAAACAACTAGTAGGTTGAGATAAGGCACTGTATTATTAAAAAAAAACCCAAAACCCGAAAAGCAAAACAACAAAAAAAAAAAAAACCCAACCCCCTAAAACAACAATAACAACAACAAAAAACCAAAACAAAACAACCCCCCCCCAGAAAAAAATAACAAACCAAATAAGCAGACGTTTGTGCTCACATAAGCAGAAAGAAAAGTCTCTATTTTCCATCAGTGAGCAATGTTCACACTTCCTGGGAAGCAGGGCTCAATACACGTAGTTGTTCTGGAAGGCAAACACTGTAGAGCAGCAAAGGCCTGCCTCTCCCCTTACCTTTTATGTCTGAGCTGGTGTGATTTGGTGTGGAATGTCCCTTTGGGTAATTTGGGTCACCTGGCCTGGTTGTGTCCCCTCCCAGGATCTTGTTCCCTCCCAGCCCCTCGATTTGGGGGAATGTCAGAGGGACAGCATTGCTCAGCACTGGTCTGTAATCAACACCTTGACACCTACCCATGCACAGCACAGCACTGTGAGGGCTGCTAAAGCAATAAACTCTGTCTCAGTCAGACTCAATACAACTTCTGCCAGAGATATTTCGTTTTACAAAGGCAGAAATTGTCCATTAAATATTTTCCTTGTTATTTTCTCTTTGTAAGCAGTTTCTGTAATAATCACAAAGACCATTAATACACTACATTAATGTCATGAATGGAAAAGGAAGTGGTCTGAGATGTTGCTTCAGACTGCAGTCTACACTATAAAAAAGTTTGCAAATTCCTATGCTAATATGACCCCTGAAACCTGTAACATACAGTAGGGAGATGTAAAAATAAATATTAATTGTGATCATAAATAACAAAAAAAGTGAATTGATAAGAACTTTATCAACTCTCCCTTTTATCTGACAGCAACATCAGTATTGGCGATACAGAAGAGACTACTTCCAGTGGATTGTATGCTTTCTTACCAAATTTTGCCAAGTGTCTTTCTCATGCTCAAAGCTTATGTTGTTATGAAGACTGTCCTATCTCATGGATAGCAGTATGCTGATTCTGTGGCTTTACAAAACAGTTTTAGCACAGTTTCTGAGATTAGGCAACACATGTATTATAAATACAGATGTATCATTGGTTGTTATGGTAATAGAGTTCATATCAATGCTTAGCTGGATAGGAACTGAAAAAAACCTGCTAAGTCTTGCATAGTTTCAACTGTGTCATAAATTTTCAGAAAAAAAACAGGAATGGAAGAGTGCAACAGTAGCCTCAGTAGTAGCTACTATAGAGAGGAAAAATGCTGGTACTTATATACACATTCATGGGTAGTGAAGCAAATACTGAAAAATTTTGCCAACAAAATCCCCACCAGTGCAATCCATCAAAAGACTGAAGACTAAGTTTCTATATATGTATAGAAGTAAGATAAGGACCTGAGAGATGAAACCTAGAAGACAGTCCAAAAAAAGTCTTCTGCCTCTTAAAATTACTCTTTCCAATGTATTCCAATGTTTTATTCTGTGAAATGCTATATAAAGGACTGGATGACAGCATGTTCATAATTTCCCATGTGTTCTCCTAAAAGCTCTGCATGATTATGTCAGAAAAATAGAAAGACAATATGGTTAATAATTATGTTTGAATTGTTCATAGTGCACCCCTATTGGCCTATGGTTATTTTTGCTATAATAGAGAAAAATTTTACTTAAAACTCCATACATTAATTTGTATATTTATGAATTTGAACTGAATAATTTCACAAACTATAGGCAAAATAAAGTCAACATTTGTCTTTTCCACATGGTAGTGGAATCTAGCTCATGCTAGATTTGCATACATTCTTTTTTCTTTGAACACTTGTGTTTGCTTTATATTCCTGTGTCCAGCAGAATGTTTTGAAAGGACAATTGTTCTCATGTAGATACTTCAGACAGTTATGTTGGAAGAAGATGGTCTAGCTGTGAAATCGAATTAGCTGTTTTTATTTTAGGAGTGGGCATCCCTCCTATAGCTTAAGTCAGAACAATATACTTTGCTTTAGGAGGTTTAAGAGAAATCTCAGTAATCTCCCAACTGATTCTAAAATTTTACTCATATGTTCATTGCCATTCCTTCTACACATATGCATCTCTATAGAAGCACTATAGTGAGATAGGATTGGAGGCATCAACTTTCATTTAAGATGTAAGGTATCTCACATTATTATTTATATATTTAAATGGTGGACTAAAAGTTTTGCTATCTTTCATGTTTCACAGTAAGATCCTTAGTGGAAAGATTTTCACTCATGTTATACTTTTCCTGCTATCAGAACTTATTTTACTTTGGAGGTTTGAACCTGTGCTGAGAGATTACAGGCTCTTTTGCAAGAAGAGGTAGGTACAGGTATAATAGAACATTCTGGTACTCAAAGATGAGAAGCATGCAGCTGACAGAGAAGTGAAATATTTGTATTAGGTCACAGCCTTTTCAATCTATGTTTCTTGCTATCAATGTGGTATAGTAAGATTTTTCATAAGCATTTTACATATCTACATAAAGTGGAAAAGAATTTCTTAAGTGGTTGTCATGGTTTAACCCCAGCTGGCAGCCAAGGCCCACACAGCTGCTCTCTCACTCCCACATCAGCAGTATTGGGGAGAGAATTGGAAGGGTAAAAGCCAGAAAATGCATGGGTTGAGATAAAGATTGTGTTATAGGGAAAGCAAAAGCCGCATGCACAAGGAAAGCAAAACAAAGAATTAATTCAGTACTTCTGATGGGCAGGTAGGTGTTCAGCCATCTCCTGGAGAGCAGGGCTCCATCACACATAATGTTAATTGGGAAAACAAATGACACCGCTCTCCATGTCCCTCCCTTCCTCCTTCCCACTACCTTTATATACTGAGCCTGTTGTAATTCGTTCTGGAATACACCTTTGGTGAATGGGGGTCACCTGTCCCATCCCAACCTCCCATGTGTTCCCAGTCTCCTTGACATTGTGCTGTAGGAAAAGCAGAAAAAGCATTGGTGCTGTGCAAGTCCTGCACAACAATAACAAAAACATCTCTATATTATCAACCCTGTGTTCAGCAGAAATCCAAAACACAGACCCATACCAGCCACTCTGAAGAAAATTAACTCTACTCCAGCTGAAACCAGCACAGTGGTCCTTTAGATTTCATCAGTACACAAAAGGGACCACGTAGAAAGATTTAATGAAAGGTTTTGATCAGTTATCCTGAGAAAAATCTTTCTGCTTCACAACTGATGATAACAGTTTTTGATGTATGAAAATTCAAACCAAGAAAGTAAAAAGTATTTATTTTTTTTCTGACTTGGATTAATCTGATGCAAGATGAATGAAATATCTAGATGGATCTCTATTTCATTGATGGATGTTGAACATTATAGCTTTTCAAAACTTAAAAATAAATAATAATAACAGTTTTGCAGATAGTAGTTAGACATAAAATTACAGTGCTACAGAAATGAACATCAGAGCTCTCATTGACTGCATATTGGATGAACTTAATGTAATGTACTTAAAATTATTTAGGACAGCATTAACGCTAAAAAATAAGCCCAAGTCTTTTGCAAATGCAATAGATCTTTGATAGATAAATCAAACTCAAGTACTTTGGCTTTTTTATTACAGCACATCTGTTAGTGAAACAAAAAGCACCGCATACTATTACTATATTCAAGTAGTAACAATCTGGATGTTTTACTTACGGTTTGACTACTGTCTTTCCATTAGCTTCTTTTATGGTTATTAAGCTGTGCTATATATCTTGCATTCTCTTCTCTTTCTACGTGAAAATATACAAGGCACTGATCTTGGAAAGGCCACTAGTAATCAATAAATATTACTAAGATACTCATACTTGTCCTTCTTCTCTAAATCCGGAAACTGACAGAAAAACATAGATCACAGTTGAAGTTGTCATCTTATTCAGTGGCATCCCCCATGTCACCTGTGTTTACTACACTCTTATGCAGTACAGTGCTTGCTTTTTAAAACTGAGAGTAGTACCTAAAGTGGAATTCCTAGTATTCCTTTTGACCTCTAGGTTTTACCACGTAGTGAAGAGTCTCATTTGAAATCTAGCAAGGGGGAGACTGTTTTCCCCTATCTAAAATACAATTATTAAGTTAAGCATTAAGATTTAGGGGGAAGTTGCCTGCCTTTATATTGAAGCAGATGATTATATTTCATTAGCAGTTCAAACAGTTCCTCTTGCACTTTTATATTATAAAATCTTTCATCAGAAAAAAGGTAAATATAAAGTCAGTCTTATTTTACTGTTAATCTGATACAAATCCATTTTCCTTTGTTGCTATAACAAACCAAGATGGACATGACCCGATTTCCCAATATTCAGGACAGACCATCAAGACAATTCTAATAGGGGCAGCAAATTTTTAGGCTCATATTGATTACAGTCACATCAACACATAGTCTATAGAACTCTGTAAAGAGAGGCAAATTTGCCACTAGTCAAGGAAGCAAAAATTCAGATTGTGTACATTACCATCATTAAACAAAACTTGGTGATTTGGGCACTGTTTGTGTCTAAAAATTTTCTGCAAGGAGTTACAATTTTAGTAAGAAGAAAGGCCATATGTGAAGAGGAATTTCACCAGAAAAATTAAAATAAAAACCATATAAAACAAATTAAATTAATGAAAACCAGAAGGAATGATTTCTTTCATCTTTCTTTCTTTCTTTCTTTCTTTCTTTCTTTCTTTCTTTCTTTCTTTCTTTCTTTCTTTCTTTCTTTCTTTCTTTCTTTCTTTCTTTCTTTCTTTCTTTCTTTCTTTCTTTCTTTCTTTCTTTCTTTCTTTCTTTCTTTCTTTCTTTCTTTCTTTCTTTCTTTCTTTCTTTCTTTCTTTCTTTCTTTCTTTCTTTCTTTCTTTCTTTCTTTCTTTCTTTCTTTCTTTCTTTCTTTCTTTCTTTCTTTCTTTCTTTCTTTCTTTCTTTCTTTCTTTCTTTCTTTCTTTCTTTCTTTCTTTCTTTCTTTCTTTCTTTCTTTCTTTCTTTCTTTCTTTCTTTCTTTCTTTCTTTCTTTCTTTCTTTCTTTCTTTCTTTCTTTCTTTCTTTCTTTCTTTCTTTCTTTCTTCCTTCCTTCCTTCCTTCCTTCCTTCCTTCCTTCCTTCCTTCCTTCCTTCCTTCCTTCCTTCCTTCCTTCCTGTCTTCCTTTCTTTCTCTTTCTCTCTTTCTCTCTTTCTCTCTTTCTCTCTTTCTCTCTCTTTCTTTCTCTCTCTCTTTCTCCCTTCCTTTCTTCCTTCCTTTCTTGTTTTCTTGCTTTCTTCCTTCCTTTCTTCCTTCCTTTATTCCTTCCTTTCTTCCTTTTATCCTTTCTTTTCTTTCTTTCTTCCTTCCCTTGTTAACTGAAATATTTCTGAAAATTGTAGCAATTTTAAGAATGCACTTTCTCCTATGTAGATATCCTGATGCAAAATGCATATGCTTTTTTTTTTTTTGCATATGCTTTGCCTAGCTGCAGCCTCCCTTCTCTGTTTAATTACCCAATTTCACAGCCACCTTATGAATTTTGCGGATTAACTCCTCCTCGTCTCCCCATCGAAGTTTGCTATACTGGCCAACAAGCTCAACAGTTATTATTGCTGCATAAGCATAAGTGGTCAAGTGAGACTTACTTACTGGGAAACTAGGCTATAAATGTTCTAGCAAATTTACTTTTGTTACTACTTAGGTTATTTTTTTGCTTATTATAGATTTTCACAACTGGGAGAAATGCTGCTCTGAGTACAAGTGATTTGTTTATTAGTTTGGGCATGAGTAAAACATTCATTTGGTAACCATCACAGTATTCTGGAATTTCTAGTCTGTTCTTTAATTTCAATAGTGCCACGGATAATGTATTACTTTGGCATTTACTCCCATGGGCATACACATGTGAGAATTGTATCATTTCCTTGGTGGCATTTTTTTCTGAAGAGAAATATAAAAAAACCAATTTGCCTGCTCAAGAATTCTCACTACTTAAAAACAAAAAAATAGTTCTCAAAAATGCCTTAGATGCATGTCTTTTTATTCTGGCTTTCCTTTTTATGAAATAGCTTAACTCTCTCTGTGTGTGAATATTTCTCTTTGCACTTAATTTTATGAGATTGTTTTAAGGGCTTTTCTAAAATTTCTATTTATGACTGTGTTTTTTTTCTTTAAAGCAAAAAAACACCCCACAAACAAACAAACAAACAACAACATGATCCTTGTGTCCTATAAATCCCTATATTTTTTTTTATCCTGGGATGCTCCCTAGCCTTCTGTAATCTTGCAGAAGTCAGCATTTATTCATTGTAATGATAACTAACGTCTTGACATTACCTTCAGATAGGCATATTTTCTAACCAGTAACTGTGTGCAGAAAAGTTCTACATATTTAAAGACAGATGTAGTGTGGATGTCAACAACCTTTAGATCTTTGAACTACAAATGCAGTAAAGAAACTATACAATTAATTTCATTATTGTAATGTGTTTTGGTTTTTTGAGGGGTTTTTATTTTGCCTCTAGGATAGTCCACATAATGATAAAAAAAAGTTGAGGCTTAAACAGAGAAAAAAAACAAGACCAAACAAACTCTGCTTTACATGAGGCAACAATCTCAATCTCTTCTAATCTTACACTTAAGAAGCTATTTTACATTTTCAGCAATGTGTTCTCTCTGGCCCAGTGACAGATATTACTTCCTGCAAGCTGCATAAAGCTAATTTTCTTAGACAAATGAAATTTTCTCCCCTGGCAACTTTTCATGTAGACTTGGAATCGCTCATTTTTGCCTCTGTATTAATTAGCAGTGAGATTTGCCTGCGCTGAAAATAATGGCAGTCCCTTGTTAAATTTCCATCTATCTATCAGAATTGCATTAATATCCCATGGATAATCAGTTCACTCTTTACCTCTTGAACTGCTATCAGATGAGTAGTATCAAATTAGTAGCTTCCCAGGTATCCTACCACATTCCTTCCTTGAAGAATGACAATCCTTTCTTTCCCCTAACTCGTCTGCTATGCATAGTAATAACATGTACTGTAGATGTCACCTTGGAATTAACAATAATAGCTCTAATGAGGTTTCTCTAAATATAACTCTCTTTAACTCCACTTAATGTCACATATGAACCCAACAACCTAAATTGTAGAATATCATTGCAGTGGTACATTATTCTTTAGCTTTATATGGTGGTTAACTAACTTGTGGGCAATATTAACACATTCTTTTGTAACAAATGCAAAAATAGAAACTCTCCCCTTGGTTTGTTGGTTTTTTTGTGTTTTTTTTTTGTTTGTTTTGTTTTGTTTTGTTTTGTTTTTTGTAGGTTACTAGGCATTCCTGTACCTTTTTCTATTTTTAACAGTAATATCACACTAACATCAAGAGATTGAGCTACTTCAGCTATTGTCTGGTAACGCCTATCAGACCACAAATACTTCACATGCCCTTCTTAATTTTTTGAATTAATATAATACCATTATGAAGGTTCAACATAAATATTTCAGTCTGCTTGCAAAATGCAAAATGCTTGTTTTATTGACATATCACCTTTCAACTGTTAGGCTAAAGTCACATTTGAAATCATAATTTCAGAAAATTTCTGGAGCGGAAAATCCTTAGACCTTCCACGCCGAGGATTTTTCTATTCTGAGACCTAATCTACAGTGGGAGTAGAAGTGATAAAACCCACAATAATTTAAGGAGCAAGATATTTCAGATTAAACTGTAATATGATTTTATTATTCTCTTTTTTTGTTATCCCTGTCTTTTCAAAGAGAATACTACTGTGTGGCTCTTAAAAATGTGTTTTGAAGAGAATTAATTAGTTTTTGAGCACTTCATGTCTGATGTTATCATTAATCTCATTCCTGAATTTAGGGATTAATTCTTTTTCTCATATCATTAATTCTTTCTCTATTTTTCTTAACAGAATAATACTTACATGCAAACAGAAGGTGAAACAGCCAATTATTTTTCCCAGCTAGCATTATGTATATTCCATAAGGAATGTATCTTTCAAAATGAAAATTTTGGAGATTTTTTTCCCAAGTGCATTTAGTATGTAATATTCTTCACTCTAATGATAGCATTGTTCTCTCTCTCTAGAAATAGATATGTAAAACAATATGGATCTGAAGTTTGCTGAATATTTCACTTAAATATTTTTTGAAGTCATGTTCTGTCACTGCTTACAAAATCCCAGTCCATAGTTCACTTTGAATATGTTGATATTCTGGTGTTTTATCAAACTGGAAATGTTCAAAAGTCACTTAAAATATCATATAAGATAAATAGAAAAGAGACTTAATATAGCTGATCTCATAAAATTCTCATATATTTTCTAAAGATGATTAATCTGCACTAACTCATATCATATTATATTACACATATATTAAAATAGATGCTTAGGATATAAAGAATTAAGTAATAATGTCAAGTTTTTCCTCATGAAATGATGCCTGGTTTGTTAAAATTTATCATAGTACACACTATTAATGGTATATCAGAAATTAGTATCTAAAAGATGCAAATCAACAGAAATATACTAAAATCGTTTTCTGTGAGCAAACTACTTGGCCTAAGGTAGCTCTCTGTCAATGTGTTTTACATATGGATAGAAGATTTTTTTCATTGCTTTTAGAAGTCAGATAATTACTGCATGTGTCTGAACTTTCTATAGAAAAATATATTATCAAATGCATTTATTGAGCTCAGATGGATTATCGTTCAGTGTAAAATCTATGAGCATATTCGCTGATGATGTAGTCAGTGACATTGTTTAGCTGTGAATGTCCCCAGTCAAATTACTGGAGTTATGTGCCAACACAATAACACAAATAAATAAAACCCCCACAGCTATATTCATCTATAGTCATTTTTTATGTGTGATTGAATTTGGACTGGCAGACACCCACTTTCTCTTTTTCTCCTTTTTCAAGCTCCAATGCCAATGGTATAGAAATTGCAAACACTTATTCTGTATATCCTTTCAATGTTAAAAATTTCTACCTAGTGCTTTTTCACTAAACAAATCTGGTTATCTAACTTATTTGCTTAATAAGCTCTGTGTGTGTGTGTGTGTGTGTGCATGTGTGTTCCACAAATAGGAAATGTAACCAAATCAGTTGCACTTGTAGAATGTGACAAGGTATTAAAAAGGAAGCACTCTTTCAAAATTATGAGGCAAAGTAAATACAGTAATTTGAAAAATCAACTATTCAACGCAAGATAGTCTGTGCATATATAGATCTGGGCTAAATGCAAAGCAACAATGAAGCCTGAGGCTATATGTTTTTCTAACCACCTCCATCTTTCTTCAAACACATTCAAGTCACAAAGTACGGTTAATTTACTGACGTATTTTCTTTGCTGGAAGTACTTCTGAATATTCTATTTTTTTCCCCCTCGTCTCTAAAATTTGAAGGAAAAAGTAATAATTACATACATACAAATGCATTGCAATTGTTTACTCTTATTATCTCCTTGGTCCATCTTGCATTTGATCAGTGGACAAGAAGTCTGACAGCACACATTACTTGCTAAGCATTGATTTGATTATGTGCTACTTGTTGCTCACAGTCTATTTATATTGCATTGATACCTCTTTTTTATATATATACACCAAACCAAACATTTTGTTTTCACAGAGCAAGATGGAAAATGGTACCAAACTTTAACCTGCTGATCGGCAAGTGCAGACATTCCTTTCTTATCAGGTATCAGTGTGTCTATCTGTAAGGACGGGCTGGTGTCACTAAAGTACTCTCTGGGCCTACGGACATTGCCAATGGAAGGAAGTAGGACATGGAAGAAAGGCAGAATCTACTGTATAAAGGAGTAAAATCTGAGAAACTTACTAATAATTGAGTGAATTTTGAACAAGATACTTCAGGAAAGTTGGTGTGAAATGTGAAAGGGTAAAACTCTGGAGGCTGAAAACCTCACAGCAAAAGTCTGACTTTCTCCCCTGGAGGTTATGCCCTTCAGCACTCCCTCATTGTAATGATTACAAAAAGTTACTCCCAGCATGCCTCCCTGTTTCATGTAAATTGCCTGTACCCCATTGGCCCTTCCCCCTTTGTACCACCCCTGAGCCCTCAGAAGATTGGCTTAATGCTCTACCCCATCCCCTGGCTTTGCTATATCAACCCGGCTCCCTCAGACCCCCTGGAGCCAGTTCATTCCTGGACCCCTTCAAGGAAGAAGAATAAAGCTTCACCTTGGACTACCACAAGCGGGTCCCATCTTTTCCTCCTGCGCTGGCCAAAGCAGAGAGCTCCCAAAAGAGCTGAAATCACGCTCTGCCTGGGAGCGAGGAAGGGGGACGTGCCTGTGCCTTGAGGATATCCTTCCCAGGGCACTTCTTCAGAAGGTCACGGCACTCCACCACTGCCCCAGGGCCCGCCGCGACAAAACTCTGTTTATGTTTATGCTTTAAACTTGTGATATTTAGACACTGAACTGAGGTCATGGTTTGAACCAATATGAAAGGGAGAACAAGAGTGTGTGTTATGATAATATCAAAAATTTCCTAAATAAAAACAAAATGTAAGAAGATTTATTAGGCAAAACCTTTTGATGGGTCTGTCTGGCTATGCTACTTCCATTCACATGACTGATGTGAATGGTGAAATAAGAGGAAAAAAACCTAACCAATGTGCTATATATTCAGTTTCTACAATTTTGATGTACCGAGCTCCTGTTCTTAAATCAATTCAAATCAGAAAAGAAAAAAACAAACAAATGAGAAAAATATATGAATTATTGTTCAGTCAAGGAAAATAATGGCCTAATATTGGTGGTCCTTATGAAAACAGCCTACTCTTTTTCATTTCAGTAGCTATCATGCATAATTAACAGTCTTGCAAATAGACCGCAGGTTGATCATGCAGTGAAATTCAATAATTATTGCTCCAAGAATAATTCTGGGGCTGCAGGTTGGTGTTTATTGGTAGAACTTGAGCTGTGAATGCTTTCCTGCGTACTATAAATCCTCAGCATGTCTTTTCCCTGCGCCTTCCTACCCCTCTTGACATCTCACAAGAAAGCTGCCTAATTTAGCATAGCATAAAATAAACTTTATAGATGTGAACTTGGTTAGAAAGAGTATTTCAATTATATTCTACTTGCTGACATTTACAATTAAAAGCAATGAGTATCTTCTGTGAATAATCACTCTGATGGATTGGGATTTCAGGAAAGTATTAACACAGTTGAAAATGAATAGGCAAAATGTAAATCTCAGCATGTAAAATGATAACTTTTACTTACACAGCTCAGATTGTTATGATATATATACACATAAAGTCCTGTATTAACAAGGAAGGATTTGTTTTGAAAAACATCTTTTATGCACACAGCTGTGGATTTCATTATGTGTTGTTTATCTTGGTTTATTGTAAATCCTCAGAAAATGACAGTGCTTCAGCATAAGGTGAACAATTTTACTTAATTGCCCAGAGACTGTTGTGTCGGAGTAGTTCAGTTTCTCTAGAAGCCTAGGTGGTCAGGGAATACAGATCTGAGGTGAGGAAAAAAGTGTTTGGCATCTCTAGGATGCCTGAAAGGACTCTTCTGTGGCTTCCCACAGAGAGGAAAAAGTAAAGACTCAGTAATGATTTACCTTTCATGTGAATAAAACAGTATCCTCTTTTTTTTTTTCCTTTTTTTTCCCCCCCAAAAGTGCAACAGATCCTCAATGTGGGGAAGACTAATGCTATGCTTCACTCAGGATTTCATTTGACCACAATCAATATCGGATGTGTAAGGAGGAGTTTTTAAAGTTAATATCTCTTAGTTCCCTTCACTCTTGTGTATAAATTCCTAAACAAAACCAATTAAAATCTTTGCTGTCTTGAAATTATAGTTTGCATTAATGTACTCATCACAATGTTTCATCATGTCACTCTATAAATCTCTAAACCGGCAGAATCCTGCAAGAAGACAATACTCTGGGGGGCTTCTGATGGAAAAATAAATGCCTGGTTGCAAGTACATGTGAAGGATGCTGCTTCTGAGAAGAAGGAGGAGCCTTTATAGAGATTTTTTTGAATTGGGCAAACCTTAAAACTGTGAGAACAGAAGGCAAAACTTGAGGAAAAGAAGATATCATGGATAATGAAGATTTTTTAATGGGTTATTTTATTCCCTATTTGTATAATTTTTTTTGTTTTAATGAAACGCACATGTAGAGATTGGAAGCATTTTTATGTTCTTTAGATATCTATCTTTAAATAAGTAGGACAGCTTCACCAAAAGGCTCTTCCTCCTCTGCAGTCCCCTGACATAATCTCCCCGCATACTGTATGCCAATAATAAAAGTGCAATTTTTAATTTAGCTAGCGAGTGAAAGCCACATCTGTTACAAAATGGCCAGTTGCAAACCTAAATTTCCCAAAAGACAAAAACCCTACAGTTCAAAGCCCTAGCTTCCAGCTGTCTCTCAAAGACAGAATAGCACAACATGAAATAAGATCCCAAGGTAGAACAGTTTCCTGTGTATCACAAAAACCAAAATAAACTAATTATCTTTCAAACTATTTATCAAATCTGAGTTTCACACATTGATTGTAGTTGTTATTGACACTTAGATATTTAATGCAACATTATATGTAACTTGAAATACTTCAAGTAAATCAAATTGCTTGATGGCTAGAATCCTGGGCTTCAACAAACATGTATCACTTAGAGCTCTGGTTCAATATACCATTCACTATCCATCTAACATATTTTCTTCTGAAGACAGGTGGAAATGGACTGGCCAGATGAATGATGGTTCTTGTCAAGCTTTTGCCTTGGTCAGTACAATCACTGGACAAAATATAGAAATAATTTATTGTGCAGAAGATGAACCTTGGTTCCTCCTTCCAAGACTGTGCTAACCAGGAAGACCAGAGATGTGGTCCACATGTCCTTCCTGTAAATATTCTGTTTCCTATACAAGTGGTGCAGTTGCAACAAAGCAAAGAATACTGCAAAGAGAAAGTTCCCCTTTGGCCTGATTATAGCCTGGCATTTTCCTTGGTGGTGAAAGATATGGCTTTGAGTGTCCTTGAGCCAGGAAGAATTCTGAGCACAAGATATTCACCTCTGACTAACTGCTGTGTAGGTACTGTTCTTTTCTTCATATCTGCTTTAAAAATAAAGCAACTCCCTAAAAAATTAATAAATAAATAATAACAAAAGTCTGGTCCAAATGCTGGGTCTTCAGTGTCAGGAGGGCACTGGTAAAGAAATTCTTAGTTTTGGCTTGGAGATGTGCATGAGGCATAAGCTGATTTATTCTGTAATGGGTATCCTCAAAAAAACAAAACTAGAAGGATGGATTTTTAGGTGAAATGTTTTGATGTATTTAATCTGTTGAATGTTGTATAAAATGCTTGTATATCCCTTAAGTTCGTACCTTCAATGTTATATAAGTCCACAAACCATTTTGCGGGTGATTTGCATTTTAAATGCAAGTACTTCAGTTTTGCCTAAGGCCAGCTATATGTACTTCAGTCATTTAATGGGTTGCACCTTAAAGTTCTATGAACAAATCTATTTTAGCTCTAAATTCAGACGCTATACAATTATCAGCTGTTCATTTTCAAGCAAAAGAAAAGTCGCAAAATTCTGTACTAATTTTGATACTTGAGTTTCTAGAGCATGAATCAGTGTTTCTGAAGTACAAACCCTGTTTAATTGAAACAAACACTTCTCATAACTTCCATAGGTCTTTGTCACAAGCTTTTTCTCTGAACACCCCACCATTTTTCCTGTTAATTTTCTGAAGAGTCCCCATGTAAAATGCAGTCTAACTTGATACTTGAACCAGTTTTTCAGTCAGAAAACTGATAAAAGAGAAAGAATAGGGCAGAAACATGAGACGTTATTTTATCAATATTTTCTGAAGTACATTTAGTGTACTGAACTTCAAACTGGACTAGTGATGATTTCCCAGAAAATAGAATATTTTTACCAGCTAGCTTTTTAGAGTATGCTCCCTTCTTCTAGAATAGAATTGTATTACTTCTATTATGATGCCAATTCTGCAGTTCCCTCAAGGTACTAAGATCTGCATGCCATCCATATGTTCTGTTGTGTTCCTAAAATTGACCACAAACTCTTCAAAGCATGGCTACTGCCATAATTGCTATTTCTCTTACCTTTTGCAAGCCACTGCATAGTTACATTTTTTGCAGATTCAAGCTTATCGTCTAGCATTTCTCTTTTATCAAGTATATAAATGTGATATTTAAAAACAGGAAGGGAGGAATGAGAATCTGATGAACTCCTACACCTTATTAGATGTCTTTAAAGTTAGATAATTTGAAGACTTTCCAGAGGTTTTCAAATTGCTTCACTGAATTACAGTCAATACACCTGTGCAATCAGCTCACTAAACAGAATTCTCACAATACTAACAATGTTGTTAGAAAGGAGACATTTGACTAAAAGGTAATGTGATTGCCAATTTCTTTAATGGGCATTCTTAATGAATTTTATCAGAAGACTGATTCACATGGAACATGCACAATTAGCTGTGCCCATATTTAATACACCACAATTGCCACAATAGCCTTGGTTTCATTACTTAGAAATGCTTTTCTTCTAAAGTGTACTGTGCAGTAATATAATGTCCTAAGCATTATATACAGATAAAAAGTCACTTTTTTATTGCTCATGTTCCCCAAATGTTGATACACATTAAAAAAAAGGATGAGTTTACAATACAAAATATCTTAATCAGCTGAAGAAAGAGGATAATTAAGCCTCCTTTGAAACTTGGGTTGAAGCAAACATACAGAGATGTGATTTCTGGTCCTTGTTCAATGATTGAATCTAAAAATTCAGTAGAATTTATAGTTGAAACTTGGATTAAAACAACAATGAAAATTTATACTAGGTTAAGGTTTTGACAACACATTGTTCTGTTATATATATATTTTTCTTTTCTTCTCAAACATATTACACTGTCTTGCGTAGGACTCTGTTCAAAACCACAGCAGGAAGTTCTCTAAGTTGAACAAATTTTTTTTTTAAAGTATTCTTAATTTTTTTTGATTTGTGCTTTTTTTAATTGTTTCTGCCTCTCACCTTCTGTTGAGATGTAGCATATCAATTTAATTCTGAAATCAAGCTCAACATTTCAGTTTTCCCTATCAGGGAAAACAGACATATGGATCTTTCTCTTATTAGCACTAGATAAGAGCTGCTACCCTCATATTGCACACAAGCGTGCCACATCCTCTCTAGCCCTGAGCCGGCTTCAGCAAGCACTGCCACTGTAATTGTATGTGGATAATCTCTGCTGAGTTGTGCAGGGAACTGCACCTTGGCACTTCTGCATCTGTCACACAAGCTGAACTCTCAATACATACGAACTCTCTACAGGCAGCTGAAATATGAAGGCTATTTGTCTAGATATATTGAGTAGAGAGACTATTTGAAAGCCTAAGACTATTTGTTCCATTATTTTAATCAACTCAAATTTATGAGTTGAATGATTTTTGCAGACTGGAGTAGTGTTTTGTCTGTTTCAAGTAGGAGGTGACATGAACTTATGTGAAAGCGTTAACAGAGAGATATTGCAGAGAATTAAAACGGAAGCAACTGAAAAACACCAAGTCATGAAAATCAAAACTTTATTTTTTCCCTGTGAAGTCATGAATAAATATCTTGAGAACATTTTTTTTCAATATTCAGAATTTCTGCAACATTATTTAATCTTTTCAGAAAGTTGCTTCTCATCGAGAAGAACTAATATCAAAACAAAACAAGTTTGCAGGAATACCTGATAATTGAGCTGCAGATAATATTGTTAAACTTGTCTTGATGTAGCTTCTCTAAGTTATTATGACATATTAAAGCCGTGTGAGAATACTTTTTATTCCTTAGTATGTTGATCCTGTGGCAGGCTATTTAAAATTTTAATGATGTATATTTTAGAAGCTTTTGAAGAAGATGTGTTCAGACCATGCCCTTTAGGTATATACAGCCATTAGTATCAATAAAATGCCTATTAGGCTATGTCAAAGAATTTGGGTTAGAAAAGAGTTCTGGAGGTCATTTGGTTCCACTGTCTTGCTCAAGCAGGTCCATCCAGGCCCATGCACATATGGCTCTGGAAGATCTCTGAGAATCTCTAAGATGGAGACCTCATCTCTGGGCAACTTCTGCCACTTACTGCTCACCCTCACAGTAAAAAAGTGTTTCCTGATGTTCTGGAGGAAAACCCTGTCTTTTAGCTTATGCCACTACTATTGCCTCTCACTGGACACGTCAAAAAAAAGCCTCACTCTAAAAGCTTTGACTCTAAATAAAAGACTAGAGTCAGACCATGAATACATAGACAAACAGGGACACACAGGAACAATATTTAGTTTTCTGAAGGCATAATAACAAAAAGAGTTTTGATAACTGAATTTTAGTAGAATAAACAACATGTTTTGCAGGAAAAGGAGAAGAAAGAATTCTGTATTTGTCAAGTGTGATGCACAGGTTGTCATTGCAGGCTGAGTGAACAACAGAGAAAACATTAGATGTGAGAATATGCTTTTTAAAAAAAATATTTGAAAAGAACATGATTCTATCAAGAGGGATGTGGTGGATTTTGCTGAAAGCCAGCCTTGAGACTCTAAATGTCCCTAATAAAATTCTAATAAAAAACTAATAAAAGACTGTCTGCTTGAAATCATTGACAACAAAAACATAACAACCTCCCTCCCCCCCAAAAAACACTAACAACAAACAGCTGAAAAGAGACAAAGACTCAATTTGACTGTCTAATTTAGGCCCTTTCATTCAACACTTACGAAACTATTGAGAATTTGCCAAGTAGAAAATTTAGATCGTTCAAGGCTTGATTTTATTAATTAGCAGTGTTTTGACACAGTGTACAGTAACTTATGAACTGAATGTGATAAAAAAGTCCATGTGAAATAAAAGCTGTTGCGTATTATTAAACAGAAATTTCTTATATTTACTGCATGTAACTTTCACATTCTTCCTTATGGAATGACAATGACACCAGAAACTGCCTGCCAGATAAATTGTGTCTGAAGGGATTGAAAAATCTGAAAAATCTTCAAGTAATGACCTTCTATCAAGAACAGCAATATGGACTGTGTTATGCATGTGGATAACACATATACAATAATTCAAGTCAAAAGGAAAACCAATGATCATGGCACAAGAAAAAACCTGGTAGGAAACATTGTACCTGCTTCCCTGAAGTAAAGCTACTAAAAAAATTACAGTATAAAAGGAATTGTTTTGCTGTTTATGACTGCCTTATGAATATCTGATGTTCACCTGTAGTGTAGTGAATGTAATTGTTAATGTTTTACAGTGAAGTATAGGTTCAATGCATGAAACTTATTATTTGTTCCCATTTATCCTCAATACAATAAGCTTCAAAATAGTGGAACACCGGCGTAAAGGGTAGAAAAGTCAGATTTCAATCTCTATTTTGTGCAGGCGAATTATGGAATTGCATTTAAAAAGCATGTAGTTGTGTTATGGATATATCCTTCAAGAAAAGCTCAAGAAGCTTTAACTGCTAGAAACTATTGTCCCTGGAGATTTACTGTGAAGGTCTGAAATTACAGCCGCAGACAATGCTGAGTAAAAATCTCATTGTATTGAAGGCTTCAAACTATTTGGCAATGCATGCACATGAGGCAGTGTCTCTCAGTTGTAGTGTAGGCACATGCGTTGTGTCCAGTGTCATGACCTTAGATAGTCATGCCCTATGAGGAAAGAGGTGTTTTATCTCTCTAAAATTCAAAAAAAGGAAAAAGAGAGGAAGATATTTTATCAGTTTTACTAAGGAAATGTTGGACAGATGGTGAATCAAACCATTCTAAGTGTACTGAGGATTTTAGAATACACTTTGATAAGTCAGTGTATGAAAAAATGGATGTGTGATGCATTCAGCATTTTTTAATGTTATGTTTAATCTACACTATCTCTAGAAAATATATTTACAATTTTTCTTGCTCATGCTGACGAGTTACTACACATATTTATTTTTCCTTTGTTGAACAAGCCCGATATTCTGCAATGATGCCACTCCATGAATGTATGACATTTGTTCTCTTTCTGATTTTGGTTCATAAACTCTGCAAACTACTTTCTGTTATGATAATTGTGTGTGACTGGAGCACAAGCCACAGTCTTCACAGTCCTCAAACATCTTCCACTCCAAATATAGTCTTTGCACATAAGCTTTTTTAGTTGCACACGTAAGAGCTTTTTCATTTACAGGCTAGGAACATTCAGTATATCAATACAGTATGTCTTTTAAGAAGTTCAAATTTATACATGCAGAACTAGTATAATCTCTGCGGTTAGAATCTAGAACTGTCTGGAATTTCTGTTAAGATAATTGGAGGTAATTTATGGGCTGTTTACATGAATGACCTAAGAATTAAGTAAAGGTTAGAAAAAATATGTCTTTGAATTTGTTCAGGAAAGCATATACTTCAAAGAGAAGATTAGAGGGGATAGAAAAAGGCTGAAGGAGTTTTGGGGTTATTTCTTTGTGTGAGGTTCTTTGTCTGTCAGCCAGCTTCCTTGCTGAATGACAGCTTTTGCTGGATAAGTGATTGGGAAGACTAATTTTTTTTCCCATTGAGCCAGATGACAAACCCACAAAGGATGCATGTGGTCTTAACTGCAAAGTTTCAAAGAAAACCTTGCCAGCTTTCTAAATTGCATGTGTATTGCATATTTGGAATTTTCAGAACCTTGTCTTTAAAAACACTCTTCAAGAGGTGTGTTTGACTTGCCCTGTATCTGGGTAGTATCCATATCTCATTATTACTTATTTACTGTAAACAATCAAGTAGGAAACCGGAATCGCTTTGATGACTGTAGAAGAGAAATTCAGATGAAATACAACCACAGCCAAAAGAACCTTGTTTTTAAATTCCGGTGAATACTTAAGGTGATATTTATTATCCCTCAATAGTTTACTGTATTGATAAAAGAATAATGCATGAATCTGCTACAGGTTATGGCATTTTGAAAACTACATTTGATCACATTTAAAATATATGATACAGAATCATTATTTAATAAAATTTGCAGATTCTCTTTTCACAGCAACAACACATTACTGAAAATGGCAGTTTAAATGCTGCAAGCTGAACAAACTATTTCCAGTGCAGTAATTTAAAGCTAGGATGCCATTCAGCAAACTTGAACAAAACCAAATGCAGTTTGCTATCTTTTTCCATAAGTGTGTATCTATCTAGGTATATTTAGATACACACACACATATATATATGTAAACAGCCGTATATACATTTGATATTGTCATGGCTTAGGTCCAGCTGGAAATTAAGCACCACATAGCTGCTCCCTCAAACCCGCCTCTCTCCACCTCACCTCCGTGGAATGGGGAGGAGATTCAAAGTAAGACTTGTCTGTTGAGACAAAAACAGTTTAGTAATTGAAAATAAAGTAAAATATAGTAATAATGTCAAATGATAATAACAAGATGACCAAAAAGGAAGACCGAGTGATGCTCAAAGCAGTTGCTCACCACCTGCTGACTGATGCCAGACCCACCCCCAGTGAACACAGATCAGTCTCTCTTCCCAGTAAATTCTCCAATTTATATACTGGGCAGGATATGGTACAGAACATCCCTTTGGTCAGTTTGGGTCATCGGTCCCAGCTGTGTTCCCTCCCAATTTTTTTTTATGTCCTCCTCACTGGCAGAGCATGAGAGAAAAGTCCTTGAGTCAGGATAAACACAACCTGGCAAAACCCAAAACATCAGTGTATTATCAACACTGTTCCCATCTGAATACAAAACACAGAAGTGTAACAGCTGCTGAGAAGAAATTAACTCTACCCTAGTTGAAACCAAAGCAGTTTTATATATTATATATATATATATATATATATATATAAAAATATAGTATGAGAGATATATACATATAGAAAATAGAAATGCAGTACCAAAGCTTCGTAAAATGACCTGAAGTCTTTAGTTCAATCATTACTGATTTTTCCATGCTTACTACTTTGAACTATAAAGTTTTGCTAAAAATTTGGAAGAAGGGATATCATTATCTGCTTAGTTCGCTTAGTACTGTTCATGTAAGAAATTGTTATTCCTCTCTAAAATCATTCTCTGATGATGCATTATACATTTTTCTTTGAGGTGTACTTTTAATTTCTGTTTTGTTACTCGGGTTCTCATGTCTTATCAGCTACCAGAGTATTTTCTCTTTTGTACAATACTTCAAAATTTTCAGTGTCTTCCAGAAACTCAGAGACTCTCCAAACTGAGAGGCTCTTTGATACTTAAAATAAGCAATTCTAAAATGAAGTCCTTTTGATATACTGATAGAAATTATTTTCCCCATTGGTAATGAAAAATGAGAGTCTACTAACACTGATTACTTCAATGACGTGAGTTCATTACTTTCCTTGGATAATCAAATCAAAATTCATCATATAAAATGACTATTCTTTTTCATGTGGCAATGAACCATTTTTCTTTCTAATTACTGTCTTAATTTCTCCAAGCTGTGCAAGAAACTATAAAAAATCTCTTTCCCTCCTATCTGATAAAAATCCTTAGAAGAGAAAACTTATCTCATGAAGAAATTTGTATGCATACTTGGTAGAGAAACCATCTCATTTAAGATGGACAGGAATTCTATCAGGTCATAATGGGTAAAAAATAATCTATAAACATTTTATGACCACTCAAAGATAAATTACATACATATGCAATCAGAACATAATAAGTGATTTTAAAATAAATAATTAATATCTGAAGAATTAGAAAATTCATATTTTATGAGACTCCAGTGACAATTTAAAAAATTAGGTTTGAATATTTCTTTTATACAAGGTGGTGACTTCCCTTCCCTCTAAAGCCAATTGTCACAGAGGAAATCTGTGGCTGTAGTTAAGAAGCAAACACATCTGCTCTCTTGTTAGAACCTAAATTCCTCAATCCTCCTGGGGATTAGTATCTACTCCACGCAGTGTGTAACTTAAATTAGGCTTGTTATGTCAAGAATGAGAAAAGGAAAAAAAGGAGGGCAAGAAAGAAAAAAATAAATCACCTTTTTGAGAATTACAGACTCAATTATGTTGGAAGAGATGCCTGAGATCATCAAGTCCAACCTATGACCAAACACCACCTTGTCAACTAGACCATGGCACTGAGTGCCTCATCCAGTCTTTCCTTAAACACTTTTGGGAATGGTGACACTTCCACCTCCATGGAGGTCCATTGCAATGCCCAGTCATCCTTTCTGAGAAAAATTTATTTCTGATGTCTCGCCTAAACCTCCTCTGGCACAGATTAAACCTGTGTCCTCTTGTCCTGTCTCTGCTTGCCTGGGAAAGAGGCTGATCCCCACCTGGCTGCACACTCCTTCAGGCGGCTTTAGAGAGTGTAAGGTTCACCCTGAGCCTCCTTTTCTGCCGGCCAAACACCCCCAGCTCACTCAGCCTCTCCTCACAGGACTTGTGCTCCAGATCCTTCACCAGCTCTGTTGCCCTTCTCTGGACCCACTCCAACACCCCAGTGTCCCTCCTGAAGGTGGATTCCTCTTTCCATTTAGGGAGACAATACCAATGGCTAGATTATTATTTAGCTCTTAAATGTTAAAACATTATTCTAATTATCTGTCACAAGATTATGCTTCAATATAACTTTTGGAGTTGACCCTCACAACTTTCTTTTATCCTGGCAGTCTCATAGCTGACTTCTGTAGTGATAGACATTGTTCAAATAGAAAGTCTGGAGACTCAGCATTCAAAGAGGCAGAAATCAGTTAAAAGAATGCCTCTACTCCCTTCATGAGATCAGTTATTTTTTTCTGTGTAAGGTTGAGTAAAAACTCTCAAACTTATTTTGATTTTTTAAACTCCTTGGAGAATACTTAGAGAGCTGTGAGGGGGTTCAAGCATTTTCTTGTGGAGGGGAAATATAACCACTTTACCTTGATAATTTTTTAAAATAAGGCAATGGGCAGGTATGGTAGAAAGTGATGGCAGTGAAGGAAATTAGGATTAAACAAATGTTATGTAGTTTGATATATTTTTTGTTCTTACATTCAATTATACAAATGCAGATACATGCTTCCATGTGCAACTGTGAATTTTTGTTTTTTTGAAATGCATTTGTGGTTATTATTGTCTTATATTTTAATGGCAGCTCTAATGTGTCAAGCTCTACAGAAACTTGCATTTTACAATATTTGGCATATATAGAAAAAAATTGTTAGAGGCAATTCTAATTAACATCGTGTCCACAATGAAAAGTGCAATTAAAATAATTTTTAGCAAGCAGAAAAAAAAATAACATTGAGAAATATCTTTTCTTTTTGAGGTGGGAAAGGTGTGTCTTCAGAAGAGACAAAAGCAAGTGTGAATGAGAGAGCAGAGCTCATATATGAAAAGTTGCATTAGCCATGAACAAACAGGAATACATGCAGCAAAAATTACTTAGAGACAACAAAGCAAGAAGTTTTGATTCCTGAAGTGTCTATTGATAGGTAGAACTGCTCATTTCAACATCAATTTTGCATCTTCCTAATTTTAAAATTTATTTCCCAAGTGTCAATCTTTTTGTTTAAAAAATGTCCACACTAGTATGAAAAATAGCTGGATGGAGGGGCTTTTTTGTTGTTTGTTTTTAGTAAAGCAACTAAGAAAATATAAAGTGAGATTGTACTGCTGCAGAGTTTGTATATTTGATGTCCTTTGTTTCATTTTTACACCTTTTTCATTTGAAAAAAAAAGGAATATATTGTATAATCGATTTGTTGCGTGACTGAGCAACAGGCAACCCATACGTAAATTGCTTTCTTTCTATCGATCAGAAGTGCCTCAGAAACAATAAAAATAATACACTATTAACTGATGCTGTGGATTGCAGACACAGCACAGCCAAAGAGCAGCTAAGGAATATTAGGAGGAAGAATGATGGCTTTTAACTTCGTTAGCCTGCTATTAAATTTTTGCATATTCGGAAATCTTTCTTCTATTCTTTAAAATTGCTAGTCTTTCCTAAGAAAATATAAGTGCCCCATGAATCTTCAATAGTGGATAGAGGATTTTTGGCAATAAAACATGTTTGAGGTCAATTAAATGATTTCTCAGTTCTTCTGCAAAAGAAAGGAATAAACTGAATCCTGAAGGCAAGAGTGAACAGGTTTTGTAATGTCTTTAAATGACGTTAGTTAGTAGTACTGAAGACTACTTCAATAAAACAATGAGAAAAGACCATTTTTCATATTTATGTAATTCACTTTGAGCACTACCTTGTAGGTCAATGAGCTATGAGAGAAAGAAAGAGCAGAAGTTTGCGCTCTTTTCCTCCTCTATTTTCCTTTACTTTTTACTGTGCTAGAAAGTACCTGTGCAAAAGACAATTAAAAAAAATAACAAACCAAAAATGAAACAATAATTTGAGACTTAAGCTGTGAAGGAACCAGCATCTTCTCCAAACAATCTTACTTTATAATATTACACACTGCATCTTGACAGCTGGCTTGAAGGAACAGTACTTTCCAAGTACAAGGTAAACTTAAAGCAAGTATTTTGAATGTCTTAGTCACCAAGAAAATACTTCAGTACTTACGGTGGTGGAAACTCTGGCCCCTGAATCTATTGCTGAATGGAGCATCCACAGAGAGTAGATATTGCTTTGCATTCCAGAAAATGAGAATTTGTTAATTTGTTATTCTGAATAATAAAGAAACCGAGAAACATTGTTGTTTCAACAGTTGTTTCAACAACTGTTGAAGCACAGATACAGTTGGAATTTTCACAATTCTTTTAGCTTTCCTACTCTTCAGATAATGAGTTGGAGACTTCAGTATGTTTGTGAAAGTGACGCAGAAAAAGAAGGAAAAAAGGTTGGGATGCTACAATCTCTGAGTTTTCAAAACTGACTTCTTCAAAGATATTTAGTAGACATACTGGTTGCTTAAACCATTTTGGAAAAATTCCTTATGCATTGGACATGCTACTCCTCAGATTTTATTGTAAAGATGTAAATTATTGTATTGCTATACCATTTTCCTTGTAATCTGGCAGAGGCCACTAGAAATTTCTTTTAGTTCTCAACAATTGTTTATCCCTCGGAGAAACATCAACACATGAATAAGATGCAGCAAGTGGTATTTGTTTAAAATTATCTTCAGCATTGCTTCTGCAACTGCTTCCTATGCTCTCTTGTGGTTTCTTCCTTTTTAAAAATTTTTTACTCCATTCATGCAAGCGCCCCAGTTACCTGCTTTACCTATTGCTCTGATTGAATTCTTCAATAAATCCTTGTGCTCTGACCTAATGCATCTCTCAGAATCAACAGTACTGAAGAGCAATTCAGAGTCGCTACACATAATGATACTTTTTAATATGCAACCAAATTTTGAAGAACTTTTTCTTCTTTCAAAAGGCACTGCAGACTAAGGAAGTTAATATCACTCTGTTGGGTCACTACAGCAGTGGGAAAGATGATAGCAAAGCACATACTCTGTACATTCAGTAAGGTGAGGGCAGACTCTTGAAAATTTGATGGTGTACTTTTGTCAGGCATGGGATATTACAAACTTTGCTTAATCTAGCAAACTATGTAAATTCTCACCTTAATAAATATTAAAAATTGTTAAGATTTACCATACATACTTATATATATGTGAATTTAAAAATATACTCTGTATAGCAGACTCCAAATTCTTTAATTATCTCTGAAATAAATTTCTTATTTCTCCTTTCCAAGGTATCTCTTTATCAGAAGTTTCAGATAAATTGAAAGTTATGTGGCCTTTCACACGAAAATGCAAAGTCTTCTGATTCTTCTTATACTTCCTAGATGTAACAGTAGATTAAAAATCTGTATTTGCTGCATGGCTTAAATAGTGTATAAAGCCCAAAGGAGTAAAAGAAAAAAAATTGTGATGACTTCAGACTTGTATTGGCTTTGAAATACTAATGCTAAACCTATATACGTAGAAATTTTAGCAAAAAGTTGTCTTCTGTATAATGTGCTAACATTGTGGGATTTTGTTTCTATTATAGCACAAATTTTTATTATATTTATTTTTAATCTTTTTTTCATAACTTTTTTTTACACTGACATATGAATGATTCTGTATCATAGCTGTATACCAAAGAAATGAACACTTTGGAAATTGTCACTTGTTTCAAAATATAAAATAGTTTCAAAAGTTTCTGCATTTGCATTTGTGGAAATATTTGAGCTAGAAATGGAATATAAATGCAAGATTAGGCAATATAAAATTTGCAACATCTTGTTAAATATGTAACAGAGGAGGAAGAGCTATCTGACGGCTTTTGAGGAAGCATGAAACACCAGTGCAACCAGAAAATATGAAGCACTAAGTCAACAAAAGTAACAAGTGAAATCTTACACTATAAACCCAGTTCAGCACAACAGTATATGCATACTCCAAAAATAAGAAATACTTGTAAAAAACATATAGAAATAATTTTAGGCCATTAAGGAAAATAAAAAAGATTTTAAGGCAAAACTTTTAAATGTGCAGAATTTTTTGTAGTAATGCTAGCAAATCAGAAACTTAGAAAAAATTATTATTTCTAATAATAAACACATGGAGAAAAATGTTGGAATATGAAAAATCCATCAACACCCAGAATTTTGTAATGAATAAGTGTTTGTAATGACAATTAAAAGTTCTAATCATCAGACCCGTCCTGTTCTGGGACAGCCTTCATACAGAAACAAAATGCAGTTCCACTTTAAAGTTAGAATATCTTCTCTTTATGAAAATGTAGGAAGTTAGAGAGGTTCAGCTTGGTGTTCTGGGAAGTTGTTTTGGTCTGTTTAACTTTAGCAGTATGCTGTTTCACCATGGGCTAATAGCATTGGTTAAAATACTCACCTTGAAACTAATCACTATTCAATTTGGGATTGTTAAGAAATGGAGTGATCCCTGATCTTGTGTTTACAGTAGTACAGTGTGCTGTGATATTCTCAAAGCAACACCGTTAGGAAAGATTAATGCAAAATATGTTATAATGATGATACCATTGCACAAAAATAATATATTGCCATGCTGATTTGCAACTCTCATCTGGATCACCTTTCACAACAGGCAGGATTTTAACACTTGTGGAAAGGAGAACAGCCCATCTGAAGGTATGAGAAAAGTGCTTGCAATAAATGCATCTGCTCCTGCCTTTTGAATTATTAATATAAAAAGCCACACAAGTAAAAGTTTTAAAATTATTTAATTATAAGATATGAGTATGTTGTGAGAAGATGGGTTAAAACACATTAAAAGCTGAGGGCTGAAAGTGTTTGCCCTGTCCTCAAGGGGAAGGAAGCTTTTCAGCTTGTCATATAGTATTACCTCTAGTACATTCAAGCCACTAAAATCATCCATGGGCAGTTATATAAAGCAAAACTTACTTTGTTTTAAGTTTCTCAGGAAAAGAGATAAATAAATATGAAAATCAGCAAGCCCCTAGAAAACTACCAGCTTCCATTGTCCTCTGTCCTGCCTCAATCAAATGAGTAATATATATCTAAAATGATTAATCATTCATGTAAGTTTCAGGATAATTTAACCAGAAGAATTCCTTGGCAATATGTGACTTTGTGTGCATACATCTCATTTGGGGCATCTAACTAGTAAATCAAAGCAAAAGCATAAATATCTAGTCCAACGACTTCAGACAATGCCTTAAGGAAAACGCTGATTCTAGCAGAAATTTTCAAGACAGCTGTTTTAAGTCTGACAAATCTGAAGTCCTCTGTTGTAAGACAGATATCTAGTTTGCAGAAAACATGTAATAAAGATCTGTTAAGTACTATTTGAAGTACGAGCATCAAGGTTGTGCAGATGTTTCAAGAGCACGTCTCTCCTCCCAGTGCTGTCTCTTCACATAAAGCTGCAACTGGAGTGAGACAGTGTACTCATTCTGTGCAAAAGAAATTAAATGCTTTTCTAGGTCAGCAGAAAAGATTTTTCAGTATTTTTTCTCCTTTTATATCTTTTAGAGAGCAACTTGTATGTATAGACCTATACACAATACATACAAAAAATAAGTAAAAGCAGTAGAGCTATTAACAAGGAAAACAAATATAAACTAATATGATCTTCATGCAGAAGAACACATGCAGATAATGTGTATTTTGGGAATAGGGCTTGTTGTTACTCAGAGAGTAACAACATGATGAGAAAAAAATGCACAATATACTAGGAAAGCTACATATCGTAGCTACATATGCCAACCCATGTCTTATTTTTACACGTATATGTCCTACTACATACTTTCATGGTTTTTTGTCTCTGTTATTTGACAAGAAAGTCACAAAGACTCTAGCTGGAATGAATTTGTGAGATGCATGCACATTGCCTCTCCTACATGTGTCCCATTGCCCTGGGGAACAATTTACAAATGTTCTAACTACATTTCACAATTAATCAATGACACTATAAAAGAAACATCCCCTGGAAATTGTAGCTTTCAATAGAAAATAGTTTAAATGGGCTTCTTAATATTCTGTGTTTGAGGGCCTAGCAAAGTTAGCTAAAGACCTTGAGCACCATTTAAAGGACCCTTGGGATGAAGTATTTTTTCTAGTAAGACACTTGTATTTCTAAGGTAATGAGCTCTGTTGGGCATAATTTAGATTATAGAACACTTTAGACTATAACATTATTGTTTCTGATTAGGTATGCCTTAAAAAGGAGCATGAGTTTTCGGGTTACTGAATATTTACTGAATATTAATTACCTGTTAAATAAAACACGTAATTTTAAAAGAATAAGAAAAACTCCAAGAATATGTATTGTATATATTATGTACACAAGGGAGTACAATTTGGTTATGTGATGAAAATCATTCCATGAATTTCAGTAGCTCTGCTTCAGCACTTCAAAACACACCCATAACACCCTACCCCCGGATCTGGCAAGTGGGAGACAGATGAAAGACTGCTGAGCAAGCAAAGGGCTCAAAATTCCAATCAGAACTATTGTGAAACTTCAATAGAAAGCGTTGTAGTGTTTCCTTTGTTGCATATGATGAGGGGAGAAGCCAATATCAGATGGGCCAGCTCCTCTACTGATGTAAATTAGCCCATCTAAGCTGATGTTCTTGGAGATACAGAAATTTATACCAGCTACAGAGATGTTGTAATGCATATATATGAAATATATATAGGCTTGTTCCACTAGTTAGTTTCTTTTCTTGGCACTGGTGTAAATTTACCTTTTTGATATACTCCCTGTCTAAATGTTTCCACCAGGAAAATCTTTCTCTATGTGCTTTTTTGCTGTATAACATTAGCTGAACTTTTCAACCTATTCAAAATAAAACATAAAATAATAATAATTTTTAAAAAGAGAAATAATTAAGAATTTTGAACATTGATAGAAACCATGAAGTTCTTAGGACTGGATTTCCAAGACAATTAAGTGGCATAGGACAATAAATGTCCCCGACTTGCCTACAGCGTTAGTTGCTTTTGGGAACCTTACACTTACATAAGAAAGCTTTAAGTAAGTAGCTGAATGAAGTGTGTTGTGAGACTGTGCAAAGCATCAGAGTATGGCTGTTGTGTGCATGGCACTTCCACAGCTTGCCTGTGCATGTGAACTCCACGTGTGGGAAGCCCAGGATCTGTGGTGCCCAGGTTTCTCTTGCAAGATGCATGGACAGGAGGCTGCCTGCAGTGGTTGCTCAAGCAGAGGTGGTTGGACGGCTGTGAGTCCTGTATTCAGATTATGTTTTGGTTATAGCTAATTCTGAGTTCTTCACTGAGCTTATGAGGACTCACCATCTGCCCTTGAAGAAAAGGCAATACTTTGTGAGCTATGTTCCACACAGATTTCCAGACAGATGTTAAGATAGCATCCTTGGCCAGGCTGTCCAGCCCAACCCCACCCCTCTGGATCCGGGTGTCCTTGATGGTGCACAGGAGCCAGTCCTCAGCACTCCATGACAAGTGTCTAGGAGGAACAGCCATGCCTCTTTCTTTGACTTGAAATCTAAGATGATAGGCAAAAAGTGAATTGCTGTAAGGACAAGTCTTAATTAATTAAGACTTAATGAAGGCTTAATTAAGAAAATCACAGATACTTGTTCTTTCAAAATTGATGTTTTTACTGAAATTCACTATGCATATGTGTGTAAAGACTAACTGTCATTGGAAATAAGGGGAGGGCAGGGTCCAGGCGAGAGCAAATCAGTGACAATTGAATATGAATGGATATTTACTGTAATTGCCAGGAAAGAAGAACATGACAAGGTAGCTGCCATCACCCCCAGCGCTCCCGCAGCCGAGCGGGACCTGTCCCTGCCCAGCCCCGGGAGCTGCAGCGCAGGGCAGGGAGCCTGGGCCGAGGGCTGGGACTGGGCTACTGCTCTGTTTGTGGTTAATTTCATAGCTGCTGCTGTTTTGATTGTCTTGATAGATATACTAGTAAAGAACTGTTACTCCTATCCCCATCTCTTTGCCTGAGGGCCCCTCAATTTCAAAATTATACTAATTCAGAAGGAGGGATTTATTAGCTCCATTTCGAGGGAAGGCCCTGCTCTTCCTAGCACACACCCGTCTTTTTCAAACCAGGACAGATAGAAATTACTTTAAATGTTTTCCTAGTAAGAAATGTTTTGTCCTCAAAAATAAGAACACAAGAATAAACATGGGAGAAGCTTTAGCTGTTACCTACAAAACATGTAGGAAATGAGAAACCAGAAATAGAAACTATAGGGTTTCATAGCTCACATACTGAATTATTGGGTGATAGTGTTAAAAAATCAAGAGGAACCTTTCTTTGGACTGCAAACACAATGACCAGGACATCAAAAATCAAGTTATTTTTATTGAAAAACAAAGAGTAGTACTGGAAGAAGCTTTGATTAAATATCAATCACACTGCAGATACTCAGAGAGTTCGTAATTGTCTCAGGTTGCAGTTGGGATTAAATGGTAATTTGTGTTTGGCACTGTCGAGTTTTATCCAGAAATCATAATCTGGTTCAGTCTTTCTGAATTACAGTAATTTCTCCTTTCTGAAATTAAGTTGGGTAATTAGTTTGAGTCTAGCTATTTAGTACTCTAAATAGCTTTAATTAAGCAAAATAGTAACTGTGTGTTTATTAACTTTATTTTTCTTGCTGTTATCCTGTTCAAAACTGTCAGTATGTTTTTGGCATTCTGAAAGCAACAGGTGAGCTCTCCTTTACTGAATTAACACTGCATGAAATTCTATTGAGAGTAGCAAAGTCTGATCCCTTGCGACTTTTACTGATCTCCTGTAGGACTTCAAAATATCAGGGTTCTAGAAACCAAACTGCTCACCAGTTACTGCTATGATGCCAAGGATTTAAGTGAATAGTCAAGGCTGAGTAGTGGGAATAAATCCTGTTTTATGTTGCTCTCCTGGTTTTGCAAGTCCCTACCGATGTGACATTCATTACCCTGTTACAAAATTGAATTTTGTTTGATGCTGGAGCCATGACAGCTGAGTCATGAGATTTTTCTTTTCTACACCTACTCCAGGGGAAAAAAGAAAAACATAATCAAAAGACCAAAACAGTGAATGGGACTGGATTTGTATTGTCAAAGGAGAGCTGCTTAAGCTCATGAGGATCAGAGATTCTTTCTGGTGGTGGAACAGCAGAGATGGCTCTCAGTATTGACACATTAGTGACCTTGTGTGAGAATAAAGATTAGGGAGAAGAAAGTAATTCTGAACATTTTGATAACTATCACACAGAAATAGACAGCAGAAAGGAAGCAGCAACTTCAACATGCTTTTTACTTCATTTTAGTCTAGTTTCAATTAAAGAGGAAAACTAGAGCTGAACAAGTTTAATATAGATGTCCAGGAGTTCCATTAAGAAAAAATCCTGTGGTGATAGAGCATAGTTTTGAGAGAGGATAGTCCTAATTAACTAATTTGTTTTACAGGAAAGTAAAATCATGTTAGATAGAGGAACCTTTCTTTTCGCAGAGCTTGACCTATGTTTTTTGTAAGTTTTTCTCCTTTATTCTATCTGCCTCCCAGGAACCACAGTTTCCTATAATGTCCCTGTGGTGCTCTCTTTTCTTGTCTGTGAAATACTGTGGAAAGCAAAGCGTCAGTATTTTGTGGACAATGGAAGAAATGGAGACAGATCTGGCATCACTGAAAGGCAGAAAGATTTAATGTATGACCACCTGCAAAGGGACTAACTACTAACTACAAACAGCTGATTGAAAATCAAAATAAAGGAACACACTTTCATGTTGCAAGAAGGATTTCAGTGGCTGCAGTGAAAATTCAGGAAAATAATTTCTCATGCATATTGTAGAGCAGTGGGTGTGCAAAAGCTCTCTTTGGAAAAGTAGATTATAAAGTCTAACTTTCTTTAAACTTTTTTCACTTTCTATGATGAAAAGGAAAAATAAAAACACTATGCAGAGAAATAAAAATGAGGAAGGGAAAATATAAGTGGGAGAAAATACTAGAAGAATTTCTGACCTGTCTTACCCACTTATTGCTGATTAACGAACCAATAAAAAGATTCCCTTATAATGTCACTTGAAAGCAGATAATTCACTAACTAGGAATGAAAAAATAAAAGGAGAAGATTAAAGGAAAAAACAGCATAGTGAAAAATGGCAAAACTATCATTAGCTGGAAGTTTGTAACATATTTTTGGTTCTGGTTCCTGTGTTTTAACATACTCTTCTTAAAAATAAGGAAGTCATAGCCAAGGTTGGTCTTGCACAGCTACGTGCTTTTACTTTACTGAATGGGAGTGAATTCAATATCTTGTATTCAATGTGTCTTTTTTAAAATCTTGGCAACTCACAGGTTCTTTTTTTCGTGCATTTGACTATGACATAGATGCATTATGCTAAATGTGGCACTGGTATGAAGAGATCTCCTGCAATCAAAATCATCTCAACCACCAGAAGGACTAAGATTCAGGAAGAGCCTAGAGTTTGTGTTAGTATGGCTTTGATCTTTTCATTATAAATTTTGTTATTAATATGCATGAGAAATAACTTTGTGCATATACATATTAATTTTCTTGTTTAATATTAACTTTGAAATAGGAATGTTTGCTGGTAGTGGGGAAATTCTGTAGATAATAAGGAACAGAACAAACTGCCAGTGAAAGAAGTGTGGCAAATTAATTATGAGAGTCAAGGACGGTAGAAAGCCCTAATATTAGTATCATTATCATTAAATTCATAAAAAAACTATAGCTTCTACAAAAGTTGCTTAAATAGAGACGGGAGGTGTAAAAGGTGTAAAAGATTGAAGAATTTTTAAGAAAAGGCTTAAATTACTAGGCTATATATACATGTAACTTTTGTTTCAAGTAATAATTTCCACTTGCAGGCATCCTTTCAACTTCATTAAGCATTCTCATAAATATAAATCTTACAGTGGATTATGCTGATTCTCTTTAACAGAAAACCAAATGTTAAATGATGTTCTGGCACTTCAGAAAAGACACTGTTGACACAGTTTATTTTTCTATACATGTATCCGTTTTTCTATACATGTATTATCCTCTAGTTAATGTAAAAACTTTTGAAGAACGTGAGTGATCAACTCACCTTCTCAGAGGTGGAAAAAAACCATTCAGACAGGGTATTTACTGGATGCTATCCCATTGGCAAAGACCATCCCTCCTTAATACAGAAAATTCTGATTAAATGTGCTGCTGCTCCAACCTCTCCACCATTCTCTTGGGTTACTGAGTAAGTGTGGTGGCTAACAGCTGGCCTGGAGGCCTCACAGTCACAGATAACCCTAATTTTCACTCAGCCAGTCTGGGTCATTTGGGACACAGACAGCTGCTGGCCTGTAAGCTGGGTGCAACCAAATCCAGCCAGTCAGCACCAACCACGCAGCTTTTGGAAACTCCATAAAGGGAAGTGCACTCAATAAAATTGGCTGTGACTGCATGAACCCAGAGTGCCCTGTCATGTGCCTGTCTCCACTGACACAAAGAAGTATATCCATGATTCTGTTCTGACTGCCTTTGTGATAAAAGTATTTTCCAACTGTATCTACCAGCTTGATTTTGAATTTGAAAAAAGTAATGTTTGGAATTATACCTGAAAGATCACTCCTCTTAAGCTACCAAAAAAGGGCAATTAGGAGTGTAGATAATCTACTAGTAGCACTGGTACACAGAGAAGCAGGGCTTTACTGGCAGACTTTTAATGATAATTAACTACCCAAAACCAGTTGTTCTTAATTGGCAAAAATTTTTACTTTATATTGCAGTATATGTATGAAGCATTTTTCTCGCTGTTTGAAATAGAATTAAAAAATGCTGTTTTCTGAGTCTAATAAAGGATTACATTTGACATTTTTTAAAAAAGGTTGTAGCAGGACATAATCAATGTTCCCACAGCCTGACTGGACAGATGGGCGTGACGGCAGTGCCAATTTATACTCAACTGAAAGACTGCTGCTGTCCAATATTTACTGAATTTGTTGTCTCTGCCACTCTCATCCAAGTGAAACTGCACATTATATAAAACACCATACTCAAGCCTGTCATTTTTGCTTTGTTAGCTATGTTCACAATTATTAGATATAATTTAAGGAAGAAAAAAAGGCAACAGGACTTATTATACTGTACAAGCACTAAATTATGTTTCACACAATGCAGTATAAATGGCAAAGACCTTGGCTAGGGAACCTTGCTGTGTTACTGTTGAGGGTTTCAAGACTGTGGTGTCAGATGAATGTCTGCTTGGTTTTGCTTGGTTTTTTGTGTACTTGCTATTGTGTTTTTTTTTTTCTCTTTTTAAAAGTCTTTATTTCTAGAACATCCCTGGGTGCAAATACAAGGTATCTTTTATAATTCAGTATCTAAAGGTCAGTGACTTAAGTTAAACTGTGCATGCCCTAAAATATCCAATAAATAAATAGAAGGAAATAGAAGGATTAGATTTAAATAATGGGGGGAAAGCATATTTAAAAATAAACTTGTTCTATTAAAGTCCTCCCTCAAAACAAGTATATATCAAGCCTTATTTTAAAATTATTGAAATATCTGAAATGTAGACAAATTGTGTGCTTTGTAAAAAGAAAACTTTCACTGGTTTTAAACTGAGATTCAGGGGCTCAGTCCTAAACTATGTGGGTATTTTAAGAAGCTTCCCTTTGAACCATGAACAGTTGATATATGAATCCTCAGAGTGAGGATTCATTATGCTCCTTAAATTACTTTGGTTTTCATGTTAAATAACTGACCTGCTAACCTATTGAAAAGCCATGAAAGACACATAATAAAATACATTTATTATTAATAAATATATTAGATACTATGTAAGAGTACTATGTAAGCTGTGCAAGAGAACTAGTAAAATAATTCTCTTAACAGATGCCTATTACAAATACTAAAACAAAGAACTGTGTCTGTGTCCTGTCTTCCATTTCAGTACAAACTTTTCATTTTTTTGGAGGTTTGTCATGGTTTATCCTCAGACAGCAGTTAAATCCTATGCAGGTACTCTCTCACTCTTCCCCCTCTCCTCTCCCTGCTCATTATGATGCAGGAGAGAATCAGAAGTCTGAAAATAAGAAAACTGGTGAGTTGAGATAAAGACAGTCTAACAGATAAAGCAAAAACTGCGTACAGAGGCAAAGTTAAACATGGAATTCATTCACCACTTTGCATGGGAAGTTCAGCCATCTCCAAAAAAGCAGGGCCCCATCACATGTAACTATCACTTGAGCAGACCAACAGCACCACGGTGACCTTCCCCAGTTTCTCTTTCCACCTTATAAACTGAGCATGATGCCATGGTCTGGAACATCCCTTTGCTCAGTTGGGATCAGCTGCCCTGGCTGTAGCTCCTCAGTTTCCCACACACACCCAGCAGGCTCCTTGGTGGGGCAGTGTAAGAGGCAGATAAGGCCTTGATGTTGTGCAAGTAGTGCTCAGCAATAACAAAAATATCTCTATAATATCTATATATTAATCACAAAACCAAAACATGGCTCACATTAGCTTCTTTGTTTTGTGAAGAAAGTTAAGCAGCCCAAAGACTTAGGTTATTTTTATTATTTTCAGAGTGATGTAAGTAATATTGCATAGGATTTTCATGTAACAGTTTGATAGAATTCTATGTGACAGTACAGGTAAAAAGAAACTTCTCTTCAGCTTTGTTGATTGTACTTGGGGGAATCGTATTATTTGATAAATTTATTAACAAGTAGTCATGGCTGTACCTTAATATGCAAGCCCAGAAATATTATTTTGCATTCTTGCACCAGGTTTCCAGTTATTGCCATGCCCAGGAAGAAACATGCCAAAATAACAGCTTTTATAATACTCATATTAAATTCCAAACTCAGTAGGCATACATTTATGTTGACAGCAGTATTTTAGGCATGCATTTTTTTCATTGAAAAGTTTGGTGGAAATTCTTGATAAGCCTGCTTGCTTCTTTAAAGTGGGTCTAGCTCCCACTGTCTGTGAAAATTAAAAGAAAGTAAATTATTATTAAAAAAATAGTACAGTGTAGATCCTCTCTGTTAAAATATTTTATAGCAGTACTCGCATGTTTAATAAGGAGCGGTCAAAGTACATCACATCATAAGTTTCTCATGGCCTGATACAGATGAAAGTCAAGGGAATTTTCTTTCCTTTCTCCCCACTTTTGAGACTCTCACTGCCAACTTATTTTCTATTGCCAAATCTAAAAGATGCCTTTAGAGAAAAGACTTTTCAGTAGTATACCTGAAGGATTTCACCACTTTATCAATCATTAATGAGTTGTGTTGCAGTAAAGGGCTCATTATTTTCAATAACAAAGGCTTTTCTGAATTACAGTGGATTTTGTATAACATTTTGCTATCAAGCAAAGTTGTTCTATACTTTTCTCCTGCAACTTAGGACTTTTGAAACTGATGAACAAATTATATGCAAAATAATCCTGACGTTTCCTATTGTGCAAATATAAATAAACATTTTCCGGTATAGATACTTTTTGGGGAAACCTACCCATTACTTAAAAAAAAAAAAAAAGGCATATACAGTATTATTTTTCTTAAAAAGCTTAGTTGAAAGTAATGGATATATAATTAAGTCTTGTTGTTCTTACTGCCATAGCAGAAAAAAAGAATAAAACCTTTCTTTTCTTGTTTAGAGGAAGTTGTTAGTAGAATGAAAAAGCTATCACTCTCAGACCGACGTAATTTTTACGAGTAGTAATATTGAGCAAGCAGTTCTAAGACTCTATAAGACATCTCTTATTGATGAAGCATAGTAAATCTGAAAGGCATTTGGTAATATAAAGCAACAAGGAACAGGAAAATAGGAGTATAAATTTGTAACTGTAAAACTGAAAGCATTTTGAATTGACTATTACTAAAAAGTGCTGTACATGGGTAAGTAATCTGAAACATAACCGTGATCATGTAAGCAGGAAAATCTTCATCATAAATCGTGGTCTCTTGTACAATAATTTGGATTTGTTTAGAGAGGAATGTTTTCCATATCATCCCCAATGAAGAACAAATAATGAATATTTCTTGACAGGATTCACCAAGTGATATATAAGAACTGGAGTAAGAATACAGCAGTTATATCATATCTAAAATTGAAATGCTGATGTTTTTCAAGGGAAATATACAAACTTACAAACACAAGGAAAGCCTGTAATCCATGATTCATCTAAAAATATTCAAAGGTAATTTTTCAAATTATATTTATTTTAAATTGCAGTCATGTAGCCCTGGAAAACCATTGTAGCATAATCTCTGTGTTTGTACTTTTGAAAGTTTAAAAATTCTATACTTTTAGGGAAAACGTTTTTTTTTTCATGTCTTTGTCCATGTGACTTCATCCTAAAGTCTAGCTTTGAAATCTGACTAAGGTGTTTTGTTTGTTTTCTTTCAGGGCAGTAGCCTGTCCTGCCCATCTTCTTCACTTTAGCTTCCTGAGGGCCTCATGTTTGTGATTTGACGTCTTTGATCCAAGAGGACAAACACATTTGATCAAAAGCCTTTCCAGTGAAATCTTAGGCCACACTACAGTTAAGAAAAATGCAAAGACTCTTTTACTTATTCCATCTAAAATCTCATTGTTTTAGATATATAAATACAACAGAAACAACCAGTAACAATATTTTTCAATCTAATCAATCTAGGCACTTGGGCTGTGCTTTATATTTTCCTGCTCCTTCCCTAAATCCCTTATCCCAAACTATGTTGCCATATCCAAAAGAGGGTCAGAATGGATGAATGCTTGATGATAAATACTTTAACCACATCCAGCCTTGTCAGAAAAGTGATGGAGAATCATGGAGAGGTTTGGTTTGAGAGGAATTATCATATAGATAATCTAGTTTTAACCCTACTGCCACTGATAGGAAGAGCCAGGTTGCTCAAAGCCTTGTGCAGCCTAGCCTTCAGCACTTCTGAGGATGGGGCATCCTCAGCCTCTGGGCAACCTGTTCCTCACCAACCTCATGGTACAAAGACTTTCTTCCTAATATTTAACCTATACCTACCATCTTTCAGTTAAAAGCCACTCCCCCGTGTCCCGTCACTACATTTCCTGAAGAAGGATCCCTCTTTGGCTTCCCTCTAGGCCCCCTTCAGATACTGGAATGCTGCTATGAGGTCTCCATGCAACCCTTTCTCCTCCAGGGTAAACAATCTCAGCTTCCTCTTCCTGTCCTCACAGGGAAGGTGCTCCATTCCCATTATCAACTTCGTGGTCTCCTCTGGACTTGCTCCAACAGTTCCATGTAATTTTTTTGGGGTGGTGCCAGAACTGCAAGCAGTGCTCCAGGTGGGGGTCTCACAGGGGCAGAGTGGAGAGAAAGAGTCACCTCCCTTGACTTGCTGGCTCCACATTTGATGCAGGGCATAGGCTAAAACAGGGCCACGGCTGACCAGGAGATGGGGATGCATGCAGCCCATGACTCAACAAAATATTTTATTTCTTCTTAAGCTTGTCTTATTTCTTCTTAAGCTTGTCTTTTTCATTATTTTTCCCCCCAGAGGATAGCTAAGCAATCAATTCCTGTGCAAATTTGAAATTAGTATGTGTATATTTTTGCCCTCTGTCTTGGTTTGAGACAATTTAAGAGGTAGGCATTCTGGAATGAGTTGTCTTCCCCCATGAAATTAACCATTCCGAATATAGATTCCACAATAAGAGACAGATACAAGTAGATACAAGTAAAAAATAGCAGTTTACTAATGAGCCAGACAGCAATAGGCAAGAAATAACATTAAATAACCTCTACAAACAAAACTGCCAAATCTCATGAACCCTGTAAGAAAGAATAAAGAATAAATAAATACTATAAAGAACAAAGAAAGACTTGAAATGGTGGGAAACCCCTTTCCCCAAAGGATGGTGCTCCACAGCTGAGTGCATGATTCTAAAGGGAGGATGGTATCTGCCTTCTTCCTCCTCTCCTATCTCTCTGGCAGCTGGAGGTCCAAAGGCAGCTTGTGGACTATCGAGGGCTAGAATTCCTGGAGGGAGTTTGGCTTGCTCAGGGCAGGAGATGGCAGACCAGGCGAGGCCAAGCAGCTGTGCTGGGGCAGTGGGTGCCTCCTGCCCTTGGTCGGGCACTGCAGGAACTCAGAGCCCCCTCCTGCCCCTGCACAGCACCACAGCTCGGGCACCTGTGGACTCACCCCAAGGCAGCCCAAGAGGCAAGGAAGGAGCAAAAGAGAAAGGGAAAAGCCCGAAAGCAGATTCTGTCCCTGCAGCAAAGACAGCCCCAAGTGATGGAGAGAGTTGAGTTTTGGTGCTTCCAACTTTTCAAGGACCCAAGGTCCTGGCTGTGGGGTCTTAGAGATACAGAAACAATTTAGATAGATATGGAATACAGTAGCATTTTGGGTTACACACAACACCCTGGAATAAATGAGTTACTCTTATGAGACCTTCTGCTTAACAGGGCACTGCTGAAATGGATTCCCTGTACTGCCTGAGATACAGAACAAGATTCAGAAAGCAATTACAGCAAGATTTAAAGAACTAATAGAATAAAGAATTCAGGACTGTTGAGTTTAATTCTCAGCTAGGTATTGTCGATTAAAAACAATAATATTTTAATTTAGAATTTGTCCTCTTTCAAAAGCTGCACTGGTTATACACGTATCTCTTATGTTATTCATCAATTAATTTTTTATCTCTTAATACCTGCTTCCTGTGAAAACTGATATGAGTGACATTTTAGGTATACAAATATAGAAGGTAGGAGAGCAAAAGAGATGCATAAACAGACTCACCTTCTGTATCTCTTCTTGAAATGGAAATACTGGTAATTTCACTGACATTTTTGGGTATCAGATAACACATCTCAGTTCTAAGTCTTCCTGATATTTGTAACACGGTTGCATAATAAGACAATAAGTTCAAACAAATTCAAACAGATTCAAATTTTTAAAAAGTGGTGACTTTTTTTTTCCTTAAAAATCCAAACAACCCAGACCTTGTTCTGTATTTGGTTTTGGTAATGAGAACACCGATCTCATTGCTCAGCTTGCTTCAATATTTTTTCTTTCACTCTTTGAACTTTGTCTTTCTGATTCAGAGATTTTTAGGGTGGAAGGAGAAAGAAAAGCAGCAAAATCCCCAAATCCCAAATTTTTACTCTGTATAAAAGACATTAAATAAATCACTCTGTCTTGCAGCTTGCCATATATGATTTCAATATTGTATTTTTTAAGGGTGGCTATGATCATATGGGAATGTACAAAACCAGCAGCTGTCAACAATCTGTTTTACTAAATAAACTGAAATATTTGTAAAGATGTGTTCTTCAGATACATGGAAAATACATAATAGTTTAGACGCTACTGCCACTATCTTGAGAGAAATTTTATAAGAACATTAAAAAGATATATTAATTCAGAATAAAAATGTCTCTTCATTTAGTCAAATTTATAAATAGATTAGATTAGATTAGATTAGATTAGATTAGATTAGATTAGATTAGATTAGATAAAGGTAATGATGATAATCCTAAGAAACTTGTTCCACTAAATAAGAGTGATCTTCATTGTTGATAAACATTTGAAGTCAGTGTTTTCGAGGTTACCTAGGACCATCTGAACCAAATGAAGTTGAGATGATTAGGTCTGCAGCAATGGCAAATCGCTCACACAGTACCTGTTTTGGTGGTTTGTGAAAATACTTTCTTTGGTTCCATTTTTAAGAAAATAGTATTTATATATTAAAAAAATCCAAAACCAAGCATGAAGAGTGTGCTTTTTTCCGAGCTTGTTCTTTTTATGGGAAACTAAAACGTTTCTCCTGCTGTGCTCTAAGGAGTCACAGAACTGCTTTTACATTGCCGTGGAAGCTCAGAAAGAGGGAGCAGGAAGGCCTATATGCATTTTCACTCCGTCCTCTGTGTTACAAGAGAGGTGGTGGTGGGCTGGATGTGTATGAACAAAATTGACCCCACGGGATAAATTTCTTCACTAGCTTATCCAAGGTGTGTCCTTCCCACATCCTGCAGTGCTGCAGGAACTGCTCTATCATGGGTCTTTCCTGACAGGCTGCAGTCCTTCAGGAATTATTTGCTCACAGCATCACCACAGACAGCAGCTCCTGCCAGAAAACCTTCTCCTGCATGGGCTCCCTTCAGAGGGCTGCAGTTCCTGCCAGGAATTCCAGTGTGGGCTCTCCAGAGACTGCAGCTTCTTCCAGGGTTTGTCCATGTGCTGCAGTGTGGGGTCCTCTGTTGCCTTGGAGGAATAGCCTGCTTCACCATGGTTTGCAGGGAAATCTCTCCTCTGGCGTCTGGAGCGCTTCCTCTCCTTTTTCACCGAGCTTGATGTCTGCAGAGCTGTTCACCTCATGCTTTTCTTCTGTCTTACACGGCTTCTATGCAGCAATTGGTACACTTTCCTAAATATCTTACCACAGAAGTACTGCTGGAGTTGCTGATGGGCTCAGCTTTGGCCAGTGGTGGGTCTATTTTGGGGTCAGCTAGAAAAAGCTGTGTCCAACCCAAGGGCCTCTCCTGGTGGCTGTGCCTGCTTCATAGTAGAGTTTGCTAAAAATACAGCACTAAATTGAAAGCGAGGAACTTTAAGTACACAGAGACTTTCTGTGTTTCCTCTGAGTATCAGTCTTAATTTTCCCCCATCCTGTTATCAGTAAAATACAGTTTCAGATTTAGTTTTAAAATAAAATCAATCCAATCCTGTTTTCCAGCAGAGGATCATTTGAAGTTAGAAGGCATCTTTTGAGGTCACCTAGTCAAACCTTCTGCTCAACCAGAGACAGCTATAACAGTTTGACAAGGAATATGTAGATTCAGGCTTTGAATATTTCCAAGAATGAAGAACCTACAATCTCTCTGGACAAGATGTGCCGCATTTGAGCACCCTCACAGAAAAAGTGTTTTTTTCCTTTTCATATGGAATTTCAAGGTGCTTTAATTTGTGCCTACTACCTCTTGTCCTTATAATTTATCATACCTACATTTAACACCTGAAAAGAGCAAATAATGAAGCAGACATCTTAAGTAATTTAGGAGTTACTGTCAAATATGTAATGTGGTTTTAATGCAGAAAAGAGGGCTGTCTCTCAAACTGATAGAAGTTTCTTAATGTAGAACCTCCCTGTCAGGTCACAGAAAAGTACAAGGACATTGCAAAATTAATCGAGATTTTCACTGTCATGGTTTTTCTTCTCTGAGTTTGAGGGATACTTTTTTCTTCTAAAGTTCTGAGTCAGCTATTGACAGAGGAAGGAGGCATGTTTAAAATGCTTACCTTGGCCCAAGCCCAAAGAGGCTGTTATGGCTAGATTATAGCCCCATTAACCAAACTGCCTGTAAAATCATTTGACGTGGCTAATGTCTCTGATTCCAAGGTCTGAGGATGTCTAAGCTCATTTCTAAATATTGTAAAAGTTAATTAACTTTATAGTCTGAGTTGAATGTCTATTAAAATGGATAGATCTGGATTACTGTTTGGATATAAAATAATATTATGAGTGTTGCTGAAAGGTAGATTGTAAATCAGCTTCATGAAAGCCTGAGAAAATATAACACCAGAAGAATTCCTTAGCAGATTTTTCTTTAAGAGTAATTACAGAAGAGAGTACTCACATTTCTGACATTGAGGCAAAAAAAATTGCTCATCTTAATAATATTTTTTACTTTCATTCACCATTAATTTTCTACATATGGATCATAAAATTATGAGGAATCTTCATACAGCCTAAACTGACCCTGAGATGAGTCATATATTATATGTTATGTTGCTAACAAATTTTTTGCTTTGAGATTTTAAAACATTCTGTCATAATTAATGAAAGAAAACTATACAGTGACTCTATCATTATCCCTGCTTTGTACAGGAATCTCAAAAAAATGGGGTTAAATGCCCTGCCAATTGATGCTGTTTAGTCAAGAATTCCTAAGAGGCAGTTATTCAGCAAACCAATTTCCACCACATCTGATTATTATTCATCTCTACATTTGCATTGATTTTTGTGAAGAACTTGCACAGTCTGCAATGAGCAAAGTCAAACAATTCAAAGACAGCTAAGTTAGTGAAAAAAGAACTAGTTTTGGTATTGGAGCAATATAATCACATTGTCTGGCTGCTTCTGGGAAAACCAGCAGAGCTTTGTATTGTGTTGTACTGTATTGAGTTGGATTATTCTCCTTCTGTGAGCTGGCTGCCACTGGCTGTATATGCCACAGATAGCTCAAGAGACAAATGCACAATTTTGGTTGGAGTTACCCACAGAAACAAGCTAGAGATATAATTCCTAGGAGATGAAGGACTTTAGCAGTGTATTTAATATATATATTTATTTAATTATTTTAAGTTTAGAGTGTTAGGAAGAGCTGCATAACAACCATCATAGCTTTATCTAGGAAGAATGAGTAATAAAGACAGAGATCGTGTTTACTACTATAACCAAGACAATATTGGTATGAATCACATTAAATGTGCTGGATGTAGGTGTGACTAACATGTCCAAATCATGCATCATTCTTCAGGGAGAAAAGTTTCTACATCACCATCTTCAGGAAAAGCAGTGTCATTCATCACACCAAATGAATAATGGCAAGTCGGAAGGACTAGATGCAGAGCACATTAATTAAGTAAAGTATTACTTTACTTTTACTACAGGAAACTTTGATTTCAAGTGGTTTTTCCGCACTAATACATTTCCTAAAACTGCTATAAATTTTTATGGATGAATTGTTTTATCTGAAGACCTCAGAGTGAATTACGATTTGTACAAGGGTTTGCTCTCTGAGACTTAATGTGTGTTTCTCTGTCTGTTGAACGAGACTTCATAAAGGTTCTCCAGAGGTGCTAGGCACCATTAAGGATAGAAATAAGCCCTTTCTCTCTTTCAAAGAAATACTGTATTTATTGCCTCAATGTAGTAATGTGAGCGTCCATTTTTTTCACTTTGATTTTCACTGTCTCTATCTTGCCTCTAATTATGGAATTAGAAAGGATAATCTTAGGAATGCATCCAAATGAAAAATGATTCATATTTTATTCTGTGCCAATATTCCCTTGCAAAATAAAAATATTTAAATTTAAAATACCAGCCAGTTAAGAGAATTACCTGGAAGCCACGTGCTTTATCAAAAGACTTATTTCAAAATCTGAGCTTATATTTTATGTAGAGCTATGCCAGTTTACAGGAGTAAGTACCTATGAGGGCTTCACATTTTAAAACTGTTCTCACAGTTCTTCTGTCTACAATCTTAGAAAAAGAGAATTTGTGAACATACTAACTGTGGGGAAAATCTCCACAAATTGTACAGAAAGCTACAGGCCATATAAATCAGAATGCAAAAAAAGAGCTTTTAAAAGAGCAGTACTATTTTCTCCTTTTTCGTCTGTCAAGAGAAACAATCTGACCAGTCTGTCCTCCCTCTACTGGGATTTTACACTGTTAGGGGTTGAAGACCATGCTGGAATTAAAAAAATCTAATGATCTTCAACATATGAGGACACTTTGATCTTCACAGATCATATACTGGCATCAGAAAAATATTGCTATTTTCCTGGTTTTGTTCTCTCTTTAAAAAATTCCACAAACCCAAAAAATGGTTATGCCTCCTCCTTTTCTGCCTCTCAGAATAAAAGTTAATACCACAACTGTTCTAGGAACTGAAGACCTTCCCAGACTTTGGAGTGTTCATTTGATGCTCAGTTTACACTTGCAGATTCCAACTTCTACACCAGTTATGTCAGCTCTGTAATGAATATCTAATTACCTGAACAAGGAGAAGGACAAGCTGGAAAACCTATGGAGGCAGTCCCCTATTCTGGATATAATCCAGATTATCCTCCTAACACTTTTGATAAAAGATATCTGAAAACCTGCAGGGATATGTCAGTTTTAACATGCAGAGAAGTCACCGAGCTTTGGTGGAAGTGTTAGCCTGGTTTGGATCTTAAATACAGACCTATCACACCATAGAATTACCCAGACATTGTGATACACAGAATACAAAGGCAGCACAGGATCAGAAGTGCATAATAACTTTTTCAGACGTAAATTATCTGCTTCTTTAACATGATGAAATAAAAGGTCATCTGTTTCTTTCCTTTCATGGTAATACTTGAAAGAAGCAGTGTTCTAGGTAGGATTTTGGCGACATATTTTATTGTTAGCTAGACTTTTGTTTTACATGTACTTAGATTTCTGTAATGATTTTGTTGTTTGTTTTGAATCTTTTTTTGGCAGCTTAATACCAATTCCTTTTCTAACGCCTCATTCACATTAATGCAGTAGAATTGAAGAGACAAATCTTCAGAGGCAGATGGGCTAGTAAATCCAGAAGTAATATTGGTGCAGCTTTTGTCCCATCACTCAGTTTATAATTTTGTCTTACTTGTGAATTTGCTTCTAGTTTGTTTCTATTACTTATGGTCTGAGATTTTAATTTCATAGTATATAATTTTTTGACAGAAACTCAAATTTTTTAGCTTAAAAAGGACATTCTAGCACAGTGATAACTTTAGGTAATCTCCTCTTCGTGGATAATTTATACACATTCCTCTGATTTAACAAAAATACCATCTTCATATTGTAATAATGATTCCTGGTGTAAGATTTGTATTTTAATTTCTTTCATGACATTTACTTTTTACTGTACTAATTGATGTTGCCTAATTTTCCAATGTTTCCTTCCATCAATGAATCATCTTATCATAGTTCATTCCTAAATAGCAATTAGTCATGTGAGATAAAACATGCAATGGATTTTTAAAATCAAACTCCTCATCCTTCCTCCATGAAATAGAAAATTCATTAAAAGTAATTATAATGTTATAGTATGCCAGAACCAATACAGCAGAAGGTGGATAATTTGATTAAACAGAGGTCTTCTAGTTAAACAAATCTTACTATTTGCAATACAGATGGAATTCACAAGCTCATATGACTGTCCAAGAGAAAAACCCTAGGATTTGATAAATGACCCATGTTCTTTGTTACAAGAACAAAACTGTATTGTAATGTAGTAAAGACACAGTGCATCAGGTTTTCAAAGGATTTTGTGATTTTTAGTCCTCTCGTGTGAGGAATAAAGTGACTCCTTATACAAGAGTGAAGCAGAGTAGCATCTGAAGGACTCATATTTGACTTTTCCTGCCTACAAAAGAAGTCATATTAATGTAGGATATTTGGAAATAAAAGCCATAAAGTATAAAATGCTCTCCCCGCTACACCCGCTGACTTGACCCTCAGCATTATTTTAAAGCAACTTTGTACCCAGCACAGAGCTGTTGATTTTATACTGCGCTTTGTACTGCAAATAAAAATGCAGTAATTGTACACAAAAATGGCAGGTTGCTATATATTCACTTATATTTGTTGACTGCACAAGATGAAATATTGTATTCCGCAAGGGAATATCATGGATAATAATTTTTTTCTGCTAGGAAAAAAAGGAGGTCATTTCTCTATTTTCTTATTTCTCTATTCCAGTTAAGTGTTCATTGTAAATTTCAGCTAAGGATGCAAATAAGATACTTTAATTTAGAAGAGTTTACTTCATTTGTAATTTTACACGACATCAAATTTAAATGTTTTATGTTTTCATACTTTCATTCATGTTAAGGTTCTGTGATCTAGAAACAGAGCTACCTAACATCATTAATAAGATTTCTTCTAGGCTTTGCAGATATGTTGTGATGGACAGATTACACAGTACAAACCTTTTTCCCCAACCTAAGATGCTGCAGTGCTGCAGTTAATATTGCAGTACTGATATTGAAAGTAGTTCAAGATTAAATGCTCTCCTCGTTGTCGCTGATGGACAGAGAGGACCTTAGTTTCAATAATCTTCTGCAAGCTCCTGAGAATAATGAGTCCTGCCATTCCAATGGCAGGAGAATAAGCAGTAGTTTTATACCTGTCATAATATGTGTGTTTCTATGTTTGCTTGCATGTCTTTTGCAATTAAATATGCAAAGTATATATGGTCAAATATACCCAATTAATCGACTAACATTCAACCTAAATATAAACCCCCCAGTCTTAACATTTCTTTCAGTTTGTGAATGTTTGTGGGTTCAGACCATGAATATTGTCTTTTCTTAAGCAACTAATGTTCGCCTTCTGTCAACTGAAAGTGCTTGTAAAAACAAAAGATCAGAGGGCTTGATGCCTGTAGCACTTATAATTCTGACTTTCACTGTTTTCAACCATAAAAATCAGCATATTTCTTATTTAGTTCTTTTAAACCGTAAGTTGCATCTCGGAAAGAAGGGTAGATGAGGAAAGGATTTATATGTAAAATCTACACTGATGACTCAAAATTAAAGTTTTCATTACCTGGTAAACCAGAGCTGTAACAGCAGTTTAGAACTGAGGTGCTCCCTCCTGATTATCAAACTTCTGTTCTTCAGTGTGTAGGAAAGTAATTAAATTTCTTGATCTAAAAAGCCATTAGGATAGTAAATGTATTATTTCAATTATGTTTGTAATTAATTTGTTCCGTGTTTGATTTATTTATAAATATTAAAATATGTGGAGGCTATGATATTGTGGTACATCGAAAAGGAATGTTTTATGCATTATTGATGGAGTAATAAATTTTATTTTCATTTCTTCCATTTTACTTCTTTTTATATCATGTAGATCTTTCCATTTGGAAGTTGTGTCTCAGTTTGGCGGCAGTGAACTCTGTTTTTTTTTTTGTTTGGTTGGTTTTTTGCAGCATCCTAGTGCAGTGAGAATACAGTAAGTCGTTTGGCTGTAGAGGCATGTGTAACCATTCACACTAAAGGCTCTGGGACAAATCGGCCACCCCTGCCATTAACACAAGCTGTGCTTTCACCCTGCCTCGCTGCCTGAAGTAGCTGCCAAAGACCAGTGCCCTCCTGCACATAACATTTCTTTTGTTTCTCCTGTTATGGCTCTTCTGAGGGATAGGAATCCCTTTCACTTTTCACATGCAAAGGAACAGTTTATTTCTGCAGCCGAGACAGGAAATTTCTTGTTTAGTTGGACAGCCTTGAGGGATGCAATGAAATTAATGCAGCAATTTGCAATAACCTTAGGGGAATACCTGCCACTAAAGATTGCTAAGTACAATACACTTTAATTGCAACCCTCCAGCTTCCAGGATACTGTCTTAATCATGGATGCTAGGAGCAAATGGCACAGAACAGGTTATGGCCCAAAATACCATAAAGTGGTCTGACAGTCCCCCCTAACTACCTTCTACATTGAATCATTATGATTGCAATGAATAATTCACATTTCTTCTCTGGTCTGAAAATCCAATGAGCAAAATAGATTGTGGATGTAGCTCTTGGGACTTTTTGAAACAAAACTTAATATCAAAGCTGTACATCATAGTTGAGATTTTTTTCAGTGTAAGGCTCACATTTTGCTTACAAATATTCAAGGTAGAATAAATACTGGAGTTGCGATGGCTAATCATACATAGCCAAGTTCAAAATATTAATGATGCTGTGAAGTAGTACATTTGGCACTTCTAAAGATTCAAAAAGCACTGATCAGGACAAAGAAAATATCAAAAGTTCAAAAAAGGTCAAGGAAAAATGTGAGTTTGAATGCTTTTTATTACCATTCTGTATTTTAAATCACAAGTTGCATTTTTAAACTCTCGCCTAATCTCTAAGGATTTTGTTGGATCTCAACAATCTGAAGTTTTTGAGCTTTCTGTACTTCCAGGCATAGACCCCCTTGAAAACATTGCTCTGGATCTGAAACCTTGGAGAAGATGAAAAAAAAAAAGAAAGTTGAATAATAAGTTAGAAATCACAAATGTGTAGTGGGTTAGAGGTGTGTGTTTTCACTGGGTGATGGGTTTTAAATTTGAGGGTTTTACAGTGTAGTGGTAGATAGGGGACAAGATGGAGAATTTTGTGTGGTATCTTTTCTTCTTGTTCATCTTCTCTTCCTTCTTCACGGAGCTTAGGTAGTTACCTTTGGTTGGTCAGTCAAATGTCACTCTAAAGGTCGTGGGAACCTATTATTGGGTCAAAAGTATACATAATATAGGTGTAAAACTTTTATTGATGTGTTTAACTTTACAAAGCCTTGAAGCAGTCTCAGCTGTAGCCATTTTTCCTACTTCTAGCAAGCAGCTAGAGGTACTGTTGTACTTTCTGTAATTTTTGATAAGATATAATAAACATCCAAGTCCAAACACGAGAATCCGTCTCAATCTCCTTTCTAATAACCCTGGCTCCGAACAGAAACAGATGAGACTGATGACAAACCACTAATTAGTGGTGCAAAGCTCAGCACATTCCTACAGATTTGAAGTATCATTTTAGAAATGTTTCCACTTATTATGAAAATCACTAGATATTCCAAGACTTGCGGAATTGATTCTGTGAATTCCCAGGTTCTAGCTGTATCTCCCGCTCAGGTAAGATAGAAATGTGTCTCAATATGTGAAAAAAACCATCTAAACCAGTAAGAGACAGATTAAAACATGTTTCTGATAACCAAATGTCAATGTTATGGACTCTGAGATGTCTGTTTAGATGGGTAACATAAAAACGTTTGGGTTTAGGGCTAACATGTAAGTAAAGTGTTCCATGGCTTGAACTGATCTTCTGTGCCATCACAGGAGCTGCCCTCTCTTCTAGACATGATTTGGGTCTGTAAACTTACAAGTCAAACAAACTCCTGGTTTTCAGAGTAACATTATTATCAAGGTACACTTGCCTCAAACCTGCCTGCTTATCATGTCTTACGCTGTAGGTGTTGTTGTATCACAAATCGCAGAGGACTAGGGAAGCACAAGACAGGAGTGAGAATATGTTCTGTTTGTTTCTACTGTTTACATGGCAACCTACAGAAAGACAAGTTGAATTTTCTGACATATATTGCAAAACAAGGCCCTAATTCTTTGTAAGGATTATTACTAGAAAAGGAAAAATGGGTAAGAAAACTGCTTGAGAAATACCTTGTCTTGATATGCATGATAATAAGATTCATGGAAGCAGAAACGCAGTCAGTGTGAAGAACATCTAGTTCTGGTTAGATATGATCATATCACAAGTCATGCTGTTGATACCTTAAGTAGATGCCTTAGTAGTAATGCCAAGGTGGAAGCCTTATCAAGCCTCTAAAAGGGGAAAGTAATGTCTTAAGTTTTAGCTTCCATATTTTCCAGATTCTGTACTGCATTAGTATGTAACTCAAACTTCATATAAAGTGTTAGTAAGTTCTCCTCACAGTTTAGTTAGAAAAAACAATCCTTTTCCAGCCTGAGAACCAAGGGCACTGTTGCCACTTCGGGCCCAAAAAGTATAAACAGCAGCGAGCTGAGGAGAGCAGTCTGGGAGGATGGGAATTCATAACCTGGAGCCATAATTGGACTATTAACCCTAATATGTAAATGGACCAAAACTTATAAAAGTGTGAAAATTCCTGACCAGTCGTCCCCCTTGGGTGCATTTTGGGTGGAGCCACAGCCGGGCTCTTTACTGCCCAAGGTGTATCCTTTGGAGGCCTTTTAATAAATACACAGTTTATTCCTTCAACGCTGTCTATCCTCTGTTCTCAGTGGCCTCTCAAGGTACCTGTGGAACCACAGCTGGGGCAGGGCATAATGTTTTTGAAAATCACATGCTATGTCCTGAATTCTTTATGGCCAAAATGCTATTTCTACATGAAAGAGGTTTTAAGGATGTAACTCTGTCTGTGCACTGTGGCTGGTGTTTAGATTGATTTTGGATGAGGAAATGGCACAATCTTTGGATCAAAATAGATTAGATAAATCCAGTTCAAGGATACATATTACCAGTGAAAGACGAATGTGCCTCATTATGTTTGCATTTCTCAAAGAGAAATATTTTGCTTAAATATTAAGCAGAAGGCAGGTTCAACTGTAGGTTGCATTGTCCTTGCCTGTGAATGACTAAGTCTCCTACGGTTTTAAATTAACTCTTTTTTTATCTTGGAAATGAATGTTGCTTAGGAAATTACATGGATTTGATCACATCTCCCAAAACAGAGGAGAGACCATTGTCTGAGTGCTAGAAGGAGAGCTGTCCAGGCACACTGATAGTATCAGAATAAATGTGTAAATGGCCTGGAATGCGCACGGAGTGTCATTTAGAGACAGTTTTGGGTTTTAACCAGTATGGAGCTAGAGCCAACTTTCAAGAACTGAAGAGCAAGTGGCAAGTTTTTAGGTATGAATGGTCTATTTTAAAAAGATACATACTTATTAGATGAAAATAAAACCAACAAGGGCTTTATCCCTTGAAAATAACAATAAAGAATGTTTTTTTCATAGTCACTTTTAATTTCCACATACATCTTATATGCATCCTCTTTCTTTCTTCTCTTTCCTTTCTCTACCATATCTACATCAGAAGTATTCTCTCATGAGGATGCCTTCCAGGTTTCTTAGGAGTTCTTTATAAGTAATCTCTTAGTAAGATATTAAGAAAAATTGCATTACATTGTATGCCATGTCACAGAATATCCTCAGTTGGAAGGGATCAACAAAGATCATAGATTTCAACCCCTGGCTCTTCATAGAACACCACTAAAAATCACAACATGTGCCTATGAATATTGTCCAAGGTCTCCTTGAACTCTGCCACGCTGGTGCTGTGACCACTTTCCTGGGAACTTGTTCCAGTGCCCAACCTCCCTCTGGGTGAAGAACCTTTTCCTGTTATTAAGCCTACACCTGCCTGCCCTGACAGAGCTTCAGGCCATTCCCTTGGCTCCTGTCACTGTCACCACAGAGACCAGTGCCTGTCCTTCCTCTTCCCCGAATGAGGAAGTTGTATCTGCAGTAGGTCTGTCCTCAGTCTCCACTTCTCCAGACTGATCAAATCAAGTGATCTCATCAGCTCTTCATACAGTTTTCCTGCAAGGCCCTTGACCATCTTTGTTGCCCTCCTTTGGACACTCTCTAAGACCTTAATGTCTCTTTTATATTGTGGCACCAAACCAACCCTCAGCACTCGAGGTGAGGCTGCCCCAGCTCAGAGCAGAGCAGGACAATCCCCTCCCTTGCCTGGCTGTGATGCTGTGCCTGATGCCCCCCAGGACAGGGTTGGCCCTCCTGGCTCCAGGGCACTGCAGATTCTACTTGGCAGACCCCCCAGGTCCCTTCCTGCAGTGCTGCTTTCCAGCCTCTCATTCCCCAGTTTGTCTAGGCTTGCATGGTACCAGGTGCAAAATCTGACGCCCTTTTTAAAACTCCATATGGTTATTCAGGTTGGACATAAGGAATTTCTTAATTTAAAGGGCAGTGAAGCACAGGAATGGACTGTCCAGAGAGGTGGTGAAGCCACTGCTCCTGGAAGAGGTCATGAAACGACTAGACATGGCACTTAGTTCTATGGTTATTTGAAAAGGTGTTGATTGATCAAAGGTTAGACCTGGAGGTCTTTTCCAACCTTAATTATTCTGTGATTCTGTACTGGGTGATTACCCCATCCCTCCAATTTGTTTAGGTCTTTCTGCAAGCTCTCTCTGCCTTCAAGAGAGTCAAGAGCTCCTTCTAATTTAGTATTATCAGCAAACTTACTTTGAGTCCTGCCTCCAAGTAATTTATGAAGGAGTTGAAGAGAACTGGTCCTAAAATGGAGCCTGGAGGAAACCCAGGGCACTAGGTTGGTGTAACCAGCTTCTCATCAAAAGAGTTAAAAAGTTGAAAGAATTAAGAAGTACTTCGCAATTTAAAGATGGATTATAGAGGTGTTAATTGGAAGTGATGAAGCTGAAATTAGATACAGATGTACAACTCAACTCATATATTTTCTGCCTTGACAATACACTCTCTTTTTTGAGTATATGTTGGCATGGCTACTAAAGTATGCTGTGCTTTTCGTTACAATTTCAAAAATGTTTCTTCTGCCGATTCACTCTACCTCACCCGATTCTGTGAAAAATCACATTTTTAAGGGAAATAAAATGGCTACTATTAGTTAGAATTTCATCTCATTATTGTCATATGCATACAAAATTTGCAAGTTTTTATTTTAATTTCTTTCAAGAAATTATAGAAAAAATATTTTTTCTGTAACATCTTTTTTATTCTTTCTGTTACCCAAAATAAAAATGGGATACTGTCTAAAAGAGTAACTGAATAAAATGAAAATATGATGAATCAGTAAAGATGTGAATAAGTATTGATATTTTATGACTGGTCTGGAATTTGATAAATTTAGAATTTGGTCTTATGAAATATAATGTAGGTGGCAGCAACAAAATAATTGCAGTTGACAGAACACCATGCCCTGATTTATATTGACTTCATGTCTTAATAATATATCAGCTAGTCTCTAGAAACCATATGATGTGTGAGACAATTTTTTCTATTGTATCTTCCTCTCATCCAAGAAGTTTCCTTTAGATGGTCTAAATTATACCTTAGGCTAAAATTGCAGATGTCACATGATGAACTGGCTCAGTGCTTATTAACAATAATGCTAAAGAATACAATTTTGCTCTTAGTCAAAGAACCTGATTCTACCACATGTCTGACATTTGAATTATCCTGTGGATGAATATCAGGACACCAGTTTTGGCTGGAAAATCGTTTACGTGGAGTCCACGAAGTGAACATCCTGTTCTTATGCATGCAGCATGATGAATCACATTGGAGCAATGTAGTTCTGCTGAAGACATGGGATTATAACGGGTTGATATCCAAATATTACAACTTCACCTTTGGAACGGATATTAGTAATTGCCACTCACATGGTGCACAGCACTGAAAATATAAAATGATGTGGCCTTAATGTTACCTATTTTGCTGGCCTTAGTGTCTGATGAGCAGGTTCTCCAGTGCAATATTGTACACACAAAAACCCCAGTATGTGAATAGTCCCTTATGACAGAGACATTACTCTTTCCCCTGGCCAATCTTTATAGGCTTATAAGTCCTGACTATAAAGCTGAAAGGCTTGACAGCCCTGCCTAACTGAGCATCCAGGTCCCATAGTTCTTGAAATCCAGCTTAAATGTCCCATCTAAACCCAATAAAGTGTTAACATGTTTTATAATGGGAATCTGGTGATTAAGGTAAGCTAAATATATTTTGCTATGAATTTTACTTTGAAAGATGAACCAGAGCTGCTCGAGAAGCTGCATGTGCTGCTCATAAGCTACAGCTTAACCAATTGTGCAATAAGGTGATGAGACTAGTTTGCACTGAAACAAAAGACAGATTGTCAAATCTGAGCCAAATTAATGAAATTGATAAATGGACTCAATAAAAAGTATCAAATATACATATACATATACATATAATTTTAAAATATGTTGGAAAAAATGTTTTTATCAACAATTTCTATGAGGATTTATGCTTGAATAACTTAAAGTACACAGGATTTTGGTCCAAACTACAGGAAGAATGTATCATGGAAATGCACAGCCTTGCATGAGAAATCACTAGATTTAATGGGGTATCCATTCCAAGCACTACTGAAATGAGAAGGTTATTTAACAGAGAGAGTATTTAATTCCGCATATTGTGGATTGTGTAACCAAAGAAAAATACAGAATTTTTGTTGAATTACTTCTGATATCTAACTAAGCCTGCCAAATGTTAACTAATCTTCACTTTCTAATACTGCAACAAAATTAAGATTTTTAGCTAATTTTCTTAGTTACCCTGAAACCTTTTTCCATGTTCACACAGTTCCTTGAAATGTCTCTGTTTGTGGCAGCCCTTCTATTTTCAGTATTCGTCTTTAGTGGAGATAGACACCTTCTTTCGCATGTAGATAAGATTTAAAAAATAGTAGAGGGCACAGAGATGCCAGAGACTATGAGGTATTAAAGTAATTCTATGCCTAGAACCAATCATGGCAGCTTCTAGAGATAATTAAGACAGTATTCCTCGTTGACAGCTTTTCTGTTTTTTTCCTTTTAAAAGACTGGAATGGACTGTGAGGACACATTTCTCTGCCTCAAAAGTCCTTGATTGTTGTATGCTGGTAATTTTTTTTGGCACCTTTTTTAGGGATTTCCGGAATGTTTTCTTTCAGATTATATTGTTTCTAAGGAAATCAGCCTTTTCCCTCAAAGATAGCATGTGGTATCATCTTGATTCCTACACTACCTAAAGGGACTGATGCGTTTTGAAATGATTCCTTATATTTTCCTTGTGACTTCCTGAGTGTAAACTCTGATCTGGAAGAAAAATTATTCCTCAAAGGCTACTGAAAAGACTATCACTATTCCTCTTTTATGGTATTCAAAGACTCCTTTTAATACACCATATCTACTGTGGGTATTCAGTCATGTAAATGTGCAAACACAGAAAGATACACTCATAGAGATGAACATTCAATGTGTGAGAATCTGCTATGTGAGAGTAGGCATATTCTTACTCTCCTTAATGAGCCAGTCCTTGAAATGATACTGGGCCAGCCAAGGTTAAGATATATGTGTTTGAATTTCTAAACAGAAAAAACAGAATAAAGTTCAGATGCAGAAAGTAATGGAAAAAAGTATTTTGCAAAATAGTCTGGAATAAACCCAGAAGCTTACTTGTGTTCCAGAAAATCTGGTAATTTGTGCTAAATCCTGCTTTTCAGTTTTGGTCGTGGCATCTGTCAGCAACAATTTTTTTTTTTGCTTCCCCAATATGTTGCATTCACAGACAATAGCTCTCCAATTAGTGTATACATGCATGTGTGCATAAATAGGGGGTGAGTGAAACATGCAAACAATGCATTCTTTAAAGCATACAATTTTTCTCTTGTAATTTATTTATAAGTATGTACTACATAATGCATATATACCTGTATGTAATATGCATTTCTGTGTAGGATTATTTTTATGTCTGGAGCCTTCTGTTCAAGTCTGTTCTGGATTTCTGTAACAAAGATCCACGTAACATTAGATTGGCACTGAAGAAAACATTCATGTGATGGAGCACCACACTTCACAGAGTTCCCTAATGATCTAATGAAAATCAGAATTACACAGAAATGGATGAGACTACAACCTCATTTGTAACTATAGACAAGATCAAATGTTTAAGGCATCAGGGAATGCCTTCCACAAAATTCTAGAAGGTAATGAAATTATGATAATTCTACTTAATTTGATTATGCTTTAATTTTGCTTATTATGGGTGCAACTAGGAATTAAATGTATTGTCTGATGTGGCAAGCAATAAGACTGCAAATGAGTCTTGAATTGGTATTCTTCTCTCCCCCTTAAATCAGGGTTTCCTAATGCTTCTAGAAAGCAAAGGTAAATGGCAGATATTCCTTTATTGTAATGAAAAAATTATAAAGATCTTTCATCTATTTTTACATTATTTATTTTATTTTTTAGAAATTTATATTTGTTGCAATTTCGTTTATGAGTCCTCTTTTATACTTGCACTTCATAACCTTTTAATGTTTGTTCATATAAAGGTGAACTAAAATAGAACTTCTCTTTTTTTTTTTTTGTTTCACCTTTGATGGAGGATGAAAGAATAGTCTCTCTGCACTATATGAAATAGCCTTGTCTTTTCTAGCTTTCTGCCTCACCCATGGTGATTTCTGAACCTTCTGAAAATTCCTTAATGTCTTCCCTTTATTTCACGGTTACTTTTCTAATGTGTCTTCATATTTTATAGTATCAATTGTGCTTGTACTTAAGATCCTCTAGTCAATCAAGAAGCTGAACCTTAATAACAATCTATTAGGAGACATTTTGTTCCTACTAATTTTCAGACACTGCACTGCCTCTTTTTTACTTTGAAATAATAAAAGGTTTGTCCACTCTCAGTTGAAACCAATGACTGAATTCCTGTTTATTTGAACTGACATAGATTTTCCCATAAAATATTTAAGATGAGTAGTTAACATCTGCCATTCTGAGCATAAAACACTTAGGAAGAACTCCATCAAGTGTAACCTGAAATTTTATTTAGAAAACTGAAGTGTTGTGCAACACTTTTCACAGCAAATTATAAAACCTGTAGTTAATTCATAGATGTACCATTGATAACAAAACTCACTGAATTATTCATGAAGTGGTTCCATGTTTTCTGTCTTCATCTCATCTTACCTTGCTGTTATGACTCAGTTTTAAAAGCAATGCCTCCTTCACTTCTTTTAGGCCTGGAATTAGAACTCTTTTTTTTGCCTTCTGTGCTTATCTAAAGTTCCTCTTCTGGTGGCTTATGGAAACTTCCTTATTTTTCAGTGTTTTGAGGGAGTTAATTGTGCTCGTTAAGTACTTGCATTTGCCCCACAAGATGCAGTGATAAGAAGATAAAACTGCTACTGTCTTACTGCTCTTCCCTCTTACATCATAACACTAGCTACACAATCCTATTGTCATTATACATCTTTCGGGGAACACGTTTTTTTACTAAGTATGTTTATTGTCTCGTCTCTTAGCATATGGAATTATCTGCACAATATGCCACGTGTCCCATATACACATATATAGTTCAGCAGCCTTATTTCAGGGATAAGTTTTCCACCATTAAGAGGCTGAAGTAAGCCAAATGAAATGAAAAAACAATATAAGATTAATTAAAATAATTATTTTCATAAATTTATTTGTATTCTTTTAGATTACTCTAACAATATGGAAACAATTATGACTCCTCATGTATATGTTATATGCTGCAAAATAATAAAATGCCTTAAAAAATTAGGACTTCAGTTAAGAATACAGAATTGTATTTTGTCTTATTTTACTGTTGTTGTGTTATTAGTTATCATTTTATGATTTCTAGAAGAATCTATTATATATTACAATATGAATATTATATATTACAGTATGAATATGTATTTGTATATATATATATAATATATATTTGTATGGTTTTGTTACTTTATTTTGATTATTGACATTATTTGGAAATTGCTAGAAATAGATATAATAGTCAAAATAAGAGTCAAACAATACAGTCTTCTTTAGCTTTACAGAAATGTGTGTGTGTATGTGTGTGTGTGTATTTATCTATATAAATAACTCTTGACATATTCTAAAGAATTTCCTTGAAAAGTTTTAAATTACACTGGGATCTCATGATAGTTGGAGCTGGACACATGCTGTGAGAGAGCCAAGGTCTAAGAAGTAATTTCCCCACTGAAATGGTATTAACTAGAAATATAATCCAAAGGGTGAATGGCTCACAAAAGTGTAGTGAGATATTCACTTAGCTGGTGAGTCATATTTTCTCACTTTTCAGTCAGGCCATTGATGCCCTTTTCTAAAACATGAATGAATATGTTGGCATCTTATCTGTCTCAGCTGTCTGAATATTTTTGCCTTTTAATTGCCTGAAAGGTCTGAATATCTATGTGAAAAATCTGAAGTTTATTCTGGACTGAGACTAGAAAGATTAGTTGTATACAATCTTGTATGATTGCAGTTTATCTATCTAGCAGTAGAAAGCTTTTGCATACCTGGGTTCCTTCTAAGCAAAAGCTCAGGTCATACAGAAGAGTTTCTGCCAGAACAGTAAGTGAAAGGTATTTTTCTTCCTAAAATAGCAGACAACTAAACTTTAAAACCTGTTGTACATATCCTACTATGATTCACACCAAGATACCATGTCCTATATTCCTTGGTGAAAGCCATATGAGGCTTTAAAGAAGAAACAATCCAGATATTCTTGTGTGCTCTCTGGTCATGGTTTCCTCAGTCTTGTCATCTGTGTGTCAGCACTGACACGCAGGTGGACAAATCTCTTTTATTTTTGCTCAGTGCCCAAAGGCAGAACACAACAGCAGAGAAACACCAGACAAGAAAGAATAAATGACACTCTTTTTTTTGCTCAAGGTCTTGGGTCAAATCAGGTTTTTAATCTTTTTGACATTCTGGATATAAAGCAAACAGTCCTAGTTTAGTTCTCTTTGCACAAAAAGAACTTAAATGTTTCTTGCCAGTGTATGGACTGTTGCTCAAGGAAAGCACTTCATTTTGGTCAGCATGCTCCTCTGCCATATTTTACTAATGATGTTTCATTCATTTTTCTGCAATGATACAGAAAATCTGAAAGTGACTTTGAAAGATAGCGGCCTTGTTCAAAATTTCTGCTATCAATGCAGTGCTGCTATGATGAGAGTACTGCTCTGAGATAAGAGTAAAGGTAGATGAAAGGAATGTGATTTAAAATTTTATTATAAATTTTTAAGAGAAGATTGAAATGACTATGTGTTAAAAAAATAATGTTCTTACTTCAGTCAGACTGTGCTTTTAGAAGTAGAAAGGCAAAGACTTGACATCCTCTACTTATTGTCCCACTTCTGTATTTATTGCATTTTTTTTAACGAAAATGAATTGCAACATTTAGCCTCAAAATAACAAATCAGGGTTTTTTTAGGTGGGCCAAAGGTGCTGTTTATGTAAGAGAGTAGATAGTTTCTGCGCTCTTCAGATCTCTGGCTGAGTTCTTCTACCAGAAGGAACCAGGCAATAATATAGGAAAAATAATATTGATTAAAAGTAAAACTGCAATAAACATCAGAATAATGAGATCCTTACCACAAAATTGCACTATTTTGAAAAAATAGTGGTAACAAAATAAGACACAGAGTTACAATAATGATTTGAGGTCAGGAAAAAGTGTCTGATAATGAGAGACTAAGATACCTCGATTCATTTTGTTTACCAAAAAGTAAGTTAAACTGTTACTTGATCTTGATCACTGTATAACTACATGAAGAAGAGTTTTTCAGTTTAATGACTACTTTCATCTTTTAGGAAAAACCCCAAACAACCCAAACCAAACAAACAGGATCCATTTTTGAGAGAAAAAAATAGACCTTTCTATAGAAATAGACTGCAAAGTTTTATTTTATTAACAGATGAATAGCTTTCATTAGGACTGCAATGGGGTTCCATAATTTGAATCCTTTAGATCAATGTTGGGTAAATTCCTTAAAAGACTTCCTAAGTACCAAATGGATCCCAAGGGATGAATACTGAGGGGAGGGAGAAAATGGAAGAAACCACACTCCAAAACCCAAATAAATTCCAAAATATATATAATATATATAGAGCAGAGGATCCATCTAGATTCATATCAGCCTTTTCTCACTCAAAACATGTATCTAGGTACAAAACTGCTACGTCATTTGGGAATTATGTTTCCATAGACTGTATCAAAAACTAAAGAGAGCAATTTCTAGAATATAGGGTATTTTATTACTTTGAACACATGGCAAATAAGAGAGACTAACTCTAAATGTCAGCTTCCCTTCAATGAAGTCAGGTACCATTTTCACCAGCAATCTTTGGTTGATATTATACTTTTTTGCAGAAAGATGGTAGGGGAGGAAAAAAGGTACTTTGTATATTTGTCTTGGAGCCATCTGAGACAATGTCCTATACAGAATGTACTGCCCACCAAAACCAGATAATTTTTAATCACCTGTAATCTGACTATTGGGGCATATTATACTCAGAGAAGAGAATAGGGGCAAGGTGGTATTGGAGAAGAGGAGGCCGAGGGGGATCTCATGGAAGTCTACAGTTTCCTCACAGGATGCTCAATGACAGGACCTGAGGAAATGGCCTGATATTGTATCAGGGGAGGTTTAGGTTGGATATCAGGAAAAGGTTCTTCATCCAGGGGGTGGTCTTACACTGGAATAGGCTTCCCAGGGAAGTGGTCATAGCACCAACCTGACCGAGCTCCAGAAGCATTTGGACAACATCGTCAGTCACAAAGTGGGATTCTCGGAGTTACCTTGTGCAGGGCTAGGAGTAGAACTTTGATGATCCATGTGGATCCTTTCCACTTCAGGATATCCTATGACTGTACCATGCTCAGGGCCGCCTTGGCTTGCTGTCCCACACAAAACAGGATCTGGAAAGCCAGTGAGCATTGTGATGCTGACCCTCTGTGTCCAAAATTTGAAGACAATCAATCACCCATTACCAAATTTCATCAAAAGGTTGAGGATGATGTGTGAGTCTTCTCCCAGGACAGCAGCCACAAGTACATAGGAGATGTAGAGGTATAATATAATATTTGGTGTTATTTACAAGTCTTCTATCAACTTATGAACACCAAGCTACCGCTTTTTAGTCCTACAAGCTTTTCAGGTCCTGGATAAGCTTCATGGACACTGCAAGAGTTTATGCCTACAGCTGCCATGATAGAAAAGAGTCTGAGTTCTCCACTATCCAGGATTTAGGCCAGGAAAGCATCCACGATTCTCAGTCTGCACAGGTCTGACTGCCTCATGGCACATGCTGTTTACACATTTCAGGTAGCACATGCTCCTTTTCCTGAGGCCCTGCAGGTTATCAAGGCTCTCACCTTCAGCTGTCCTGCTGAGAGGTGGCAAACCTGATCAAACAACACAGCTTAGAGCAGCAGTACAATTTGTGTTGGTCATCACTTGTTGTGCCTTGTACAGCCTATGTAAAGGCATGGGGAGGTGGTTCCAGGCAGAGAGGCCACAACAAGTTTAGACTCTTCAGCTCCTGCCCTGAAAGTGGAAAAGTGCACAAGGAAAGTGGAGAAGTGCATAAAGCCATCTGTGCCCATCTGGTTCAGCACTAGTTCCATCAAAGTGCCCACAAACTCTAGCAGTAAATCCACCATGCTTTTAAGCCCCAATTATCAAAAAATACATTTGGCTTCACCTCCATCTAAACTCCTTACACATTTGTCAGTCCTTTCTACCCATTCCTTTGTGTTATCTTCTTTAGCCTCCTGTGCTCCCTGTGTCTTCAAGAAGCAGGTTGAGCTCTTTATACAGATTATGAGGACATTCTTTATTTGCATTTATTTCCCACAGTCACTGTCCTTACAAGCTGAAGAGCCCTGTCCCACCAGGAGATATGGTTCTCTATGTTTCTGTTCCTCTGTACACACTTTCCTCTTCTGTCACAGGCTATTACATGGCCCACAAATATTTTCTCTTCATTTGCCTGTCATTTTAATCTTCCTCTAAGAGCACAGTTTCTCCACGGCTTTGTTTGCTTTTTTTTCCCCTTCTCCCCTACTATGGAGCTTCTGCTTCTTTAGCTTCTTTCTTTGGCTCTGTGTGCAAAAACACCAAACTGGAAGTCTGTTGTTGGCAAATGAGGTCCTTGAGAGAGAAAAGAAGGAAAGGTGACCCGTAAAACCTTATTTGCTATCTTCTCTTCTTTGAACCATTTAATTTTCTACATTTAATTGCTATTCCCTTCATTGGGGCCCTGTTCTGAGCTGTGCTTTCAAACCATTTAGAGGACAAACCTAAAAGATTTATTGAGTTACTTACTTATTAATTTACTCTCACTGTCACCAATACTTGAAAGGCAGTTGAAATTGTTCACATCTAACATGACTTTAACACTAAGAATTTACTAAACCTTAAATTTTAGGTTTTATCTTTTTGTAAATTTGCTTAAAATGTACATTTAGATCTATAATTATGAAACTATACTTATCAAAATGTGATTCATCTGTATAACTGCAAGTATCTGAGACTTTGAGAGAAAAAAAGTGCTATTTGTCACAAGACTATTGTGTATCAAAAAAATATGAAGAATTCTTCCACTGCTCTGCAGAAGCTCTTTTTCTTTCTCTGGATAGAAGTAATTTCCTTTCCAATTAATTCAAAGTTCAGGACTAAGGGGAAAATAGAGTATATAATAGTCAAGATCCAGGACATCATATCAGAGAAGGAAGGATGTAACTAGGGAGGAAAGCTGCTCTGAGATTGCTTTAAAAAAATTTCATTAGGGAACCATTAACATCTTAGACTACATACGAACTGTGGAACTCTGAGTAGTTTTTATCTTCTTTTTCTGGCTGCTGACTCAAGCTGTGTTGCTGCATCCTGCTAAGGAAATGACATAGATGTCACAGAATATGCACTCTTCCATGTTTTCTGTCTTTGTATGAATGTGAAGAAACACAGAACAAAATATAAGGGCTACATTAAACTGTATTCCCCTTTGCTTCTACAAAGATCCTGGCCTAGACTTATTTTTGTGGGTTGGTCAGATTGTCTTCAAATTTTTTTTTTTTCACTCTGGCTATATTGAAATTGGCTCTGCTCCAGAGTTCCATTGTTCTTTAAAAATTTTAATTTCCTGTGAAATTAGGTAGGAATCCATATTAAGACGCTTTCCAGATACATCTCTGGCCTTTCTTTTTGCTGGCCTTTTCTTGTTAAAAAGACTGAAATAAAATCAAGTATCAAATTGTGTGATACAAGCATTCAGTAATATATATATATGCAGAGAAAACAGTTTACTCTGGCATGAATTGCCTCCTATTCTTCTTTTTCCATGGTTTCTCAATGAGGATTAAGTGTTTTGCAATAGCTAAATCCTTATTTTTGCACTTTTTAAAAACACGTCTGAGAAATGTACAAAAATGTTCTTTTCAAGCATTTTCTCTCTATTTTCATGACTACAGGAGTGTGCTGTTATATCCTTCTGTCACTGGTGATTGATAAAAATATTGAGATGTCCATTGTCTCTACGTCGTTGTGCACCCACATGATATTAAAATGATGCATATTTTTGTTTAGACAATTAGCTTTCCCTGAGTGGGAAAAAAAAAAAGAAAAAAGAAAAAGAAAAAGAAAAAGAAAAAGAAAAAGAAAAAGAAAAAGAAAAAGAAAAAGAAAAAGAAAAAGAAAAAGAAAAAGAAAAAGAAAAAGAAAAAGAAAAAGAAAAAGAAAAAGAAAAAGAAAAAGAAAAAAAAAGTCTGAACTGAAAGTGTTGCTGTAAGGCGAGAAAATGATTGATTGTGTGGATACAAAACAATTGGAGAGATATGTGTCTTCACGTGTGTAATAGGTTGTGCCAGGAGCTGAAGTTGGGTGGGGAAACATTAGAGAGGATGAAAATGTGTTCCATTATGTGTGGTATTTTTGCAATATCAACATGACTGGAAAGGCACCTTAGAAAGATGTACTCACAACTCAGAAAGTGTGTGGGGTTCAAAGCACCCTCGTTCGCCTCTTACACATGCTATTTGGATGCAACAAAAGATGTTTGAGCAATAAAAGCTTCATTAAGATACCTGTGAGGATGAGTGCAAGTCCCTATGTTTTATTGCAAAGCCTGCCTAATGAGTATTTCTCAGTTTTCATTAATATTCTTGATTAGAAGAAAAACTTCTTATTTTTGAGATCTTTTACATTGCAATAGCTCAGGTGATCACTGATAATTTTTAGCAGCTTCTAGCTGCAGTTATTTTGCTACATTCTTTGGCTTGTTCTTCTTGTCATGGACAACTATACATTGCTGCTATATCATTTACAAATTTGGGAAGTAAGTTCTGGGATCTTTGTAGATTGAAAGTTTTCCTTAATTCTGCTAAACTCCCCACTTGTCTCATATCCACAGTCATATCCTGAAAAGTGATTCCTTTTTTCATGTCAATGAAATAACTTCATTTAAATTTTCATACCTATGATTGAATATTTCTTAAATTAAAGTATATTTTTAAACAGAAGTACTTCTAAATCGAAAAGTATATACAAAATTCAGAAAGTCAGAAAACACTATATTTTTCCAGATAGCCCTTTAATACCTCAATTACTACAATAATTTTCTTGCATTATTTGTGTACTCAAAACCTTCATCATGTTTTAGGTGCATATAAAAACTCCTGTTGATTTAAGTTATGACCAAAGGTGATTTTGACCTCTAGCTCCATCATTTTTGTTTCTCATTCTCATGACACAAGACGATTATGATGCTGATTTCTGTGATTAAACTTACATTGACTACTTATGGTACAATTTTTCTTCCCAGTTGAAACACCAGTTTCAGTCTCTGTCTTCTGAAATTTCTACTCTTTGTTACATTTTAAAATGTTCTCCTTCTTTATTTCAAATATTTACTTTACAAGTGTACTGATACTGACTTCCTAGGTTTTCTGTTTGTTTTTAATTTATTTCATGATCGGCTAAACTTCCTTTACTGCATCTGTAAAGTGATGTTTGCATAGATCATTATTCATCAATTTAGCTAACTTGCTCAATTAACTGGCATAATTAAAATTCCAGAAATCCCTAAGTAATTATTAAAAGTAAGGTTTAACATTTGTTTTATTTAAACTAAATCTACAAGCCACTAACACAACAGCTGTCAGCACAAGCTTTATCATTAAGGTGCTGCTTTTCTTCTCTTTTAATCGGGAATACTTAACAAAGAGCTAGGCCACTACAAAAAAAAACCAACCCAGAACAGCATGTCATGTCATGTCATTGCAAACTCAAGCAGCTTTTGAAATGGATCATTAAAAATAAATGCTTGGAGAATGATTATTGGGGGATGCGCATAGCAATCAGTGTTAGGAATGTAGAAGAAGTACCTTTAATAGATGCGATTTTATACAAAGAAAGTTACTGTTAATCAAAAAGTGAAAGCTCTTACTCTGTACTCTGAAAAAAATATATTTTTTTCTTTTCAATCCCCCAATGCAGATCTCTACACTCTTTTCAAGGTAAGATAGCAATATCCATTCTAGCTACCTTGTTCCTAACACAACAGAAGTCAAAGAGAAACCTCAAGAATACATGAGTTTTCACACTGCTGCTACAGCAAAATATTTACTTTCTATCTGCAATCCTGCTTTTGTGATGCAGCATAATACTACTTTTCACCATATGACATGATGCCTCAGATTTATGCCATCACAGAAAAATATGATGACCTCTTTTCACTTTGGTATGAAAAACATTAAGTACCTTTTTATAATTTCTTCTCTGTCACCTTCAGTTTCTTGTCCTTTCCTCTCCAGAGCAACCTCCTGCAATCCAGTCTTCTTCCTAGAAGGCACTTACAGTCATTTGAGGAAGAAGTCACACATTGCTGCACTGGTTGACAGTAGCAGAAGGATACTGAACCGATGATATGCAGAAAACATTTTTCTTTCTTTTATATATTTTTGTCTGTGTGCTGTTTTTAAATATAAAAGCCTAAATTATGTATTTAGAAATCAGTTTAAATGACATAGTCCTATAAGTCTTAAATACTCAGTGGGTCTAAATGAAGTGAAAGTTCAAGATATGTACTGGGTTTTAAAATTTAAACACTACCTATAAAGCTAAATTAAGTGTACTGATTTGAAAAACTTCTCAAATGTTACCATTTGATTGGTGATTTTTTTGATTAAAAGGGAATGTATATTACGAAGACCTTGTCACTCTACAATTACCTGAAAAGAGGTTGTAGCAAGGTGGGCTTCAGTCTCTTCTTCGAAGTAACAAGAGATAGGAGAGAGAAAATGGTCTCAAGTTGCACCAGGGGAGGTTTAGATTGGATATGGAGTAAAAATTCACAGAAAAGATTGTGAAGTGTTGACACAGGCTACCCAGGGCAGTGGTACAGTAACCATCCCTGGAGGTATTTAAAGACATATAGATCTGGCACTTGGAACGTGGTTTACTGGAAGACTTGGTTAAGTTAATGATTGGACTTGAAGATCTTGAAGATATTTTCCAACTAAATTAATCTATGATTCTATATAAAGTCTTATAACTATAAAATAATGTCAGCAACTCTAAGAACTTGAAAAGAATTGTAAGCTCTCTAGGTTGTGATAAGTCATACAAAAAGTCACACATGGAGAGAAGCTCCTTGTGTTCCTATTGCTTGTCCCTGTCATTGTTTTTCCTAAGGAAATGTCACACAGACAGAACCAGATACATTTTCTTCTGTAGAAGATCAAAACTGGGACTACATTGCAAATATCTAACAGACAAGAATGTTAACCTTACTCATGTTCTCTCTATATCCACTACTGCATATGTGTGTGAAAGAAAAGAGCAGCAGCTCTATGAAAAAGAGAAAAGGAACTGTCTGATAGACCACCTCTGCATTGAAATGTCAAGAATGAAAAAAAAATGAACTCTCTTATAGTTCAAATGTATTATGTTACATGTCTTATGCCACAATTTGCCTGTACTTAAAATTTACTGTAAGTTCAGGCTTAATTTTGTGCTTCTGAAATGTTGGGTAAAAGGCTAAACTCAGACTGTCAAAAGAAAAGGATATTCGAGGTAAAGAAAATAAGGCAGAATATGGAAAAATAATGGGAATTCAGTTTCTTTTTCATTGTTACATCTTCTGCAGTTGCACTTTAATTGCTAAGGTAGAAGTAGGTATTTTGTAAGAACAACATAGACAAATTGTTGGAGAATTATAAGGCTAAATAAAAAATGTATAAATTTTTATGGGATCTAATTTCTCAACAAATTTTGGTAATTTGCTGCAAATTAGTAAGCATTAAACTGATATCCCACTTCTGAGAATTAGTTTGAAAGCCTGTTTCTTAGTGTGGTAAAAAAGTCTAACCTCTTCACCCAGCTCCTGCTAATTACACTAAGTCAGTCATTCATTCAAAGTAATGATGCATGCTTTGAAAGTTTATGTTTGCCTTTATCATGAAGACATAAAGGATGGAAAGGTCATTGACATACAGCAGTAAGTGTCTGAGAACCATTTAATGAGGTAGTCTGCATAAAAATTAGTTTTTTACTTTGAAATGGACAACGTATGAAGTTTAGAGGACATGCACTGTACCGAAGTGATCTCATAATGCAGATCTTCAGGTTAATTCATTAAAAATGCTATCCCGTCTATCTTATGAAATAGAAAGAAAGTCTTAAGAATAAAAGCCATGCTTAGATACCTGCAAGAAAAAGATTGACATCTCATTCATGGCTACTCTTGAAATTAAGGAGCTAATTGCCTACATAAAATTTTCCAACTTCCTCAAGAGAAGAAGATGCAATTTGGAAATGTATACCTTATGCATCCAACGGTTTCAAATATACATCATTTTGGGTCAGAGTTAAATTTGTCCTTTAGGCAGTAAAATGATGAGCAATGAGGGGTGAGACATAGATATGACAGACTAGGAATTTGAAAATCTTATCATTTAAACCAAACTGGCAATTAAAACCACAAAGCATCTCATTCACTCCCTCCATGAGGGATGAAGAAGAGAATTAGAAGAGAAAAAGTAACAGAATTTGTGGATTGAGATAAAAACAGTGTAATAGGGAGGGGAAGGATAAGCAAAGCAAAGCAAAGCAATGCAAAGCAAGGAATTCACTCACCAGGTGCCATGGGCAGTCAGGTATTCAATAATCTCCATGGAAGCAGGGTTCTGCTGCATGCAACAGTGACTTGGGACTGTGATGAAAGATAATTAGGTCTTAGGTCTTAGGCCTTCTCTCTCACATGACCTCCCTCTCTCTTTCCGTTTTCTCTGTTGAGCAATATGAATTGTTCTAATATAAGGAAGCCAGGTGGGAATTGCAAGAGCTATCTGGGTGCTCGCATGATTTATAAATTCCAGACATGCAGGAGTTGTGATATTTGTGATTGACTTTGGTACACATTGTCCTGCAAAAGGGTATAAAAACCTGCTGGACACTGGGACAACTAGGCCAGCTGGGCAAAACTGGTCTCCAGTTGTTGCAGGTCAGTTCTGGGTGGATTCCCTTCTTAGCAGAAATATTTGCAGTGCACACCCTGTCTAAAGCCAGGGAGAACTCACTTTGGAATGGGTGAGTTAAAGCATTAAGAAATAGTCAGGTATAGATAGCAAATCATAAATTAGCTGCATAGGTGCCTTGTTTGTAATTGTTCATTCCATAAGGCCAGAATCTGTAAACCTGTATATTGCTAAATGAATCTGCTTATAACACTTTAGACCTGCTTATATTATATACTGCATTGACATTATTTATAATTTCTTAGGAATACATCTAATCAACCACAGTAAAAGATGGAAAGAATGTGATAGGTAAAATGCTTGCAGCACATCTAACTGCTGCTTAAAAAAGTGCCAGAGACCTACCAAAGGAAAAGACCAAGACAGAAATTAAGAAAAAAGGGATCATATCAGAGAATAGTCAATTGAAATGCAGAATAAGGAGATAAAAGAAAATATAGAAGTTATAACAGCACATTCGGAGTCTTCAAAATTTGAAGCTAAAAGATTGATATTCTCCTCTGAAGACTAGGACAGAGACATTTGGAATAACACTGAGAACACAGAGGAAGCATCAGAACGGGAGGAAAAGAACCTACCCAGACCTATAATTAAAACAGAGACCACTGCAATTAAGGGTAGTAGAGCAAAGAAAATAAATTGGCAATCCATCCCATATACACCTAGGGAGCTTGTAGAACTCCAAGAAAATAGCTCTAAAAATTGTTCTATCAATGAGTCACTGTGCATCCCGGCTTTGGTATTGTTTGTCCAAACTCCCCAGTCAAAGTGTCTGAGTTTGCTGGAATTCATCCAGTCAAGAGCTTTTGTTTAGAGTGATCCATTTATCCAGGCACGGCACTAAAGCTATCCTATCTGGGTTACAAAAAATTGTCCCAAACCCAGTGCACAGTGCCAATTCACACACTGAGGTATCTCTAATGTTATGCTATATTGCAAAGCAGGGAGCTGGGTGGTAACCCACAACAGCATGCCTTCTCAGTCATCAAAACTTTACACTATTTATAAGTTTTAACATAGACAGGCATCAACATGCACTGGTTAAAAATTGCTTAACTTTTTCTATTTGCTAGTTATGTCTCTTGCTTCTCATCCTAATTAATCTACATGCAAAATTCTTCTCTTCATCTGAGTCAGTGGTCCATATTGAATAGTGGCCAATGAGTCAGTGGTCATGGTCTCCCAGTGCTGGAATTACCTTTACCCCAGTTACTGCCCAGTAAAATTATTTCATAAAACCAGTGGTTAAATTTGAGTATAAATGATATATTTTACTCAAATCAGACAACAGTGGTATGACAAACTAGCTGGGATTACTATAAAAGTATTTATCTGTGCTTCAACATGTTGAAGAAACTTGTGCTTGTTTTTGAGAATCTGAAATTTACAAGGATAATATTAAACCGATAAACAGCACTGCAAAATAAGTTTTTTGGCACTCTAGGTATATAAATGAAAATTTTGAGCCTATATTTTTCCAATTAAGGACTTGATTTCCCTTTTCCTGTACTCAGACAGGAAGTTTCTTGATGCAGAAGACCACTGTAACTTCTAGAGAATAGAAGTATCTAAGTATCCATCCAAGGATTGTTTGAATAGGATAGTGGCACAGAGGTCAAGAGAAGTGTTTTTCTCAGGACACCTCTAGGGGAAAGGAGAGTGAAAATAAGAACCCCCCAGAAATTGAGTTTACCATTTTGTAAAGGTATTAGGTGAAAAGGTTCTTCTCAGAATTGTTTTGTCACTGGTTTGGAAGTAAAAGTGATTTCTAATATGGGACAAAATGGTATTAACTTATACCACAGTGTTGTTCTTTGATTTTGCTGAAGCTTTAAAAATACTTTAAACTCCTCAGAGGAAAAACACTATATATATGTGTAAAGGATTACCAACGGATTAGCACAAAGCAGTCAGTCATGGGAAATAACTAGCATACTAGTGTAGAGACTTTTACAAGTCTTGTTTCTTTACTTTTTGAATGTTTAACAGTCAAGACTCCCTTTCCTCAAATTAACTTTCAGTGAATTTTAAGGCAACAGCTACATATGGAAATGGTACTGATTTGTTTCAGTCAAAATTGAGACATTTTTTAGAAAACAGTTTTATTTTTGTAATACATGTGCTTCTGTATGCCTCTGGCAACTTGACTTAGAAGCTGATACTCACTACAGTACCAATCCTGACTGGGTGCCACTCCAGGAGAAGAACAAACTAAGAAAAATGAAGAAAGCAAACAAAATTATTCAAGCAAAACTCCAAAGACCATGAGCAGAACGCAGCAGTAGAGTATGAAAAACAGGATGGAGAAACAGTGAGTTTTTCTGAAAAACTGAGCAGTAGGGCAAGAATACAGTGTCTGATCAAGAAATCCATTCCTCACAAGGTACCAGTTAGTTAGGAGTAATTTATACAAGAAAGGTGATAAAGGAAGAAAAGGTGAAAAAAATCTAAAATGTCAATGAAACTATATGGAGGTAAGAAGCTTTTCAATAGGAAGAACTGGAAATTCACAAATGAAGAGAATGTAGTATAAAAAGAAAGGAACTCATAATTGTTTTTCTGAATATAGTGGGGGGAGAAAATCTTAATAACCTTCTAATCATACTAGAGATTCTTGATAGTAATAAAAGCCAATTAAATCTGAGGATGTACACAGTAGAACTAGAAGCAGATACGTTACTTCTAATTATGATTCACAGAAATGCTTATAAACCAAGGAAAAATGTTTGCGCTATTTTCAAAGGAACTTAAACCACAAATGAGCATGGATTCTGAATATGTGAATTTCAAGGCAAGAAAAATCGTCAAAAAGAGCCACTGAACTGCAGATCTGAGCATATGAGAGAAATCGCTGCAGGCACGTAACAAAGCATAGTTCAATGGTTGTCAGGTAAGCTGAAGTTTCTGGCAGAGATTTTTGGATAGTCTGAGTTTAAAGCAGCAAAACTCATTGGAAAGCTTGCAGGTTACTGTCAGGAGAAATGTCTGTGTAAAAACCTATGGGGGATGAAGACATTCCCCAAAGACAATGACAATTCCCTCTGATATTCACCACAAAAAACATTGTAAAACAACCAGGTCACGATAGTAGAATAGGAAAGCAGGTGGCTGTGTTATTAGAAAATACACTCCTTCCTCTCCTTACATTTAGTAATTAGAATAAAGACTCCTAATTTATTTGCTATAGAAATTATGTTGCCTTCTCGAGGCCCTTGATACCATCTGTACAGCAATGTACCAGGGGAGGGATGTGCCCCTGCTGTTTTAGGAGCTCCCAAGGTCTGACAGTTTGACTATGCATGGTCCTGTCACTTACCATTTTGCACCCTCTGGTACAGTCTTCCTTTTGATTTCTATTCCATAAATTGAAAGGAAATGCTGAAAAAAAATCCCCTTTTTAAAAAAGCCTTTATTTGAGTCTTGTGTTGAGTAATGTTGCAATCTCAGGAAAAAGTACAACATCTCACTCCCAGGTAACACCCATTTGTCACTTTCTGGATAGCTAAAATGTTAGCTTCATAATCTTATCAAGCACCAGAGAATATAAGGAATATAAATTTCTTTTGATATGAGTTTCATCAAGAAGAAAAAATGTCATCCTGTACATTCAAGGGCACTTAGCAGCCTGCCAATCTCGCTGCTTCTTCAGCGCAGGTTTGCATAGAATTAGACCTCGTAAGATATGCAACCATGCCAGTTGAAACATTCTTTTAAGTGCATTGAAAAGCTAATTTGAAAGTTTATCTGCTCTTATTTTGGCTGGAATAGAGGTAATTTTCTCCATAGTCACTGATTAGCGTGAGGCTATGCTTTGGATTTTTGCAGGAAACAACATTGATATGCAAGGATGTTTTCAATAATGCTGAGATGTACTTTACACAGAGCCAAAATCTTTCTGTTACTCACACCACTCCACCAGAAAGTTTGCTATGAGTGCATGAAGACTTGGAGGGGAGACACCTGGGACATCTGACCCCAGCTGACTGAAGAGGTGTTCTCTACCATATGCTGAGTGCAAAAAGCTGGAGACGCAGGGGGAGGGTGTTTGGGGCAGGGGAAGACATGCAAAATGATGATGTTTAAATCCCTGTTACATGTTGTGGAGCCCTGTCTTCCTGGAGATGGCTGAACACTTGCCTGCTCATTGGAAGAAGAGAATTAATTCCTTGGTTTATTTGCTTATATTCATGGATTTTGCTTTACTTATTAAACTCTCTTTATCTAAACCCATAAATTTTCTCACTATTAATCTTCCAATTCTCTTCTGAGTCTCACTGTGTGTGAGTAGGAAAGTGGCTGTGTGATTCTTAGTCCTAGTGGCATTATACCAGGATATCCCACTGGGCACCCAATATGGGACTCGAAGGGTTTGAGATAACGACTGGAATGTGTCAGGTTGAGGTTTGGCTGGAATGTGTTAGTTTGAATTCCTAGCTGTTGTTTGTTCCATTTAGCTATTAATGAGCAAGTTCCTGTGCTTGGCAAGGGGCTCACTTGCCAGCCTTTGTACAAGAGTCTAGAGCTTGTCAGAGGCTGGCTCTCACTTTCGCTGGTCACTGTGCTGCTGTGCTGCCGAGCTCTGTGCTGCAGAGCTCTGTGCTCTGCTGTGGCCAGGAACACTTGGATAATGGCACAGAGATGTGCCTGGGCTGGCAGATGGCCAGGCCACCAGTGTACAGCTTTCTGTGCTGCCCTACTGGGCAGGCTGGAACTTCCAGTCAAAGGGAAAATGACCAATGGATGAATTCATGTGGGAGCAGGAGAGTGAAACCTTTGTGGTTGTGAATAAGTTGACAGAGCAGCAGTGGCATCTTGACGTGTCTGTGGCCCTGGTTATGTCTGTGCTGCAGCAGGTGTATGCACCTCTGATGGGATTTTGGCCCAAGCATAAGTCTCCATTGGAGAAGGTATCCCTCAGAGCAGCAGGGTCTGTGTCTAAGTTCATACTGCATGTGCACCACGAAGCATCCATGGCTGTGCATGAGATGATGCTGCAGCACCTCAAAGTATGTGGCCACGGATAAGCCCAGGACAGTGCATATATTTCCCTTGCACCAATGTGCAGTGTTCTGCTTCTTGAACTGAAGATCTGCAAAACATTTTGCAGTGAAAACAAACACTATTTATAGCCTGAAGTACTTCCAAAAACAAGACAAAATCCTATCTGCAAGGGTTCTGAATAAAATTTGTTTTAAAAAGCGAAGATCAGCCACTCAGGGTAAAATTCAACTTGGTAAATCTATCATGAAAGTTGACTAGCTTAAGAATGGAATCTATCAGCCAGTCTTCTGCTCTAATGATAATAGTCGGTGTACACATGATCATGTTATTGTCATCCATTAAGACAATTGCTTTTTCTGGGGAAGAGCATGAATACAAGTTCTAATACTGTTGTCGGTAGTAATTCAAAGGAATGAAGATTTTCAGTGTTTCTAGTTAAAATGAGATTACTATATCCAAAATTAGAAAACTTAAGAAGTATTCTGATTTTTAAAATGTTTCTTTTGGGGGTTTTAAGCAATTGAGCTCTAAACACTTTCCAAGTGATTCAATGGTCTCTCAAAAATAAGTCACTCTTGGAAAAACTGTATTAGTTACCTACTTTGTAAAGATTTTACTTCTGATAGTCATTCTATATGTTACAAATGAAACATTCCAGTGTTAGGAATATTCCACTGGAATATCTACTTATATTTATATACTTATATTTAATCTACTTATATTTAATTTAGCAACCCATCCTGTTCTTTCTTCTCAAATGTATGAGCATAATAAAGGGAGTAATCATTTCTACATCTTAATTTCCTATGTTGTGTTTTCAACTTTTAAGTAAGGAGTAGTAAAAATATCCATAAAATTCCAATATTACTCAAATAGGTTATGGAATAAAAACCCATATAATTGAACATTTTACCAGCTACGTATAAAATTCACTAAGGCTGAAACTGCAAAAATATTCTTTCAGTGATTTCATTCACTTCCTCTTGTGGTCATGATTGGATTTTATTATATACCAAACTTTACCTCGAGTAGAACCTGTGTATCTTCATTTCTTTGTAACCTTTGCCAATCCACCATTAACTTTTATTGTGCATCAAAGTCTATTTGCAACTATATATATCGTTGCCAGAAGGCAATTCTTCTCTCAACATGTCTTTAAAACACTGCTTCATTTCTTTTGACATAGGTTTTCTTGCAACCCTTTCCTTCACTACGCTCCAGTAATATTACCTGGGACCAGGAAACCCTGACACCTAAGCATTTTTGTTCATTAGGATGGTTTTCAATAGTATTTGAACTCACCTTTCGTGTTTCCCATGTGTATCACAGTGATCTTAATTCTAGCCTTTCCTACTGTGCTTGCTTTTTAATATAGTTGCATTACAATACAATTTCAGATGTGTAAAGCATATAGCAGTGTGAATGTACTGCTTGTGATCTGATGTATATAATATTCTTTCTGCCTTGATTTTAGGGGTTTATCTGATTTTTCAAGCATAGTATTTTGCCTAAAATTTTTCACCATCACTTAACAGTGCTAAAATGGTTAGCCACAGCTTTAAGGACAGATGTAATACTGTAAATTCAGAATAGATTTAGGAGTCAAACAGCTCTCTGTAGGAGTACAGTTTTAAGAATGTAAAATCTTAAGAATAGATCTAATTGTCTGGAATCAAGAGATTATGGAAATCTATAAAACCTGCAAATAAACTGGAAAATTTAGCTCTATACAGGAGCTAAGTATATGATTTGTAGAATAAGGGTCTTAGTGAAATTGGCTTTGCACTTACTTAAACCTTTTATACTTCTGGCACCGGAACTCAGTAGTTTCCCCTTAATTGCCGTAATCACAATAAGAAAATTCTCTTCTGCCTACCCTATTAACTCTTTTACCTTGGAATATGTACTAATGAATATATTTCTTTTCTTCAGGGAACAATTAAAAAGCATTGAGCTGGTTTTTTTTTTATACTCCTCCATAGATTTGATAATATATATAGGATGACAAGACTGCATAATTTCTTTGCAATTATTTCGTAAAAAGATTGATTTTTTAATTGAGTATTAACAAATTATTTCTTAATCTTTGTAAATAACCTGACTTAGAGTCCAAGGATGTTGCGTTTGTTTGGAATAGGTACGTTCTCAGTCAGCAGGGCTACTTCAGGTTTACATTACTGTAGCCTGTGCAAAATGGCAACTAAGCTCACAACATAATGGAGCAGTGGAATAGCTTTTTACTAATTTAGCTTGATAGCTTAGAAGTTTTGATGCTAACAAAAACATATTCTAAATACTAAAACACATACAATACTAATTTGTATTTCCCTTACCCTTAAGTGTACCAAGCAGATCAACTGAACCTCTTATGAAGACATAAAATTTATAATGTGCAATTATGGATTAAATAAGGGTTAGTTAAATAACTATTTTCAACAGGTGGAAGAATAGTAATAAGCTGAATGGCTGTTGTTTATAACTTTAATGTTAGCAGAAAAAAACATTTTTACTAGCAGTTAAATGTTAATTTTTCTCACAAATGCTATGTTAACAGGATGCAAGAATGGATAAACTCTATCAGCAGAGAAAGAGAACAGTGCAAAGAGGGAAGATGTTGCTAGATCACTACCTAAATACCTCATTTATAAAAGAGTATTTTAACCCTCTGAAACCTATGGACCTATGGTTATATATCCCTGGGATTCATGTATGTGTTCTGATTTTTTTAAATACAAGTATGACTGAAAATGAAAGCTATCAAATAGAGATACTGTGTAATTTCTGTGAGTGTCTGTGGAGCTGAGGAGCCAGGAATGAGATTTTGTGATGGCATAAAAAGGACAGACCATCTAAAGGCATTAGGACCAAAGGTAACACACTGAAGAATAACACAGGACTGTATGATTTTTGGAGATTCCTAATGTCTCTCAGATGTTATAATTTACATGTGAATTATAGTGAATTTAAGGTGTAGGATTTGCCTTCCCATTCAGAAAGTTTTGGTTTTTTCTAATAATGAAACTGTCCTTGAGACAAATAAGTTATGCTGGGACCTGACAGCATATCCAAACCAGGGGAAACTGTTCTTTGTTTGCAAGCTGGCAAGATTTCTTGTGTGAGCTTTAAGCTAGCATTGGTGGGAGAAGGGTACGGTAACAGGAACTGGGAAGGTAGGGGATAGCATGACACTGAGGGCAGCAATAATAATGGGAACATTCAGGCTGCTCCAGGGAGCACTGAAGGTTTAGGAACACGTCTGAAATGTGTGTACATCAACCCATGCAGTGTGAGAAACAAACAGGATGAACTGGAAGCATTGATCATTTCCCTATGATGTCATTAGTATCAGTGAGACTTGGTGGAATGAGTCCCATGAATGCAGTGCTGGAAGGCTGTAGGTAGATCAGGTGGGATAAGCTGTGCAGGCAACGTGCAAATATTGCACTAAATGTAAAGGAGAGTCTTGACTCTAAAGCCGTGTACAATTAGGGAAAAAAACTCTTAGTGAAGATTAGAGGGATGGAAAACAAAAGTTATGTCTTTGTTTGTTCACTGCCAATAACCAGACCAGGATGTTAATACAATGGAATTATTCTGTAGGCAATTAGGGAAAAAAAAAATCTCTGGATTTGTAGTGTTTGTCTTCATGGGAGCTTTTAACTTTCCAGGTATCAACTGGAAATACCATACTGCTCTGACAAGCAGCTCTGGGAAATTCTCAATGTTTGAAGGTAATTTCCTGTCACAAGTACTCAGTGAGTCAACTATAAAAGGTTTTCTCCTACACTGTTATTTATAAATACAAAAGGACTCGGAAGAGATATGTGATATATTGTCCACAGTGACCAGGAAATAGTGTGAGTTTAAAATTTTTGGTTAAATAAAAAAGCGTAAGCAGAATCTACACTGAGTTTCTAGAGAGGGAACTTTAAGCTTTAAGTACCTACTTAGCAATGTCTCCTGTATATATCCTTTTCTGGATTTAAGGTTCAATGAGTACTACTCAGTTTTGAAGAGATGTATTTAAGAGCAAAGGAGCAGATTTTAAACTGGTGACATAATGAGATGGACATCCCATTGTGTCACAGGTCAAGCAAGAGGAGGCCAAAGTCTAGGTTGGCTCAACAGGGAATTCCGCTTGGAACTGGTAGAGAAAAAGAGATTTTATGATCTCCAGAAGCAAGATCAGACTTCACAGGCAGAACACAGAGCCCCCATTCACATATGCAGGGGGAAAATACAAAAGGCCAAATCTCAACTAGACCTGACACTGGCTGGTGCAGTGTCAAATAGCAAGAAGGAGTTTTTCAAGTATGTTAGCAGCAGGAGGAGGCCCAAGGAAAACATGATACTATACTTGATGAAGATGGTCACTTGCCAAATAGGAATTCAGAAAAAGGGGACATATTTAACCTTTTTTCTCCCCTCAATCTTTAATAATACTGATACATACACATTGGGCTGTCTTGTTCCCTAAAATAGCAGACCATAACTGTGGGAACAGTGACTTTCTGTTTGTGGACACTACTGACTAAGTAGCATTTATGCTAAGTCCAGGTCTTTTTCAGTTTCCCATGCCCTGAGAGTAAGTAGTTGCAGAAGATGTCAGGAGGAAGCACAGTCAGGACAGCTGACCTGAACTGGCCAAGGGGATATTTCAGAGTATAGAATATCATGCCCTTTATATAAGCTGAGGACAATTAGCTCAGAGGGGCGAATTACTGCTGGGGGAGAGGCTGGGTATCTGACAGCAAGTGATGAGTTTTTTTTCTTGAGTATTATTTTTCTATCTCTTTTTGTATCTCCCCTTTTATTACAACTATTATTGTTATTATCATTGTTATCGTTGTTCTATTTTACTTTAATATTTTTAAACTGTTTTTATCTCAATCCACAACTTTCATCTGCTTCCAGTAGTTGCTAGCTGTAGCCAAGCTACACTGCCACCAAAGGTGGCTGGTCCCCATATGCATTCATTATTGTCTTCATCTCAGTTTCTTTCAAATGCAGACATATTCAAAAATCATGGTCAAACTTTGAGGATTCCTCACAAATCCCCCCTCAACACTAAAATACCTGTGCTGTTTTTGCCAGTGATTGAGTAAATTTTCTTCATAGTAGCTAATGGGAGACTGTGTTTTTGATTTCTGATGAAAATACAGCAATAGTTTCATTATTGCTCAACACTGTCTAGGCAGAGCCAAGGCCTTTTCTGCCCCTCATACTGCTCCACCAGAGAACAGGCTGAGGGAGGAGAACTAGCTGAGTGGAGAGACAGTTTGAAAAGATGGTTCCAGAAGACCAAAGCTCAGAAGTAAAAATGGGGGAAGAAGAAGAAGAAGAAGAAAGGGGGAGATTCAGAGTTAGAGGGACAAGTTCACACAATTCTTAAAAAGTAAGACAGAAAATTATTCTGCTGGTTGATTATGAAGGAAGATTAAAGCAGGGAATCAGTTTAGCTGTGTGCTAACATTGATGCTTAAGGGATTTTGATATTTTTTCACGTACTTTTCCTACATGTAATGTTATTACTGCTACAAGAAAGTAGTTCTGAGTACTTCTTGAGATGTACCCTGCAGCTGATTTGCCCTCTCTTTGGCTTTCCTTAAAATTTTCTTAACCCTGATCCCATCTTCTTTTTTTTCAGCTACTCTTTTAATCAAGCAACCTGTGGGGACAGAAGGCTATGGAATTGTTTAATTGATATGACCTGACTAGAAACAATCTCTTTTTCTAAGCAAATGTAGTTTTCCCTATATGCTTTGAAATAGTGTGTTTAATTTACACAGTTAAAGTATGTTAATGCAAGATCCATGCTGACACTTCTTCCAATGTGCAGTATGGGGTTTTTTTGGAGGTTTTGTGAATACAGTCTCCTATTAAATTCTTATATGAAGTATAATGTGAAAGCAGAAGGAAGAAATTGAAAAATAATTTAATCATCCAAAAAGGTAATTTTTAATTATGCATGTGTAGAATTACCAGCTATGTTTTTAATTCCCTTTGTTGGTAGAATATCAGCTTAGTACAAGTAGTAAACATGAAATGGCAGCAGACACTGTTTGAAGAAAGAAGTTCTTAGCATACAAATCCATAGTGTAAAGGATGCAGACATTGAGAACAGATGGTCTGCCAACCATAGAGAATTGAAGCAAATGAAGTAAACAACATAAACCCAAATTTTTATTTTGCAGCTTTAGAGGAAAATTTAACAGTCTATTCAGAACTTAAAACAAATCTACTCTTATAGCTCTGTCCTCATCCCTGGTGTCAAACTATCCTTTCTTTAAGATTTTTTTTTTCCTTTCAAAGTCTCCAAAAAGGATTTTCTGAACCTCCTTGTGTCAAGGTTAACGCAAAATAAATCTTTGTATATTCACTTTCCTTGGGGTCAGACAGAATCAAGGCCCAGGCCTCTTTCCTGAAGGTTAAAGCAAAAATAACTTAAGACACAGCTGTTTCCAGGTAATTTTCTTTTCTAAGAAATTTGTTTACTCCTTACCAGCAGAAAACGACCTTATTTCCATATTATTTCATCTTTTTGTAAACTTTCAGCCAGTCAGAAATCGGTATTTTCAAAAATATTTGGACCTTGTTTCCAAATAGTTACTCTTATTTAATAGCATATAGATGTGGGCTCCCTTTCCTAACTCAGTACTCTAACTGAGAACTCTGGCCCTGTATGAATAACAGATGTCCAATGTGCTTTAGTTTCAAAATGAGAAAATCAAGACCACATATATAAAATTACCTAATTAATCAAAAAATTCAGAACTAAGATTTTATATGCCTGCTCTACTACTAAAGCTGTGACAGTTTTCCTGTGTTTCTCAGGAAGAGTGATTTTCTTCTTTCTTTAATGCTGTTAACATTTTTTTTTTTTTTTGGCATAGATGGCTTTTTATAGTGCAGATTTTCAGAGATAACAATTAAACAGTGTTTGAACAAAGTTTGATTAAGAAGCACATGTTGATGGCAGGTTATATTTACCTGTACTTGCCCAAATGAACAGTAGACAAAGATATAACTACTTGATCTTTTCCAAATGCAAATGACTCATTCATTTGTGCATGCAAATTATGATTTATGCATTTACTGCTAATGAAGGCAAAACCTTAAGCTCTCCTACACTGATATAGATTTGACCTAAAATTCTGGATCTGGTCTCAGCAGACGTCTGAAACTTACACATAGAATTTTGCAGCTCAACATTGTCTTCAGAAAAGCTTTTAACCACAAAGCATGTGGAATGTTGTGATGATTTAGGACGCTGCCATCTTTCTTTGGCAGACAAATAAAAATGTGAGTATTCTCTGATGTTTTCCAGACAAAACAAGTTGGTTTCATTTAACTGTCTGGTGAAGACAGTTGAACCAAACTGAAATTACCCCATTTCTTGGGAGGAGAAAACATCTATCCTATTTTTATCTGTTACTCATCTTCTTTTCCCAATTCCTAGTAAATAAAATGAGTGTTTAATTTGGATTAGTACATAAGGCACAGATAATTTTTAGAACAGACATGAGCTGTTCTCTTAGGTAAAAATTGTCCGATCATGTTGCTAATTTGTGCAATATTTTTTTCTGTATTATGTGAAACAGCTGCAAATAGAAGGTAATTGCAAAATATATAAATGACAATACTGTAAACTTTCCTTTAATACAAGGAATGTCAACTTTTTTATATATTACTGCATTTTTTTCTGACTCTTCTCATAGGTTAATGGGTTAAAAACTAATTAATTTTTAAAGCTCTACAGAAGTAATCTAAAATTTTCTTTACCCAACCCAAATTTTATTAATCTTTACCTCTGTAAGTAATCCTTAGGCTTGTTAACATGGTCTAGATAAGGAATTATAACCATGTGTAGCTCAGCTCTTTTCAAGAAATGTGCTTCACCTTTGAGCTGTTACAGCTTTCTCATCCTCAATGAAAAGAGACAGCTCTGACCTCCATTTGCCAGTGGATGAAGGTATTCCTGGCATTTTGCTTAGAGACAATCTACACTCTGTCACAAAAATCAAACTAAGATTTATAAGATAATGCTGAACTGACCAAAACATTGTATCTCCATTAATGGAAAGTAACAGAGAAACCAGTATAGCTAGCTGCATTCTCCTGAAGAAAATGCAGCAACAAGAAAAATTGTAAAAGTGAGAAAAGAGATGGATGAACAAAAGAACAAATGAAGTGTGAACACTTTGACTTTTTTCTAGTATAACTGGGGTGTGGAATAAAAAACAAACTTTGTTTTTAATCTGAACTCCTGAGGGTAGATCAAAGGAATTTCTACTACCTTGATGTAAGCTTAGAATTCCTACATTTATCCATATGCCATTTTCATGGTTCTATTTCAAATCCTTGTTGGTCAGAGTAGGAGTAAAAAAGCACAATAAAAGGATTTAAAACTAGGTTTTAAGCAGATCACTGAATTCTCCTCTGGTGTGTATTTCTCTGCTGACAGCATTTTTGTAATTTCAGATTTACTTTAAATCCTCTTAGGATGCTAAAGTAAATAAGGAACATTTGCCAATTTTCCCACTCAAAACTATTAATAGAAATTGCACATTTAACTAGCAGTAGCTGGAGGATTGTCTTATATTTCTTGAATATTATTTTTAAATGTACTTTATTCTCTGTGTAAAGTGCTCTCTGAAATAGATTCAGCTGTACTTTTTGTATACTGATGAGTGCTGTCCTGCTGAAATTCACCTTTAAGCTACAGCATCAGAAATCTACTGGACATACACAAAACTCTAGTTATATACCTATATAGATTCATAATAGGGTTTCAGCTTTAGATTGCTTCATTTAATCTCTATTTCTTGTCCTAGCCCCTTCAGTTAAGGAAAAACCAGTGCATTCACAGAAATATCTAATAGAATTGTTAGAGAAGAATTTCTGGATTTTTCAATTTAAGAAGCATTAGATAGTGAAAGGAGGCTATTTTACAAGTGTGAGTGATCCCAATCTGGCAGTTTTCAGTACCTAATACAGAACCTAATAGTGGTCAGCTTTATGGATACAGGACACTGAATAACAATATCGTCAAGCATAATGAATAGTCCTGCAGATTTTATATCAAGGGGCAAAAGAAAGCACCTACACGGATACCCTTTATGAATACTTCTGCATTTCATGGTTTTGCAAGATTTATCCATATCACCAAGTAAAGCTTCACTCAGGTAGAGGTTCACACATTTGCTGTGTTTAAATACACAGTATCTTATGTTTTACCCCAGAAAGACAGACATCACTTCCATATGGTGCACTTCTAAATTCTAGAGTCTCCTTTTTCCTAATCTTATTAACACTTTCAATGTGATTTGGGAGTTGGAAAGATTTGTGTAAATTGCAACCTTGATCACTGAATTTGCTCTCATCATCTCTGCTTCTGCCATATCTGCAAATCTACCTACTTACAGTGTGACCATTATAATAAGATGTATCACCTTTTTAAATTCTGAAAAAGTTTTTGCATTTTTCACTATATGTATGTGCATACATGTGTTTACAGGAGAGAATTATAAAATAGTTTTTGTTGAAAGGGACCTATGGAAACCATCTGAAAATTTTCAGGCAACACTAAGCTGTGTGTGAGTGTTGATCTACTGGAGGGTAGGAAAGCTCTGCAGAGGGATCTGGACAGGCTGGATTGATGGGCTGAGACCAATTGTGTGAGGTTCAACAAGGAATAGCCTCAAGTCCTGCCCTTGGGTCACAACAGCCCCAGGCAGTGCTACTGGCTGGGGGCAGAGTGGCTGGAAAGCTGCCAGGTGGAAAAGGACCTGGGGGTGCAGGTTGACAGAGTCTGAACGTGAGCCAGGGGGCTCAGCTGGCCAAGAAAGCCAGCGGCATTCCGGCCTGTATCATGAATAGTAATGTCAGCAGGACTAGGAAAGGGATTAGCCTTGACAAAAGGAGGCTTGGGGCATCCCTATCACTCTCTAAAACTGCCTGAAATAATATTATAGAAAGGTGGGGTGTGGGTTCTTTTCGCAGGAAACAAGTGACAGGATGAGAAGAAATGGCCTAAAGTTATGTCAGAGAAGGCTTAAAATAGAGATTAGGAAAAGTTTCTTCACTTAAAATCTGGTTAGGTATTGTAGCAGGCTCCTGAGGGCAGTGGTATAATCACCATTTCTGGAAGCGTCCAGAAAAAATGTTTAAATGTGTCACTTAGGGACATAGTATAATGGTGAACACAGCAGTGCTGGGAAGGTTTGGACTTGGTAATATCAGAGGCTTTTTCCTACATTAATGATTCTATGATTCTGGTCATAATAATTGTTCATAGGTGGGCCAAAAAAACAACCTTTTGATCAGGTTGTTTAGGGTCTGTGCATACACAGTTTTTTATACATACAGGGCCTTATATTCCATGGGTTAGGTGCATTCCAAATATCCATACAATCCATGCAACTCATCATGGTTTGCAAGACCATGCTGGATAAGCTTTAGAGCTTATAGATTTTAGTGCTGAATTAGAATGTAGAGCTAAACAAATAAAATGGCCAAAAAGGAAGAGTTGTAAACACTTTAAAATATAAGGATTTCCACATTTCATTCAGATATTAAGCAGTAGCTTAGTTTAGAGGGTTTTAGCGGGGACAATCCATCTGAAAGTTTTTCTTTTTCCAGTTTTTCCCAGAGGTAAGCTGCTCTCAATAACTCTATTCTAGCAGCAGGTCTCATATGACACATACCTATTGCCTTTCTTGACCAACTATAGGTGATTTGCCATTGCTTTCCTTGCAGATTTGAAGCTTCTGTAATACCAGTTGCTGCTTTACTGCACTTGACTCCTTAGGGACATCTTGTTCTCATTGCAGGTCAATTTTGGCTTGAAAAGTTCAAGGCAACACATAGCTCCACTTTGTGCTCATTGGCCAGCATGTCCTTTAGAAATGTTATTCTTACAGTTTTCATCCCCTCTTAGCTAGGAAGAGAAAAGAATCCACCATGTTTATCCCAGAGGGCTAGAGCTCAGTGAGGGGACAGTTGTTGGAATTACAGCTGCTTCATGGCACAGCTGCAAATTTACAAATGAAGCAAGAGCTGTGCAGTCTTAAGTAGGGTAGATGAAGCAGTATGAGAGAGACCTGCATTGAAAATGAATTTGTTTATCTTATTGTAGTATTCATTAATTCTGGAGTTAGCTATATTGGGAAGGTCAGATACTGGGCAAAACACTATGGAGATTCTGTTTCTTTCAGTTGAAGACCTATATGTGTGTCAGCATAATTTTGAAAGACCTCTAAAATTTTTGGTGGTTGAATAGATAATGAAGAAGGAAGTCTGCAGCACAGCTCTGGGCTAGACAGAGAAAATGTTTGTTACCAAAACTGCTTTTAAACTTTGGGTTGTTTGGGTTGGTCTCCAGTTTTGTAGAATTATGTCTGTAGAATTATGTCAGGGACCGAGAGGAGTGTGAAAGAGAACAAGTCAATGTTGAATGGGCAAGGTAACAGACTTTCACTCTGATTATCTAAATCAATATTAGCTGCTTCATCAGCATTTTTTTTCTCTTCAATAGCTACCAATTACCAAAAAGCTCAATAAGCTCTTTCAGTTTATGTAAAGGAGCATTTGTAATATGCCTCAAATGTTTTCCTGCTTAATATAGCCTTGTGATTACACTTCCCTATTTAGAGTAGAAGTAGAGGCTTTTACACAATTCTCAGAGCTTGCTCAAAATAAACTGTTTTATAGTTAGTTTTCTAATTGGTTGTCAAGATTTGTTTTTCATAAGTAATCATTTCTGAAAACTACTAGCACTCAGTTGAGAAGTGCTCATTCCTCTGTTTAATCACAAACTGCCTATGTGGCACTTCTAAGTCTGTGTTTCTGTAGGGGTAACATGGAATTCTAGCTCCTCTTCATCTAGATTGAGGACTTGATAAGGATAGTCACAGTTTTATTCCTCTTTGCAGAAACAACCTACAATATAATAGCAAATATTATAACAAATATCTGATTCTGCCATTATTCTGCCACCCAAGCATGTCAAACTTTCCAAATTATTGGTCAACTAAGAAAAGTAGTAAGGTTATTTTATTATTTCTCTATTTTAAAACTTCTGGTTTAGCTGACATACATTGACATGTCTTATTTAAGAATATGAATATTTCTTTACCTAGACTACATGGAAGGCACCCCAGGGCCTGGTCAGTAAAGTGCTTCTGACCTCACTAAACACTAAGATATGCATGTTTTGAACCTGCACAGGGGAAAATCTGATTTGACAGGTAAGAAAATCTTTTATAGGGAAATGGAATTGCATTCAAAAATTCATAATGCATTGATGACAATCATGTTAGAGGAACTTAGAGAGTCTAAAGGATCACCTTTGATCACCAATGAGTGTGATAGTACCTCATATCCCATTTTTTCTATTTTTTTTTCAGTACTTCCAATACTGTAATACCAAGCCCCCTCCCTCCACAGGTCAAGTATTTCTGTCAACAAAGGTAACCAGCCTCAGCACTCTGAACTGAAGCATTTAAAAAACTTTACCAGCTAGTAAAGTGAGTTTTGCCACTGATGTGGCTTCTCCTGTGTCCGTGACTGGTAGGATCCCTGCTGTGTCTGTCATGATCCAACTCTGGCAATTCTTGTTTGCAGCTGTCACAGTTACTTCTGACAAAACATGTAAACTCCAAAGTGTGAAACTGTGTTAAGGGGGAAAAAAGCATTTGAAATGCCATTGATATGTTATCTAAGACTATTGGCAAGTTCCAAAACTGTAACTAAATTTGTGTGAAATATTCTTAGGGTAGAACTTGAGTTGATTTATTTGCCCTACTTACCCAAGTCTGTTCCTCAAAAAGTGATTTGATTTCACTTCAGAATAATCTTAGCTTTGAAAGTTAGTATCACCATAATACATTTCAGGTTAAGTGGCTAGTGTGTAATGCATTAATGTCATTTAGGTAATCTCAATCTTGTACTCACTTCAAATGTACATACATGTGTAAATTTTTATTGATAAATATGCACAAAATAACTTCTGTAAGAGAAATAATATTATTAGTCTCTGATTCGCTATGTCATTGCAGCTGTTTCTTTAGTATTGAGGTTTTTTGAGGTTAAATATCCCAACACACCTTTCCAAATCAGGTGACTAACGTCTCAGATTTTAGACTCACAATAAAGTGGGCCATATCATAATTAAGTACATATATATTGCTATGATTATTATTGCTTTATTAGTTACTATTATATTATACATACATAATATATATATATTTTGCTTATAATTGCTTTATTAGCTACTAGTTAAAAATCAGCATGAACACTGTTTTTGAGGAGCTTTATAGCATGTATAATTTCCTAAAAAAGGGTTGAGGCTTAATAGAGGAAAGAAGTACTAGGACTTTGTTAGGACTGTACTGTATAAAAAAAATAAACCTGTCTATCTCTTTTTTGTCACATAAGGCTGGACATCAGAAAGTAATTGAGTCTCTTGGTAAATCTGCTTTCCTTCTTTCTCTTCAACTTTTCTATGACCCTTAACTATTTTGCATAGGCATAAATTGTGAGTCTGTGAAGCAGTGAATAGGGTTAATTTATCCCAGGTCTGGGACACTTTTGCTGTGAAGACAAGTTGAAAGAGTTGGAATTGTTCAGCCTGGAGAAGAGAAGGCTCTGGGGAAACCTTACCTTCAGTACCTAGACAGGACCTGCAAGAAGGTTGGAGAGGGACTTTTTAAAAAGACATGTAATGACCTAAAGTTAAGGAGGCTAGGTTTAGATTAGCTGTTAGGAAGAAATTACTTGCTGTAAAGTACTCAGGCTCTGGAACAGGTTGACCAGAGAAGCTGTGGACTCCCCATCCCTGCAAATGCTGAAGACTCGGCTGGTCTAGTGAAAGGTTTTGGAGCTATGTGATCTCAAGGGCCTCTTCCAACACAAGCTGTTCAATGGTTCTATGATTCTATGAAAAATCAACTTTGTAATGTAAACACATTGCAATGTAAAGAAATCCTCTGTGTAAGGAGTCTGAAAAAAAATTTACTTGTAATGCAAGGAATTTTAATAACTGAAAAAATTACAGTCCAGCTCTGCAATTAACTGCTGGAGGTGATATTAGAATAATAAAATCTTGTCTGGGCTTGACAAAGAGAGAGACATCTAAATAAGGGCGCAGGTAAAGTGGTGTGAGTAAAACTCAAGGGAAGTCATAAAGATGATTTGAAGGTTCCAGTGTTCAAAGAAGCCAGATTTTGGAGGATAAAGGTCTAAACTAAATTGACTTCCCTGACGGAGAACAGCAAGTTTGCTGTTGCTAAATACTTAACAATCAAAACAATATTGAAGAAGTTTGTTTGGATTGTCAGAATATTTTTAAGTTTTATTCTTAAATACCAAAATGCCAAACACGTTTTGAACTGAAGACAGTAAAATTTGTTAATAGTGTCAGCATATTACTATACTTTCTCAGTCTGGTTGCTTTACACTTGGCTTCTAGGAGAATGTACCTTGCATTAGATATTTTCCTTACCTGACCCTTGTGTTGATAAAGATAGTTGGCTTCCCTGGCAAGCTGCACAGTGATTGCAGATGTTCACAAGTATGAGATTTTGCTTCAGGTGGGTTTTACAATGTCAAAGGTGCCAAGTCTTGTAGACTCAGAATTTTCTCTCAAGATTTCTTCCAATAAAAGAAGGAAGAATCTCTTCCATGATGCAATTAGAAAACTATCTGTGTAGAAAGACATTAAAAGAAGAAAATGAGGCCTGGGAATTAAAAAGTAACCAAACGAGAAAAACAAGCAAATTAACAAAAAACCCAGACTAAACAAAAAGAACAAAGCTTGCTGTCACAGGTCTCTTAAAATAATTATCCTTTCTTTGCATTTGGTATAACAACAGACAGTGTCCCTGGAGAAAAATTTTCCCTACTGCTAATTAATCAATGAAAGCTCTACTCTTCTACCAATATTTTACTACTTCATTATTTCTTTCATTACTTTCTGACACCATTTTCCAACTTCAAATATCCGAAACTCTTTAACAGTACTTAACTTTAGGCTTGTCCTGGTTGGATAAACACAGATCTCACCTTCACCTGCTATTCTGGTTTTTGGTGCTCCTTATATTCTCTCTTTAACTTTCAGGTACTTGAGAGATGCCTTTCAAATGTGTATTTTGTTTCTGGAATGAGCAGATACACACTGTCTATCAAATTGTTTTTAACAGTGATGATCACCTATCAGCAAATAAAACGGTAGTGGCAATCCTCAAGAGAATGCAAATTGTTTGTCTTTTACCCTACAGCCCTATGCCTCTTTTTCTCCTCTGCCAGAAGGACTAGCATAGAGAGGGTTGTATTTAGATGGTGGTTTACATTCCATAATTGCAGCTATAAAACATTTACCTGACTTGAGCTTCAGCAATATTAATGTAGGCTTGGTGTACTCAGAATAAGTTACTCTTAACATAAGAATACTAGTAAGCCAAAACACTGAATATTTTTATATTTTATTTTATTTTTAATACTGGGTGGGTAAAAATCTCCCACATCTTAAAATGAAATTTAGTCACACACAGGTAGGCATCTACAATTTCTATGTGGCCTGAAGATAGTATTTGAGGTCTATAAATTATAATAAACTCTAGCATCCTGAGGCTTAAATATAACAAAAAGAAAAGGATTATACTTTTTAATAATAATATTTTTAATACTGAGACGTTCTACTATGTTTGATGGATTAAAACAGCAGGCAATGAAAATGTAGTATTTTAAGATATCTTACAATGCCTTGAGAGTATGCTTAAGGGTTACTTACAACTTGATCGAAAAATCCTTTTCAGAATGCCTCCACAATTCACCAAACAGGTGTAAGAGGCTGGCAAGTTTACAGCAAAAGAAAATACTTTTAAATCCAATTCATCCTGTTGTATTTATTTTCCACGGTGTATGTAATCTTGAAAATAACAAATCATTGTGAGTGTCAGGATGAAAATTAGGATTAACTGTATCACATTGATTTTGCTGCTGTTTGTAGTAGCATCTGCTGTGATTATGAGCAAATCTTTAAATCACTGCAAATGTGAATAGTGATAACAAAATTATTTGTCTCTGTAATCCCAATCCTGTTAGAGAATACACAGCTGACCACAGTGAACTTCCCTTTTATCTAACAGAAAAGAAATCAGTGAACATTCTTCAGAAAATGCTAGTGCATATTCAAATAATGGACATGAAAGAGTTCTTAAAGAAAAAAATTAAAATAAAAAATATATTATGACTCCTAACATCAGTTGGGTGCTCAACCTTACTGTGCAGTGGCAAATAATACTGTATATTATGTTGATATTATATTAGAGTTGAGAAATATGTGAGAAGACAGCAGTTTTGAGTTTTTGTCTCTTGCCAGTTGACAAGGACTATTTTAATTTCCTGCAAGCATGACATTCTTTGCTATAGTCCTACTTACACTAAAATAAAAAGTAGCACCATTTGAAGTCTTTCTTACAAGTTTAATTTTCCTTTCATTTGTATATGTTATACAAAACTAATGCATATTGACCTAATATAGCAATAGGGACTCAAAAATTCTGTTTCTACTAAGCACTTTTTTTGAGCTTTTTTTACTTAGTTTCTACTGAGTACATTCACCTTCATAGATTTTTGGTACTTGGACAGATGGCAGTGAGAAATAACAAATAATTTCTCTTCATATTCACCATTTTTATTTTAAATAGCTAAAATAAATACTAACATATTTCTCTCCACCAAAGTCTTTTTGCAATGAGTAAGCCTAGTAAAATATTTTTTTACACATACATTGCTACAAACTCAGAAGGGATTTTGACCCAACCTCACCAGCCCTGTTTCTTGGGAAAGAACACATTTGTATTGCAAGAATTCTCTACTGACAAGACAGCAAATAATTGTTCATGGGCCACCCATATTGAGGGAATGTCACTCTGTTGTGCTAAAAGAAAATGTTCTCTCAGGCAGCTCTGATGAGTATGGGTTTTACAGCATTCTAGTGCATTAATAACCCAGCCTGTGGATTACAGGAAATTCCTAGAAGTTCAAGTTGTTTATTTTTGATTACTTCCTTACTGAATAGAGACATTCATATGGAAGGACTTTGCTCCACGTAATCAGCTCCTTTTCGTAGAGACAAAGCCCACAGGATATTGCTCACCCAAATAATGTGACTCAGCATTTAAAAGCTACAAATTTGTCTTGTGATCTCTCCTAAATGAAGGGCAGATTACAAATTGAAATCAAGTCACCTAATAAGATACATTTGTTGGTTTGGCTTTTCCTTTTTCATAAAATTTTCCTCTTAACTGGGGTTCTAACTTATGCAATGAATATCATTTTCCCTCTTTTATCCATCTTAAATTAAGTGTAAATAGAGATTTCAGGATGATCTGCCAAAAGGTCAGTGCTCTGCAGAATAAAAAGTGTAAAAAACACCCCAACAGTGTATTGCTCTTCAAGTGCTTTGTGTCTCCTGTTGTGTAGGAAATTTGTTGGATTTGGCCAGGTTTCCTTTGTGACTGCAACAGCATTAGTAATAACTTTCTAGTTTGGAGAGTATCAAGTCATGTAAAATATTAGAAAACAAATAGTGCATGCAACAAGTGAGGAGTTATGAAACTGACCCTTAGGAGTCATCTTAATGACGATGGTTTAATAAAGCTTTCCTCTGTGCTAGACTTGGCAAGCAGCTATACTTAGCAGCCCTACAGTCTTGTAAACACAAGAGGAATCGTGCAGTATGCACTGTCTTGGTATTCTTGTGCCTCAAACAAGATTATATTTATTCCTGTCAAATAATCACACTTTAATAATGGCCTTTTCCATTTCAACTTCCATGATTAATTCAAAAATTATTTTGTCTCTATGTGCATACATGCTTGCATAATTACATATATACAAACTCCCCTGAGTACTGTTGAGGATGTTGTAGATATTACTTATTTAAATTTCTTCAACTTTCCTTCTCATAGAGATAATACTGCACAACATAGTTTCTTATTTTATTTTTAATATTTACTTTTGAATGAAAATCTAGAAGTTCAAATAATATTGATATACTTTAGCTAATATGGCTGTGGAGAAATATCCAGATAATTGTTCAAACTTGCCTTGATTTCATTGTAAGATTATAGTGCAATTAATACTGGTGAAGACAGGAAAGAAGGATATAATTAAGAGACATGAGAAGCTTTCACTGAGAGTTTGAAAAAGTGGCTACAGTAAAAAATTCAGGAAGGAGGTTAAATATTTAATTAAAAATGCTTCCTCAAATTTGGTCATAGAGAACCAAAGAACAGGATAGGTTCACAGATGTGATGGAACAGAAAACACAGGTGCAGTAAACTCTGCCACTTATTTAATGACAATTTAAAGCACTAGGAATAGAATAATTTCTCAACAAAGGAATTATGCATAAAGACTTGGGAAGAAATTGTAATTTCCACTGTAGAGACATTAGGTGGTAAGATGAAGAAGAAAGATTTTCCTGAAGGCCAAAATAAAAAGGATAGAGGAAAAAAAAGCCCCAAGATATATTGCTGTACAACGACAGCAGGTTATCATAGAAGTGATGATTTTCCATCTGTTGAAAGGATCAACAGAAGAGGTTATCCTGTTCATTTGTGAGGACAGACAGAATAGGACAGGCATGTGGAATGAAAACAGGGAAGTGAGGAAATAGATACGGATTAGTACTTATATCCATTTTTAAGAGACCCACAATAGGAGCTGTGAGGAGGGATAGAAAGAGAATTATAATCAAATAAGAAAGCATTTATAATAAGGAGAAAGATCAATGGATGCAGAGGAATAATCTAAGGAGGGGTAAAAATTAATGATAAAAAGAAAGTGAGGAAGAGTCACTGCAGGTCAGGAAACATGAGAGGATGAGGTCAAGCTGAATCAGATCTGAAGTAGGTCAGTGAATTTAACTTCATTTACATATACGTTTTTGGATCATTTTTAAGGGAAGCTATAGTTCAGTATGAAAAAGCAGGAGTGCACCAAAATATGCTTTCTCTGCTTCTTCAGAGAAAATCACATATGAAATAGAAGATCAAAGGTTACCTCATTTCAATAACAATTGTGAATAACATTTGTCTAGACAATTAAAGGAAAATCAGAATAATTGCCTGTATTAAAACAAAGAATATATTTAAATCAATTTTTTGAAATTCAATTTAAAAGGGTGAAAATATTTTATGAAATATTTTCCAGAATCTCTCAGTCTTTTGTTTTATTTTATCCTCAAAAGGGCCAAATTATTTTTCACCTAACTCGTAAAGACCACTGATACCTCTCACCTCTCTAAATGTGTTTGCATAATGATTTAGGCACTCTTTTCTAGGTAGTGACCTGGACCAACTGTTTGGGTTTTTTTTGGTTTTTTTTTTTTTTGTTTACTAAATATCTATATTTGGACAGATACACATGAAAAAGTAATTTCAACCTTCATTGTACATATTTAAATTTAAAGGAATTTTTTAATCAAATGGATCAAAAGCTAATGGTAGTTCTTTTTTTATTATGCTGATACAAAGAAATCTGGGAGACCACCAGCTGTTCTACATTATGAGAAGTCTCTGGAGAGAACCCACTCTGATGTTCCAGTATTCAAAGCAGGCTAGAAAAAGGCTGAACCACTTTTTGTACAGGCAGATAATGATAGAACAACAGGGAATGGCTTTAAACTAAAAGAGATTTATATTAGATGTTAGGAAGAAATTCTTTAGAGGGAGGTGAGACAGTAGAATAGGTTTTCCAGACAATTTGAGGATGCATCATCTCTGGAAGTGTTTAAAACCAGGATAGCTAAGATTTGAGCAACCTGATCTGGTAGAAATTGTCTCTATTCATGGCAGGGCAGTTTGGAATAAGATGGTCTTTAAGGTCCCTTTCAACCCAAAGCATTCTATGACTCCATAATTCTATGATTAACCTTTTAGATAAGAGGTCAGTAGACTACTAAAGAACTTTGAATAGAGGCAAAAGAAAACACTCCTTCCTGCTTTAGCTTTTAAGCAGAAAGCTTCTTCCTATTCCTTTTCTGCACTTACAAAATATTTTGAATTATTATGTAGACTTGCTACCTGAGGTGCTTTTAACATAAGAGAAAACTGAGACTACTAAACTGTATAACATGAGAATTTTTATATAATTTTATTGTACAAACACACTACATACATTAGTAAATCGTAATAAACACAGGGCTCACGTACTAAAAATGTTGATGCTATAACTGAAAACAGAATACTGCACGATGGATTTTGACTGTCTTTACTCCAAAATATTTCCTGAATTATTTGTCTGTTTTACTCAGTGTTTGGAAATGTAAAAAGAAAGCTATAAGTGAGTAACTGTATGGTAGTCTCTCTATAGTTATGTCTCTTACTACCACATTTTAAATCAATGAAGTTGAATTCATCTTTGTGCTCTACATCTGGTTGATTTTCCTTGTTTTCCATTCAGATGGTGCAAGTGACTGTACCTTGAGCCTGGACAACATGCCAAGGAAGACTTCCAGAACTTCTCTGTGTGCGCCTCTGTGTGCCTCTCTCTGTCTCTACCAAACAATTCTGTTTACAGGTCTGATGTGGAATCCAGGACTGGCAATCTCTCTCTCTCTCCCTGTCTCTCTCTCCCTCTCTCCCCTGCCCCCTCCACTGGCCCTCCTCTGTCTCTTTCTCTTTAAGTTGTTAAGTAACATAAATCTTACCTTGACTTCCCATAAGACCTCATGGCTTAGGTAAATATAATTGTGAGAGGGTCAACATTTGCAGAACATTTGTGCCATTAAAGCTGGTTCTTATGTACAGACCTTGAGTTATCTCACCCTAATCCACATCAAGGGTATTTGCAAATCCTAGATGCTCTCCACTTCTCATACGTGGGATGTGACAAATGGGGAAGAACACTCCATTTGGTTATGAACTCTTCATAATCTGACCTGGTTGATCTCAGATTAGTTTATTTTACTTGAAACTTTATAGTTGATCACCTGCAGACAACATTTTTGCTCTCTAATAACTCACTGCATTAACGTGAAGTGTACTTGTTGTTAGTATATTTTTCTTCTAAAATAATAGAGAATTATTTTAAGCAGGGGACTTATTCTCCCATTAACCTTTTGTCTAGTTTTTAATTAGTTCACCCTTCTAAAGCTGTGATATACACCTTTGAAATTTTATAAAATATTTTAATATGAAGGAACATAGGAGAAGTGAGTGCTTGGAAGACTCTTTTAGCATGAAAATTATTATGAATTTGCAGATGCAGATATTAATAATTTTAAAAACTAAATTATGTTCTTGTGTCAGCTAAGGTGATAATACATTAGTTTGTCAGCTCTGGAATTGGCCTCCTTTCTAATCTGATTTATTATGACTCATCTGCAGAATGAATAAGGTCTCTAAGCTGTTGCTGGCTAGCTCACCACTTTACAAAACACAGCACACTTTTCAGATAATCTTGAAGATGTTCAGCAATAGAATGAATGAGGTTGTTACAAATGTGTTGCGAGACTGTTGCAATGAAAGAGTAAGAAGATTTGTATCAAATAGGATGTGTTTTGTTATACTGGTGTAAATCCAAATTACATCCATCTTGGCCTGATATTAAAGAGACCAAACAGCAAATTAGTTAACATTTCTCCCAGTGCAAATGTGGCAGGAATCTGTTATTTCGTCTCATTTACTCTATAATCAAATTAAAACCTATTCTAGTCATTAAATATGCTATGCAAAGAACTATCTTCTATCTCCAATATTAGGATTGACTGAAGAGTAGAACTAATACAAAGGGATTAAAATTCACTTTCATTCATCACAAAATGAAATGTGTGCTTCAAGTTTTTCCATTGCTTTTATTAGTCTCTCTAAAGGAGAGACTATTATAATTCTCTCATTTTTAGTAAGTTGTTTGGGGTTTATTTTTTGTTTGTTTTTGTTTTGTTTTGTTTTTTGGTTTTTGGGGGTTTTTTTAAGAGTAGATCCATGAATCCCTTTTTCAATAATATTTGTATTCCAATAACTCTGTGATTAAATTGTCTGTCACATTTTTAGGAGGGTTCGAGTTGATATATAATTTGTATTCCTATAGAATATGCTTTTAGGAATTTTTCTGTGTCTGTTCAAGACTTCTGAACTTTTACTTCAATCTTCTTTTTTCATTACTGGTATAATTCTTCACTATTTGGAAAATTGCTGTCTTTTATCATCACTCCCTTTTCCTAGCAACTGATAACTTTTGAAGAACCTACATATATTTGCTTTCTTAATGATAAGTAGAGAGATCATAGAAAAATAGGAGTGAGGTAGGAAATGGTTATGGGATAAGTCCAAGCCTATTAGAGCTTTTTCAACTACAGCATAGACTTAAACACTTTGTTCAATTCACATTAAATTTATTAAAGTTCAGCAGAAAAACATTTTTTCCCCTTCAATAATAAAAAGGCTTCACCATAATATTTTCAGAATTGAACAGAATTTCTATAGTCAGGAATTTGATTGCCTAGGAAGTGCTGGGTTGTTTCCATTGAACTCAGAGGGTTTCAGGATGGCTCTGAAATGTTTTTGTCTCTCAGATTTTTTCTCTAAAATCACCAAGAAAAAGATTTTGTTAACGTTTATATGAGGTTTTTTTCACCTTTTTCTTTTTTTGAAAGTGGATTTATTCCAAGTTTTCCCAAAATATTATCTTGAATAGTTATGTCATCTGTCAGATACTTTCATACACTTTAATCTGTAGTTTTATTGCACTGAAGGAAGAGGAGTTCTATTAGAGATTAATATCTTGATTATTCTAATTAAATAAACAAAAATACAAGTAAGGGTTAAGCTCCTGCAGTTGAACATAACTTAGTCCATCTGTGCTGTGCTATTGTACCTTTCACCCATCTGTGCTATTGCATCTTGGTTTAGCTGTTTGGCATGTTTTGCTTTGTGGTATTTGTGTTAACTTGCAGGTTTTTCCAACAATGGATTCTGTTCAGAGTTTTAAGGATGAGGACACTTGAAACTTGATGTGAATCAAAAAAAATGCTCCAGATTTTGCGTCTCAGATTCTTGAAATAAATTTATCATTAATGTTGTTTACTTAGATTTCATTATCTTTTATTCTTGAAATGGTTTGGACTGCCCCCAAAACTAAAAACAATAGAATAATCTGCTGTGTCTCTTGAGTCCCCTTGGTCTCTGCTGGCTGCTTCTAGTTGCTGCGGTTTTGCATTTATAGGACAAAGTGCTTACAAGAATAGCAGCATTATAAAACTTAATGAGGCAAAAATATCAGAGAGGTCTGATCACCACATAAAACTCCACCTTTTGGGATTATGTTGATGACTGAAATAATTATCTTGGGTTTTCATTGTAACTAGGTTTCAGATGAAAAAAGAAGTCACTTTTTCCTATTAATATAAGGATATTTTTTAAAGTAGGTCAATGAAATGTTTTAAACGATTCATAAATGTTTAGAGATTTTCATTGCATCAAACAAAGGTAGATTTAAAGTAACCAGTGTATTCCTTAATATCTGTGATACTTCTTCACTAAGAAGGAAGAAATAATTTTAGAAGTGCTATTTTCAGTACTTTAAAGTGCTGTAATAATTAAAAATGCTGTGAACCTTAAATGTACTCAAGGTACCTTTTTTTAGAAGACATCTCTCTGTGAATTTGTGAAGTGCCTATGAAAGTATAACATTGTCTTAGTAATTCACAATATTATCTTAGTAGGTCACAACAGTGAAAACTTGTAATCCACAAATACCTACGGCACTACCACAATACTTTCTGTCCTTTGCCAGCATACCTGCTATGAATTGTGAAGAATGAGTATTCAAGATAGTTGTGTTTGAATTTGGGGACCTAGACAGCTGCAATCCAAGAAATATTTGTGCGTTGCTGTTGGTAACAAGCAGCTGCTGTTTTGCTGACTTTTAATGATGGTAAAAGAGCTCAGTGCAACAAAAACAAACAAGCAACCCAGAAAAGGTTCGTTCACCTCTGACTTCTTCAGTCCTAAGTGATCAATAAAGAATAGATAATTTGTCAGGAATGTATTTTGAAGCTCACCTCAGCACAAAGTTCAAGTTAGAGAAAGTAAAAATTATTTTTCTTTCTGATAAAGGCCTGAACCCTTCCGTCCACAATGGTGTTTCTCAGTATCTGAGTTTTTTGGTGTGACAGTCTATAGTCATTCTGTCTGACAGAATGACATGTAGAAAACTTTTTATTTTCTTTAGACAAAGTTTGCCCTGGTAAATGTAATTATGTTTAGAAGTTTTGGAATACAGTATAGAACTGGTGATAGTGTAATTAGATTTATTAAAATGAATCATAGTCTAAGGATTTAAAAACTAGACTATCTGACAGCAAAATCAAAAACAGTGTTAAGTCTTGTCTGAAATCATAATTTCTCTTGTATTTCTCTGTCTTGAAAGACTTTAATGTTAAGCAGTATTTCAAAGTGGTTAAACATTTTTCATATCCTGGCATAAATTTCAACGAAATTTGATGCCCTTGCAAAATAAAATTTTATCCATTCACAGTTTATTCAACAGGGGATCCTGATAGCATTGCCTATCACAGCAGATCATTAAACTTCTCAGTTAAAGAGAAATTGGTTTATGTTCTATCAGTTGTATAGAAAATTTTGATGCCAGGCATGCCCTGTTTTGATGAAATTTCAGTCCAGAAAATCAAAAGCAAGGTTAACAAAATACATAGGTATTGTATGATTTAAAAGATTAATTTGTTCTTCATTTTTGGCGAATGCTAGTCTTTCCATCGTCTAGAGCAGAAAGAAATAAAGTTTTGTTAAAGAGCATTCCCTTTCTCTCTCATGTCCTTGTGAAAATGTACCCAGCTGGGCTAAATTATGTGCCTTGGAAACAGAGGAGTTTATAGATATTAAAAAAGAACCTCTTAGAATTGTAGGTTTTGAATTTCTCACATAAGTGTTTCCTGTTAAGTGTATTTGATCTGGGGCAGAAGGATAATTTCAGCACAACTGTAACTCTGCATGCTGCTAATGAAGACAGAACAAAGGGTCTTTCTTCTCTGAAAACTAAATGGTTTATTCCTCTTCTTGGTGTAAGAAATGTGGGAGGGAAAGCCTTTAATGTAGAGAGAACAAAATATTGACCTGACACACAAAAGGGCAAAGTAGTAGTAAACTGTGAAAAAAGGACTGTTTCCTAGCTAGTTTTTATTCTCAAAAGAGTTTGATTGTGGACAGGTCCCCTGGGAAGTGCAGAGGCAGTTTTGAGGGGCTTGAGGAGGAAGATGGGAATAGGCTGGAGTGCTTGGACAAGAGGCAGGTGTAAAATTTTAGGTGAGCTGGATCTATGGCTAAAAACTGGGAATTGGAACCACGATACTCGGGGCAATCATAAAATTAATTGCTCTGACAACAAATGCATTTTCAGTTTAATACATTTTTCTTAGAGGAATGAGTTACTATGATTCTAAGATTGCTGACTGTCATCAGCTACCTAGCTAGCTTGTATATTAGTGGGAAAATGTACACTGAGGACTAATACATTCCCCTTTAATTCTTTAGAGCTTTGTAAAATATTGCAGTTTTTCCCACATCTCAGGAAGTAGATACCTTCCACTTCTTTTCCACCTTGCAATAGTTCTAAACCAGCTGTTTTCTTCTTCTAATTCTTCTAATTTCTTAGTCTGCATCCTCTATCTGCCTTTTTTTCTTTTCTTTTTCCCTCCCCCATACTAAGTACGCACTGGTGAGAGAGAATAGAATCTTCAAGACATCTATTATAAAGGACAATGAATTTTGTAAACCCGTTAATTACCATGGTGTGTTTTAGCTTTTTGGAAACTACAAGGTATTATTTCACATATTTGACAGGTAAGTAATGTTTTAACTCTTTCTTCTGTTGGAAAGGAATAATAGGCAAATCTTGTGAGCTGTTATCCGGGAAGATGTGGCCTAGCTACCCTCATGTTCATTTTTAACTTATAACTTGGTAGTCGTGATTTCACAGAGGATACTGACAAATATAGCTTCAAAATTTCCTTGTTAGCTTTTCACCTCTTTTTGTCCATAACAAAAGTGACGATTGTTTAATAAGGTGAAGATTTCAACAGGATACATGTCTATCATTCTATCACAGGAAATGAGAATGGGAGACATACAAGGTACATGAAATAGTTTTCTGGATGATAGTGGAGATTTAGAGTGCATTCATATCACTTTGAGACCATATTTGTAGATGATTATCAGAAACTACCTTCCAAATTGCTGGCATCAAATTCAGCCTAATCCTACACCCAGAGCTAAGTGGAGGGTAAAATATTTTCTGCCTATGATATTAACCAAGTAATATGAAAAGTCCTTGTACTGTAGAACACACTAGATATAACCAGAGTTAATATTGTATTAGAAAGCGTGACTTTCTCATTTATGCAGCAGACTCAGTACAGAATCATATAGCAATGTAAATTGCTTCCAAAATAATTCCGTGGCCTTTAGTTTATTGAAATAATTCAGGAAATTTAACAGTAAAATGAGACTATAGTAGTACATGTTATTACTTGCACAGAAACAGACTGCAAGCATAAGAACTGCAGCAAGGACAATCTCTTGAGACAACTTCCGAGATGGCAATTTAATGCACATGGTGATAACAAGAAAAAATGAGATGAAGCAAGCAGAGTTTGACATTAGTTGGATGACACTGAGTGCTGGAAATTAGTTTCTAGGACTGGAGAGAGTGTACGGGGGGCAGGAGTCCCCCGTGCCCACTCCCTGTGCTGCAGTGAACGCCCCGATGTACCCACGGGAACTCTCCCTTCCTAAAAGTCAGCAAGGAAAGCGTAAAAACGCAGAAATAGGGAGGATACAGCTGAGTTGTCACTGTAGATTGAAGGAACAAAAGCTGCTAGTTTTATAATGTAATTAGGCTTTTGTTTCTTTGTTATTTCTTACTGGAAAAATAAGGAATTTAGGTCACTGTGAAAGTAGTCTCAGAATTACATTATATACTACATTCAGCTAAAAATTAACAGACCAGTTAAGAGATTCATTCAGTGCTACAGTAACAGAAATTTGAGTCTGAGCCAGATTTAATGTTTTGTGGCAGGGTTCTGGGTTAAAAATAATTTTTTTTTAAATTTTATTCACTCATGATCTTTAAAACTCATCTTTTGTTTAGAAATCGTTCCTATCAAATCTGTTCATTTTAAGACTGTATTTATAGCTTTCTTACAATTATAGAGTGGTTAAAATAACATTGCAGGAGTGCTCTTTTTCAAAAAATGGTTGAATAAATTTGATATAATGTATTAGTTAAATTAGTTCTTCAGCAAACATTCATATTACATGTAAGATTTAGGAGTGTTTAAATGTTTTTCAAAATGCAAAACCAAAGCTAGAGTTTGAATAATTTTTTTAGTGCTACAAGATTTTGTTTTCCTTTTATTCATTTATTTCTCATTCCATCTTAATGTGCAACCTTAATGTTAATACTTGCAAACATTGAATTTCACTGATGATACAACCAACTTCAGTCAGAAATTAAAAATTACTCTGATTTTATTTAAAAAGTCCTCAAAGCATCATATAAGGTGTATTAGCCAATGGATAAAGGAAAAAGAATGGAAACTTCAAGAAAAATTTAGAATGAATGTTGCAATTAAATAAATTAGAAAGCAGAATCTTTAAGCAGACAATGATAATGTGAGAAAAGTACCTTAGTGACAAAACTGTCTCATTGGCCTGACACACAATTCACATATTGGATAGGTGTTTATTACCACTGCTTTCTGACACTTTTTCTAAAAATCTCAGTTAAACCTCCTATGCTTTATTCCAATTCAAAATCCATTTAGGCCAACCCTCTTTTCACAAAAGGAGGCCTCAGGCCTTCTACAAATAAAACAAGGATCTGAAAATCTGCTAATGCAGCACTGCCCCCATGCATACTTTTATGAGTACTTTATTAAGTGGAAAGAATATGCTATTGAGGTTATGAAACATTGGTCTGCTTTATTTAACAAACTGGCAAAAGAGTAAAGTGCGGCAGGAGTTCAGCTTGCACTGGCAGGGACTTTGCACACCTGCAGAAGCCTGTCCCAGGGCTGCTGATGTTGTGCCTAGCCCTGTAGAGCCACACCATGCCACCTTCCCGTATAACATGTACTAAAGGAATCAAATTCATCAAATTCATTTGATCTGGATGTGTGGCTAAACTGCAGGGAAGTTAAGCAGTCATCCAAGTTTCAGGGAAGCATCACTGTTCTGATGCTGATCTTGAATTCAAGTGAATGAGAGCCGGGGCTCTTAGTGAAAACAGGTAGAGACAAGAACACTGAAATACCCAAGATGTGTATGAAATACAGGTGTTCTTAAAAAAAGTGTAATTATTTCCAAGTGTGGCTGTTAGTTTCCACTTCTCGCTTCAGTGCAGTCCAAATAAATAAGATGGCAGTATTTTTCTTTCACTTTTGTTGTGTCAAACTGATATTAATCTTAAGAGGGGAAAACATCAAATACTGATTAGAACAGCTGATTATAATTAACAGCTGGTATCATCCTCACCAAAACAAGGAATAGAGAGGTATAAAAATATCAGTATTCATTGAAACACACTATCTGAAATGAGAAATTCATTCAAATAATCTTTTTCCCTCAAAGGAGGAAAACTTCAACTATGAATATATAAATTACATTTGCCAAGTAAGTGCCTGTATTTTTTCTTACAGTAATATTAATTACCAGTATTTGTTCACATTATATCAATTTGCAGTGTTTTTACTAGTTAGAGTGGTAGGCTGAACAAATAAACAGGAATTCTAAGTGACTGTATTTCAAAAGGATAGATGACTAGAATAACTTCTAATGAGTCAAAATGCAACAATGACCCAGTATCCTAGATTAAGCTACATATATTTTGAGAAGGTTCATTGTGCTTTCCAATATAAGAAAGAACTGCCTTTCTTTTTGTTTTGTAAAAAGCATTTTACCATGAGGTTTCTTCTCATTTAGTCTACTTTAAGTGATGGGATCTATAAATATTTTATCAGTACCTGATGGAAGAACAGGAAATGCCAATAAAATATATCCACTGGGGAAATATGTTTAATGGCAGATTGAACAGCAACTCCAGCTCCCATGTGATACGGCAGTTAGAGTAATGTCTTTTGGAAAAGAAGCTTAACATAAAAACCTGTGAAATTTGCACCAAATATCTGCTTGGAGGGCAGGAGGCAGGTGGAGGGTGAGAAAAGAATCTGCAGCTCTCTGTAGAACTGTCAGTGGCTGAGCTCTCTGTTTCCAAAGAGAATGACACTAGGAGTATCCCTGCTGGGCAAGGGAAAGTTGGGGGAAATGTCCCTTCTGTTTTGTTTACCTTGCCATCTCCCTTTGGCCTTGTTTGATACTGTTCTAAGTGAGTGGAAGTCTGCTTTGAGGCAGGGAGTTACAGCATGGAAAATGTGCTACAACAGAGTATGTGAGCATAATTGTTCACTAATAAGGGCACTTCGCCTATCCATTATGCAGCTGCAGTGGGGACTGCTTTTTAGAGCCATCATCTCTGGTGGTTTTATTGCATTTCACCTTGATTTTGAGAGTTACTCAGATTTCTTGTTAACATATAGTTAACTAAGAGTTCTGATGATTTTTAGTCAGCTTCTTATAAGATGCAAAGGCCAAAAGGTGATTACCTTCCTTCTTTCATTAGAAAATATGCTATTTAAAGTCTGATCCCTCTGAGGTTTCTGGAAACAACCTTGCAGGGAAGGTGATGAACATATTGTTTACATATTAGTGATGGGCATTAGATGTTCTAAGCCATATTGCCCTAGAAACCTCAAAATATCAAAAATATCAAAAATATCAAAAATATCAAAAATATCAAAAATATCAAAAATATCGGTGCCATGATATTCTCCCAGGCAACATCAAAATGTTTTGTACCTCAGCAGAATTATTCAAGTATTATACTTGGTGAAATATGAGTTGTATTTAATTTTTATTATCTGTATGAGTCTTATATGCAATTGTAGGGATCTCACACAACATGTCAAATGGTCTTGTAGTCAATCATCAGTTGGGGCTTAAGTACTAGTGTTTGTTTAATCAACAGCTGATACAACAGTTACAATCATTGCGACTTTTAAAAAGTCAGAGTTATTTAAGAACATTACAAAATTTCTAAGAGGATGGGGAAGACTTTCTCCTCTCTGCGAAAGCCAATTCCACCATGAAAATTTTGGCCTGAGTATTAAATATGTCTTAATTTTTATGTTTTCTGTCTACATTAAACTAATGCATATTTAACAGCATCCTATAAATTATTACATTATCACTTAATCAAGGAAGTTCTAGTTTGAAGATTAAATTAAAAGAAAGAGATCTTGAAGTCTAAATGTCTGTTTCACTCAAAATATTACATACTCATATAACACCATACTAACACAGAGAGATGAGGAAGAAAGTTAATAATATCAATTTTATCTGTACCTGCTGAAAAGGCCACAAATATGGATGGGAAGAAACAGAAGTAAGAAAATAGTTCCACTTCATCAAAGTAAATACATTTTTCACGTAAAGACAGAGTTAGTTAACAAAAGGATTAGTAGTGATTATGTATAGCTAATTAGAAAGTAGTATCATTGGACAGCTGCAAAGTACACTTTGGCTTTAAAATAATGTTAATATTTGCCCTCTATGCATTCAACTAAATTGCCAGATAAGTTGAAGGTTAAAGGGTATCACATAAAGCCCTCTGTGATCTGCGGCAAGGAACACTGTTGCCAGATATTCTGAATTGATTTAGGACTAAGGGTAGCTCTAAAACTGGGAAAAGAACTGCTCCATGTAATACAAATATGAAGGAGAAAAATGCTTTTCTGTAGAGTAGTAAATATGTTTCAGTCACAGGTTTGCTTCCTGTTTGTGAGCTTTGACAAAGCCTGGGCCAATACAAAACTTGCACCTCCTCATGGAAACAAGTGGGAATTTAATAGAAATTTAGAATTAATTATTTCATACTACTTTGGCACCTCTATTTTCTTAGAGCAGTTGAAGATACAAGGGCTCTTTTGGGACTTCCTTTGGTGCTTCTTGGCTCAATATATTTTCACATTCCTCAGAGGAGGTAATACAGCTCTTGAACACTATATTTCATGATTTCACCTGTGCCTTTCTCTTTGGAGCACTGTCACATAAGGGGACATGAGGAGAAATGGTTTAAACAGAAATGTAAAAATATGATTTTATGGATTTGTTTTATTCTCTAAGGAAAGTACTATTGCCTTAGGAATTAAAATATCAAATACTTTATTATTAAAACCTTTAGTAAGGGCACATTTTTATTTTCTGATCTGAACTATGAGTCTCTAGGAATTAAAATAGGAAATACTTCAATATTAAAACCTTTAATAAGGACAAACTTTTATGATCTGCTCTGTGAATCTCATATACAGAAGAGGCAAAACTGATCCAAGAAGAATCCATAAAGTTGTTGTTAATATTTCATTAAGTATTGCATTTTTTTAAATTTTTTTTTTAGATTCTAATTGTAGGAATTTATTTGTAATACTAATTAAAAAGAGTAATTTGTCAAAAACTCCTTGATTTGGAAAACCAGTGATGGTGCACTCTGCTGAATTTGAGAGAGGAGATATATATTATAGATAGATAGATAGATAGATAGATAGATAGATACATAGATACATAGATAGATAGATACATAGATACATAGATACATATTTGGAATTTTTCCTCAATAACTTCAATTTGAAAGACAATATTTGATGAAATAAATTAAGAAAGAGGCTTTCCTAGTAATCTAATCCAAATATTGTCTGCTGCTTATATTTTGCTTGGCTGATTCAGCAACAATTCTGACAGTTTAATTTTTTTATCATGGAAGATAATGTTTTTTAAATTTTTAAATTGTTTTTGCATCTTCTGTGATCCCACTTGGTTAAGGTTAAGTTAGTGGCTAAGGCTTATCAATATATGTTGATCAGATTAGAATGACACAGGTCTGATATATATTTGTCATTTTCTACTGGTAGTAGAAATGGCTGTCTTAAATTATTTGCCCCATTTGGGTGTTTAATGGTGGCTGAAAGTAATCAGGTTCCGAAAAGCAATTTGAATGCTGTTAAACTAATTAAGGAGCTAAATGGCTCCATAATAAACAGAAGATCTTGAAAGTTACCTTCATTAGTTACAACAGGAAAATGGTCATTAATGTGATGGGAAGTACCTGAAAAAGTGCCTGCCTGGAGGCAAATCCTGTCATCAGGGCAGTCTGCAGACTCAGAAGTATCAGTATGAACACTCTCAAAGGCTCCTGGGTCACTTCTCTGTATTTTTCATTGGAGAGGAGGTTTTGATGTTATTTACATTGCTAGAAAATACTTTTATTTTATTTTCCGTATGCCTCTTGTAAGCCTATAATATTTAATTTGTCGTCAAAGAGGAGAAACAAAAACATGCCTGAATTTCCCTTATTTCCTCTCTGTTTGGAAGGATTAAGTATATATATATATATGTATCAATTTATTTCTGTGCACATCACTTCTCAGTAAAAATAATCTTCGTGAGCTGAGCAGGACTATAGTTCACTTGTAATTTAAATAATCAGAAAATATCCTGTGTTGGACCATACTGCTAAATTAAAGAATTGAAGTTCCTTTCCATTTTCAGTCTTGTTAGCTGTCCATAAAAAAAAAAGGAATTGTTTGATTTACATATTAATATAAAAATATAGCTGGATGCACTCATCTGCTTCTTTGTGATTGTCAGGCCTTGGGATATGCATACCAGCATATTGTGAAAATAAATGAATTCATGCCTTTAAGAACCAGCAATACTAAGATATCAGTCACTTTTTAACTGTTAGCAGATTTTGAACATATTTTAAAACTTCTTTGTGCCAAAATTCTGCAATAAATGTAGTCATTATCTTAATCTTATAAATTTAGCAAGATCAGTAGATCTATCAAATAAAATTGGAGCACCTAGAAATTTTTCTATTAGTAATAAAGCACAGTATCTTCTCTGACAAGTACCTTCTGTAATTTTAATTCACTTGCCAGATGAGTCGGGTGGAAAATACTGCAAATTGTCCTTTCTTAAGTCATTGACATTTTTGCTTTAGCAGAGCTAGTTTAATCTGATCTGACTGGGCAGATGTGTCCACCCCTGCAGATTCTGTCGGAGTCAATGGAGCTTCACACAATTTTATAGCTATTATTTGATACAGAACTGGCATTGCTGTATAAAGTGTGAGCTGCAGAGGTTCCTATTTTTTCTGGAATGTAAAGCAAGCAAATTAAACACTAAAGAATGTGACTGATAACCACTTTCCTTTTTTTATTAAAAATTTGTTGCTTACTTAAAATTACAAATATTTTCTTAGTGAAAACCATACTAATTTTGGGATGGCTTTTTAACTTCTGTGCCAAAAGCAAGCACAGTGAAGATATAAAATAAGTACATATTCCATGTTTTCTGTAAATTTATTCTATTTCCGAGATTAGTGAATGCACTCATCATTAAGGTGTTAAATCTTTGGAAAATCTAACTGAATAAAATATAAACATTATCATGTTCTTCATTTCTTGAGAGGGTATCAGATGGGCAGGACTTTAAGCCAGGGAAGGAGAAAGACCTCAGGCAAGCTCATAATTTGTACATCTAAATCTCTGATTGAAAAAAAAGTAAATAATAAAAGTGCAACTAGTGATTAGTTTTTCTTTTCCACATTTTCAAAAGAATGTAATTATAAAAAACATGAAAATATGTAATCAATATTATTGATTAACAAATTTATTTTATAATCCTTTATCTGGAGAGACCATAGATAGTATGTAAGTAGAGATATTCTCTTTAATAACAGATACAGAAGAAACTTGTGTTGCTAAGGGAAACTTAAAAAGTTAAAGCATTCATTTACACATTAGTGTAGCTAAGGCCTCCTGATATTAAAAATATGGACACAAATGTAAATGTCAGAAGAGCATAATAGTTCCCTGCAGACCATGTTACAAACATGGAAGTTAGACTCTATAATGTATGGAATCTATATAAGGCTATGCAGAAATTATGTTAACTATAGACTTGTAATAAAGGCATTCAATTTAAGACCTTACAAATCACAGAAATAGTTTTGAAACAATTCTTGGAGCTAAAGTAATATAATTCGAAACAATATCTTAACATATCCTTCCTTTTTCTTTCAAAGATAAGATATTTTACATAAATATATGTAATTTTCTCCAGAATCTGAACAACGGAAAACCAGGAAAATATGTGAAGCTTTTACCCTTGTCTTTATTGTTGGAGAATCCTAAAAAATTATGTTTTGTAGAGACAACAAACTTGTGTTTGTAGTTAAATCCCTTTTTTTGGAAATTAAATTTAATCTGCTAATTCATTTCCTAAGTGCTACTGATGAGCATCTCTCTCACAGCTACAGAGATTTTGTGTTCATTGCTAAAATTCTATCAACATTATATCGTGTCCATTTAGAGGGACTTCAGTCTCAGAAAAATGCAAATATACGAACAGGTAATAGCAGTATCTTTTCAGGAGAAAAATGCCACTTGAATATCTTGTTTGATGTATTATCTTTTAGATCCAAAATAGAGCCTTGAAAAGTATTGACCTTGGCTGCTTCAGGGATTCATGATTTTATAAATCTGCTTTTAAAGGGCCAGAACTACTTTGAGGGGTCCATGTCTTGGTTTAGTTTGATTTCCAGGCCAATGCACCAATAAATGTTATAGTTTAGGTTTGCTAATTTCAATATACTAATTTTCTGTTGTGAGACAAAATTAGGAGTAAAAGCAAAGCAGACCTAAAACTTAAAAGGGTATGAAAGAAAAGCTTTATTAACAACACAAAGAAAGAAAAAAAACAAAATCAGAATAAGATCTTCAGACCACTCCTTCCTCCTCTCTCCTAAACTTCATAACAATAAAAAAAAATACAAAAAAAATCCCACTTCAGTCAATTCCCAACTTAAATAGTCCTTTACAGTTCTCTTCAGAGAGAGAAGTTTCCTTTTGTCAGGCTATAGGGACTTCTCCTCAAGGAGGGAAAGAAAATTCTCTCATGGCTTCACTTTCATGATTCACATCTGCCCAGGAAAATCTGAAGCTCCTCCCATCTTCACAGCCTTCCCAAAGCTGTGCTTATGGGCCATTTTAAACTCATGGGGTATTTACTTTTAAGAATGAACTCTTCCAAATAAAAAATTCTCTTCATCTCTCTTCCTCTCTGTTCATGCTTCATTTCCAGAAACAAAGATCCCCTTTTCTCCTCGGGGTGAAGGATTCTCAACACAGGTTCTTTTGGTCAATGAACTATCAAATGGAACACTCCAAATCCCCATGTTTTTCTCCACGGTTTTATAGGAATTTTAGTGCAATACAGTCCACCCCTACAGCTTACAAAAGGATTTTCAGCCAACTTTTATAGCCTCTCCTCATTCTCTTTCCATCAAAGAAAAAAAACTTAGCTATTGCTTCACTGACTTTGGTGTCTTCTCTTTATTCTTTTTCCTTCTCACTCAGGGAAGGATTGAAAGTCTGCAAGTCTTATCTGAGCATTGAAAGAGTTAAAATCTCACACGAGGAATGCAAGGCTGTAGCCAATGCTGGAGCTGTACCAGGATCTCAGGAGACTCAGCCTGTGTTTGAGAGAGGCAGGCAAAGAAACAGAGCTTATTTCCAGGTTACCGCCTTCAAAATGTGTGTTCATGGAGCGAACTAACTTCTCCAATTGGTTGTTCAGGCTGTCAATAACCAAACCAGCCTCCAATTGGTCCCATCAACTCACAGAGGAAGCTCTCATAGGGAAAGCCTCTGTGAGTCTGCCCTCCCCCAGGTGTAACCAGCAGAGTCCATTACAGAATACACTGCTTCATCTGCAGCCTGTGGCTAGGTCTGCTTTGAGGCTCCACTAGAAACTGCTAATGTATTTCATTAACAGCAACAGCAGGAAGAGATAAAACAGAAGATCAGTAAAGTCTTGGTGTCTCTGTCTGCAACACCAGTGCCTCTTGCTAGTCAGTAATGAACACTATAACAATGCAGACTAATTTCATTTTCTGCTGTTGGAGAAACACAGAAGCCAAGTCTGTTAACATTGAAGTGGGGGATTAAGGGAATACAACAGGTCTTCTTTCTTAAATTAAGGAGATTCCTATGGTTACTTTCAGACATTCAGTTCCTCATGCTACTGCTAGCCTCACCAGTCTTGGTCTCCCTGCTTATGGCTCAGGGGCTGGAAGTAGATGATCTTCAACATTCCTTTGGGCTCAGAATCAGACCCTCTTGGAATAATTCCAATCATCTAAAATTAGTTTTTTTTAAAAACCACATCCATCTATTCCCCCTAGTCCTTCAGCACACACATCTCTTGTTAGAGGAATGTGCAGAGTCCAGTTCATGATCTGGTTTTTGCTTATGCTAAAAATTCTGTGTAATGAGTCTTCCTCTGTCTAAAACTTGACAATCCCTTTAGCAGTCTATCATTCCTTTCTAATGCCATTACCCTCGTTTTCTTCACTTTTCAATGACAGTTCACAATGCCAATCGTAATACAATCTGAACCTTAATACGGATGTCCTCTGAATAATTATTAATTGGAAATTTACCTTGGAACACTGACATCCGTATAGTGTGTGTGTGTGAGAGTATATGTATATAGATTATTTAGCATGTTTGTATATTTTTATATATACATATATATGTACACTTACACATACATCCATTGTACACACACACACACACACACACACACACACACTCAAACAGGCACTACAGTGAACATAATAAGAATACATGATTCTGTATGATTCAGCCCCTGTGGTAGGGCATCTTAATTATGGTGTGACTCCCCAGAAGAAGGAAGACCTTGACAAACCAAAGCAACTGTAATATAGGGCCATCATATGGTTTGAGGGTTGGAGAACTTTGTATATTGAGAGTAAACTGAGGATGCTAGATATGATCCTAGGATTATATGATACTAAGGAGAAGGGGGCTGATGGCAGAATTTTGGGCTTGACTTTAGATTTCTAATGGGTTCTACTAATAGACTTGACTAATAGATTTCTAATGAGCAAGAGTGGCCTGGTACTTCTGGAGGATGCCCTTCATGTGGTTAGACAATAGGCACAACACAGGATACTATGCCTAGGTAAGGATATGAAATTACCCTGTAAAAGGGCTATGTTGTATTGCCCTGATAAAGACTGTGAAGGTTCCCCAAACTGAGAAGGAGAAATCTCTTCTAAGTTTGAAAGAAGTCCTCTTTTAGGCAGACATGTTGGTCAACATAACCTGCAAGACCCCTTCCCAGTGAAAATTATTCTGTGATTCAGCAATTTGAACTATTCAACAAAATGTTAAAATCCAACACTGAAGAGCAATCATGATGTTAGGTAATTGGAATGGCTTTAAATAAGAGTGTAGTCTCACAAGGAAAGAATATACTTGCTTGAAATAAGATGAAGATAATCATTTAACCAATGTGCTTTTGTCCATTTACCCAGCGCAATACATTTTTCTATTCAAGTTTCACGAAGATACTTATAGATAATTTCTGTCTGTAATAAAATCTTTTTTAGCCTTAGCAGAAGTTTCTCTTATGAACAATGTAATTTGCTATTTTGCTTCTTTGTGAAGATAATCAGATGTATTTTGGACAGGTCTCTAGGTATTATATTCAAACTGAAAATGGATCACTTGGAAATTTGGTTATATTTTTTACTTTTTTTAAACTTTTTTTGGGTCGTTTTTTACTGAATTGCTGAACCATAAGCAAGTACTATTACCTCTGAAGCTTGAAACTTGGAATCTTGGAACACACATTACAGTTGCAAATATATGCTTTGGGAGGATAGAAACAATAATTCTATATCCCAATTATGAATTCCAGCCTATAGGTTTGTCTGATCTGGAAGAGAGATTTTATTTTCTTGTGCTATATACCTTATCTGATTCATTATACTGATTTAGACTTATGAAGAATGCTTTTCTGACAGATCAATATGCAAGTAACCTAGACCTTTTTGTGAGGTAAAATCTATAAGTATATATGTGGCTAAAGCAAATGCAAATAACCAAAAAATTATCTTGGTGCTTGCAAAAAGTTTAATTCAGGGTGCAGGATCCAATGAAAGCCTTGAGACTCCAAGAAAACTGTATTTGAGAAACAATCCTGAGATGAGTACTAGTTGTGAGGAAGAATTTAATAAGAAACCTCTCCAATGTGCTAAATAGACAATAGAAAACTTGATGAAAAATGTGAAGTTATTTAATGCTGTGCAGATCAGATGCCTGCACTCCATGGTGCTATGTATTCAGAGAAGTGGGTACCTGGCCTTAGGCAGCTGTGCTCGACCTGTGGGATCAAGTGTGCTAAATCTATATCCAAATCTTCATATATTATTCTGTCCATATGGCAAATTATAGGCTACTCCCCTCCTTCTTTTGTCTCACAAAATGTTATGACAAGTCTTTCTGATGATCTTTTAAAGCTGATGTGATCATATATGTGTAAGCCAATCTAAGTCTGAGCTGGGGAAAACCATTGTCTGCAAATTTGAACTTGACAAGGACTTGACTTTTGAGACTGCTGCACTAAGCTTTTAAAGATACCTTGAAAAGTACATTTATTGAAGTTTGCCAGTACCAAAAGAACACTTACAGTTCAACAATGCATTTAAAATATTTTAGAACACCTAGGAGTATGTTTTGTGGCATATGGTAATGATTACATTCTGCCTCCTGGAAAGGCTAGTACTTGCTTGATGGTTTCAACTATCCTAGAAGCAGATGTGTGAAAGAGAGTACTGCAGGAATTTAGATATTTATTCAGAGCCAGACAGCAACATCCTGCATATCAAAGCTGCAGAGTGTTGCTCACATGCATGGTGTTCCTCAGTGCTGGTTGTCCTCTTTTGATATATTCCCTTCCCATGCTGGCAGCTGTGGATGTGTGTCTTTTGCCCATTATGCTGACCATGACCTCACCCACTGCTCCAGAGCTGTAATAGAATGCAGGGACCCCTTTTTGTACTGTTCCAGTCACATGGTGTGATTCCTCCATACCAAGAGGAATTTTCTCCTTGACATGTCTAATCAGGCTTTAGCAGTTTAAACATTTCAGGTATTTGTAGATTGCTATAATAGGACATTTTTCTAAGGAAATTTCATTCTCTCACATCCTGTTTTGGAGAAAAACTGTACTAACTTTCTTCTGCCACTTGAGTAAAAATAGTATTTTAAAGAGAGGATACTTTTTCAACTAATATATTTTAAAATGTATTTCGCGCTTACAGGATTTACCTTGGAATTTAAAGCATTGCCAAAGTAAATATATTTAATATGTTTTGCATTAGGTTTCTCCTATCCTCTTTCATATTTTGACTTCTTTGTCCATTTTGGTAAATAGTGCCTATTTTTTGAAAGATTCCTAGAAGAGGAGTCCTATTTCCACAGATCTTTTTATCTATTCTAATGAATATGCCTTGTAAGTTATACAATTGAAAGTTATATTGCTCAGAGAATTTCAGTAGAACTCCAATGGCTAAAAAGATTTTGTCCATCATTCCTCATCTTCTGCTGATAAATTGTTGCCCCTATTTATCACAGAATTTACAATGGAGTTATTTAAAACTGAGTCTAATTTTAAGCACTGCCGGTTATTTTATTAAAAAGACACTAGTTATGCCTTAAAATGAGACGGAAAAAAAAAAGGCGTTCCAATTTTCCTAGGTATTTCAACAAATCTCTTGAACAGCCGACCTGATGCCCCAAAATGCTTTCCACAATACAAAAATGTTACAAAAAGCTCTGTTTACATTGTTCTAAGGGACACATTACCTTTTTTCTTTGAACCATTGTGTACACAAGTAAGCTAGGAGATAATTTTTCCAGAAAATACTCTTAAAGTTGCCTTTCATCAAACATTTCTGTTTGAAAATGTTTACTTGCATCAACTGTTGTGTGCCAGTAAGTCTGGATGGAATCCAAGTCCACTGCAATCTCTTTCTCTTTTCATTAAATGTGACTTAAAGTGGTGATTATGTCTGGTTTCTCCTTAGCTCCCTCAAGAATCAAATTCTAAGGTGGCTTTTTTTAAGTCTTCCTCCATTTTCTCTGTGAAGTTGTGGATCCTTTTCCATAAAAGAAGAAATAATCTCTGAACTTTCTTCACGTTCTTTGCAGCACAGTTCATGCTTTTCTAAACTTATAGATCCAGCAGGTTTAAAAATATGTTATAAGCCACATTTTTTCCTTGTGGAATTAGCAACTTACTAAAAGCACTGTTCCTGCTCAGAATAAAATTAATACAATAGCTTGATGGTAAGAAAACTTAATCCTGTCAAATTTAGATTCATGAATAATTCACAGGGTGCAATTTCATGTTTATCCCATTATTAAAGATAGAAAGTGTCTATATGCCATCCATGCTTTTTAATAACAATTTTCTAGTACTTCTAGAAAAAAACTCCACGCTGTTACCTCTGCAATGCATTTTTGTTTGCTTTTATTTGAATTTTGATACTGGATGTAAAATTGTTGTAGACATTCATATTACAAATTATTTTCTTCCAGAATGTCTCAGCTGACTGTTTATTAAAATGTATAAAAAGTGTTACAAACACAAGAAAAATAATAATATTTTATAATCTCATTGCCTGTGAATCTTTCAGAAGTAGAACAGGAGTTTCAGAATGTTCCATACTCAGATTTAAGTCAGTGGAAATTGCATTAGAAGTTTAAGATGCCACAAGATGCTGCGGATAATAAGCAATGTTTTGTCTTAAATATACTCAAAACTGAATGAGAACAATTTGGTCCTGCTGTGTTGGTTTTTCCACTCTCAAGGATAAGAATATGCCCTGACTATTATGACTGCAACACCTGGAATATTATCAGATAATGTCAAAATTCTCTTCGCTTACGTTGTGAAGGACACTCACACATTTGTCCTATCTCCTTATACGAGTGCCTTATGTTAGTAGTTGTAGTATATTATGAAAAATGTTGGAAAACAATTTCAATTAAAACCCAAAAAATGGGAAGAAGCCAAAACCAGTAGTAAACACAACAATCACCACTGAAAAAAAAATGGAGTTAGCTTATGAATAAACAGAAAAATTCAAATTTGAAGGAAACAATGCAATAGCAATATTTAATCTTAACTCAAATGGGTTAATAAGGTAATGTGGAAAAAACCAAAACCATAAGGGTTCATTCTCATTTTCTTGCATATTATCAGATGAGTTTATTAATTATGATATCTTTAAATGAACTCCCCTCAAGAAATTTTTATAATACTTTATTTTCTAATAGTGTGTCTTTTTCATGCATCCAAATCTCATGTTACTGATTGTCTTCAGATGCCCATATTGAACCGTACACAAATGCTGTGTTGCTATTGTGTTTCTATGTATGTAATTCTAGCACAACTGCAGCGTGGTTAGCTTGTTAAATGGAAAAATAAAAAGGAGAGTTCTAGTTGTGTAGAGATATTTGCCCCATAACTTTGCAATATTATAAACTGGTGGAAATCTTTCTTATAAAACAGGTCTCAACTATATTGTTCTCATCGTTGAATAAGATTTTGTAAACTCTGAATAAGAAGTCACAAAACTCATGAAAAACAAGACTAGAATTAGGGACTAAACATAACAATTTTAGAGGCTTAATCTATTGAGTTTGATTCATAATCTGAGAAAATGCTGAAACTATTACTGTATGAGAGAGATTTCAAATAATTAAAGATTTAAACTTATCTTTCTATACTCTTCCAAATCCAAACCTAAAATAAATCTTGACTATTATCAGCCATTCGGGATATAACAGACATATCTGTCTGCTCAGAACTTTTGCTTTGGGAAACAATATAAAATATAAGAATCTTCTGTAGTTGTGACTATAGCATTGGAATCCAAGCTTATCACAAATTCCACTTTTTTTATGGTCCCCCATATTGTTCTCAGTTATTATTTACACATTCATTCAGCCCTCCTGCTATATTATCATGGACACTAATCCTTTTTTTTTTGTCTGTGTCATCTTCCCCCTTAGGACAGCTTAGAATTCTAATGCACAAAAATATTCTCACTCTACCCCAAAACAATTTGACTTCTCCTGAGTTAAAAATTGTTTATCAGTTGCTAATGCCCGTTAATGGCAACTTGTATGCAACTGTGCATAGAAAAACTATGTTCTGTGTACTTAATTTTAACCCCTTTGTGTCCACAAGAATGTAAATAGGTTTTATTGTAATATAGTTTCATTCTTTTTTAATGACTTGATGTCTTCCATCTTCCAACTGGGGATATTATAGCTCCAAATCAGTTCTTTGTCTTTGTTCCTTGATTTCTTAATGGACTCTGGTTTTAGTTGGTCCTAACTATGTTTTAGTTTGGGTATAGTTTGATTCTTGTTTTAGCTTGTACTTTTCATTCCCACTATCAAACCCCCCACAAATTTAGAAACTACTTGCAAATGTGCTGTGGTCTTGATGATCTGCTGAGCCAGTTTCATTTGGTGTATCTTCTACATAGATTCCTTCATCTACTCTTCATGCTTCCACAACCAGGCATTCTCATTCTTTCTCTGTTAATACCAATTCAACATAGTATTTAAACTAATTTTTATAAAACAAAAAAATATGTACAGTCTTCAGTACAGACTGAAGAATGACATGTTTAATATTTAGTGGGAAAGGACCTTCAGTGGCTGTCTAGTCTGGTATTTTCCATGCCTGCCCACCCTGTCTTTCCTTAAAACACAGTATGTCTTCGTAGCAGCACTCCCTCCATAAGGGTTGCTCTTCCATGTCTCTGTAATCCCAGTGAGGTTGTAGACCCTCACCAATGCCCTGTGCAGGACACCCCAAGAACCACTCCATGTAGCTATGTTGAAGACTATTGCCATACCTATTTCTTCAAATAATTTCATCTCTTCTGGTCCAACAAGTAGTTGGTGGTTGGTTATTTTTTTGGGGGATGGTGGTGGGTTGCTCCTTTTGGGACTAGAGGATGAGGAGCCTCTTGGGGAAAGTTCTGAACTGAAAGAGAACCAGCTATGCTGCATGTAGAAGTTAATTTTCCTTAAAATTTTTTTCATAGTAATAGAAATTATTTGAGTGTCAATAGGATGTTGGATACATGATGGAGTAACACTGATATGGTGTTACTGTTGAAGTCAAATAATGAGTGTTCTTTTTCTATGTGAGGTTTCATGGATGCTGAAGATAATGACTATATTGTATATACCCTACTCTGCTATATTTTTGATTAATAGAGAGATTGCAAAGAGTGCTAGGCCACCTACTATTGTAGTAGATTGTCTGCTGTGTGGAAAGCAAACTGTTGTGCTGTGAAAACTGAATGAAAAATGTTCAGAATTTTTTTTTCTGTAGGTGGCATTATTATTCTGAGTAGTAGCATTAAAGCTGCGGGCATAGTAGAGTGGTCCATAGTTGCTTATAGAATCATAAAATAAAAACCATGAAACTATTAAATTAAAACAAAAAAGGAACAAATATATGTGATGATTTCCAAAAGTGGGGGATTATTTTTGTTCTCAGATGTTTGGAAGACACTATTCTAAGTAACAGCAACCAAGACAACAAGTATTTTTATTGAAGTTATTTCCTAAAATTTCCAAAAGATGGTGAAAAAAACTTGAAGGAAAATAGTAATCATCTCCGGTGTTCTATTTGTGTTTTGGCCAGCTATCAATCTAAATGTCCTAAGTGAACTAAAACAATAAAGTAAAATACCTGTTTTGATTATTCATTAAAACCTTAATTAGAATATTTTTTGATGTCAAAACACAGTGAATTGAAAATTTATTTTAAAAACAACTTTCACTATTCTTGTGTCCATGTATACACATTGAAATAGAGATCTCAATTTAATTATAATGGTTCAGGAAAGCCTGGGCTCTAATTTTTCTCAATTTTTGTAGTAGTTTGGGAATAACACTCCTGCTCTCCTCTTCCCACACTGGAGAGTGAGACAAAAGGCAGAAATAATGGGCTGAGGTAAGAACAATTTACTGGAAACAGCAATGAGGTAAGAAAGCAAATTGTATTGACAACGCCGCTGATAACAACATTATGCAAGGAGTGGGTGTTTTACATGAAAAATGATCACTGGCCTAACCTGGCATTGCACAACCCTGAGAAAATGAACAAATCAGGCAGACCTGCTTCACACAGGCTTTTTTCCCCACCCAAAGCCATGCTCCTTCTTCTCAGAAGTGAGGGTCCCATACTTCCACCCCCCAGCAGTGATGTAAGGTGGTATGGAGTCACAACCCAGACACAGCCACAGAATTCCAGGTTCCAAACCCTCCCTGCTACTTTGAAAAATTAGCCCTGTCCTTGGCTGAAGCCAGGACAGTGTGGAAAGAAGCAATATCAATCCCTGAAACACATTGTACCACTTTTGATTGAATTTCTAGACCAACTGCGCTATCCAGCCATCAACCTTAGAGCTGCAACTTACTTGTCTTGTAATTGTAATTCAGCATTTTTTGTCAGTGTCTTTAGTGATAAGCTGCATAATAAAAAAGCTAGTTTACTAACATTTTGAACCATGTAGTAATAAAATCCTTTTATAATTCAGGAAGTGTATTGTGAAGACACTAATATAGACAAAGGATATTTGAGTAGGTTTGTGTTTTGGTTCTTTTTGTTTGTTGGAGGGTTTTGTGTGTTGAAAGTTTTGATTGTTTGATTGTTTTTAATTTATTCGCCTCCCTCCTGATCCTTTCTATTTGATTCTACTTTTGTCTTCTGGATAACTGTATGTGAATGTAAAATGGAGTCCAATCTTTACTTATAACTCTCTACAATTACTGTAATTCAGTTTCTAACAATAAGTCAAGTAACTTTAAAACTGTGCGTGACATAAATAATGGCATTTGATGCAGTATGTTGCTGTTTGTGTTGTTTTAATTAATAAAAATTAATTAAAATATCCATCTTTAAACAGAGTTTTTGGTCCATTATTCCCATTCACTTTTAGCTGTACAAGTTGACAAGTGGATTGAACACTTCACTGGTAGATTGCAACTTGCAATGGTGCTGATACTGGTATGTTTGTTAAAGTCTGAATTTCCAGGATTCTGAGACCTTTTTGCATGGTTCACCTCATGCAGTATATTTTAGATCCAGAATTGTGAATTGTGCATCAGATATTATTGTAGCCTATGTCTGTGGAACTATTATTTTTCTTTGACACATTTTTGGAGGACAGGGTGAAAAGAGTTGCAAATCACACTTCAGAAAAACTAGTTACAAAGACTCAGAAACTGTTCTGAGTAGGATATCATGCTTTTTTTTTTTTTTTTTTAACGTTTTAACTCCTATCAGTTTGGCACCGCATAGAAAAATAAAAGGAAATTACTTCTCTTTTTTTGCTGATTTAGCATGCACTCAGCAATACTGAACACTGACACAGCTTCAGAATGAACTAAATGTACAATATCTTCCTCTCTTAATAAAGAGAATTTCAAGTAAAAAGGAAAGTTTTCCCATAATCCTTTGTTCAAAGAAGTGTAACTCATAGAATAAGTTCACTTGCAATACTGTCAGACAAGATTCTCCTTGTAGTTCCAGCTCAGGACAGATACAGTGCGTAATACATCAATAATTTTTTCTTTAACCATAGGCCATCACCTCAGATAAAAGTCTTGGCATTTGGGAAAGATATATAAGTGGATCAAGATCTTCAGCTGGATCACCAGTCACAGGAATAACAGTTTGACAGTTATTCATGCGTTGGTTGCAGTCACTTTCTGAATAAAAGGTCCTTTTGTACTTGACCCTCATGTACCTTTTCCCTTAACAATACAAAGACACAATTTCTTTTACACTGCAATTCCTAATTCCCTATTTGGAAACTTAGATTATATAGAAAAGACAGTCTATGATAAATTGTTCAATCCTGTGTTCTTCTCCTATGACCTTTAATAATTTCTTGGCTTTCTTCTGTGAACTAGATTCCCCTTAGAAAGGATGCTTATTTAAATCTTTTTAGGGGGTACTTTTATCAGGGGCTGCAACATCACTTTTGATCATGTATCTTTTACTCTTCTTCAAAGGAAAAGGTGTTATATCCACTTAAAATCTTTTATAGCTTAAATATGTGTTAGAGGAGAGAGCTTATAGAAGTAAAAATGACAATAAAACCTCATTCAAATTAAATCCAGAGTCCAGTGCATGAAACAAAAGTTGTCTGAAATAAAGGTATAAATATATGTTTCTATTGCCATAAGCATAGAATCTGTATATGGCTCTCTTAAAGTTTGCATTAAGCATAGTTTATATAGACCTATTGAACAAAAAACCAGAAAATTTGTATTATCCATGGATAAAATTCTCTGACTATGGTGCCAGTGCTTGTAAAACAAACAAAATCCTGTATCATACAATTCTATTATTTTTGCCTTAAAAATAGCACCAAAAACTAATATACTTAATTTTTGTATCCCTATATACTGACATTTTGCTCTGCTTACTATGCTTGTGACAATAGTCCAGGGTTTATTTTTGGCTTTGGTAAGACCACCAAACTTTTTCCCCCCACTACTTTTCCATCTCAGATTAAACAATTGATGGTGACTAATAAAGTTGCAGAATGTTCCTCAGAGCATGGTAATAAAACTACTCAGCACTTTCTCCCAAATTGCTTTGAAAACACTAAAGCTGAAATTTGTCTGCTGCTGAACACTCACATTTCATTGGCACAAAGGCTGAAAAGCTAGCTGATTCATAGGAACCTCATTTTTTTTAATACCTTTACAGTTTTGCTGGGCCAGAATAATTTTGACACTGAGACAAGATTAAGAAAAAATCCAGATCTGTAAATACATTTGCTAGCTAAAACATATCTGATTTGCATAATCTCCCTATCCAGCTCTTTCTCAGTACTCCAGGTGGAGAGTTACTTTATGAAGTTAGAATAATGCAATCATAAAGCAGTTTGGGCTGGTCATATAATCCAACCCTCCCTGGGAGAAACATCAACTCACTCATGCTGCTCAGAGCCCTGTCCAACCGCATCATGAATGGGCCATCTACCACCTCTGTAGGAATCTTGTACAGTCATCCAAATCTCATCAGAGGCTGTGGAACAGATGTAGAAAAGGAAATTGCATTTGTCAGTATTGGAAAATGAGCCTCAGTAACCATGTTATTCCATATTTTCATAATGTTACATATGCAAATAAGTGTTAGAACAAGGGAAAAGGGAGATAGCAAATATAAAACATATATTTAATGAAATAACCGATGTATAAAATCATAGAATTATAGAACCCGAGAATCATAGATTATTTCAGATTAGAAGGAGCCTTTACAATAAACAGTGCAATAAGCAGTAACATCTCCAACTGCATCAGGTAGCACAGAAACTTGACCAACTGGACCTTGATTGTGTGTTTCTAGAGATAATGATGCCTGGGACATCTATTACTTCCCTGGGCAACCTGTTTTGGTGCTTCACCACCATCATCACAAAAAGCTTATTCCTTGTATCTAGTCTAAATCTACTGTCTTTAAGTTTAAAACTATTTTCCTTCGTCCTGTCACAGTCGGCCATACTGAAAAGTCTGTTTCCATCTTACTTACACATCCTTTTAAAGTATTAAAAGAACAGAAGAAGGTCTCAGAGCCTTTTCCAGGCAGAGCAAACCCAGCCCTTTCAGCCTCTCCTCCCAGCAGTGATGTTTCTTTCTTTCTTTTGGTCATTTTGCAGGCTCTCCTCTGGATGCATTCCAACAGGTCTGTGTCCTTCTGGGCAGGAGGCTGTAGAGATGGGAACAATACTTCTGCTGGGGACACGCTGGAGCACACCAGAGGGTTTTAATGGAAACATGGATATGGTTGATTTTCTGGACTGTGAGTGCACCATACAGTCACAGACATACTGGGCCTGTGTCAAGCTTCCCATTCACCAAGTCCTTCTCCAGTCTTCCGCCAGAGGGCTTTCAATTCCCTTATCCCACAAACTGTATTGGAACCAGGATTGGTCCAAACCAGGAAGGCGCCCATTTCTTCAGCTCGTCCAGATTCCTGTGAGCAACATCACTCTGCTCAGAGGCCCAATGAAGGACTTGAGTAACTGTTTTCCAAAGTACAACACCAAAATTCTCCCCTATGATTGTTGTAATTAGAAAATCTTGCAACGCCTCTTAATGTTAGACAAACATCTACTAGAAAAGAAGTGAGACAAAGAGAGGATCAGAAGTTAAATTAATCATCAGAGCCCATGCTTATCAATATCTCATGAGATTTAAATTAAATTAATTACTCTCATTACAGGTAAGGTATGATTTAGGCTAGCAGATTCTCAATCCTCTTCAGCTGTCCCGAGATGGTGCTGAAATCAGTCAGATTTAACATTAGCTTTTTCAATCCAATTGAATACTATGTAGCAAATGAAAAGTCAAAAGGAAACAGACTGTAAACGCAGATCCCACTTTGCAAAAATAGTAAGCATAATTTCTTAACAGAAAAGGAAACGAAGGGGGTTAACAGTAGACAAAACACAGAATTTTTGAGAAAGATAAATTTAATGTGGGAGGTATGGAAGAGATAAGTACTTCAAATGTAAAAAATGACAGGTAACTTGATGAATATCACAAGCAGAAACTGAAGTTCTGTTTATTGTTGGGATTATTGTCACTTTTTATTTTCTGTAAAATCACTTTTTATATCTATTATTATATTATTTTTTCACTGAGTCCTCTGATTCAGACATGAAGCCTTAGATATTCAGGGAATCAAAGCAATTCAAATAACAATTTTTGTAAAGCTTAGTGGGAATCTAGACTAGGAAGAGAAGACCTAGTAAGGTAGCAACATTCTACAATGGGTTTGTGTGATAAATCACAAAGGAGATTCCTCTAAGTTAAATAATGACATTACTAAAGGAAGAAGAGAGTAATTTAATGGATGATTTAATACTGGGATAATAAAAGCAAATAATAATATTCTAGATAAATGTTGTTGAATATGAATTTTGAAGCAGCTTGGAAGGAACCAGAGTGAGTCAAGTGTTGTTAATATTCCTACTGAATTGTGAAACTTGAATCTCAGTCTTTGTAAAGTAACTTTATTGATTGAACATTGTTAAAAATATCTAAATGAATAATTTGGACAAATCTGATTCTGAAAAAAAATCTATTCTAACACAGGAATTATAATTACAGCATATGGAATTCTGGTTTTGATTTTCAGAGCAATATAAAAAACTTAAGTCCTAATCATATACTAAATTTGCCTTTGTAATGTGGGAGTGTTTCCTTCCCCATTCTTTTTTTTCCATCCATTTCAATCTTTCTGAGTTCACAGGTCTTTCAAAATGCTTCAGAAATTTGAGATTTCTCACTATGACTATTCCAAGTGAAGAGAATGATACATAAGTTTACTTATTTTTGCTAATTTTTGATTGTGTACTAGAGAGAGTTGTTCAACCTTAGAGAAATCACTAATCCTCTCTGACCCTTTATCTCCATGTAAAATAGGCGTAATAAAAAGTCCACCAGTAGTAAGCATGGAATTTAAGCTAGACAAATAGCTTGTAGCAGTAGAAGAGTGAAACTGTCATAATTAATTAAGCTGCAATGAAATTAATCCTATTGGCAGTAAAACTATTCAGTCACGTAAGTTTTATTTTGTTACAGTCGCAAAATTACTCTTAACTGAAGTAAGTAAAATGTCCCTATTTTTCTCCCCAGTGAAAGGCAGTAGCAGAGGCAGTAAGTATATTTTTGTCCATGTTGGTAATTATATAGCATTTAAGCACAGGGAGAGTAAAATTTACAAATTCTGGTGAACCTGAAAAATGTTCTTTCAGGAGGCTACTGAGTTACCATTGAAACAAAACTTGTAATCTTAATTTTGGCCTAGTGAAAAGATACATATATGAATATGTAAGTTCTGATTGTATTTCTTTTCTCCTGTAAACTCAGAGTCCCTAGGAATTTTAAGCTTCATGATTTTATAAGCACTACTATATTTAGTACAGGTAACAACAAAGTGAGCAAGAAAACAACCTATAACCTTCTTATCAGTCAATTTAATTCTGCTTATTTCTCATAAAGTAACAATTTAGTAGGAGCTTAGATTTACTAATTGATTGCCTTCTGAGAGCAACTGATAAACTAACTTATATGAGAAAAATCTTGAAATATTTCTGGTAAGTTATAAAGCATTTAAATATGTTAGTTAATAATGCCTTAATTAGATAACTTATAGCTGAAAAGAAGGGTACCAAAGAGAATTAACTGATGAAATTACATCCATGAAAAAATGAGTCTAGCTTTTAGGGTTCTTGCATATTTCCGAGTTATTACTTTACATTCTGAAAATTCTAAAGTATTGTTATGGACTTCTATAGGTGTATTCATCTTTTTCTCTTGCCATGATACAAGTATCAAGCTATGATATAGATGTGCTATTGTTGACCTTTGCAGACAAACAACGGCTCTTTTGTTAAGATTTTGTGATTGCCCCAGGCACTCATATCAAAATGAAAAGGGTAAACACATAGATAATTAATAATATAACCTTGTAAGTCTTTGACATCAACATATTGATTCTTACAGTTAGTGGGCCATACAATCACAGACATACATTCTTAGTTAAAAGAACCCTAGACAAAGTCACAAGCTTAAAAGTTAAAACTGCTAGGTGCAGCTCTGCACAAAGCATCAGACACATGGAGAAAAACCACAATATTGTCAAAGTTTTCATGTCTATGTCATAAAACAAATAAGCTTCCTTATGAATGATCTTACCCAGAAGTCATCCAAACCATTTAATTCTGGTACCAAAACAAAAGTTTCAAACATTTTAATTCTGATTTGGAATTTTCCACAAATGACAATATGTAGTTGTTGGAAACTCTGATCAGTAATAATCTATGTTAATGTGTTGAGATTTAAATCAAGCCGAAAAAGAATAATTGTAAAAACTACCAGAATCGCAGAATCTTAAAATAGTTTGGGTTGGAAGGAACCGTCAGAGACCATCTAATATAGATGCCCTGATGCCTGTGAGAGGCCACTGAGAACAGAGGCTAGACAGCGTTGAAGGAATAAACTGTGTATTTATTAAAAGGCCTCCAAAGGATACACCTTGGGCAGTAAAGAGCCCGGCTGTGGCTCCACCCAAAATGCACCCAAGGGGGATGACTGGTCAGGAATTTTCACACTTTTATAAGTTTTGGTCCATTTACATATTAGGGTTAATAGTCCAATTATGGCTCCAGGTTATGAATTCCCATCCTCCCAGACTGCTCTCCTCAGTTCGCTGCTGTTTATACTTTTTGGGCCCGAAGTGGCAACAGTGCCCTTGGTTCTCAGGCTGGAAAAGGATTGTTTTTTCTAACTAAACTGTGAGGAGAACTTACTAACACTTTATATGAAATACAGAGTTACACACTAAGGCAGTTACAGGATCTAAAAAACATAAAAACTAAAACTTATCACCCCCCTTGCCATGGGGTAGTTCTATTAGATCAGGTCACTCAAATCTCCATGAAAACTGGCTTTGAAAACATCCAATACTTCCAACACCTCATATTCTTCATTCCATTATGTATTTTCCATGATTTACATATAACCCCAAAAATCTATCTATCTATCTAATGACACTGGTGTCAGGGAAGGAAAATAATTCCCATAGCAGAGTGTAGGATATTTATAGCATTGGAAGAAATCTCAGGCTAGAAAGTGTAGGAAGTAAATTCCTAGAAAGATAAATTGGAAGGTGGTGGAAGTTTGGAAGATATTGGATATTTCAAGGCTTTTCTCATTATAATCAGTTATTTTTAATTATATACAATTAAGCTTAAAAAATATTTTTAATTATATACAATTAAGCTTTAAAAAAGGTATTATAATTGTGAGAGCTCTTTCTATTGAATATATAACTTTGTAAAAGATGCTTTAAAAACCTCACTTTACTGGGGAAAAGAACTGCATTTTACACTGAAATATGTTGGCAAAGTAGGGAGAAGGATGGATTTTGGAACCTGTGTTTGACAGTTTTTACCTCTGTACGATTCAGTGTTTCTAGGTGTCTCTAGTTTGAAGTAATTCCAAAAGATTCTACATAATCCTAAAGACCTAATGTTGAGTTTTTTAGCCCAGTGCTCAAAGCAATCACACTTATATAGGAAATTCTTCATTCACATCTCTTACCACAAGTGACCATGACCTTGGCCTTCAACTTTTCCTGACCATTCTTAATTACAGATTTTTGACAAGGCCAAGTCATATGTACTTGAGAAAATTACACCTTTTTGGTCTTGTGCAAAAGCCCTATAACCTTGGCCTTTTTAATAAGAATTGGCCTCAAAAAAGGAAATCATTATTGCTTGAAAGATTAGTAATAGCTTTGCTGAGGCTACCTTTGAAAATACCATATATTAAGACAGGTTGTATTTTGTCCTTACTGTTGCTTCCTATTATGTCCAGGCACTATCATAAATCTCTGAGGGCTGCAATATGCACTCCTTGCTAAGTGGTCTTATTTTGCATTTTAATGATTTTCTTTAAATTTGGTTGGATGGGATATATGAAGAATTTTATACAGCCTTATACAACTTTATACAGGAAAGGGAACTTTTTATGATTAAGGTCTTCAGTGGCCTCCTGTATACATATGAAAGACAGGACTTCAGATCTGTTGGTCAAAGGAAGGACAATGCTCTTGAATTTTCCAAGGAACTAGCCCATAATCTTCCATCCAGGAACTTGTTTCCCTTCAATAAAGCTGAGTAAAGGTATTATGAAGTTGCATTGTCCATTTTGGGGTCAAAAAAGTATCAGTAAAACCCTCCTATATGGCAATGTTATGGATATTTGGCAGAATGCAATTAATTTATATATACTTGGTATACTATTGTCAGGGCAACAACTAAACTAATAAAGTTTCACTGACTTCTTATTTCTGACAATGAGCTGATGCAGGTCATGCAAATGTGAGAATGAATTTGCATAAGCTTAATGATACTATACATAGAAAATATTTTTCCTTCTTTAGGTAAGGGAAAATAAATGCATAATAACAGAATGATACAGAGAAAAAAACACATTTAAAGGAGTAAAAAGACATAGTTATAAAAAAGAAAAAGTTTTTGCTGCTGTACCTTTAGAAGGGCTAAATTGGTGTTATGAAGAAGGAAAAACAGCATGCACTTGGCAAGATGATTGTGTTACACCATGGATCATCATAGAGTTTCAAACAGACCTGAAACCCAGGTAGATGGTTAAATCAGCTTAGTATTTATTTTTGCCTCATTCCTATGGGCTTATTTCGATGACAGCAGTATGATCCCCTCTTGGATTTTCTACCTGACTGATCATCAGAGTATCTTTATTCATGCTGACACATTCTTTCTTTCTTCTGAACATTTAAGTTTTTTGTTTTCTTTTTGTTGTAGTTCTTCAATAGGCATATTATATTGACAAATTAGATATCTAAAGCTTATATCTTCATTATCATATCGATTGCCCTTGTTTTTTTGATTTAAGAGTTTACCAGAATTTTATACCAGCCCGTATCTTTGTTGTCTTATAGTTCTGAAGTACACGGTTTTGGAGTAATTATGTAATTGATCAATTATTAATTTGAAATTATTGGATAATGCAGAAGAAACTCTTGTGAAAACTCTGCTTACTAATATTCAACAAAAAATTGCTAGTTTTTTTGTACTGAATATGTTTCATATTTCCTGGATTTCATGGAATGTAGCTTCGAATTGGTTAAAAACGCATCATCTGATCAACATTTGAATTTTAGTCGAGCTTTGAGTAAGAAGGGAAGAAGTAATAGCTTTTCCCTCCGGAAAAGCTTCATTTTTTTGCTTCATTTTACTTCATGAAAAGTTGTTCTCAGGCCATATATAGAATATATTACTATATTCTAAAGAAATATAATAATATCTGAAAATGAGTGTTAAATATAGCAAACAGATTTTGGACAGTTTTCAAATTATTTTTCCATTCAAGAATCAAAATTTTTAGTATTTTGAGTCTTCTCTCATTTGCAATATGAGGAAGAAAGAGAATCTTTAGAATGATTAGCATGATTTGCACATCTTTTAGCACGTTAAAATGCATAGTGTTGACTACTGCATTACATCAATATGAATTATGTATTTTGAGGATATGTGTCTGAAAGGAGATATTATTTGTGTTTGGAACATGTTGTTTGTGTTTGGCACATGAATGTAAAATTATTCTCCCTATGCAACAAAGCTTCATCTTTTCTAAAAGACACATTTAAATTTCTTCTTTTTTTTTTTTTATTCTGATATATTTATTGATAGGATACTCTTTATTCTGTCTTGGATCTAGTAATATGTCCTTTCAGCAATTAGGCTTTCATTTTTACAGTTCTAATTGTCTTCATACTATCACCTGAATTCTAATTCCTGCAGACAGGGAGCTTTTGATTTGCTTCCTGGGATTATCAGAAAAAGTATAATAATGCTGGGTGAAAAAAACCCCAAGCCTTATGCCATTTTTTAGTATTGTCGTGGTAGCTGAAGAGTAGTACTTGGTCCTTAACATAACAAAAAATGCTGGTGCAAATACCTTCACATTTAATTTACAGCAGGTGAACAGATGGATTTCTAGAGACCCAGGTTTGAGCAAACAAATCAGAGGATCTTGTAGCAAACAGATTTTTGGCAATTAAGTGCTATTGACATGGCACAAGAGCCATGAGAGAAAAACTTTCTTCTAGATTGAAGATATTATGCAGATCCCCTGGGTATTTGAGCCTGACCCAGTGAGGGGCTCCTTTGGAATGTGATTTTCTGTGTGATTTTCTTAGAATGGATTTTGTTTTCTTTTAAAACAACGAAGACTAAAAGATAGGAGGCTGGTACTTCCTCCACATGAGTCTAAATAAATCTGGCTGGTTCTAAGGATAAATAACAGAAAAAGAAAAGCAAAATGGCAGTGAAAATATAATTTCCTGATGTCTGCAATTAGATACAAAATCATAATATTGAGATTGGTATTTATATACTTAACCATTTGAACAAGAGAGGCACAAGCTACATATAAGGGGTCTAAATGGTAATTATTTATTGGATATGTCCTTTCGAGAAAGTTATGAAGTTATTGTAATTCAACTAGTGAGTTGTAGCAATTACAAATATACAGAAACGTGTAGGCCTTACAAAAAACTCTGTGGTATGGTCCACTGGATATGCTGAACGGGTGATGTAATGAAGTAATAATATATCTTACAATCAGCAGGTTTTCTTTTCAGTGAATTAATTGTATTGACATCTTCTGTTCTTTTTCATGAAGATACCAGCACCAAAGTAACTTATTTGGAACAGATAACACAATAATCCCTCTGGAAAGGTTAATCTTATCCAATATAGCACTGTTTAATATATCACCACAGTGCTTTAAGTAAAAACTATTATAAGATTCAAATTTAAGACCTTAGAGATTGTAGAGAAAAAAATATCAGCATTTATTGTCGTGATCTAAATTTATATGTCTCTCTTGCAAAACAGCCTTTTACTTAATGAGAATAAATTGATTCAAAACTTCTGTACTTTTACTATTTGAATAATTTAGTTGCCTAAGACACTTCCAAAAGTGTAGTACCTTTCCCCCTCAGTGTTATTCTATTCATATCAGTGGAGAAAAGTCATTAATATGCCATTTTACAATCTTGATCAAAATTGGATATTTTGGTTTTGTCGATACTAAAACCTAAATATATGTAACATTTTTTTAATAGAAGTTTTGATTTAATGCAGGCTTAAGAAACAATCAGCATGAGAGAATAACTTTAAAGCCTGGAAAGCAAATAGTAACACAGTGTTAGTTTCATGTACTTCAAATAAGGTAATAAAAGCAAGGAGAAAAGAAGATGGGATTTCCACTGCTGGCTGAATTAATGAATTTTACTTGAAGCTCTGATATTTGTTTGAACTTGTTCCCCATAATGATGTGTTAATTGTAAAGGGAAGTCTGGAACTGAAAACGTTCTGTTTTGAGAAATCTTATGCAGTATTTCTATAACATTATTCTACATTGTTATATATATGTTCACACAGTATGTGAGAGCAGAAGTAAAATTATAAAATGATTGACTGTAAAACAGCAGAAAAACATTTCATTGATGACCACTGGAGAATACCCTTATTTTCATGGGCACCATTACAGTAATAAAACCAGCCAGAATTGTCCAGTTGGAAACAACCACCTTTTCTAATTGGAACAATGAAAAAATTCCATTTAATTGTAATTGGATCTGTTGGGTCAGAGGAGCTCCTCACCTTGATAGACGGTTTTTTCACAAAGAGAGGCTGATGAATACTTGCTATTTCCTTAAGCTCTTCTAGATGCATTTACATAAAAGACAATTAAGTAGATCATGTATTTGCATTAAGTCTGTGGTTGTTCTGATGCTCATCCAGATGGATGGACTTCCAGTCTCTTCTGTCTGAGGAAGAATCTACTTTTCTCTAAGATCAAATGTGTCTTGAAATGAGTGTCAAAGGCAAACCTATCCTCAAAAGTAAACAAACAAACAAACAAACAAAACAACCCAAAACCAACCATCCAACCAAAACCACACGTGGGGGCACATACGCACCCCAACCAATCAACTGAAAAACTCAATACCAAACAAAAACCCATAATCCTGAGTAAATAAGCACCCATGCAAAACTTCATAATACCATAAAATACTAATAAGATATTTAGGCTTAAGCAAAACTTTTTATGATACATAGTAAGCAAAAAAATTGTACGTATGAAAGGATTCACAAAGGTTTTTTATTTAAAAACTTATTATATTCAGTATAAAATTCACTACAGTATTCAGTAAACCTTTTATCAGTCCCTAAGAATCATGAAAAAATATGTGTACTAAGATTCCATTCTTTCGTGGAAAAAAAAATTAACTTCATGAAGTTTTGATCCTTCAAGAGCACTCTAGCATTCAAAGAATGAAACAGAGGTTTTGCTACAGAGAGATGAGAATATATGCTGTAGTGAGCAGTTCATTGAAGTATTTGTTCACTTATTGCAAAAATAAGCTGAAAACATTTATGTATACAATGTGTCCTTCAATGATGGGTCATTTTACCAATTTACCATACAAATGTGAAGACTATAAGTTTAGTGACATTTAGTCACAAACAAACTTAATCCAAAGGTTCAGTGCTCGGCTGAGAAAATGAAAAATAACATAATTTCTAGGGTGATGTAAAAACAGGAATTCAGGAACAGAAATTTAGAACTTTTTTCTCTGCTCCCACGTTTTTACAAGGGTGAGTGTTAAAATACCCAGGTGGTGATTTATCAGCTTTTGCTGCTCACAGGATACTTTAGGTAGCTGGACAGTCATGCAAATTGTTTTATAGAGTTTAGGGACAAATAATGTTCACTTAATAAGGGGTCATTTCAAATTTTATTTGGTATGTCCCTGCTAGTATGGTTTATTTTTAAAAAAATCTTTTATTTTAAATTTATCAATGATATTTAGAGGAAAAAATTAGTAAATAATTGAACATAATAATTTCTGAGTAATTATTCGACAGCTATATGCAACATATAAAGGGAAATAAAATTATGAATCATTTCCAAAGATCAAACAGGACTTAAATTGTCATAAATATAGATATAATTCCCTTTCTAGACATTGCTAACAGCAGAGAAAGGATGAAATAAATGAGATATAATATTGCTGGAAATGCCACATAGAAGTAAAGAACAAGAAAAAAAATCACTAAAAATATACATTTGAAGGTCTTTTATCTAAAAAGCAGAATCAAATACTTTTGATAAGGCAAAGACTTCCAGGAATGCACTGAGACAGATTCCAATGAAATGCCAGTCCCAGCAGATTTTCTAAAAGAGGAAAGGTACACCCAAGAGAACAAGGTAATAATGAAATGCTGTTTAATGGCATTAAACTTTATTCAGGGGCCTAACAACATTATGCTAGGTAAAGGATTTACCATAGTATACTCACTGCCACGATCATAGTGGCATAATTCTTTTATACACACACACAGTGGAAAATACAAGTATGCATAATACAAAATTCACATTACTGCCTCTTAATATTGTCAAATAAAAAAATGCTGCATTTCAAAATCTACTTATATTCACTACGAAAAAAAAAAAAAACCACTGCAATTTTGGAAGTGATTTTCCTATCAAGAAAAGCTAGAAATAAAAATTTTTACCAGGAAACTATATAAAGAAAAGGCCAATTTGAACCCTCCCCCAGTTTTTGTGCAGATTCAAATAGATAGATTTATCATATTTCTATGCAATTTTTGTAGGTTTATTTTAGCAAAAATTATTGAATGCTTAGTTCAAGGTTGAAGGCTGACAATAGATGTTAAGGTAGGGAAAATGCATTGGAGGTGTGCAGTCCTGAGGGATAAGGATCAAGTAAGGTGTAAAGTTAGGCCCCCAAACTTTAGGAAAGCAAACTGCCAGATCTGAAGAGGTAGGCAATAGGATCTTCTAGGACACTGCTCTCTGGGACAAGGAAGTCTTCCACAGAGCACAAGAGCTAGCCATCCCTAGGATCAAGAAGTCTGACGTGGTAGGAAAGAGACCAGCATGACTGAGGAGGAACCTGCTGGGTAAATTAAATGGAAAGAAACAAGTACACAGGTGGTGGGAGCAAGAACAGGTAAACAAGGAAGGTCAAAGAAGGTTGACCCCCCCCATCCCAGTCAACAATGTTGGAAAATTGGTAACAAGGGATGAGCAGGAGGCTGAGGTACTCAAAAATATTTTTTACTCAGTCTTCAAGGGAAACCTACCACACTTCTTGAGTAGATGGACAGCAGGATGGGACAGGAGAAGGAAAGTCCCTCTCGCTGTAACTAAGGATCAGGTTCATGACGACCTGAGGAGCCTGAATGTGCACAAGACTATGGGATCCCATGAGATGCACACCAGGGTCCTGAGGGAATTGGCTGATGTAGTTGCCAAGGCCCTCTCCATGGTATTTGAAGCATTTTGGCAATCAGGTGAAGTCCCAGGTGATTGGAAAAACAGGAAATATTGTACCCATCTTTTGAAAGGATAGAAGGAGGGACCCTGAGAACAAATGACCTGTGAGCCTCACCACTGTGCCTCGGAACACCATGGAACAGATCCTCTAGAATCCATGCTGAGGCACATGGAGGGCAGGGAGGTGATTCAGGACAGCCAGCACTGCTTCACCAAGGGCAAGTCCTGCCTGACCAGCATAGTGGCCTATGATGGAGTGGCTCTCTCAGTGGTCAAAGGAATGGTTACAGATGTAATTTATCAGGACTTCTGGAAAGACTTTGACATGGTCCCCTACAACATCCTTCTCTCTGTATTGGAAAGAAATGAATTTGGTGGATAGGCTGCTAGGTAGTTGGTTGGATGGTGGCATCTGAAGGGTAGTGGTCAACAGCTCAGCATCCCAAAGGACATCAGGGACAAGTGGGGCCCCTCAGAAGTCTGTGTTATTAACACTGGGTTTCCCCACTGTTATTTAATGTCTTCATTAATGGCATAGATCAAGTGCATGCTCAGCAAATTTGCAGGTGACACCAAGCTGAGTGGTTCATTTGAAGGACAGGATGCCTTCCCTAGGGACTTGGAAAAGCTCAGGGAGTGAACTCACACAAATCTCATGATGTTCAACAAGACCATGTGCCAAGTGTTGCATCTGGGTTGGAGAAACCTTCAGTACCAACATCTGTCTGGGATGACAGAAGGAGAGCAGCCCTGCCAGGAAAGACTTGGGGGTGCTGGTGGGTGAGAGGCTGAACATGACCAGCAATCTGCAACAAAAATATCTGAGATTAGCACTGAGTTCTCAGCACCAAAAATGTTGATCTGCCAATCTCTGCTTACTAGTTCTCACTAATGCTGATGTACACATAAATGAATAGCCATTTTATAGAATTTGAGGTCCTAGCAGAGGTTTCTACACAAGAAACAGTGGGAGCACATCATAATTGGAGTTAGTCTGCATGAAGTTTAAAGGATTAATTAACGCTTGGAAAGTATTTCTACTAGGTGTCCATGATAACTACATTTATATTTCCTTACTTAGGATAGGAAATTAATTGTGCTGGCAGTGATTGCAATAGCATCACCTATATTTAGAACAATTCTTTCTAGTTACTCATTTTCATGGATTAAATCTCTAAGTTAAGTGCATCACTAATGCAGTGTAAACATACTGTCTTGATAATACATGTCATGGCAACAAATGAATCATCAGTCCTCAGAAGAATCCTGGAATTCTTGAGGTCCAGTTGTTTAACAATTGAATGTATAAATAAATATATGGTAATAAAAGAGTAAACAGAAGTGTATCAATTGAATTCATTCAATTGTTCATCCTACAGCAGGTGTCTGAAATACTTTAGCCTACTTTTAGATGTACTGATTAAATTAGGATGGATCACGGCCATTAAGTGCCTATTGATTGAAAAGGGAAGCTTAGACTACTAGGTGAGGTTAGAAAGTAGACTTTCAAAGTTAGTTGAATCTCATCCACAGTATTTTACAAATGCCTTGTAGTATATTTAGCGTGTCTTTATAGTTATCATTGCCTCACTCACAGTGATCTAAATATTGCTATAGCTAACTAAAATCCATCCATACATCTTCGAAAAACATTCTAAAAATTTACTGCCTGAGGTGGTACTAACAGACACTTAAAAATATTTTTTTTCCTATTGGCTCATTGATTACAAAATAAAGAATTTTATTCTTCAGTGTATTTCATCCTACTTTCTGCATTTCTGATGTTTATGAGTATATTTTTAGTTCCACAGTCTGGTATGTATATCTGCCACAGAGAAAGTAGATACTGATAAACTACACCTGATAAGACTTTCATTACAAAGAAGAAAAACAGATTAACAAAGCATATTATTTATCACTGGAAAAAAATCTCTGAGTAGCTAGAGATGTTGCAAGATATTCGTATGGATCATCATCAATCAATTGCTACCTAAAGATGTTAAAAGCCAGTGTACCAACAATCACTGATTTGGTTTCCAAGAATAATATTACAATTTCATACTACTGGAATATAGGTATGATTTGACTTCTGAAATTACTCTTTCCCTAGAGTATCTTTGTCCTCCAATATCATGTTTACAGAAGAATGAAAGTTCTTGAATTTGAAAATTTATTTTTAATTTATTTTTATGGATCTAAGGTTATTTCCACTGACTTCAGTATATTTCCCACTAGAGTATCCATAAATATCGTAGTTAATGTCATGTCATTAAAATAACTAATTGGAGTAACTTGCAGTCACTCATATAGTTTTTATTTGCAGAGGAAAAAAAGAATGGATTGTATCGTCTATTTTTCCCTGTCTGTATTTAGAAATTAGTCAGCTACTGAGCATTTTAATTAGTATGTAAAAATTTTACGAGTCAGAACATTTTTTCTCAGTCGTTTTAATGCCTTCAATCAAAATAGCTATCAATTCACTGAATTATTAAAATCTGGAAGACAAGATATATACCAATGAAAAAACTAACTCCAGTTTGGAGACTATAAAATTTACATCAGTAGTGGAGTTGCACTTTTAGTTCTGTGCAGGTGTCTGTACAACTGTTGAATTTTATGTACAGTTAGTTAAATAAGGGGGAAAATATAATGTGGGTACACTTGCTCTTCCAGATTCACTCAAAAAACCTCTATAAAAATACAATACAATTTTAATTTCCTCATTTCTGTATTGGATTTCTTATAGCTTATGAACAGCTTTACTATTATACTCAAATTCAATTTTTGTCAGTTTGGGATGCTTTTTTCCCCGCCTAGAATGAACTCTTAAAATGCTTTCTTCCTCTTGCTTAAGGAAGTTTGATATATGGGCAAATGAGTTTGTTTGGAAATAGAACCTAATTCTTTGTATCCCTTCAGAATTAAATGTATTTATTTATTAAAAAATACTGATTACAGAAGTAAATCATTATTACTTCTTGGTCTTTTGCATAAAAGCAGTAAATGGATGCGATGTACACGACTGTTTTGAAACATACTAACAATTCTTTTGAAACTGAATTTTAGAAATATGGTGAAGGAAGGGAGGAAGAAACAGACATTTTAACTTCAAATTTGGGCCAGACCCAAAGGGTGAATCATAATTGAAGACAGAGAGTCATTATATCCTGGGTCTTCACATATCTCATTCTTACTTTAGCAGAAACTGCTAGTTTAAATTTCATTATTTTATGTCAAGGAAACTACTCTACATTAAAAAGTCCACACATCATTCGGCCAGTGGGGCATTGTAAAGCCTTATTTCTCTTGATTCAAAAGTAATAATGCCACTTTCTTACACAGGCACAATGTAATCATAAACTGTATCCTTGCCATTATGTCTTTGTAAAACTATGCTTCTATCATTTGGGAGGCTATTTCACATAAGGAGAATAGGATTTAACAGTTGTAGGAAGTGACCTTATCACTCTCTACAGCCTCCTGAAAAGAGGTTGTAGCAAGCAGGTGTTGGTCTCTTCTCCCAGGTAATTAGCGATAGGATAAGAAAATGCATCAAGCTGCACTGACTGCTAAGAAAAATTAGCTACTGAAAGAGTTGCCAAGCATTTGACAAGTTTGCCTAGGGAAGTGGTGGAATCACCATGCCTGAAGGTGTTTAGGAGATGTGCAGATATGATACTAAAGGGCATGGCTTGACACGGTTTAGTGGTGGACTTGACAGTGCTAGGTTTATGGTTGGCCTTGATGGTCTTACAGGTTTTTTCTAACCTGAATCATTCCATGACGCTGTGATTCTATGTTTCTGTAAAGAATGTGAGAGGAGTGAAATTAAAAGACACATTCAGTGTTCATGTGTTTTTGCAATGCCACTGCCCTCCTAAGGTTTCCTCCATGTCTCCAGTGAAGTGCAGAAGATTATATTAACTCTTAAAGTTTGAGGGAAATTTTTAAAATCTGAATATTGTTGCCAGAATCCATACAGAAACTACATTTTAAATTTTCTAAAATATCAGCTATGGATATTTAATATCTGTACAGAATGTTCTGAATTTACCATCAACTACACCAAAACTTGCTAGCCTTAATTATAACCTTGGTTAATTTTCTGAAATAGTAAAAAAGTGCTGCTTTTTTAAGAGTCCAAAACGGGACATCTTCCTGACCTCTGAAGGGAATATTATATAAATTTACTTATTTGAGTGACATTTCTCATTTAGGAAGTTAGGGGAGCTTCAAGATTACTATGTGAAGATTACAGGAGACTGTTAAAATCAATTTGACCTTTACAGAACTTTTTTATATTCCAGCTGTCTCTATCAGCTTTCCAGCAACTTCATTATTTATAGCAAGTCATTGAAGTCTACAGCCAAGACAAATGGCAGCCTAAACCCTGTTTTAAACTCCAGCTAAAGCAAGGAGACTCACAGGGAAATTGCAGCTGCCCTCCACTTACTCTACAGACTTTATTAGAACTGAACTGTAGTCTATAAGAAAACCACAAATTTACACATTTGACTTCAGGCACTAAGTATTTCCTAGGAGTATTCTGAATCATTCCAAAATCAGATAGATTATTTTTACAAAGTATTGTCTAGATTTTGTGTTTTACTGGTATCTTGAGGATGACTTAATACAAGCATTTTGGCTAACCACAGCTAAAATATAAGACAAATATAAAGCCATGATCAAGAGTATCTCCATTTTACTTTTTCTAAAATTTATTTTAAATTTCCTGATCATAGAGCAACATTTCAGGCAATATTTTGCTTATCAATTTCTTTTTTTGCTAGATAGAAAATGTATGAGATCTTGAATATTATCTAGACGAACCAAAAAAACCAAATAAACAAACAAACCTGTAAATATATTTTACATATTAATATTATGTACTAGAGTACCAAAAGAGTGATTTTTAAAATGCATATATGTATAGTCAAATCTGACGACTCTTACTATTATTCATAATTTACAGTAATTAAGAAATCTTAAATTTATTTTTGGATTAGTGTTTGTTTCTCCCTTCCTCAGTGTTTTGGACATCTGTAGAAGATGCCCATACATTTATAAGAACCACTTAATAAAGGTGTTTCCTGTATGTGAGTATAAGCTGTTGCATAAAATAAAGACGAGCACAGAAAACATAGGAAACTATGTCCTTTTACCATGCTCTAAAACAATTTCTTTATGTGGGACAAAAGATTTACTAGTACTTCTGGAGATGTTTTGGATATCTTCTTTCTTTCGGAACCCACCCTGCAAAAAACCCACCTATGGACTTTTGTAAAATTATTAACGCTAAAGGGTGCAAAACTCTCTTTGAAAAAGGAAGGATCTACTTTTTTTAGAACTCTGTACTATTGGTCTAAATGCAATTTGCAAAACCAGAGATATGCAAAGAGCAGCTTCCTATAAAATTGCACAAAAGAGGCCAAATTATTCAGTAAAAGTGAAAAACCCCTATGAGAATTTGAACACTAAGTTTGTGCAGGACCAAATGACAGTATTTCACAGATTTAGCAGAAGAGACATGGCAAAAAAAGTTAGAGGGAAGTAAATTTGCAACATAAGCTGAGGTTTGATAATGATCAATCTGATACTTTTGAAAGAAGAACAACTAGCTAATTAAAGATCACTTGGATGTGATTCTGCAGTAAGATCTGTAAATGCAGTCTGCATATAATTTAAACTCATTAGGTATGCATCCATTACTTAAGAAAATGATTCTGTGGCCAGGGCTTCATTATGAATAGACTTAGCTTTTGTGGGTCAATTTGAGACTAACTTTAGAAATGAGAAATTTTTGTTAAATGCAAACTTTACCACACAAAATAAATCAGAGAATTGTTAGAGTTGGAAGGGACCTCTGGAGAGATCTAGTCTAAGCCCCTGCTAAGACAACTAGAGCAGGTGAGACAGGAGGAGAGACTCCATGATTGGCCTGTACAGCCCATTATGGTGCTCTGCCACCCTCAATGTAAATAATGTCTTCCTTATTTTGAGGTGAAACTTCTGGTTTAGACTGTGGCCATAACTACTTGTTCTGACAGTGGGTACCTCTTAAAAAGAATCTGGCACTATCCTCTTGGCACCCTCCTTGGAGATATTAATATGCGTAAATTAGCTTCCCCTCTGTCTTCTCTTTTCTAGACTAATGTTCCAGACCCCAAATCATCTTTGGGACCCTTGACTAGACCCTTTCTTCTGTGTTTTCCCTTGTATTTCTTGCACTGAGGAACTCAGGAATGGACACAGCATTCCAATTGTGCCTCATGAGGGCTTAGTAGACAGGGAGGATCACCTCTCTCAACTAGATGGCTACACTCTTCCAAATGTGCCCTAGGATACCTTTTGCCCTCTGGGCCTCGTGGGCACTGCCAGCTCATGGACAACTTGAGATCCATCAAGAAACGGAGGTTTTTATAAAATAAATGTGTTACAGTTTTAAAGAACACATAGCCCTTTGAAGTAGTTTGGAATAGAGAGTTTTATGCTTCAGGTGACAGACTCTTAATAGGAATTTTAGTTGTAGTATTGTTGTAGTGTTGATCTGAAATGCTACAGAGATAACATGATTTACAAATACAAATATGCAATGCAATTGTTATTAAAGAATCACAGGGTCACAGAATCAATCAGGCTGGAAAAGACCTCTGAGTTCATCGAGTCCAACCTATGACTGAATACCATCATGTCAACCAGACCATCACAATAAGGGCCACATCCAGTTTTCCTTAAACACTTCCAGGGATGCTGCACCACATGCATCATCAGCCCATTGCAATGTTTAGTCACCCTTTTTGTGAGGAAATCCTTCCTAATGTCCAACATACCCTCTCCTGGGATAGCACAAGGTTATATTCTCTTGTCCTGTCATTCCAGCCTGGGAGAAGAGGCTGACCCCGACCTAGAGACACGCTCCTTTCAGGCAGTTGTAGGGAGTGATAAAGTCCGTCCTGAGCCTCCTTTTCTTCAGGCCAGACAACCCCAGGTCCCTCAGCTGTTCCTCATAAGGCTTGTGCTCCAGACCCTTCACTGACTTCATTGCCCTCCCCTTGACATGCTCTAGCACCTCAGTGTCTTTCTTGTTGTGAGGAGCCCAAAACTGAGCAGAGGTTTTGAGATTCGGCCTCATCAGTGGCCTCAGCTGTGGCCAAGTACAGGGGGACAACCACTGCCCTGGTCCTGCTGGCCACACTATTGCTGATACAGGCCACAATGCCATTGTCTCCTTGTCCGCCTGGGCACAGCTGGCTCGTGTTCAGCCACTGTCAACCAGCACCTCCAGGTCCTTTCCTACTGAGACACTTTCCAGACACTCTTCCCCAAACTGGTCTAGATTGCCTGAGGCTGTGGTGACCCAGAAGACAGAACTCAGCATTCATACACTTGGCCCCAGCCCATTGATCCAGCCCATGCAGATCCCTCTGTAGAACCTACAAATCAATCTACTCATCTAGGTGCCACACTGCCCAAGGGCACACTCAATCCCTCGTTCAGAAAATGAATAAAGATTGAACAAAACTGGGCCCTGGGGAGCAGCCAACAAATGGGTTTTTCTCCAGTCACTTTCACCCTATGGACCCAGACATCCAGCCAGTTTACTCAGTGAAGAATACACTCATCCAAGCTTTAAACAGGCAGTTTCTCCTGGAGAATGCACTGGGAAACAGTAGCAAAGGCCTTACTAAATTTAAATAGATAACACATTTAACCTTTCCCTCATCCACTAGCTGAATCACGTTGACATGGAAGAAAATCAGCTTGTTCCAGTAGATTCTGCTCTTCACAAACCCATGCTGCCTGGGCCTGATCCTCTGATTATTCTGAACATGCCATGTAATGGCATTCAACATATTCATCATGACTTTCCTAGACGCTGAGCTCTGACAGGCCTGTAGTTTCCCAGATCCTTCTTCCAAACCATCTTGTAGATGGATGTCACATTTACTAACCCCTTCAGATGGGACTTCACCAGTAAACCAGGTCAGATGGCATACAATTTTAACTGGCTGTTGTGGTTTAGGAACGGCATTCCCCACTACCATTAGTGTTACCACTGAAACACTCCAAATCATTCACAGCTTACTATCTCCCTTTCTTCTCTTCCTCCTTCCCCACGTAGCAGGCTGGAGAGGAAAACTGGAGGCACAAAAGGTAAAGATCATGCATTGGGATGAGAGATATTTACTGGAAAAAGCAGTGAAATAAGACAATGAACAGTAACAGCAACAATATTAATGGCAGAGTACGCAAGAAAGAGATGAACAATCCGCATCACTCTTCACATGGAAACCCCTGACAACACCCAATCTGTCTCACTGCTACCTGAGCTGGAAGGGAGCCCTGACCCTGGCAATGACATGAGGTGGTATAGTCTGGATCCTGGCCATGTCCCCTACAGCAAAAATTAACTCTGTGGCAGCCAGAACAGGACAGTGACTTTGTGAAGCCTTCTGCCAGCTCCCTCTTAGGCAGATCCCATCTGTCCCCATAGACTTTTGAGTATCTAAATCATGTAGTAGATCATTACCCATTTTACACTGGTTTAATGTGGTTTTAATTCTGCTTCCCGTTCATGCCTACCAGTTCAGGTGACTGGCTGCCCCTACAATAACTGTCCTTGCTATAAAATATGGAGGCAAAGAAGGCACTAATTACTTCAGTCTTTTCCTCATCCTTTGCTACTAAGTTTCCCTTCACATCCAATAAACATAGGACTGTCTTCACATGGGAACCTATTTCAAATTTCCAATTGGTAGAAAGCCTACCTATATTATTTAGAAAGGAATGCTTCTGATAATGTAAAGCTGAAAAATCCTTATTTTAGATAAAGGTAAATGCATATGTTAATACTGCATATGTATTATTGCCTGGTTGATTGAATGAATTTCTATGATTTAAGCTCTGTGAAAGCCAGACAGAACCCAGGTGATAAAAACTATAATGTCTTCTAACTCATCTTCTTCATAGCCATTAAAAATTCTGTTTATTGAAACTGCAATTGTATAAATTATTTTACAGGTAGTAAGACAGAGTCTGACATCTTGCACTTGAAGTCAGATGAAAGAATGCCAGGAACAGAAATTTTGCTGCTGTAGCTGATTTATTTTCCCTGTTTCCAGCCTGTGATGAAGTTTAGTAGTCAGAAATTTTATGCCTACAGTAGTTGAAAAGCATTCAGTATAAAAAAGCAGGATGGCAAAAAACAAGTTAATAAAGTCTGTATTCTCTTTAGAGGAAAATAGTTTCCTGTGTTGACTGAGATTCCAGCAATGAAAGTATTTGGCAGGAAAATGATCTCTCTGTAACTGAGTGGTGTTTTTTTCCTTCACTTTGAGAAGTGCATCCATAAAGAAAACTCCTCAGATTAATCACTCTTTGAATTTTCTCCCAAGCTAGCAATAACTTCTGTTGTCTTCTTATCCTTTCAAAAGATCTTTACAGTTTTAGATTAGGCAGGAATTTATTCCTGAAGCCATACCTCATAATAATAACAATTGCCTCAGTGAAAGTTCCTTTTCTGTATTGTTCACTCAAAATTTGAATGATATTGGAGAGCAGGATTTTCTTTATGATTACAAATTTTTGATTTTTATGGGAGAGAAAATGTAATGGGTAAGTAAAGCTGTACTTCAGAATCACACTTTTTTTCTGAAGTAATACTTACTGGTAGAATGTCAGGATATCACACCATTAATTAGGACCATGAGTTATTTTCCAATTATGTTTTTGCTTAAAAGAGATAGGTTTTGTTAAACATGCATTCTCCTGCTGCTTGAGTAGTCATAGAGAGTAGTCATAGGAGATTAGGGGGATAAAGTGCCACTCAGTTGAAGCTGCAAACAACTGAGAGCAGTTTCACAGCCTCTGCTTAATATTTTAGGGAAACTTGTTAGAAGCTTTTCAGACTACTTTTCTGATGCTTTGACTGGTTCTGTACTTCATCCATGGTAAAGATTTTTGGTATCCACTACAAATGAATGAGAGATAAGCCCTGCCTTTGTAAACCATCAGTCTTGCCTCAACATTGATTTAAAACAAATTTTCTTTAGTGATTTAGAAAATATGTGTATATTTGTAAATCTATAAAGAAATGTAAATGTGTAAGTTATCATAATTCTTACCCATCTGACACTGTCTTTATCAACTAATTTTCTGTTCAGTGAAATCTGAAGTCCTTTTAATTACCTACCCACCCAAATTCAAATAGGATTCCACAAATGATTTTCTATTTCATGAAAATTGTAGAAGTGTAATAAACTGTAAATTTGAAATGCTACTTTGACAAATACTCCTTGATATTCCCATCTATCAAAGTTTCATGTCAACTTAAAGATCTTTATGTATTTTCTCATCACGATGGGAGTGCCTGCAGACTCAGAGAAATGTTTTATTGTGAAGAAAATATACAGACTTATTTCTAAAATGCAAAACTGTATGGCAGTGATTTTGTTCTTTATTATAAACTCAAAATTTAAAACTACAGTAGGCTCTTAAAGTAGCTTATAAAATTCTACTTGAACAGTTGAGTTCAAACATGCTTGCACTGCAAATAAAAAACTCAAACCCTAAATATGTCTCACAACTCTGTCCTAAGAATATTAAGAGATTATATGAAGCCTGTTGCTGTTTATATTTTGGCATATATGAAATTTTACATCATGTTTTATACTCTTCATTCTGACAAATCTTCCGACTTTGAAATTCATATGTTTTATTCCAAATGATCATTCACTTGATAGAAGTCCATAAGATGACTGTCATTCAGGAAAATAAGATTATCAGAAATACTTGCCAGTCCATGCAGTCCATAGATCAGGAGCAGTCCTTCTCTCTGCCATCTGGTCACGTTCTAACAACTAATCTTACATGATGTCAGGTATATGGACAAATAGGCACTGATAATATAAAAATAGCTCGAGAAATGGGAACATTTGCTCAGAAGATTTGGGATGTGTTTATGACTAGGACCACTGACAACAGAGGTTATAACATCACAAAACCTGTGAAAAAGATTTTTTTCTCCTGTTGCCGTTATAAAACAGATACTAGGGAGCAACAGGATAACAGACAAAAATTTGGCCCTAGGTATCAGATTGACAGACAGTGGTAGGTATTTCTGAGGTCTCAATTTTAGTATCAGACCTTTTCAGTGTTATTATAAGTTACTTAGATACGGGAATTCAGTGCACACTAAATAAGTTTGCTGAGCTACACGAAATTCCTTAAAATGGTAATACCAGTAAAGAAAACTTTTTTCTTTTCCTTTAGACCTTCTTCTAGATTCAATAGTACCTGTTGCACACCTAAGATGTCAGTGAGGCCTTTGAAAATGCCCTTGAGTTACACTGCCACATAAACAAGTATTGTAAACATTTCAATTGTGGAGCAAAAACGACCAACATCTTTGGCAATCTAAATCTATTAAAAAACATTGTAATTTAAAAACAACTCTATCCCAAATAAATTACATCCCTTGCTCTTTCTTTTCGTTCACGCAATTTCCTTCACTTGACCTGGTGAAACACATCCTTACAAAATAGTGTGGGGGGGTTCTCTGCATACCAAGCTAAAATCAATACTTTCAGTTTGCAGTTACAACAGATGGGAGTCTACCATGTATTTTCATTCACTAATTAGAGGCAGACAGAAAACTGAAATCTAGCATTCCTTCAAAACGATAGTATTTGATATGGAAACAAGTAATTCTCATTTTGAGTGGGAGGATCTGGCAGCCAGTGGAGTACTATAAGTCAGATTCCAAATATTTTTGACTTTTCACACGATAATATTAGAAGTGTGAATTATCTGTCCAAACTTTAGTCTTACAAAATTTGCTTATATTTCCATGTTGACATTCACTGTCCTTGACACATCTCATTCCTTTTTTCACAGTGACTGTCTTCCTGGACCAGACTGATCTATTGAACTTTATTGTTCTCCAAATTATTTTCCAACACTTTAAAATCCTGTAAAGTACTTTAAATTTTTATGTTCTGCAAAGTGAATTGAAGATTGGTAAAATGTGCTGAGCCTATAGAACATGCAGCAGTATGAGCAGCACATCAGATCTTCATCACTGCCTTTCCTGATTATTCAAATTCTGACATAGGAGTAAAGACCACACCACTGCCAGGTGCCCACCAAGCCACTCTATCACTCCCCTCACCAGCAATACAGAAGAGAAAATAGGATGGGAGAAAGCTCATGGGTCAAAATTTGGCTGGTTTGGCTCAGCTGTCCCAGCTGCCCCAATGTTACTGAACAACTTATATTTCTTTAAGAAGAATCCTATACATCAATGGGGGAAGATATTGAAAAATTATTTGTACTTTAGCACAATAGTATATATTCCTGATATTTGTGGTTAATGCTTAATTTTGCATCATACAGTGCTTTTTACCAGAAATTAATGTGGCATTGTGTTAACTCCCCACATCTGTGACTATCAAGTCTCATGCCAGCTAATGCTTCCTTATGAACTTAGTGACCAATATGTAATAGTGGATGCCTTAGTTTTGAGAACAAGGATTTTTTTTGTCAGAATAAAGACTGATTAGAGAACTAAGTGTCAGAGTAGACCTGATTACATATCTGAAATACTCTCAAGGAGAAAAGATTTATCAGAAGATCTGGAACTGTATCCAAATAAGTCCATGGATATAATCATCATATATGCATGTGTTCAAGAAATGAGATGAATATGAATTCATTTCAAGAATAGGTTACCAGGCATGCATGCTTTGAGAAGAATTTCTCATACATCCATCACTGCTAGTAAAGTAATGTCAGATTTCTAATTTAGTAAATTGTTTGGAGTGGTTGTTTCCCAGTTTTCAGTGACATCAAGGTCTTGCCCATGCCCAGCGTACTGAGGAGGGGGAAGGATTGCAGAGACAGCCTTGATGCTGTGCCAGCACTGCTCATCAGTAGCCTAAACCTGGTATATCATCAACCCTTCTGTGGAAAGAATAGTTCAGACTGATTGATTCTTGGGAGTTCTTCTGTTCTTGGGGGTCGTTTTTGAACCACAACATTGAATTGTGTGTTTTTGTATACATACTACGTATGGTGGGTCCATTTATGCATATGTGTGTATGAACTTCCAACTGATACTTTTAATTATGGTTGTCTGTGATATTGTCATCATTTATCAAAGGTAGTCTCCAGTCTTCAAAGCAGTGAAAATTACTTTGCTCTTTCAGTCAAAATAAGTCTCTGAATGACCATAGTCTTATGAATGTTTTTGGATAACCTAGTGATTTTTCAACAGCAGTGTCAATCTGGTTTTATACAGTGATTTATTTAATTTACTTGAAAAACTATATTCATTTGACATGCAGTGGTATGTGATAATAAAACAAATAATTTTGGGTACATAATTAAGATTCTACTGGACATAGTTTTATTTATGCTGTACTATATCTACGTTCATTTTCAAATACTCCCATTCATAATTTTGCAGTGAAAAGTGCAAAATCCTTTTGTGTTTCAAACTAGCCTTACTGAATGCAAGAGTCTCAGTGGTATATGCATTACATTTCTAATGATAAGGCATAACTAGAAAAAGAGAATAGAATAAGTAAGGGATGTCATTCACATAAACCAGGTTTTATGCTAACTGCAAGAGGAAACATTGAACCTTGTCTGATTTATGTAGCCATAAGTGAATGCTGAATTTCTCTTTGCTTTTTTATGGGTGCAAACATGCACTCTGTTTTACTTTGTAAGTCAGAGTGTAGTATGCTTTACTTGATAAGAAAAAAGTATTTTTCATGTTTAATAACAGTATATTTTAGAAGTATATAGCTGTAAAACATGTGATGCAGTTATATTTAAGCATCTTTTAGATTTTTTAAAGCAATGTACATACACACAATCATATATATTTATTTATATAATTTAGACTTCATAAAACTCTAGGTGTCCTGGGCACATGGACACTCTCACCATTTCATTTAATGTTGTTCAGTCATCACTATTTTGCTCTAGCCACTAGGACAACCTCATTGAAAACAGATAATTGTTTTTCCCTTGTATTATAGAAGGGTGGAAACATTGGTTCGGGATTGTAGAGATTAATGATATTCAGGCAGTTTTCACACCATCATGTGGCATGATGACTGGTGGGTAATGCATTGAGCATAATTGTAACAGAGATGAAAGGAAAACCATCACATGGTTGAAACAGTGAAATGAAGAGGAACACTGGGCCTAATTTACCAAGCAGGTGGTCTCAGGAAATGGATACAGTGGGCTGGTGCCCTGAAAGAAAAGAAAATGGAGAGACTTCAAGTCATTATAATCTGCAATTCAGGTATGTTGGAACTGAGTTAAATTTGAGAATTTTATTCAGATAATGATGGAAGGGTTTGGTGAAGCAGTTGTGACATACTTAAAATAGAGGTGAAATGGAAGAAACCATTGACGAGGCTTTATGTTCTAGTTTGTGGACATAACTGCAGATGATGAATAATAAATTTAATATCCTGTGTCCAATACTTCAGTGAGTATCACTATTCTTCTTGGATATATTTACTGATAGCCTTATAATACTAATACCAGGACTGAGCTTCATAGAAAAGGTCTTAGTATTGACAGAAAAATAAAAAGAGATACTTTCAGAAATATTACTCTAAAATTATGTGATATTGTTTGTTACATGTTATTCAAAACTGATTATCCTTACTTGCTTGAATGAATGGTTCCTTTGTTAGAAAATGTATAGATCCAACCTGTAGGAAAGCAGAAGAATACATCAATGTCCTTCAGCTACATGTACATTTCAGACATTTCCAATAAACATCACTAGTAAAATACAATATATCCCTAATTATTTTTTTTTAGCAAAGTAAAATATAAACTTTATTTCAGTGCTGCTGTAAGAACAGATGATAGCTCAGGCTGACTGCCAAAAGACTGTCTCATTTGTGAATATTTTCATATGTTCAGTGTCGTGTGCTTGTTTCATTAAGAAGAATATCAAATACGATTCACTTTTGTGTGAACAGCGTTTGGAAGGCATTCCTAGAAAAGAATGAACTTTGGGATATCCATTCTGTTCACAGAGCTGCTCCTCTAGTGTTAGGTAATACTGCTGAAAAGGATCCTGCTCTCAAAGCACAAAAAGGTAAAAGTTTTTCTTGATACAATAATGTTTGAAATGATTAAATATATAAGAATTAACTTAATTGAACATATTTTGGTTTAGTCTCAGCTTCCTCTTAGGCCTTGCAATTTCTCACTGCTACAGCAAAAAGTTAAAGTCAGCCCCTTAACACCTTTCAAAGACTAGCTCTTAAAGCACTGCAGTACTACAACATGAGGATTTTAGGATGAACTATATATGTAGATTTGAGTTGTGGTTCTCAAGAGAGTGAAGGCTGGTGGTGTAGGCTTCCTACAATTCAGAATGTGGCTTAGATGTGTGTAAGAACTTGTCTTAGAGACTGTAAACTTGACTATTTTCCTAAAAATTTGATCTCAGTAGTTACATTGGCTCCTCACAATTTCACACAGGAATTGGTGGTTTTCTCTTGAATATAGTGAATCAACTCAAGGGCCTTTTTAGCCAGAAGCTTCAGTATCTGTCTATCTGTCTAGGTATCTCCTCAAAAGTCTTTTTAATAAAGCAAGTTTATTTCAATCCTGAACAAGCCAGTGCATTCAGGGCAGTAAAATCAGTTCGCTTTTTAAAGACAGAATTCAACCTGGCTGCTGTGGCACCCAGCCCAAACATTTTGCAGTGAAATGGAAATGTGCAGCAAATTTAGGTCAAAGGATTCTTGAGCACAAGCATGTCTAGTTTCTGTCCTCTAAAAGCCCACACGTACTCTTTTTTGAACTCTACTTAATCGTCTGAGAAATCCACTCACTTCTCATGCTGCTCTCTATTAGCCCTATCTCATTCCCAATCACCTTTTTTTTTCATTCAGTAATTTCTCACATCATATTCAGTTGTTTGTCATTAGCTAAGTTAGCAGTTAGCTAAATCTCAGGCATAGCTGTCTGTTTACTGTACTGCTTACTTGCCTTCATTGCTTGAATGTGAAATTTTACTGAAGGGATGCAAATACTGCTGAACAGAACAGATTGTAGCTGAAGAAGTTTCCACCTATACACAGCATACACTTCATGATTATAAGGACATTCAGCTTGTTTTTGTGAAGTGGTGCTATTAGATCAGATACGTAGAATTACCCCAGCTCTTGAAATTCTGCAGCTGTTACTGGCAGAGCAAGAGAGCTTTATAAAGCTGTCTAGCTAAAGTTTGTCAAAACAGCTGAGTGTTAAAACATTACATGCCTATTAGACCTTGGCAAGCAGAAGGAACGTTTTCTAATGGCTGCACTGAGACTGGAAGAGTAGGGAAAACTCAAACTACAATGCTGGTGTTGCTGCTGTTCTTTCTCAGCTGTTCTAGGTGCTGATGCTCTGTAGCGTCTTAATTGTCTGCTTGTCATGTTCATCTGTGACTGCAGAGCCAACATATCTGTCAGGTTTTCATTTTTCTCTCCTTCGTGATTACTTGCTTGTATCTCTGTCTGCATTATTAGAAGCACAGAAAGGTTGGTTTGGAAAGGAACTTGAATATCATCTAGTCCAAGCCCCATGCCATGGGCAAGGATGCCACTAGAACAGGTTGCCTAGTGGAAGTTGTGGATGCCTCATCCCTGAATGTGTTCAAGGCCAGGTTGGAATAATGCTTTGAGCAACCTGGTCTAATGTCTTATCATCCTCACAATAAAGAATTTCTTCCTAATATATAATTTAAATTGCCCTCCTTCAGCTTAAAGCCATCCCTTCTTATCTTGTCACTCCATATCCTTGTAAAAAGTCCCTCTCCAACCTTCTTGCAGACCCCCCCTCTAGGTACTGAAATGCTGCTGTAAGGTCTCTCTGCAGAATTTTCTTCTCCAGGCTGAACAACCACAATCCCTCACCCTGACTTCACAGGAGGGATGCTCCAGCCCTCAGATCATCCTTGCAGCCTTCCCTTGGAGCTCCTCTCACTCGTTCAGATTCTTTTTATGCAGGTGGCCCCGACGTTGAATGCGGAACTCCAGATGTGTCTGCAGAACTGAAAAAGTTGGCTGAGCAAGGAAGACATCCCACAACAGATGATTTGTTTTCTCTGCTCTGGGCTCACTGAAGTCCTATGAAGACCTGTGATTTATACAACTTTCCACTCAAGATTTCAATGGTTCAAAATTAACTTCCACAAAATTAAAGAATAAATACCTGGGATAAATTTCTTCTCTTGTGTGTGTGGTCTCATAGCAGCGGTCATTCTGCAATTAGTAAACCATTTATATTCAATGTAGTAAACATTGCTTGAAATTAATATCATGGTTTTCAAGACTTAGTCTGTTTCCTTGTTTTATGCTGCGTCATGTTTCCTGCAAAAAAACCCCAGCATGACTATGTTGTCAGAGAACTGTTTTGAATACTAGCAATTTGTACTAAGTTGTACAATTTATTTTCATTTTAGCAACATTTAGTTACAAATGTATCCTGACAACTCATAAGGTTGTGAAGAAAAGCAATGTGCATGCCACGGAGAGCTCCTTGAGTAACGTGTAAGGAATATTCAGAAAGAAAGTGAAAAAAGATAGTTAGGTTTGGTGAACTGTACCATTTGGTTTATTACTGAAGTAGATTCTATCTCTAAAAATTTCTCAAATTTGTACGGATTGTGTGAGTTAGATATTTTTAATTACATGATTGACATCTATCATTTCGTCTGCCGAAGTTTTTCTGCAGGTAATTCTGGCATGAAGCTGAAATTACAAACCTTAGAAACATAGAATATATTCTATGGAAAGTTTCATCCCAGTGGAACCATTTTAACAAATATATTTTAAGACTGTATCTATATCTGTATATATGTTCAGCCAAGAGTTTTCTAGACTTTGAGTGAATATTGTGAGGGAATATGTGTTATACCTCTTGTCTGAAAAATACTTAGGCATTGTCATTTTCTTCTGTGGGAAACAACATAATCTAGCTTCTAGCTCTCAGTTAATTACCGTGTTGTAATTAGACCTAGATATATGAATGTGAAACTGTAACTAACATAAATAGCAGTGGTTATCTGTATCTAGGTCATTCTCCCATCCTTGACACTGTCTGAGAGTGGATGTGAAGAACATCTTTGGCATCTAGTATTTTTTTTTCTTCCTTTAATCTGTCAAACTGCTCTTTGAAGCAGTCTGCAAGTCTACTACTACTTGCATCAAGTGCCTGAAGACCCATGCCCAGTTTACCTTGTGCTTTCTGTAGAAGAGGGCCACCCTTCACCGTAAACACCTGAAAATTTAAGAAATCTTTGTCATACGAGGGGATACAAAGATCTTGGCTAGAATAAAGTAACTGGACAGAGTGAGAGTAGTAAAGTTCAAGAGCTGTTAAACTTGCACTTCTGACCTAAGCTTGAAATCAGTTCAAGATGAGTGCTGGGAAATATTACACTTACCTTATACTGTGTTTTCTCAAGGAAGATAGATGTTCCATGGGATGCCAGGCTATTTGAACCTCTGATCTGACTTATAATACTCACAGGGACTATAACGTTACCACGAAAGAACATGAAGGCACTTGTTCACTATTTTGATTTTGTGGGAAACTGTCACTCCACCTGACCTTCTTTCATAACCTTTTCCAGGCTATTTTTTCGAATTAACTAGAATCATGCTTTTGCATGAGGAATTCCATATTCCATATTCCATGCTGCTGTCTTTTATTTTTGTTCTAAATTATCTTATTTTTTAAGAGGGGCATGGAAAAATCAGAGTTTTGTGACTTACTAAAGAGACAGTGGAAAATGAAGCCTAAAATGGCAGTTGGGAAGAAACAGGCTTAAATAAATGCTCTACAGATTGCCTTTCTGTCAATATTAGATAAACAGATATCAGCAACTGTTAGAGGTACTGGGAGATGCATACATTTAAAAAAAAAACCCCTAATATTAGATATGTCAATGCCACATTTATTCTTTAAGTCAGCAGGAAGTCACTCAGTAATATAATGTGTAACTCAGCACTTTTACCTCTGCCAACCTCATTATCTGAACTGGGAACTAGCCCTCAAATTCCAAGGTACATTGTATGATGATGAAATGCTTTCAGATAAATACTTACTTGTATCTAACTTTTCTTTTGATATTAGGCTTACTAAAGCAGTGGAAACTCTTTATTAAACAGTTTTGCATCTTGACTAGTTTATTCAACTTCCACTTTGGTGAAACAGAAAAACATGTGCATGCTGCCTGCTGATCTTTAACAATCCAATGCTTGCAGTAATACTTTCCTAAAATAAGGTAACACATTGAAAAAAAAAATTTGTTAATGAATTTTAATGCATTTTAATGATATTTAATACAGTTTTTTCCAGTTTCCTCTATTAAGTATATTATTTGTGTTCTTACAGTTTAGTAAGAATAAGGAAACGAACACTAGATATTCATTCCTTTTAAATCACATTTTTAAAGCATATCAGTTATACAGAACCCAATCAAGATGCCCCACTGACCTTTCTTTAAGAATGATAATTGAAGAGATATAATCTGTTTTTGTTTTCCTGCTTTCAAAAAGAAAGAGTAACTTGTGCTGTTTGTCAGGTTTGAAAGTCTGAAAGCCTGATTTTGAACCTGTCAGAAAGATCTCAGTAGAATTTCTCAATCTTTAGACAACTCTGGTGTAGTCGGAAAAGTTTAACACAGGCTTGTTTAAGCAAATATTTTCCTTAATAAAAGTAACAACATTCCAAAAATGTTTCAGCACAACAAAGCTTTGCTTGGTAGGTGCTTACTTGCCTTCTGTCCTGTGCTGGTCATGGCTGGAATAGATCATGAAAGGTGATGTGGGACTGCATTTTAGGTTTCTCCTGGAAATGGTGCTAATACAGAGGCATTTCTGTTATTGTTGTGCAGCAGTACATTTGGCCAAGGCATTTTCAGCTTGTCTACCCCTCTGCCAATGAGTTGTCTGGGAGTTCAATCAGATGTGGGGAAGGTACACTGCAAGACAGACGATCCCAATGGATGAAAGGGATATTGTGTACCATTAGGCATCATGCATAAAAATCTGGGGATTGTTGTCTGAGGGTCGCTGCTCAGGGACAGGCTGCTCATCAGTTGGCTGGCTGTGATCAATTGTTTTCATTTGCATCATTTATCTTTCTTGGCCTTTATTTCTCTAGTTTTAATTTTTCCTTTTCATTACATTATATAACAAGAGTAGTTATTGTTATTGTCACTATAACTATTCTTTTTCTATTATCAAACTGCTCTTATCTCCACCACAATTTTTCTCACTTTTACACTTCTGTTTTGGTGCAAGAAAAGTTAAGGGGACAGATATTCAAAAATTACTTATCTCCCCTTTAGGTCTAACCACTCCCATTCCACCAACAAGGAGAAACAAATATGAGTAGAAAGAAGTGGGAAAAATAGTTTACTTAAAAAAAAAAAAAAATCACAACAGACAAGAAAAATTATTGTAAAAATTACTAGTTACAAAGTTGCTGAAATCTCAAGGACTCCTCAGGAACCAAGAGAAACCAACAATGGAGGAGAAACTCCTCTTCCAAGACAGCACCTTCTGCACTGCAGAAAGACACCTAGAGGCTCTGGTGGATGGCAAGCTGACTATGAGTCAGCAGTGCCCTGGCAGCTGATGGCAGGGATAGCTTGGGAAGTAGCAGGCACAGTGCTGCCCACCACTCAAGCGAGGTGAATGCCCTGCCCTGCTCTGCTTTGCACTGATGCAGCCTCACCTCGAGTGATGGGGGCAGTTTTGGGCACCACAATACAGAGGATATAAAGCTGGACGAGATCATCCAAAGGAGGGCTATGGAAATGCTGAATGGTTTAGAGGAAAAGCTGTATGAGGAGCAGCTGAGGGTCACTATCAGGACTAAAAGAATGTAGTCAATTTGTTTCAAAGCCCTGTCAAAGGAGGAAGTTCCCACAAGATAAGCTACCCACTACAGGCACAGATCGCAAATAGGAAGGTGTTAATTTCAGGCCTACATGAAGATAAAAAATGTTGGAGTTAGCACACCAGACAAGATTCCCCTGTGCAGACTGTGAGAAAAGCCTGGATGCAACAAATGGTGGATGCTAGGCCTGGGGAGGCAAATCTGGACAACCTATATAGACAATAACTCCCATCATGGCAAGCTGTAGGAGAAGAAGCAACTGCTTACACACATGTCATTCCAAGTTGTGGTCACAGCAAGTTCCTCTCTAGATACCCAGGACTCAGACTGTATAAAAGTGGTACCTCCAGAAGAGCACTCTGAGGACCCCTACCACTGAGAAGAAAGAAGGGCTGGCAGAATGCCACAGGAACCCATGTGATGATGAGTGTGTTCTCCTGTAACAGCAGTGTGGTGGCTTTGCACCACTTAATTAGTGGTTTGTCTCAGTCTCATCTGCCTTCACTCAGAGCCAGGATTAACTAAAACAATAGAAACTGTTTTTCTTGGTTTTAGGCTTGATTGTTTATTAAATCTTATCAGAAAGTACAGAGTGTACGACAGCACTTCCAGCTACCTGCTAGAAGAGAGGAAAAATGGAGAAAAATGCAGGTGCTACAAGGTCTCTTAAGGCTAAACAGTCCAATAGAGAATTAACATCTATTATTATTTATACTTTTGACCCAATAACTAGATTCCCATGACCCTTAATGCAACACTAACTGACCAACCAGAAACTACTACCTGAAATCCATGAAGAAGAAGGAAGAAGGAAGATGAATACTGAAAGAGACAATATCCAAAATCTTCCATGTTGTCCCATACCTATTACTATACTATAAAACCTCAAATATAAGACCCATCACCATGTGAAAACACACCCTTCTAATTTACTACACACTCATGATTTTTACTTCATCACTCATGTTTAGAAGCCATCTCCAAGGCCTCAGGTCAAAAGCAGTGTTCTCCAGGGGGTCACTGCCAGAAAGCACAGAAAGCTCAAAAAAACCCAGATTTGTGTGATCCAACATTCTCCCTCCCTCACTCCCTCACTATTTCCCTTCTCCCCATACCATTTACTATTAAATTAAATCTGAACTACTGAATATATGTCATATGGTCCTCTTTGCACCTTAATGTAGGCAGAGACATCTTTTAATAACAAGACAATGATATTATTTCAGGAGTGGGATCCTAACATTATTCCAGTGGATCATAATAGTTACTTGACTTGTTCAGCTTGGAGGAGACTTACATGAGATCTCATTGTAGTCTACATCTTCCTCACAAAAGGAAGTGAAGGAGAGACACTGATCCCTTCTATCTGGTGCCCACTGATAAGACCTGAGGGAATGACCTGAAGCTCTTCCAAAGGAGGTTTAGGTTGGATATTAGGAAAAGGTTCTTCACACTGAGTGCGGTTGGGCACTGGAACAGGTTCCCCAGGAAAGTGGTCACAGCAACAAACCTCATAAAGTTCAAGAAACATTTGGGTAGCACTCTCAGTCTCCGAGGTTGTCCTGTGCAGGGACAGCAGTCAGACTTTGATGATCCTTAAAAGTCCCTTCCAATTCAGGGTATTCTATGATTCTTTTCTATGATACCAGAGCATGACGCTGGGGGTAAAACTAGAAAACTTTTAGCAGAGGTCATAAAAATTCTTGTCTTATTTTCTGTCTTTGATGATTTCCTTTGTTCTGTATACAGAGTGAAGAACATATTGTGAAAATATGTAGTGCTTCCCTGGGTTCTCCTTACAAATGTATCTCCATATGGCTTTCAAAATATGGAATTTGAGTGAAATACTTTTGTATTTGTAAATTATTTGTTTCCTTCTTAACAGCCTTTTCTGGTTAGAAAAGAAATTGCACTACAACTTATTGTATTTGTTAATTTTAAAGAACATATTTGAATTTATACAAAGAATTTTTTAGAAGGTATTAGCTGAAAAAAAATCTCTCATTTGCATTAAACACGGAGTGAACGATTACTTTTACAATTAAAGGAATTTCTTGAGGTAGTGTGGTAGAATGTGTATGACTTGAAAGGTATCAATTTCCTCCCAAAACACCAGGATAAAAACTTTTTATAACAATTTCATTTTGGCAAGTGGCAATATTTCAGAAGGGAGATAGAGAGGGTGATTGTAAATTGAAGGTTGTTTCACTGATGCCATAGACCTTCTTCAGCAAACTCTGCTCTTACTGAACTGCTGAACTACTAGGCTCTGTCTGCAGCAATCGCTTAATTATCTTTGTTTTAGGGCTGTTAACACTGGCTGGTAGAGATGGTATTTAGGATCCCAAGAACACCTCCTTCTGGAAAGATGAAGTCACACCTGATATATTTTTGCTTTTATTCAAAAACAAGGTAAGAAAGGTTTTAAGAAAAAAAAAGCTCAAGGTTCTTCTGACAGTTTTTCAGCATAGAGATGGCTTCAGGGACATAGAGAAGACCCCGTCTGACATATGGAACATATCTTTACCCTTCAAGCGGAATTAGAAGATTCTGAGAAAGCACTGCAGAATGTGAAATGGGATTTAGCAGAAGAAATGAATATTTTTTTCTACTTCTTTCCCCACTTTCCCCTTTCCAGGGAATTACATGCCCTAAATAAAGCAAGACACAAAAATATCTCATATATATACACACATACACATACACCCACATCCCCACACACACTGACGCACACATGTATACATACATATATTTATTTATATATGCACCTTTCTGTGCATATATATATATATATATATATATGCACATATATACAAAATATAATAAAATTCTTTTGTGTTTTTGATTGCCCTTTGGAATACGTCAGCTCTGTTTCCTGGTGTGCAGGCATATGTATCTTTGATTTCATATTACATACTTGCTATCCTTCTTCTCATTAGATGAGGAAACTTACCTGGATAAGAGTGACTTATAGAAAAACTTCACTCAATGGGACTGTGAGCGTGTATTCTTTCTTTATGAATTTTACACTGCTCTACTTTGATGACTGGAATATGTAGAATGATTACGATATTTTTAAAAATTATTAACAAGAAGTGTTTTTAAAAAAATCTAAGTTGTTACAGAATGGTATGAAATGGTTACTGTGAGAAATTACAGTTGTACATAATCATGTGAATTACTGTAAAGCATGACTTAGGGAATTTTTTTCTTGATCTTCTAAATCCTTTTTTAATTCCATATCCCGTGAATGCAAGTAGGCTTTCATTCTGGACATTCAGCATCCTACACAATTTCTATAAAATTTTTATGGCTTTCAAGTGAATGCAAATGTGTCCTAATGATTAATTTCTTTAGTATTTATTTATTTATTTATTATTTATTAATTATCACTTTTAAGTGGTGCCAAAAACTTGACTGTCTTAATAACTAATTATTAAGATAGCCATGTAGGTATCTTGACTTAGAATGCCTATCAAATAATTACTATGCTTTGGTGGTATGTTGGTTTCAGAGTTCTTAGCCACTACTTTTAAAAATAATTCTTTGGGTGTCTTTGATTTTCCTATGTATTTCTAAGCTAGAACCCGTGTGACAAAAGTTTGACTTTACGCAGCAATATTTTTAGGACTTCTTTGGACAGATTCAGTTAAAGCTTTTTACTAAAGCATTCTTTGTTTTTTTTTTACCAAGTTTGTGGGAAATATTTTTAAGCAACTAATACCCTATATTTTTTTGATCCTTGTTTTAAGGATTTGTTTTCCTAACTTTTAGTTCTTGTGCCTTGATCTTAGGTACATCAGGACAACTGAACAATTTACACAGTCACTTCAATTACTTGAATTAACAAACTAGAACACCACTCTTTTACTGTGGGACTAATGGACAGCTACACTTCAAAAATAAAACTACTATAATGCTCTATTCTGCTTTCATGTAAAAACCAAAGTGGACAGGATCTGATTATGGCATAGGTGATGTATGCTTATTAAATTTTAAGATAACACTATGGGAAGACAGAGCCTGCACATTTGGAGTCAAAGTCGTGCTGACAAACTGAAAAGTGTGAGGGTAAGTAATTTACTCTTCAAGAAAGGGGAGTAGCAAGGAAGAGATAATCAGGATGCAATATTCAGAACAACTGCTCCAGTATGTAGAGTATGTCCGTAGGTTTGCTTGAATTAATATCTGAGTATAAGGTACTGAATGCTGCTGTAAAATGCAAAAATCCTGCACTATATTAGGATCCTTATGAAAGCAAATTTGGACTATGGGGACTCATGAAATAATCTTTATCTCTGTTCCAGCAAATATTGTTTTGGGGTGCTGCACATACTAAAGCTTACATATGCATTGAAAGTAGCTCAGAGAAACAGTAGGGACAATTATTTTCTTAAAATTAATTATTTATGAGGAAATTTGACCTGGGAGAACAAAGATTGAGATTGTCTTCGTACACAAGATGTGCTGACTGCATGAAGAAAGAAACTGTGTTCATTAACCAGGATAACAAGTGGTGTTTTGACTGAAACACCCTTATGACAATTTGAAATACTATGAAAACATTTTAATAATAACTTTAAGAAAAATAACACTTGCAATATATAATATGTCTGGGGAACCTGTGGTCTCTGTCTTGGAGGAAGGAGCTTTCTAGGAACATTATAAACATAAATTTATAGAGAAAAAAATCAAGATTATTCCAGGCTCATTCCAGTTTTTAAAGTTCTTTGATTTTATCTCTTTTCATTAGTTGCTTAATCACAGTACTACAGAGAACACTTTCATATCTCTTATGTGTTTTGCCTGTTCTGAATTTTCTCCACCTAAGAAAAACCCAACCAACCTCTAGCACTGTGAATGCTAGAACTGGCAGTGTAATTGCAGTGCAACAGAATACAATGTATGGGTACTATATCCTCACAATTCCTCTCCCAAGATATATGCACAAGGAAAACATAAACTATCTGGCATAATGTTTAGGTGACTGTGTTGGAGCCTTCTTCTTCCATAGATTGTTTTTTCCAGTAATTCAACCACTTTGTGCATGGATTATATCTTTATCTCTGGTTCTGTTGAGAGTTCGGTACCATGCAGGTAGAGAGGGATTCAGGTCTGCCCCCTGTCCTAGCTCATTATCACAGTCACTATATTTGTGATGTTTTCAGTAAAGAAAATTTTTGAGTAAGACAGTACCAAAAAGCAAACTTTGGTGAAACTTTAAAAATTACTTTTTTTCAATTAATGTGCAGTTGCACATATAAGATTCATGAACTAGGTGGTTTAGTCTTTATAATATAACTTGATAACTGTATATCACTCAGAGCACTACCTTGATATGTCATGCGGTAGCAAGTCAAAATGCTTTGTAGAAATGTATTGGATTAGCACTGGTATCAACTAAGCTTGTATTCCCATCGGGGGGAAAAAATCTACTTTTTTGTAGATTTTGACAAGGTCTGCTTTACCCAAACGTGCACTGATTGGCATTATTTATATTAGAGTCATCTAAGTCTGAATCAAACTCTCACTAGCGATCTTGTTATTTTGAGATTTATGTCTTCCTGTAATTACCTTGCTCATCCTATTTGTCCTTTTAAATATTAAAGCTTCAGTAAGGTTTCTTCCCGCTCTATTAATTTTGGTCCTTTGTGAACATCTAAGGGCTTTCTGATACTAATATTTAGAAGACAGATAGCTAAGGAAAAAAAATAGATGGATTACTTACTTAAATTTTTTTTTATAGTGATTTTTCAGAATATTGACTGTTTAACTTATTTCTAATATCTTCCTCAAATTCTACAGGGTGGAAAACAATTTATTTTAGTAGGTATACATAATTGAAAATGCAAAATACCTCTTTTTAGATTTAATTTATTGTACATAAAGTCACCAATACTAGCCATGGGATTTAGAAAGAATGAAAAAATTAGTTCCAAAACTATGCCTATTAATTCTGCTTCACATCTGAGCAGGGAAGTAACTTCCAGACAGTATAGATTTTTTAAATTATTATTCTACCTGTGGTCTTGAGGATACCATATAAAATATTAAAATTTTTGCAGGATTAATTACTCTGTGCTTCATCCTTGTCATGGCTTAAGAAGAGCACTGCCAAATTTAGTGTCCCTGATACCCCTTTCCAAGACTCTCACAAGCCAGAAGATGCTACCAGTCATACCTCCGTCATGGTTGCCTCCTCATCCCTGCTGGGGCAGCTATTTGTTTCTTCCCTGCCTGGGGCTCTTGATCCACTCTGGGTGAATAGTTTTGCTCCAGCATTTCTCCTGCTCTTTTGTCCATCCTTTCCTCGAGTATTTATTTTTTTCTCCCTTCCCTCAGCATTTGTGTCCCTCCTGTCCTGCCACTATGGCATGTGCCTTTGTTTCTCCATGTTCCAGTTCATCTAATGTGACTTCCTAGTGTCTCCTCCTGAATGACCTCCCGCCCTCACATTGTTTCTTTTCCTCAAACTCTGTAGGTTTTCTCTTCATTTGCTCCTCTTTTTAAAAATGTTTCTGCAAAGGCTCCACAAACTCCTCTTCCTGGGTCAGGTTTGGAGCATGGTATGACTGTTTTGTTCATAGAGGAAACAGCTGGAACTGTGTACTGAAATCTTATGGTTCATGGCTTAAACATTGTTATGAAGGACTTTTGCCCGTTATGGCAAAACTATGTATAAAGAAGCTGTGCCCACTGAAGTCCACTCCTCCCTGAAGATGCCTCCTAAGGCAACTTTGGACTGTGAGTCAAGTTGCCTAAGGGAACTTAAGATAAAGTTTACACTATTGCTCGGTTATCTCAGATCTAGGAAAAAGCACAGACAAACACAATTGAGGGAGAAGAATGCATCCACAAGAAAGAACAACCCAGCAGCTGTGCTGAAAATCATCCCTGGCTGGGCTAGGGGTGAAGGAGCTTACACAATCATCTACTGAGGCCAGGTTTGCAGACATTCCACACAAGCAAGGGGAGAAGAGGAGAATCTTGTATGTGGCATAACCTCTGGTCAGAGAGAGTGAATGCTCATCCTTCCTTACACAAACTGGCTCAGCTCTAAAACCCCTCCACCCCATGAAGGCCACATCCATGGGACATTCACATGAGGTAGCTCAGCGATGTCATAATCCATCAAATAACCCCAAAGCATCCCCCAGGCTCATTCCTGAGGCCTTGCAGGACAGCACTGCACATGATGCAAAGGGATGCAACTGACCCTGAGACTGGTGCAAGAGATAGCATCAAACTTGCCCCCCACCAGGGAGGTACTTGGGCATTCCCACCTGGCCCAAATGTATATTTAATCCAATGGGCTCTATGCTTTTTGCAGGACTGTTATTACCAAGAAGACTGGATGGAGACAATGAACAGGATGCCATTTATATCCATGAAGTGGTGATATCTTCCACTTTCTTGCCCCCCACCTCTTTTTCTATTTCCTTCTCTCTCTCCCTTTTTTACTTGTTTACTGTTAAATAAAATCCATACTACTGACTTTGGCATACAGTTTTGTTTGCTCCTTAATTTAGGCAGAGGCATCTGTCTAAATACTCCTTCTGCAGATGCCACCCCTTCTGCACCCCACTACCAACATCTTGACTGCTACACTGTTTGCAATATTATCTCAGTATGGGACACTGTTAATATGCTGTTAATTCGTTCATAAGATGATTTGTGTTGGCTTGCAAGTACTAGGTGAAAGTAAGAACTTCTCTCTCCCTCTAAACACTACTTTCCCTGCTCATCCTCTCGTCTGTTATGTGAGAGCCTTAGATTTTTGCTATTGGGTTTCTTGAACTATTTGTGTTAATTTTTTAGTTTAAGTTTGTTGTGGGTTTTTTGTTTTTGTTTTTGTGGTTTTTTTGTTTGTTTGTTTGTTTGGGTTTTTTTGTTTGTTTTGTTTTGTTTTGTTTTGGGTTTTTTTGGGTTTTTTGTGTGGTTTTTTTTTGTTTGTTTTTTTTTTGTTTTTGTTTTTGTTTTTGGTTTTTTTTTGTTTTTGTTTGGGTTTTTTTTGTTTTTGTTTTTGTTTTTGTTTTTGTTTTTTTTTCCCCAGACATCTAGCATCCAGGTTTTCAAGCATGTGGGAGCAGCAGGGGGACAGTGAACTATGGCCCTCCTCCCTATTGCTTTGTAGCTCCAGCTGCTGTGGCTGGCACGAGTGTCTGACCCTGCCATACCCCTTGGCTCCTCACAGACTGCACAGCTCTGCTGCTCTGAGAGAGACGGGAAGAGGCCACAGGAAGGCAAAGCATAACTGGGTGGTGGTGGTGCAGAGCAAGGGAGAACTTAAACAATGTGAATTAAATGCCATAGTTGTAGGTATGCATAGTAAAAAATAAATTTTACCTGCCTGGTGTATTTCTGTGATAGTATTATCTGCACTTAGTGGCTATTTATTTTGATGTTTTGAGCCTTTATTCCATTGTACTAGATAATAACTGTCTATGTATGTGCATGTACGTACCATAAATAGATCTTTGCCTGAAAAACTAGAACATAAAGTATTTAATATTTATGATTTGATAAAATATTGCTACTTCCTCTCAAGTTTCTCTGCTCTTCTTTAAACAAATGTGACTAATGACTTAAAAATTAAAACAGCCACTTCCTACCCCAACCCATAATTGATGGCCTATTTAAATGTTCGAAGAATAAGAAGTTTAATTTTAAAAATAAGAAATTAATGCTTCAAAAAAGAACATATAAGTTTAACTGTTTTGTTGTGGTTTTTTAAACGTATTACAGAGAAATAGCTCTAAAAGAGGTATTAAGTCTTAAGGGAGTTCTACAGAAACTCTATGCACCACTACTGTATTTCTGTCACCAACTGGATTTTTATTCATGGTAGAGTAAAAGGTCTTACTTGCTTACTCTGGAATTATTTTTTGTTTCCTGATAGAATTAACCATATAAACAGAGCAAGAAATTACCATTCTAGGTAAATGAATTAATTTTAATGTCTTTTTGTTCAACAATTGTGTTTGTAAAGCTGAAGGAAAGTAAGGTAGAATAAAATATTCTTTTGCATTCTATATCTTAATGTACTTTAAAAATGAATTTCTAAAACAAATAAAAAGGAAAACAAATTACAGATTTCATGCTTGACAGGCAAAATACCTAAATTTAGTCAAATTCATTCATGCTCATATTACATGCATTCACTTATGAACAAATCGGGAGTCCAGGAATGGAAAATCTGTTTATTTTACAGCAGTCAAATAGCAAAAAAATCATGTTACTAAGAGCATCTGGTAGTTCAGATGTACTTGATCCCTAAAAACTAATAAAGAAGAAAAATAGTCTCCTACTTGAGTGCTAATTCTAAGATTACATTAACTCAAACTAGAGAGGAAGATCAATGTGTCTTGAATGTCAGTAAATTGTCTTTCACAGAACAAATTCTAAGTAATATAGAATAATTAAAAATTATGTGCTCAGATATTCAATGAGAAATAGAAAGGGAAAGAATGAAAAAGGCAACTGGAGATTTTCTGATAATGAAAAAATAAGTTTATTTTATTAATATTTATTTATTATTTATTTATTTATTAATAAAGCAAAGGGCTCTGATTATTATCTGTATGTATATATATACATGATTACATTTCTGATAAGAAAAATACAGTCATGGACAAGTCGTAAGACTTAAACATATGTTTTAAATGAAACATATTCATATTAAATTGAAGAGGCATACAGGCTGGAGCTAATGTGATAAAAATCATGGAATAAACTGATTTGTTTTGGGATAGAATATTGAGAATGAGGAAAAGAGAATAAGATTCTAAGAAATGATTCAATTATACTATTCACATAATCCTGTGAAACTTGAATAATTACCACATAATTCAATTTTTCTCCATAAAAGGGTTGTCACCATTTTGCTTGCATTTAGCAACTATTTATTAAAGACTTATACTTTGATTTACTGAATTACAAGTAATTAAACATTTTTATTGTTGTTGTAATTATGAATTATTTGTTTTGAACAAAATATGATGTTCCTGAATTATAATTCTGTTGAAATTTATGAGAAGTCCTGCTACTTTTTTATAATAGCTTTGAAAATATGTTTTCACATTCAGTATCTTTCATCCCTCAATTTTCAATATATTTTGCTGATTTAAAAAACTTTTGATAGTTTTTGCAAATAAAGGCGCAGAATTTGTGAAGGTATACTAGTAAAAAGTAATTGAATTCCGAGCTAGTAAAGTTGCATTTGTGTGTTGAGTTGTTATGAAATTTAGACTAGAACCTCACTTTTTAAAAGTTTATTATTGCTGCTGTGCAGGTAATGAGTCTGTCACTAAGACTGTTCATTATTTCGGAAGTGAACAGAAAAAGCGAGTTGAAGCTGTCGTAGTATTAACTATACATGAGGATCTTCCAGAAAGTGTATGCTGTCTATGCCCTCATTCAAAATGTGTATGTGTTGCCACTTTTTTAAAAGCAAGGAGTTTGCAATGGCAGCATCACAAAGAGGAAGAGGAAGGGTCTTTTCAAAAATATTCTTGAAATGGACTAACAATTGCTTACGCAGCATACATGCTACCTTCTTTTCTCTAAAAATTTTAGTTCTTACTATAATATAGTAACATTATATGTGCCATGACAGCTGAAAATTAGTCAGTGTATCAGTCACATGATTGTAAGAGCACCTGCCAATAAAAAAAAAAAAAAAGAAAAAAAAAAGGAAAAAAAAGAGTTAGCAAACTTTTCTGTAGCTTTATGTTGACTCGTGGTCAGTACAAGTACAGAGGAGGATAGGATTGTCTCTTGGCCTGGAGCAGGGAGGAAGGTTGAAGCCTGATAATGCATGGCAATGACTTTACTAAAACATTTGAAGTAGCAGTCGATTACTTGAACGGGAATCTTTCAGTATTCATGCTGTGTCACATCTATTGGAAGTAAGGTTCCTCAGGATGAAATTGATGAAAAATGTATTTTAGGTTGAGGAAGAGAACAATGATATGAAGAATAAGGATGTAGGAAAAATCTAGATCAAAAAAATAGAACATAAAGCCCGTTGTGATCCATATATATATGCCTAGTATGGCAACTTTTCTGTGCGTTATCAGATGACAGACCAAGTAACTTAGGAAAGATATGCAATAGAAGAAACTGCAATGTTTTCTTATCCATATCCTGGCAACAGAAATTTTCATTTTATTCTTATGTTACGTGGATGATGGCTTTACTTCATAGGAGCAGAGAGCAGTCATATCAGATAGAAGTGACACTTCTCTGGAAGGGCAAATTTGGAAAGAAAGCATAATGTAATAATCTGACAGTGCCCTAGTATGAACTGTGCAAATGCCAACTAGAGACTGTTGATGGACAGGAGAACACACTGCCCTTTTCCTGTCTTTTGTCAGCTGTTATCTGAGATGTAAGCCCCTTCAGAACATGGTGAAAAGAAAATTTGCCAATATTAGTGTTATTTAATGTGCCATGAATATCTTATTTGTTTGCATTTACATAAGCAGTTGTTTTCTGATGATTGTAACAGTTTTCAGTTGAATATGGTTTCTATTTTATTATGTTTCTTATGGTCTGTAATAGAGAAAAAAAATGAAGTTTAAAATACAGCTACTTGTTAAGAGTCTTATAAGCGACAAGTTGTAAAGTCCTATCTCAGAGGCAGTAGCAGAAAGGTTGTCTATGTTTTCTAATATTCTTGCCTAGGGACATGTAGATATTTCTCAATTAGAAGAGGTAAAATAACAATGACTTTTGTCCCTTCCCTTTTTTTTTTTTTTGTTTATTTTTAGTTAATCAAAATGTATTGTGGAATCTAGGAATGTATAAAATGCTGTTGTCCTAAGATACAACACTTTGCAACTATTTTATACATTTGATAGCACATACTTAGTAGAACAAATTTAGTAGGCGATAAATTGAAACAAAAACATCTGTTTCATAAATTCATAAATTAGCCATTTTATGTGATGTGGAATATTTTCTTCCCCATAAGATGAATTATGGCTTGTCTGTAAATCAGTGTCCAGTTGTTCCACTGAGAAGTTTTATCACAGATTTCAACCTGCACAGCAGTTCTGTATAGAATCACTGTTTTAGCACCTTTTAATATCTGTTGTGGTTAAGTTTAGGTGAATGCAGTGCACCTAGGGGGGGTTTTCATCCCCAGTCACCTAGGTAAGAAGTTGGTGCACTCTAGAACAATGAGCTCACAGTCCCTCACAGGTGTCAGAGCCCTCACAGTCTTTCAGATGTGAGAAGATGCTGTGGATGTCCTAGCCCTGTGTCCACACAATGGTGAGTCTGGGTCCATGCTCCCAGTAGGCACACGCACAATATCCAGACTCACTTTACCACTAACACATCAAGACACAATTATGATTTTACAGGCATCACACACACATGAATAATGTTCACATAAATGTCAAAAAACACCTGAAGAGAACGTCCTGTTTTCTCACCACTAAGTTTGCTAGTAATTCTGTACTGAAACATACCCACGATATTTCATATGATTTTCCTCAGTCAGCTAGAACCTAGGTCTCTACTTGGCTCAGTATACAGTCCTCAGAACTCTTGTTCTATTTGCTGGCAAGTCCAGATTGAAGTGCTTTTATGTCTTGCAATGGAACTGGGTGAGGGTCTGGAGCACATGTCTGATGAGAAGCACCTGAAGGACCTGGGGGTTTTTAGCCTGGAGAAAAGAAATTAAGGGGAGAGTCATTGCACTTGCTACCCTGATTCCTGTTAATGTTCTCTTGAGTTAGTACTGATGATTTAACAATTTTGGCCTTACTGCTTGTTTCAACTTTCTTAACTGGCATGGTTTATTTTTGTGTTGCTGTGTAAGCGAACCTGTATGTGTGATTAAAAAATAATGGCCTTTTAGCCCTTTAACAATTATTTCCCCCCTCAGTTAAAGTGAGCTGAGTTCACACAGTTGAGCCTCATGAAGTTGGATTATATACTGAAGGTGATAGTCAGCACTGAGTGGGGCTTGTTCATTTTTCTGCTTTATTAATGAAGGTATTAGTTCTTTGAAAATAAAACTGCCTTGGTTTACCTAAAGAAAAAGAAATATAGCAGCATTTATGGACTTGATTAATTATAAATAGTTGAAACTTCTCTTCTTTAGAGCTAAGGAAAGTGTGATTGTGTACTGCATGCAAAAAGGTTCACTCACCTCTTTCTTGTAATTATTTTGTTTAAATTAAAATGTCAGTACTTTGTGATTAAAAAGCTGTCTGCAGGGAATGTCTGAAATAAAAACTTTCCTTTTCTGTCTTCCTTATTTTGATGTTTAGCTTTTGCTTTAAGTTTTAAGGTAAAACAATTAACCTTTAAACAAAAAAATAATACTTAAAAGACAGTGAGAATATTCTCTGGCTTCAGTTTTCTCTGTTTAATTAGTTTTATACACTCCCACTGGCATAACCCTTCAGTATCCTCACTGCTGAGGTCTTAAGGGTGAAGAAGCCATCAAAGAAGGCATGGAGAGACCATCATGACTCTTGCACAGAATGTAAAAGTCATCACTCTTTATGTGCTAGCAGTTCACAGTGAGCCTTGTAATACCATAATGAACTATTTACAGTTACGTGATATTTGTTTATATCATCATGTAACATGTGATTATAGGATACCTTCTTTTGAAAGGAAAACTAATCCAAGTACACAAAAAAATTAACTAACTGGATTCTAAGGTGTTTCCATTCAAAAGATACTTAAAAAGCAGTTTTGAAAAAAACCCAGGTAGATTTGGCTTTGCTCTTCTTGAGTGTCACATTGCCTAAATAGGATACAGAAGCATGTGCAAAATAGTTCTTTATTTTTCTTCATGTTAGGTAGTTACAACAAATCTATTAATTTACATTCTTTTAACTGTTTTTTATAAATAAAGTTCTAAAGAACAACTTTTGGAAACTTCACCCTTCACCTGCACAGTTCAGTCAAAGCTATTGTTAATATGCTGGAGTTGTAAACCTTAAGTGTAGAAAGAAGTCAGCAGTGCTAAACTCTTTGTTGTTGTTGTTTTTGTTGTTTCTGTTTTGGTTTGGTTTGATTTTTGTTTTGTTTGTTGGTTTGGTTTTTTTGTCCACTGTTCTTTCTACATTGCATTCGTCATTCTTCCAAAAAGAAAAAAAGAGAAGGGGTAACTGGAACATGATGGTTAATTTCTATTGCCTTAGTTGACACAGGGCAATAATAGAGAGAGGTGATATAGAAAAAATCGAAATATGCATTCAAATCAATAGTTTGTCTAATCTCAGCCAAAAATCTCTTCTGCCATGTAATATCAGCTCTGCTTTACACTCCTACTTTTTTGTAGGTCTGCAAGATCATTGAGTTCCATTGTCCACTACATTTGGCTACCTAGATGACAGCTTCCTTCAGTGGGGAAAATCGAGGTGACTTAAGCAAATGGGACTAGTAACATGCTTTACTTCCAAGAGGACTTTTCATTTTTGGTTCCTCCAGTCCTTCCTGCTCCAGGTTGATGGATTTTGCCTGGCTATGGAGTGCGGAGGACAAGCTAAATTCTCCCTTCTTTGTGAAGGTATTCAGATCATTATCAAAGGTGACATTCATCATCCCAGAGGCTGAAAGGTCCATTGAAGCCCTTCAAACCGATATGAAAATGTCTTTCAATTATAGGTCTCCATCTCTCCTCCTTGCCCTGTAGCTTAGCTGATCAAAATGAGGGCAGCATTTTCAAGCTGTGCTGTATGAATTTCTGTTCTGAATTCTGTAACTGAAGAAGTCAAACTCAGCAGGCTTCACCAGAGACAAGCAGAGATGAATTGTGTTACAAGATGGCAGATTGCCCTCCTTCCCATCTATATTATTATAAAATAACCTTCAAATATATGTTTGAAAAATCCTCTTACTTCTGCCTTCAAGGAAGTGATATTATCGATACAGACAACAGAAAATGAATGCTGCTCTTCACAGTCAATGATTTCCAAAAGATATAGATAAATTAATGAGGTAATACAAGAAAGAAAATTACTTAAAAAAAACTTATTAAATATCCTTCATAGTATCAAGGCTGGAATCACTTTGTGATCTAAGTAAGTAATTCTGAAGAAAATTCAAGTTTAGAGACTTATGTTACCCATAGAAACAGGTAATAAATTTACCAACATCCTTATTGCCCATAAACATCTGCTACTTAGCTCTAGTCAAAACAAAGTTCTTGAGGCAGCAAAGGAAACAGCTGCCACATCAAACACAGTGTTGATGTTGCAATGAATTTTATTGATTCCCTTTCCTCATGCTAGATATAACTCTTCAAAACCTACAATATACATTTGCCTGTTCAATAATTTACATATTAGACTTGCTTGTCTATGTGAAACATAGTGTAAATGCAAGGAAATCAGTATATTGACTGGCAGAAAGTTAAGCTATATGCTTCAACAATATATTTGATAGGAAAACCTGTGTAAGAAAAAATTGAAAATTTTAGCTGATTTGATTGAATATAAACTTTTCTTATAACAGTGACCAAGTCAAATATTTTTTAGTGCATACACTGACTTTTTCTTGAAAATTTCCTGAATTGATATTTTTGGTCTGTTAAAAAAAAGTGAAATATTTGCTTCTTAAAGTAGGTTGTTTTTTTCTTGGAAGTTGTTATTCACATATGAAAGATCCAAAAGAGCCACAAATAGAGAAATAAATTATGAGCATTCTAAATAATCAGTCCTTTTCTGTGTTCATAACATACAACACATTTCCACATTCCCTATAAAGAGGAAGCTGAGTGCAAAGTCATAATCATAGAATTCAAGCTGGCAAGCACAATATAATGCTAAATTTAGAACATATTGCTTAGATTTTTGTCCAGTCAGGTATCTGTCTGATCACATATAATCAAAAGAACCTAAAAAGTCCCTTTTTATTTTTCATTGTGTGTGTCAAGGGAATTGGTAGGATACTGTCACTTTCTACCTTTGTTAGTGTATTTGGAGGAAATATATTACCAGATATTCCATTGTAAGGATGGAAAGAGAATTATTCCCTTCTCAGCATTCTTTTGCTGTTCAGAGTGAAAATCATTCATTAGTCTCATTAAATAGGAGGTGATTCCTCACTGATCCCTCAAGCCAGACAACAGGCATTAAAATTCAGCTTCTTTTAAGAGTAGAGAAAAGCTTTTTTCCTAAATATTTCATAAGAATTTAGGGGACAAAATCTAATGTTAATGCTTTTAGAAAATTATGAAATTAAATGCTCATGCTTCATCTAGAAGGTGGAGAAACTTGAGCTGGTCATGGAATTTGAGTCTGAGGAATATGTTCTCTGTCTGGGAGACAGAGCTTTTCTTTTTCAAATTATTCAGTCTCCAGAGTATAGAATCATAACAAAAAGAGCTGAAAGAAAACTAGTTAATCATCTTGCCTCTCTTCCCCCCAGAGGATAATTTTTCTGAATGCTTCTCAAACCTTCCCTCTTTCCCCTCCAAACCTCCTTATTTGAAATTTCATTTTAATTGTCTAAGGCCTAGAAGGCAGAAATCAGGAGAAGTAATGGAGCTTCTGTGACATCTTAATATAGTCTCATGAGTCCTAGTTAAATTACAATAGTGTTGTAATCTATCCCCCAGAAAACAGAGCATAGACCTGCTGTAAAGATGTGTTTGCATAAGAATCAGATGTTTCTGTATTTTGTATGTGAATTTGTAAGCTAAAACTTGATTTTTCATGGTGTATGAAACTACTCAGTGGAGCAGGAGCACTACCTATAAAATTTTTCCAAATACATGTGGATGTGGTTGAGGGAGAACCATACTTTCAGCCTTTGAAGTATGTAAACATACATCTTTAACAAACCTCTTCACATTTGTTCCAGTGTGCTAAGCTAATCAATTGTACTATGGGACCTGAAGAAGCCTTTGAAACGTGGCTGATTGACCCATGTTAATCTCTTGGGGACACCTGTCTATGGGATTTAAAATCAAGACCCACTCTGTAATTCTATGGCTAATTTCAAAACTTATTGGGCTCACATCCAAGAGATACTGTATTGTGGAATCACAAAAGTTTGGATGTCTCCAATTCCCACAGATGAAAAACCAGTACCTTGTTGATGTGATGGAATTTGAATCCCTTGTCCCCACATATCTCACAGGACAAAAACATATAAAAAACCTGAGGAAAGAAGGTAAGTTTACCTTTGTTGCATCGTGTTATTTTACTGCTATTTTCCTTTGTTAGATGGTTTGTTCCGTTGTTTGTACCCCCACTTTGTTATCGTCCAGTTGCCCTAATTCCCGCCTTCCCCTGATCAGTCAACCCTAGTCCCAACACACCTTCCAGACTGTTCCCTGTCCTTCTCCCTAATCCCCTCCCAGGCCTATGCCAATCCCTCCTAGCCCCTCCTATCCTTCCAGTATTTTCTGTATCAGTCATCCCCCTCCTTGGTATATATGATTTGATATTACATATGTCTCCCCGCCTATGTTTGCCCCTGTTGGCTGTGTGTATAATTAGTCCCGCCTTATGTTACACCCCTAAGTTGTAGCGATTGGTTCTGTATTGTACCCTCCCTTGTGGGAGGTCCCCTATTTAAGCTGCTGCACGCCTGTGTTCCTTGCTTTTTTGGGTTCCCTTCCCTCATGCCGAGTTGTCTTCCCTCGCTTCCCTAATAAACCCTACCCTGGAACCTGAAAAGGTCTCCTCCTCATTCCTTTTCCTCCCCTCGGACATGGACATTGCCGCAGTAAGGGCGGACAGCCCTAGCTGGGCTCCTGCTTAGAGAAGCTGGGAGACAGCCCACTCTCGGCGCTGGTCTCGCCTTCAGGGCTAGCTGGGCGAGTCACAGCAGGGTGGTGAAGGCGAGCCGCGTCATACCTTAATGTTCTGAGCTCTTGAAGGTTTGGATAGTCATTGACAAAATGAGATGTCTATCAGTCATGAGAAAATTTGAGAGAAAATGAGGTTTTCAATATACAATGTACAAACTATATTGCAGGAAACTGAGGTCACTGCAATGCAGCATTCTGGCTTGATACTCTAATTTATCTCTCATTTACTCTTTCCTCTACGAGTTATCTTTGATATTGTCAGTGAATGTTGTTATCAACAATTAACCTAAACCAAGACAGTGCCAAAATAATTTTATATGCAGCCAATTTACAGAACAAAATAGCCTATCTATTTTCACTGAGAGTTTGATGTGATGTGGAAAAGTAGTTTTCTGGTTTTAAGTCTTTTCATTCTTAAAGAGAAAAACAGAACAATACAGCAGAAATATTTACTTTATTAAGCCTAAATATACTTTTTTGCAGGGAATATATTTTGGTAAGATTTTTCTGGAATAACAAGATCACTTTTGCTCTCCATCTCAGTATTTGCACTTTGAAGCAATAACTGGGCTTTAAGAAAAAACTGGCAGTTTTCTAATCACAGTGAGAGGTCATGATTCAAGATGCTCCTTGAAAAAGGCAATGAATCAAAATTTTATTGCTGTCTTTTAGACTTCAAACAATCTTTCAATCTGCTTAGTTTTTTAAATGAAAGTTGTAACTATTTTGTGTTGCTTTAAATTTAATATCCATCTTAATTTCCTTAGATGCACTCAGACATGGTATATATGCTTTAGATGTGGTCCATTCTGACACTTTGGAAAATTGAAAACATGATGGCAAATCCCCAAAAACACAGTTCCTGAGCTCTTCTCCAGACTTTTACAGGAACTGGAATGAGGCAACTATCAGCATTTCAGCAGAGCACTGAAGTTCTTAAAAATAACTCTGAATAGTGCCGAATGTGTCTCCACTATAGTCTGCTTCCTAATTGTCTGGAAGGTCCTAAATTTATAGACCTACTTATATGTATAATGTGTGAGTTTATATTTGGGCACATATGTACACACATATATTACATATATATATATATGCATACATACACACATAATAGATATGTATATATAATGTGTATAACCTTTATCTCTTCCCATGGCCACATTGTTTCTGTTCAAGTAGTTTGCTTTCATGGTTTTTCTTAGTTCTTCAGTTATAGTTATTCTCTAGAAGTCTTCAAATATACCAAAATTTATTATCATAGTACATAGTGCTGAATTTATATTTCGTGAGGCCAGAATCACAAAATAGCTATGAAGACAAAGTAGTCAAGATAATACATGGTTATTTCTTATTTACCAGATTTGTCTTCTATGGTCCTGAGAGGTATCTCTTCAATGCTGGTCTGCATCAACCATCTCCATCTTATGTTTAGCAACCTCACTTTCCACACATTTACTTATCATGTTTGTTTACATAAACTGTCAGCAGTCCATCACAGTGGCCTTGAACCAATCTGTCTTTCTTAAACTTTTGTCATCTATCTCTTTCTTCATGGTAGTCTGGAGTCTTCCTCTATGTTCTTTGCAAAATTTTGCAGTCTCGGTTTGAGATGTGATGCTATGCTGTCGTTTATCAGGTCAACATTTTACTGTGGTCAGGTTTACTTTATTTTTGCTTCTATATTTATAACTTACATAAGAAAGTAAGAGACCAGAACGACCTGAAAAGACCAAATAATACAATAATATAAAGAACAGAGCCAGCAAGAAAAAACTCTGACAAAACACAGATTCCAAGTTAGAGCTAAAGCAAATGTCAGAATACTTGAACACTTTGTACAGTTGTGTTTTATTTATACAGGCTTTGGCAATGCTGCAGACCACAGAGTCACAGAATATGTGCTAAGTTGGAAGGGACCCACAAGGATCATCAAGTCTAATGACATTCCATGTGCCTGAGAGCATTGTCCAAACACTTCTTCTACTGTGTTAGGCTGGTGCTATGATCACTGCCCTGGGGAGCCCGTTCCAGTGCCCAGCCATCCTCTTGATGAAAAATATTTTCCTAATATCCAACCTTAACCTCGCTTGACACAGCTTCAGGCCATTCCCTGGGGTTCCTGGGCACCACAGAGCAGAGATCAGTGCCTGCCCCTCCTCTTTGCCTCATGAGGAAGCTGCAACTGCAATGAGGTCTGTTCTCAGTCTCCTCTTCTTCAGGCTGAGCAGACCAAGTGACCCCAGCTGCTCCTGACACGGCTTCTCCCTGACACGACTTCTCCCAAGAGCCCACTCCGCTTGGGCTCCCAACTAGCTCCAAGAAAGCTGTGTCAGGAGTGGCTTCTCTCTGGCATCACTCTGGAAACCTAAGGAGAGGTATAGCTTTCGCTATAGCAAGGGCAGTCCGTCGAGGAGAGACAAAGAGGGTGGAAGAGACCTTTCACAGTTCCAGGGACACAGGATTTATTGAAGGGACGAGCTGGGTAGAGGTCTGGAAGCTGGGAGAGGGAACCGGAAAGGCGGTGAAACAGGCTGTGCAGGGACTTAAGTCTGGGGGAGGTACAAGGGGAGGATACAGAACGCTGGCCAATTGTGAGTAACGGGGGGAGGAACATGAGGTGGGGAAAGGAGAATAGTAAACCAATGAAGGAACACGTGGGTGGTAGCCGGGGTACAACATCGAATTGCATAACAAGGACGGGATAACAGACTTAGAACTTTCCAGAACAATGGGAGAGGTTAGGGAGGATTGACAAAGCTTTGGGAGGAGATTGGGGAGATGAGCAGGGAACAATCTGGAAGGTAGGAGTGGTACAAGGTTGAGGGACAAGGGGAGAGGTTGGAAGTGATTGAACCATTTTACATAAACTTAGGGATGCGAACCTTAGAACAACTCATTCAACATAAAGGAGAAAACAAACTGAAACAGCACGCTGCAACATCTCCCCAAGTCCCTTCACTGTCCTTGTTGCTCTCCTTTGGACACTGTCTAATAGCTCAATGTCTTTTTTATATTAGGGCACCCAAAAGTGCACAACAGGACCCGAGGTGAGATTGCAGAAGTGAGTAGTAAAGCTTATATTGACCACAATATAAGACTCATTTATAATAATCAATCCCCTTAAAAATGTTTCTTGCAAGTGCTTTGGACACATGGCAATGTGAACTACAAATATAGCTAGTTCAGAACTTCTACAGAGTTTCTATTCAAAGAATTCTAACTTGAATATGAATAGCACACAATTCTATCTGGACTTCAGCAACGTAGTATTTTAGTTTGATGAATTTCCAGAAAAGCAAAAATATGGGGACATAGTTGGTCAAGGCCACAGAATATGGGAATACTCCTATAGTGAATATGTTCTATTTTACATTATAGAGGATGTGAAGATACTTTTTTTTTCCTTGATTAGTATCTGAGGAGGTATCTGAGTTTAAATAACATTCTGCATAACTGAACTCTAAATGTTATTCATGTTTTGTTAAAGACTGGTTAGTTGAGATGCCAAATCATACCTGGGGTCACTAAGAATTAATTTGATGAAATTATAAGGAACCTAGTTGTAAAGCCCCACAATAACAATGCTGGTGATGTGAGGTGTAGTAGTGTTAGATTAGATTAGATTAGATTAGATTAGATTAGATTAGTCTAGTTTATAAATCTAGTTAATTCACCCCTTTATCCCGTAAAATAACTTCTATTTCTTTTCATGTGTTCTAATGGCCTGTTTGCATGACTGTACCTCCTTTGAATTAAAATCTTCTTGAAAAGGGAACAAAAACAAAAGCTACATTTAAATATTCATTTGAAAATGACATTTCTTCAGGGAAATCGATTATAATGAGCAATGTTTACTAAAAGCTTCTAATATAATTGGTTAAACATAAACGATTGGAGAAGTTCCTAGCTGCACTCAGCTTCCAGCTCATTTTCTAGCCATTAGCTCTTTAACAGTAGGGGTTGTAATAAAAGATCAGTCAAATAACTACCACTGGCTTGTATCTCTCACTAGATGCAGTATAAAATATTTGTTTCAAGGCACGAGTAAGAACTCTGCATTTTCTTTCTGTTGAATACTTTTGTTAAAGCAGTAGACATCACATCACAACATTTATGTACATAAAGTTAATAAGTCACTCATTTTCAATGTCAAAAGCCACTCAGTGTTCAGATGTTTATAAACTGGAAATTTGATAATCAGCAAAAATGATATCCCTATGTGTCATCTGATGATTAGTGTTGATTGCAAACGATGTTGTTTAGAGTGCAAATAATAATTTATACTGTGGGACAATAAGAAAGTCAGATTTATGTAATTGCTGTGGAGCAATAGTGTATTGTTAAGGCAGCACGTGTATATAGTATTACACATAAGTGTATGTGTATTGGTATTTATTCATATATGCATGTTCGGGTACAAACAATTCCTCAGGACTGTGTATTTGGACAGCATGTTCCTATGTGGTTGCTTATATTTTTCTTTCAGTTAATTGGGCATGCAAAAGCTGATGAGGCAAAAACCCCAACAAGTTACAAAATCCCTCAATGGAACAGACAGCTGAGAAACATGTCTATGAACAAGAACTTAGGATTTACTTCTGTTTCATTATATTCACTCTCTGGTGTTCCTTTCCTTTTTCGTTCCATATTCTTTGAATAGACTAACTTTTACTTCATTGAACAAAACTGTCTTTGAGGTCAATGGAATGTCTCACCATGAGAATGACTGCAGAACTCTTTTGCTATCCATAACATTTTTATTTACTGGAGGGTGATTAGGCAGCAACTTTTTGTGTCTGCTTATAGGGTAAAGCTCGTTGTAGCCTTAGAGGTCTTTTAGGGCTCCTGGCGCTGACGTTCCTGAATGATTCCTGTGTAATTAAAAAAAAAAAATCTAAATTTTAATTAAGAACACTGCCATCAGTATAAAATCATAATAAGGTAATTCATAAGTACATCTTAGATTCCCAGAGTCAACAAGGTTGGAAAAGACCTTCAAAGTCATCAAGTCCAACCTTTGACCAAACATCACCACATCAATTAAGTGCTATGGCACTAAGTGCGATGTTCTGTCATTTTTTTAATGACCTGCAAGCATGGTGACTCCACCACCTCTCTGACCAGCGTTTTCCAATCCTTGACAATCTTTCATGAAAAGATTCTTCCTGATGTCCAACCAGAACATCCTCTGGTGCAGCTTGAAGCTATTTCCTCTTGTCTTGAAACTTTTTCCCTGGGAAAAGAGGCCAGTCCTCGCTCAGCTGCACCCTCCTTTCAGGCAGTTGTAGAGAGTGATAAGGTCACTCCTGAGCCTCCTTTCCTCCATGCTAAACAACCCCAGGTCCCCCAGTTGCTCCCCATCTGACTTATTTTCTAGACCCTTCATCACCTCTCTTGTCCTTCTCTAGATATGCTTCAGCTTCTCAAAGTCTTTTGTGAGCTGCAGGGCCCAGAACTGAACACAGGATGCAAGGTGTGTCCTCACCACAGTGCTGGCCACACTGTTGCTGATACAGGCCAGGATGCCATTGACCTTCTTGGCCACCTGGACATGTTCATGTTCAGCTGCTGTTGACCAGCACCCCTAAGTCCTTTTCTGTCAGGCCCCTCTAACAGCAGCTCCACCCTCAGCCTGAGGAGCTGCCTGGGGCTATTTTGACCCATGAGCCAGCACTTGGCCTTGTTGAACTTCATAGAATTGCCTCTGCCCATCTACCCAGCTTGTCCAGGTTCCACTGTAGAGCCTTCCTACCCTCCCGAAAATCAACACTTGATGTTGTCTGTGAACTTATGGACGATTCTTGGATCCCCATCATGAATGAAGGTATTAACCATCCAGAAAGTTAACCCAATGAAGACAGCACCTGCCCAAGCTATAGGCTGCCAGATTCTCCAGGATAGTGCTGCATGAGACTGTATGAAAGGCTTTGCTGAAGTCCAAGTAGACAACTTCCAAAGTCTTTCCCTTATCCACTGGGCGTGTCACTGAATTATAAAAGGAGATCAGGCTTGTCAAGTAGGACCTGCACTTCATAAACCCATGCAAGATAGGCCAGGTCCCCTATCTTGCATTTTAGCTATCAGTTCCTCTAAAAACCTTCTACCTTTTAAAACCATGGAAATTTATTTTTCTTCCATATATTGTTGATGCAGTAAGTGCATTGAAACTAAGAGCTTATGTCGGTTAATATTCAGATGGTAATATAACATCGAATTTAATTACATAAGACAGAAAATTCCTGAGCCCTTTCAACATGACCAGAACTTCTGTCCTTCTATGCCTGTTATGAGCCAGGCTGTAATGGTTGAACTTCAGCACAGTATACTGACATTCTTGACGGTATGCTCAGCTACGTAGGAAATGGGATAAATCATGTGGAGAAATCTCAGATGATTAGTGATAACTGAATAAACAAGCTTAACTCTGTTTTGTGCTTTTGCTTACTTGAAGATAGAATTTTTGTTCATTTATCAACTTGTTTTAGGCAGGTGATACAATGTAGTGTTTTTTACTCTCAGCAGCCTTTTAGCAGCCTTGTAATCTCTGAAGCAATGAGTTTCCATGGATACTCATTTATTCACCCAAATTCCTAATCAAAAGTGTCATACGATCCGTAGACATTTGCAAGAGTTTGCATTTCATACATGACTATTTGTAAAGCCCCCTTTTAGACACAGATTGCATTCAACAGAAGTGCAGGAACATGTTTTCTATCCTAGAAGCAAAATAAAGTAATTTCCTCAAGTGACAGAGGAAAACTGGATCATTATTGTAATTGAGATCAATGACATCTCTGTAAAAATGAAATCAAAATCTGTCTCTAGTCTTCAGCTGACAGAGTGAGCTTGGAAACTCTTCCTCCAGTACATTCTGGTGGTTGTGGACTGACAAGTGCTTGGTTTTCTTGAGTCCCTAGCTGGTTTCCTTCAAGTACAGAATTACTGTACTTTGGATTTTAACATCAGAGGGCTGGTGTTGTAACATATTTGTAACAGTACATTTTCATTAAAAAAAACCCGCACCACTACCCCCCCTATAAAACCACAACTTATGCCTCTAAGCATCAGTTCTTGCTGGTTTTTTTTTGTTTTGTTTGTTTTTTTCTTTTGGTTAAGGAAAAGCCCACAGGGTGAAAATGCTTTGTTAAAAATGGGAACAAAACCCCTCTTTTTTGCTAATAATAATTAAATAATATTTGTAGTTCTTCTAGGATCAAGAATATTTGTTATCATTAGAAAGTTTCAACTCACTAATATGAAAGCTGTTATAACAAGTTCTTTCTGATGAGAAAGGGCAAAATTATTGACAAGGTCATTGCTGTTCCTTAGGGAAGTCAGCTGTCCATTCTCAAACATCTCCATGTGTGTGCCAGCACAGGTTTTTTTGTGGCCATGTGAAAAGCCAGATTGATAAATTGATCTGAGTCAGAAAAAAGTTTGGGGAAAAAATAGATTTTGCATGGTGTTTTTCAGACCTTTCACTTTGTGATCTGGTTTGTTACTGTGCAAGTATCTGTGTTGCCTAGCAATGTATCATGTCAAAAGGCAGAAAGAGGAGTTTGTGAGACTTAGGTGGAAAAAATGTCTGATACACTGCGAAATTCTAATGAGATGACTATTGAAGTCTATATGGCAGCCTTCAGAAATAAGAGGCATCACACTGCACTTAAAAAAAAAGCTGTTGTTTGCAAGCAAAAAACCCCATGTTTGCAGATTCTAAATTTAAGAACAGAAACTGAAAGCATGTAATCTCTATCTGCATAGATAACATTGCTTGACGAGAAGACACTATCTGCAATTATACAGACATCAATTGCTTGAATTAATATATTCTCACAATTTGGAGGTTTGTAGTTTGTCAGTTTTTCCCTCTTATACAAAACCTGTCACTGCAGATTCATTATTTATACCCTTTTTTTTTTTTTTTCTCAGTGTTCTTTGTCTGTAATTACTTTTTGGCAAGCATGCCACTTCAGGTAAAAATATATCAAACACACATATGGGCAGTCCTTTTTGACTTCCAAATGCAAGTATTGTAATATTGATACCTTTCTTTGAATGTAAGCTCTCTTAAGGAATGATCTTCACACACACAAATTTCTTTCTTCTGTAAACATCTCTATTTCTTTCATGTTGTCTGTTCATCAGTCAGACAAGAATAATACTCCTCTCAGCTTCAGTGGGTTATTTCCAAGCTTTGATCAGAAAGTGAACACTCTTTGCTGAAATGTGAAGCCTGCCAAGGCTTCTCGTAGTAAGACTGTTCTGTTCAGAATTTGCTGGTTGCCCATGCAAGTGTGAGAGCATATTGATCAGTGCAAGCACAGTGGGATAACTTCAGCATGAGAACAGAACGTAATGGGAAAGCTTAAATTAAATTTTTTTTAGGGTGCACAAGGAAAGATACATAACTATATATATATATATATATATATATATATATATATATATATATGCAAACAAAAATAAATCACTTGTTTATTTGAATGCAGTGTGAACTTACTTGACTGCAAACTGAATAGCAGTATTTGGTAGTTGTCTCCATTAAAGGAGAGCTGTGAATCTACATAATTTTGCCTTTTTTTCAGAAAACAGAAAAGTGAGTGTATGTTGAACATGCAACCAGAATGCTTATCTTGCTTATGTTTGAAAAATGGGATCTTGTGAAATTATTCGATAAAATGGACAGCAGAAACTAACTATGAAAAAATAAAGCTTCCTTCAATAACATGCGGTAAGGTAGCACTGGGATTAATAACTACCCTTGTTTTTTTTATTTCCATGCTAATGTTAAACTTCAGAGACTGTCTGAAAAATAAGAGAAATTCTACAGAACAATATATTGAAATTCCTTCAACCATTTTCTGTCTGGTGTCCAAACTGAGAGGACTCTCACTTTTTCTGTGTGTGGCATGCCTAAGAGAGATTAGATTAAGAATAGAAGTTTATTTCAAATGCTACACTTAAAATAAACATTTCCAGAACTCCCATAAGAAATTGCAGAACTTACAGAAATACTCAACAAGTGGAAAGGCATGGGTCTACTAAATATATTTCTTTAGTCTAGGAAATCTTGAACATTCATAGTTTTTCTACCCAAACAGAAAGATTTTCTCAAAATTTTTCTCAAATTTCATATTTGAATTCAAATGTTAATCTATAGCTTCATAACAGAAGGAAAAATAACTGATATCAAAATGCTCAAACATTGGGGGCAATGAGTAGAAGGGAAATGGATACAGAGTATTTGATTTTGTTTTCATTTTTCTTAAACTCTCATTGCACAGTTCCAATTTTTTATTCCATGGGTATTTCTGATAGCTGAAAATACAAAGAAATCTTTATTTCAATCAGTAATGGCTGTTGAACCTTAGCTTTCTACCAGTAAGTATTCTACAATGTTTTTGAAATATCACATCAGATTATCTTCATAGTTTCTCTATCAAGTTTATCACTTACATCAACTTTAGACTTAGTCAATGGCACTGACTCCACATAATTTCCCTTCTTGCCCATCATATGAACCTTCCAGGCAAGAGTCATTTCTACAGAGGAACAGATTTTGCTCTTATCAGGTTTAAATTGCTGAAGTTTCAAACAGAGTTCTGAAGACTGATCATTCAGTCTAGCTCTTAATTTTTCTCTGGAATTCTGGAGTTGAGTGAAAAACTCTAAATTTTTAAGGCATAACTGACAAAGTGGACTGTGATTAGGACAGCAGCCTGAACCCATCTGTAGTAAAGTACAAAAGGCATGTAAGATTCAATATATATGTGTTTTCTTTCACTGAATTCTAAACCTCAGTCTTATAGTAGTTGCTTGTGGGAATTCCTGAGGCTCGAAAGAAATGCCTATCCTTAGCCAAATATAAGAATTTCCTCAGCTGAGGTGATGGAAGGCTTCTGCTTGTCTTGCAGAATCTGTAACAACATGTTATTGTACTGGAATATATCATCTCTCTGTGTTTCCATTGAAAAGGCAAGGAAAGAAGCTTCTTTGCACTGAATAAATACAAGAGAGAAAGGAACTAGATGGATATCAGAACCCTTTTCAATTTTGTAGTTCTTTAGGTAATCAGATGCTTTTGTACCCTCTTTCTCTTCAGTGAAGTTTTTAGAGGAAATTGTTGTCACTGATAAAGGATGAAACATGTTTTCACTACCAAAACAAATATTTTAGTCAAGTTACTTTTTAAGTAACTGGGAAGATTTAGTGTCTTGTAATTCCTGCAAGGGAACATTAAGAAAAGGATAAAGGACAAAATTTAGAAAAAATAATTTTTTTTTAAAAACAAAGTAGCCCTCGTTATTCATTCTCTTATGTATGTGTGGAACACTGGGCTTGCTCTGGAAAGGAACAAGTGAAAGGACTATGTAAAAAAAGAGCCAAACACCAAACAAACAAACAAACAAAAAAAAACCCCAAAAAAACAAAGAAAAAGGAGAGGGATGATCCGGAATTTATTGAATGCATAGTTAATGTTTGATAAGTCTAGGCTGACCTCCTTTTATGGCAGGCAGTGTTAGAAACAGGGGGTTAACAAAGTTGAAACAGGCAGATTTCATCTCTCTATCCTTGCATATTTAGATCAGGATTAGCTGGTGTCAATAGAATAAAAATATTTTTTTCTTGGTGCTGAGGGGTTTAAGAACATCAGGTGTTTCTAAGCAGAGTTCCCACTGCATTCCCCACAGAATAAGCCAGTCATTTGTTTCTCAAAGGGATGTTATAGGAGCTTTTCTTCAACTAAGGGTTGCTGACTCTATTAACAAAACAGTTTTTTGAGGAGAGTGATTATTATGTGAGTGTATTTAATAAACAGTGGGAATATAAACTGTCAGATTTCATTAGCTGATCAGTATTCTATTTTGACTAGTATTCTTATGGATCACTTGTGAAAGAGGAAAAAAAAGTGGTTGATATTGTGTTTGAATCACTTTTCTTTAAAGCAAGATAATGGAAGGTGTTACACTCAAGAGGTATAGAAAAGTGGGAGTCTTCAGTAAGGACCCACTACTCCTATCCCTCATCTGAGTCAAGTCACATTTTACTGTAGTTAAGGACTTAACTCCCAGTAGATCAAATTAAACCAAATATATTTGAAAAGTCCCTTTTCCTAATCCTGAGTTTATTCAATTTTCCTATCACCAAAGGATAAGCATTATGGACTGAAAGCTATATGAAGAGAGGAAAATATTTAGATTTGTGCTTGAATGCAAAGAGATCATTTGCTCTTCATAGCTTTCAAAAGCAGGTGATACTTAGTAGAAAATTTGGGCACAAGCTGTTACATAAATGAGAATGTTAATGATTTTATCACTCCAAAAATGTGAGAAAGGTAGTGATATTTTTCTCTGTATCTCAAAATATTAGTCTGCCACAAGGTTTAAAGACAGTTTAACAGGTTGATAAGGAAAAACTATATCTCACTAACTACTGAATAGATTAATTTATTATCATAGATAAAAATCACCTTTTTAAAAATCCGGTTTCATAACCAAGTAAGAGGACAGCTACACAATGCTAGTGAGAGGCAAATTTTGCTTGCAGCCTCAATAATAGAGAAGCTGTCAATACTTTGCTTTAGAAGACACCAAGCAGAGACACAAAGAATGTGGAATGCAGGTTAGAAGCTGATTCCATGACTCATAAAATGTAGTTCTAGTGTAGTTTCTGTAACAAGGTTTTTACCTGAAAATGCGAGATTATTCCTTTAAACTCCTTTGTGGCTGAGTTCTTAGGTAATACCTAGAACTTCGATTATGTTCTTCAACTCTCCTTTTTGCCCTGTTATGATTTCTTAGTTACTAACAGCAGTTCCATACAAGTGGCTCATCTTTTCAACATAGTCTTCTTTGATTTATTCTCAGTTCTTACAAAGGGAAACACTAGCATCTGCATGCCTTCTGAGGGATAGAAAACAGATCTACAACAAAGCAGTTGTATGCATAGCAACTCTGCTTCCAGATCCCTGTTTTAATTTAAAGAAGAGATTTGAAGGAACACAATTGCAAATGACTTTTAACTGTTCATGTATTGCATTAATTTACTATGGTGGATTTGTCTTTCCATTTTTTTTCCCCCAGTGCTTGAACTCTATGCATTCTCTTGTCTAATGACTACTGGAAAGTACTTAGGTAGCTAAGATGACTGTCTATCACTCTTTTACACCTGTGGTATCAAAATCCACGGTGTATTTGCTCCAACACCATACTGGTTAAGAATACACAGAAGTTAGGAAAATTACATTGGTTATAAATTGATTAAAGAAGGAAATACCATTGGAAGATGAAAAGTCTCTCTGCAGCGTTTGTAGCTTAAAGCTGTTTCTCCACATGTGAGTTTCTGATTACCCTAGGGGGCAAGAAATCCCGTGTGTCTTTTAAAATTCATTGGCTCAATGATTTTGCCCAGTGATCACTTTAAGCAAAGGTCATGCTTTTCTTTGCACTGAATTCGTAAATAACTCTGATAATTCCACAAGCTGTCTCTCCTCATCATCTCCTCCCTTTTTTACTATTTTCTACAATCCTATGTTACTGATTGTAGTTTAAGTCATAATACAAGGGACAATAAAATATGTATATGTGCAGTGTTTGCATATATATATGCATATTCTAAAAATAACCTGTAAAACAGTGAGGATCACTTGTCTTGTGTATCTTATTGGGAGTCATCAGTCATCAAGAGTTTTGCCAAGGGTCCAAATGAAGTAAATCTTACATTATTAAAATTACCTCAGTTTTTAATGTTGGCATTTGGAATGTTCTTCTCAGAGTACCCATAGATTAATTCATATGTAGGAAGGGGTTGAATGAGAATATCCTGAGTTTTTTACAAAAGTCTTTGTTGCTGTACTGATGAAAAAATTGAGCTGTGCAAAAAAACCTAGAAACCTTAAAAATAATAAAAATTATTGGTTTAGTTGCTTTGCTGCAGGCTATTAAAATAGCAGCTTCTGAAAAAAAATCAGACTTATTTTACAATGAATAAAATGAGGTGGAGGCAACTGAGAAATTAATGTACACACATTGCTTAAATATATATATATAGTTATGTACATAAATGGACAAAAACATCCAGATAACATTATTTCCTTGAGACCTTTCCTTAATATTGTCCCTCCAGTTCTCCTGGGTTGAATGATTTATTGTCAGAACAACCCTAAGTATAGTTTTGCTGGGAATTCTGGCCAAATTACAATCTGATAAGACCCCTGAATGAACTTGAGAGCTGCCTTGGATCCTGATATGATGTTGTGCTGCAGTTCACTTGGCATATTCCTTGCAGTGACTTTCAGGAGGAAGTCTAGCAGCTGACACCCATCTACATCTTTGGTGGCAAACATTTTCTAGAAGCAGCAGAACTCTTGAGAAACTCTTGTTAGTTGGTGATTTGGTTTTTCATTTATATCATTAAATAAAGCGTTAAAACCAGTGTGAGATTTTCACTGACAAGTGTGTTTCTTCTGACAAGAGAACTGTTTTGTAGCTTGTTTTATCTCCTATATCACATCTGTGTGAATAAAATTTCATTACCAGCTAGAAGAAATGAAATAAACATACTGACTAAAACGCATTGTGCAGGTAAAACCACACTAAAGAAATGTTGGAAGAATATTAATGCTGTGTAGAAGAAGTGTTATCACACAATTAATCCTGATGTTAGAGTATCCACTACAGAGATGCTGTATACCTACAGAACTCCTAATACTGCCTGAAGCCAAATAGATATTTTAAGTGGCTGTGAGATCAATATTTTGAACTGCACAATTAGATGACCTACTCATCAGCCCAGTAGGGCAAAATTAAAGAGTCAATGCAGGTGACTATATCTCCTTCAACAATAGGAGCAGAATGTTCCTGTTATTAAAAGTCTTTGCAAATGTTTATAACCCCTAATCCTCTATTACCTGCATCAGACCTTGCCACTGTGGTTAAAACAATTAACATGTATGTTCTTGGATGCCAATATTTAAGTTGTGCTTTAAAGGTCCTGTCAGTTCAGTGTGTTTGAGCAATCTCTGCCCTCACCTCTTCCTCACAGATTTTGGTCAGAAGATGAGTTTGGGGAAATTTTTCAGCATTATTTGCTCTTAGCTGAAAATCTACAAAACTTGTCTTTTCTACACCTGCCACACCCAGATGCAGGTATTTCATTTTTATTATAAAAAAGAAATCTTGTTGCACTGAAAGTTAGGCCTGATCAGTGATGGACAGAGTTGCTGGTGCTGTCAGATTTTTGACAACACTTCTCTGACAGGTATAGATTTGTCAGATTACTTCAAGTTGTTTAAATTTTAAATGTAAGCATTTTAATGAGTTAGACCATTTATTAAGATCATATGCCCTCATCTGTTACCAGTTAATGTATTTTAAAGTAAAATCAAAAGACTGAAGATTCAGGAAAAACTGGATTTTACTATTGTTTTGCAGATAACACTGCAAAAGAAAATAATTAAAAATCTTAAAGTTAGTAGTTTAGGAAGATGAAAGACAGGAGATGGACTCTGATAAACACTTCTATGTGAGAAAAATTGTATAGGAGAATTATATACTGAAATATTTTTTATATAATTCAACATTTTGCTATATGCTCTATTTTGACTTATACCGTGTACAATACATGTTTTTATATATACTAAAATAAATAGCATGTATTTTATATAAAGTATAAAAGCATTTTATGTACTTAAATAATTTTATATTTTTCTATGATATATTTATATATTTTTCTTAGTTTCTAAAGTCATAAGCACCAGGTAGTAATTCTTACTTATTGCATGAATCCTATAACAATTGCACAAAGTTGAATAGTAAATTTAAATTGTAAATAAATTTATCATATGAAATGCAGGGATTTTTATGGTTGGTTTTACTTATTTGTGTTATGTATTATTTAATATAAATTTATATTTTTATAATGCATATTAATTGTAAGTATTAAAGCAATAATGAGCATTAGTAAGAGCTGATGATATTGAGGTTAGCAGAAGCTGTCTGCAAGCAATTGTATGTAAAGATTTTATTCTGTAGCTTATTCTAGAAGGAAAGTTGTTTAAGATACCTTTTGACTTATTTTGGTATCACTTACATATTCTCAAAAACCTCTTTAAAAGTTCATCCTTAAGATTCATCCATTTTAGCCTGGATTTCAGATTGGAATCTCCAGGAACAGTGCCTGGATTGTGAACAGGAAACCAAAAGTGCCATTATGATATAGTTTTAAGCTTCCCAGAAGGATCAGCTTGTAGTTCAGGATTGGCTTGGTAGACAAAGATTTATTCCCAGCTCTGCCTTAAAATTGTTACGTAATCTAAAAATATTCTGTAGGAGACAGCTTTTTATTAGTGGAGTTTATTGCATATGAATACTCAGCACTGGAGATGTTCAAAACTAAGATTCATCTAAAATACTGGTTTTTGCCTCTTAGTTTCCTCATGTCAAAAAGAACTTTATAAATACCACAGAAATGCAAATCGTCTATTTATTCTTTTTGATTGAACATCAGATTTAACCAAAGTGTAGATGTTTAAATTCTGAAAGCCCTTGCTAGCCAAGGTTGGTTTTGTTTTCAGGATTCATCCTCTGCATCATTTGATGAACCCATCATACCATATGTCTTTTTCCTTCAGACCTAATTCCTTTTAAAGCAGTGAATTTTGCCCAAGATTTCATATTCTCAAGGCCAAGCCATAGGAGGGGCTTTCAGCAATCTAAAAATCTTTGTGCCTCTCCATTTTTTATGTACACCCATCCTTTAAGGACATGTATAGAGGCCGTAAAAAGTTTGAAGAGCATAAAATTTTATTGTTTCCCTTGTACAGATGTTTTGCATTTAAGTAATCAATTTTGATTTTTTTTCTGTGAGGATCAGATGTATTGCACTTATGTGTGAATGTGCAGCATTTAAAACTAGATTTGGCATTTAATCACAAATTTTTGGTGTAGACTTTACAGTGTTTGTCAACACATTGTTAAATCTATTGCAACTCTGGGTATCAAACCATCAGTCCTGAGCATCTGAAAAGCTGCCCACATGTCAGAGAAGTCAAGTCTGAGCAGGCAGAATGAAAGGGAAGTCTGGCATAAGGTAAGAGTAGCAAGTTGCAAACCCCTGGGTCTTGTCTCATCTGTTTACATAGATCAAATTTGCTTTTTCATGTATAACAGTCTAAGAGAACGATGAGGAAATAAAAAATAATCTGGACTGTGTGGAGAATGGAACTATATGAACAAGTCCAGAGGAGACCAAGTTGATTAGAGGGATGGAGCAGCTTTCCTATGAGAAAAGGCTAAGAGAATTGGTATTGTTCAGACTGGAATGGAAAAGGCTTTAGGGTGGCATAATTGCAGCTTTCCAGTAACTGAGGGTGCCTACATAAAAGATGGAGAGAAACTATTTACAAGGGCATGGCAAGACAAAAGGCAATGTCTATAAATTGAACAACAGTAGGTTTAGATGAGATATTAGAAAAAAATTCTTATCTGTTAGTGTGCTGAGGCACTGGAACAGGTTGGCCAGAGAATCTGGGGATCTCCATCACTGGAACTGTTCAAGGTCAGATTGGATGGACTTCTGAGCAACCTGGTATAGTGGAAGGTGTCCTTGCCCATGGCAGTGGGGTTAGAACAAAATGATTTTTAGGCTCCCTTCCAAACCAGGCCATTCTATGATGTGATCTATTCTCTTTTCCCTAGGATACATTAACATACATTACCTAGCATATTGTGTCGGTTGAAGTTAACACAATAGATCTAGCGACTTCCCTTGCAATATTAAAAGCCCTCGAGATACAGTTGTGGGTGGGGGGAAAGTGAGGTGTGATTTCTCCCTTTTTCCTGCTCTGGAGTTCATTGGATAAAATGTCACTGCTGTACCTTCCTGTCAGTGGCAAAATCAAACAATCGGTTATCGTCAGAAATTCACTGACATGGCCATAAATAGCAGGCAGGATACCACAATGTTTGTGTCACAGCTGAATGCCACTCAAAAGCCCATTCAGTGGAACAGAGCATGGTTTGTTCTAAGCCTCAGCTGGAGAAGTTCAGTCACTGCAGTGGGACACCAGCCTTTCAGATTTGGGAAGTCCATTGTAGCCTGCTTCTCTGAAGGCCAAAGCTTCATTAAACATTGTTAGCTCATTACTAGTGGAACTCCTCAATGATAAGTCTTGCAAACTGAAGGATTTTTAATTTTACCTTGATAAAAGGCATATTTTTGGAAATTGAAAACAGACAGCATTAGGATCTTTGAAACAGAGACAAAGCCAATATGAGTTGTGGGTGTCACCTGATATGAGAGCCTGAGCTGCCTTCTCCCCTGGTGGGAAACCAGGTGAAAAGCAACATTTTTTTAAAGCATAGATTAATCTTCTTAAGGTGTAAAAATGGCATAGGTAACTCAGCTGGTAATTGCGAAGTATATGCTTTTGCTTATAAGCGTGGTTATTTCATACAAACAAAATGTGGACCAGAATATTAAAAAAGAAGCCATTATATTTTATTATTTTTTTCTTATATTCAAAGGTTGTTACTATTTGTGCAATCTATTTAGGTACTATCCATAATACTCTCCAAAAAACCAAAATAAAGCAAAAGAAGTAGTTTCTGCACGTGTCAAAGAACTCAGTAAATTATTTTTTCCATTTTTCATGTAAATTCCTAATGATTAACTTTTCTGCACTTTTCTGAAGTATAAATAAAATGTGTAAATAAAGGTGAAAGTGAGAAAATTTACTGCAGCTTGCCAAATTTTATATTTGGTACATGATTTGGGATTTATTTTCCAATTACACTGAAGCATATTTGTCTTCCATTTTGATGACTAACACAAAATAGAAAAGAAAATCAGTATGAAAGAAAACGTGGCTCTAATGTCACAATATATGGGTTCCTTTTTCAAGATTTCATTTCTCAAGTAATTCAAGATGGATATGTGTAACTTAGATCATTATGTTTTTCTAGCTTAATTTAAATAAGCAATTATTAAGTCTTCTGAACTATTCATGGCTCTTGTTTCCAGATAATTAATTGTCACACATAGTTCAGATTCTTTTTATGCAAAATGTGTATGCTTAAACAGGAGTGCCTTAGGAGATATTCAGGATGAATACAAGGTTTTCATGCTTACATTTATCAAGAAAATTATGGAGGCACATGTTGTGAATGAGAGAATTAGGTATGTCTGTATAGGATCAGATAATACTTATATTTGTAACTAACGATAAACTAGCCTGACCATTATTCATGCAGTACAAATATCCATAAGGCTAGATATTTTCAACAACATTTAACTAGAAATTTTTGGCAGGAATCGCCCTTAAGGGGAAAAAAAGCAAAACAACACCAAATCTTTCAAATAATTCTCTCTTAGTAGCATACAGGTTTTGAGTGCTGCTTGAGGGAAACAGAGACAATAATGAAGTTACAGATTTCATTATTATGACTGTTTGTCCCTTTAAGAAAAGAAAATAAAAAATAGTTGAGTCCTCTTGCCTTGGGTCCTGAACCTCTCACTGACAGATGAGGTTACTCGAAAATATGAGTCATTTAAGCGTAGGTGAAGCAGAAATAAGAAAAGAGTTTCATATAACAATGGCACTGAAACACTTTTTAGTGTATTCTGTATTTTCCAGAGGGTGCAATTTGCCACTTCAGTTCTAAGCTGGTATAATTGAAATGGATAGAATCATATTGGTAAAAATAGCAATGACTGTATTGTCAATTATATGCAGTCTTCTTAAAACTTCTTCAACTGTGAAAGTGATCTTTGAGAAAACTGAGCCTATGTTGTCTATTTCATTTGAAAAGACGTTGGACAAGATAGAAAACACTCACTGAAATTAAAACAGAATTTCTGTCTTCCGGGCCTGCTGAAAAAAAATGAGGGAGGCTTCCCATATTGTATGTCTTATGCAAAAATATGCGAAGTAAACTAGGTAGTACTGGTAATTTGGTATCTGTGTGTTATTTGAAAACCACTGTACCTGAATGTTAGGGTGGACATTTGAAATTCAAATTCAATTTTAAATTTGAGTGGAAGTTAATGAATGTCTTGAATGTTGATTTTATATATCATTAATGCATCTTTAAAAATTATTGAAGATACAAAGTAGTGAAGACTGATACAATTTTTAGAAGGTGACATAGATCACGTACATTTTTATACCAAAATAGAACACAAAGCAACAATTATTTTGTATTCAAGAATAAGATACACACAGTGGGTTGCCGTGTTTTGATAATTTTTGACATTCTTTTGCTATTTCAATTACTATTATGTAAACCTTAATGTTCAGCATAAAAAACCCTCCAACTAAACTGGATAAAATTAAATGGACTACTCCAGCACACTTGGGTGAACTTCAAATTCCTTTAGAGCTGCGGTTCTAAAGCCTTTGCACCAAAAACCTCAAAGGGAAGGCATTAGATTGGATGGCAGCAGTGGTCCCTGATGTGATAATAAAATTATAATTTGATAGATAGCTACAGGAAATCAGTCCCAGAGCCATGAGATATGCCATGAGGCACGTGGCTCATGGCACAGTGTCACCCTGAGGAAGTGATAGGGTGTCAGGTGGAGGCTGGATGACCTTTATCACTGCAATCAACCAGGGTAAAGAGGGAATGATGCTAAGATGTGATGGTCCTGTTCAGTCCTCATGCAAGACCCAGAGTCTATAAATCTGTTACTCTCTATATATTTCTTTTAAAATAAGAAAATAAAAATTGGCTTTCCCCATGCCCTTTATGATGGCAGTGACAAAATACTGGACTAGAGTCACACCTCCACTTCTCCCAAAAATATAAATTGACATCTAAAATTCCCAGTGGTAGAGAACGAGAATGCATTTACTTTACAGAAAAATTGATGGATTTGCTTTTCTCACCTCCACAAAGCAGGGGTGACTCTTTGGTAAGATTTGTACCTCCAACCATGTTTAAGTATACCTGGGAATACCTTTGTATAGCTCTATGCATTTATATTTTGCAGGTCTAGTGAATTTATTGCCAGCAATATATAAGAACCTGTAATCTCTTGCTCAAAAAAAGCCTGCACTGCTGGTAAATCTGTGTTTGTGAAAATCTTGTTAAACTCAACCAGACATAGTGTTGAAATGGTTAACTACAGTATTGGTGAATTTGCGATCAGATCATGAATGAGGCCAACATAATGATGTAACCCACACTGCTGCTGCACCTGGGAGCACAACCAGAATTACAGTGCCAAGTTGGTTATAATCAGGAATTATGCCTAGCCACATTCAACTCCTTTGATTTCTGAGGCCCAGCTGGAAAACAAGGTTTTGGAGGTTTTTTTCTGCCAAATTGTGATATGCTTAACACAACAGTAGCCATACAGAATACTGCACTAAATCTTACGGCCCAGATTCTCAAGTAAGGAGGACTGTGGTTTTCATTGTCATCTTTTATATGCAGTCTGTATTCAGCTCCATAATGCCAGTCATGGCAGGATTCAGATTAACTGCAGTACACTGGGGTGCTTTTCCAAGACAACATTCCTGCTTAACTGTCTTGGAGACCATGCACATTTGATAGATTATGTTTTCTAGATGTTCTTCAGTAAAACCATCAGCATATTCTTGATCTTGATTTTTATTCTTGATCTAGGATCATTGAATAATGATCATTGAACATGTTGCCTGATGAAAATACATCTCTACACAGTAGCAGCTCATTAAGAGAATATATGTATATGTAAGGCTTTTTCATCTATGTGATGTTAATATAAGTCTAATTGTTACAATGTCACTGGTATACTGAAAGATTTCTTCAATTTGCTAAATTTTCTTCAGATGACAGCTGCATCTTCCCTTTAATCTTCATTGGAAAGACAGCAAACATGACAGGACAGTAAAAAAAGACTGCTTATTTTATGGGGCATGCCATTTAAGAGGTTTGGACGCCTCCATGTTCTACTTGGTAAGATGTTTTACTTGGTAAGAAAAATTTGTAAGTAGCATTAGAACAGTCTTGGCATGAGTATGAACAACAGTGTTAACCTATATGCCATCTAAAAGAAGTATGAGTCACTACCCATAGGTTTAAATTCCGTTTATGATGCTTCCAGTAGATAAGAAAGAAAACACCTAGAGGCAGTTGTATGAAATCAGGGATAAGAATATATTTTCAGTGTTGTGTTGTTCAGAACGTAGAAGACTAGACTTCAGTGAGGACTCACTGCCCAGTACCTAAAGGCAGCTTATAAAAAGGAGGTAAAGGGACATTTTATACTGGGAGATAGTGATAAGAAAAGGGTGACAGTTTTAAATTGAAAGAAGGTAGGTTTAGAATAGGTGTTGGTAAGAAAGTCTTTACTGTGAGGATGGTGAGACACTGGAAAAGGTTGCCCAGAGAAGCTGTGGATGCCCCATCCCTTGAAGTGTTCAAGGACAGGTAGGATGAAGCTCTGAGCAACCTGGTGTAATTGAAAGGTGTCCCTGCCCATGGCAAGGGTGTTGATGTCAGATGATCTTTAGGGTCCCTTCCAATCAAATCAATCTATGATTTTATGATTTAGTTTCTGCTACTTGAAGTGTGATAGTGAAAACACTAGAAGTGCTCCTGTGCTTATAAAAATAATAGAGATTGCCTAGGTATTAATGACTATATAGCATAATTTTATACTGCAGATTGTATACATACTTTAAACTCCAAGCAGAAAATTGTGCACTTATCTTCAAAACTGTATACCCTAGCCTAAAGAAAGCATGTTTCATACATGTGTATATATTTTGCCATTTAAGACATACAGCTAATTACAGCACTCTTTCTCTGTCAGATTTACAATTGAATAATGTTTTCCTGTCTGGGAGGAGATGCATGGTCTCATTACAAATATGTTTCTGTATATATTTATAGATATGGCAGGTATTATGCAATATGAAGACAGGGAAAATGAACACATTCATAAATTAACTTCTATTTCTTTGTAAGATTTCTTGTCTTCTCTGACTTGATGTGCCTCCACCAGACAAATAAGTTCCAGTTGACTTGTTAAACAAATGCATCAATATCACAGCCTTCAAATCCACTGTCTCTTTGTTCTGATAAAAGTCTAGTGAGCAACTTTGAGTTATTTTTGTTCTCATATCCCATCACAGTGCTCTGGAAATCAGGAATGAAAGAGTCATTTTATTTTTTGCCTCTGCAATAAACCAAAAATGTTATCTCCCATTTCTTCAGGGACAAGACAGTGCAATTTCTGTTTTGTAAAAAAAAAAAAATTAAAAAAAGTAGCAAATGCAAGGGTAATGTTCCAACAGATGCCTAATAAGGATAAAATAGTTGTGGAAAGAATGTATTGTGTTAAGAACCGTACAGATGAAAATAAGAAAGATGCTGCATAATGTATGTGCTGAATCTCCCGTGAGCCAAAGCTTTGGATTTCAGTTTTTGTCACTGGATTCCAACAGTCTTTTGCTTCATTTACTTTCGTTGCTAAGTAAGGTGATCTTCCTTTATAAAGATGATTCAAAATAATTTTTCTATGGCCTGTTTTGATTTTGGCCTTGCCAGTACATGGACTTACACTTAAAATAAGGTGAGCTTCTCACAGAGTCATTTTCTGTTCAAATCTTCCTTTATAGTGTAAGGGAAGACTAGAGGTCAAAATACTCTTTACTGTCTTGGTAATAACCTGCACCAATGTCTTCCAAAGGTGGGAAGCATGATGACCTGCAATGCACCAGTTGCAAACCCCTGTCCAGCTGCTGTCACAGTTCTGGTCAGCTCTCAGCCCAGATGGCTCCCACAGGGACACAGATGTACCTGGCACAGCGCAGGCCCTCTGAGGAGGAGGAGGCTGTGACTCCTTCCATGATAAAAGGGAGAAGGGAATATGTGTTATCCACTTTCAGAATTATTTCAATCAGCAGTCTCAGCACTCCAGTCCTCCAAATTTGTATCGTCTTGTCATACCAACTTGAGTTTTCTCAAGAGCATCCTGACTTAGTTCTCTTCTACTGATATTTTCTCCTTCTGCCTTGTGCACATTCTTGAAATATCCATTAGCTTTGTAAAATGTAATCTATTTATTTACTTCTAAAGAAATGTGTTGGGAGTGGGGGTTTTGAGGATTTTCTTTTTAGTTGGTTGGTTTGCTTGGTTTCAATATATTTCTCTTGTGGATGCTTGGTTTCAGTTTTACTTATTAAAACATTATTATCAAGGATTTTTATTTTCTTTCCTTAGTTCATTTGAGCTATTTGTAGTCAATTTCTACTATCAGGAGAAAATATTGACACTGTTGAACAGATTATATCGGACTGTGAACTCGACAATGTTTTCATTTTCCGAGTAATACTGAACAGGTAAAGCCACCTATATGGGAATAAAACACACCATTTAGGTAGCTCTTGATTTTCAATAAAACATCTTTAGAAAAGTAAACATACATGCTTTCATTATGATGGTTGTAAGCTTTCAGTTTGAAATTATAAGGAGAACCAATGTTTATAGGGTTCTTTGGTCCAGCAGACAAAAGAAGGAGGAATGGAGGAAACCCTAAACTTCGTGTCCATAAGAAAATTAAAGAACATATCTGTTTCTTTTCCCCCAGATATTTCATTTGATACCACGTTTTTCAGATTTTGCATCTTCCATGGAAGTGTCACAGAGCAGCACAGAGATTATTCTCCTCTCCTTGCTCTATCAGCAGGCCAGATTTGGCAGATTAGACACAATATTCACAAATCTGGTTCTAGGAAGGAGTTTAAAATAAAACAAAATTCATATTTGGATAATTTTAAAAGTTCCTTCATGTAAAACCATATAAACTACTAAGAGCTAAGAGGGAATTTTCTTTCACTTATTAACATGAGGTAAAAAAATACTAAGAAAAAAACAAGATATTGTTAGTTTCTGGCACAAAGAACCCTAACAAGAATCCGACAAGTAGTACTATATATATATTCCCAAATGATTTTTAAAAGGGGTTGTAGGTAATAACTCAATATTATCTGTCAGTGTAAATATTAAAACAGGCCTGAAAAAAAATTACAAAACAATTTTGACAACTCTAAAAGCTAGTCAAGAAGACATTATAAGAAATTCAATACAGCTAAACACACAATATGATGAATGAGACAAATCCTCGCTTTAGACACAGTAACAGTTTACTAGATCTTAGAGTTATTCTAGGCATTAAAAAGACATTAGAAATTTCTACAAAATAATAGGTATGGGGACATATATGCAGCTAAATTCCTATGTATTACTTTATAAAGTTTCAGCCTAACTAACTCTTGAATACTGTGCACAGTTCAAAGACATGATACACAAGTAAGCAGTAGAGCAACTCATTTCCTTTTATTATGGTCTCAAAATAATTGAATCAATTTGTACAACAAAAAAATCACCATGGAATATGAACACAAAGTTATAACTAATAAAAAACTTTTTCAGCCCTAGAGCTAGTAAGTCCTAAATGGTTTGCATCCAGACATTTGTTTCCTTCTGAAAGGTGAATGTCTGCTGGAAGCAGCCAATATCTTGCTCTGTAGCCCGGAACCATTCCCAAGGATGGTCTGGGAGAGTATTCATTGACACAAATTAAATTATGTGTATTGGCATCTTTTGTCTTTAATAATCAGAATAAGTTCTCAGACTTGTACCATAGACATGTCCAGTTGACTCATACAAAAAAAGTAGGTAGACATCTGTTACAGGCTTTAGACACAGATGGGATATTCAGCTAAATAAATCATTGCTCCAAAATGGCCTGATTATTTATTTTACTGTTAAAAGTTAGCAGGGGTGTTGAAAGGAAGAATCTGCTTTGGGGTCTATACATACATTATTCCTATTTCTGAGAGAACATTAGAAGGCAGGAGCATAACCAACCACGGTGTGGGCTGTATCCAAAGCAGTGTGACCGGCAGTTCAAGGGAGGTGAGTCTCCCTCCCTTGCTCTCATGAGGTACAGGTGCAGTTCTCTGTCCAGGTTTGGGGTTCTCAGCACAGGAAAGACATACATCTGTTTGAGCTTGTCCAGAGGAGACAAAAAAAAAAAATATTAGAGGAATGGAATGTCTCTCCTATGAGGAAAGGCTGGAAGAGCTGGGGTTTCTCAGTCTGGAGAAGACCAGAGAAGGAGACCTCCTTGTAGCCTTTCAGTACTTAATGGAGTTTATGAGAAAAATGATCACAGACCTTTTAGTAGAGCCTACTTTGATAGTACGAAGGTCAATGTTTCTTTAAATTAAATAAAAATATATTAAGTCTAAAAACAAGTGTGAGGAGCCAGTTCAGTTCTGTTATGCCTCAGAAAAGGTTGTCAGAGGCACATGAGGGAGAGGCTGCACATGTGCCATGTCCAGGAGGCAGCCAGGAGATGGAGCGAAGCCTTGTCCCTGGGGTCGCTCTGCCTGGCCACCAGTTTGTGTCTCACAGGGGAACCCCACAGACGCTGTACTCCAGAGACACTCCGCGGTCAGATGGCAAAAGGTCTCTGGCAATGGACTGCACTGGGACATTGGACCGGGCCAGAGCTCTCCTGTCAGCAGGCACACGCGGGGAGGAGCCGGCGGCGTAAAAAGTAATGGCATCATAAGCGGTGGATGCTCTTTAGGGTTGTTAGTTTTGACTCTCTGGGGGCTTTTTGAACTTGCTTTTAGAGTCCTGCCTTTTGGATCTCTTGGCCTTGCTGGCTTTTGCTTCCTCTCAGGTCTGTCTTGCCTCCCAGTGTCCCTGACCTGTCCCTGCTCCATCTCTGTGTCCCTGCCTGGGCCACCCGTGTCCTACCCCGCCCACTGTGAGCCTGCCCACCACTGTGATCCTCACCGTGACCCTGTCCATTTCCAGCCCTCCTGCTGGATTCCCTCACCCCATGCCCACTCCCTGCCCGATCCCCTCATTCCGTGTCCATTCCCTGCCCGATCCCCGCATTCCGTGTCCATTCCCGGCCTGATCCCCTCATTCCGTGTCCATTCCCGGCCTGATCCCCTCATTCCGTGTCCATTCCTGCCGGGCTCTGTCCCCAGGCTGGCAGCGAGCCCAGCCCCGCCTCAGGACATCGACAGCGCTGCTCGACCTCCACTGGTAATGCTCTCTTTTCCCTCTGTCTTCTCTCTCCCTCTCTCTACCAATTTTTTTTCCTCTTGCTATGTCTTCTCCAGTCCTCTTTAGTAGAGTAAATCCTTTTTATTTTGCTCTTTGGTTACTAATAAACAGTAACGAAAGAGCAAAATAAAATTATGTTTGCCTAGATTTGGCTTAATTTCATCCCCTACCATTCATTATTAAAATAACTCCTCGCTGCTCCCCACGATGGAACATGACAAAAAGGAAAAACATAAATATGATGAGGCTGTTGAAACTCTGGAACAGAGTTGTCCAGAAAGGCAGTAGATTCTCCTTCCCTGTAAACATTCAGGCAGGCTGGATGGGGCTCTGAACAATCAAATCAAGTTGGAGACATCCCTGTCCATAGCAGGGTGGTTGGACTAGACATTTCAAGGTCCTTTCCAACCCAAACTATTCTGATTGTATGAGTCCTCCTTTAGGAATTCATCGTTCTGATGTACTTCTATTATATCTTGTGTGATCTCAACAAGCCCTGATGCCTTCTTAGGAGACACGTTGCTGTAAAGGAAAAATCATCTCCATAAGGAGACACAAATGAGAAGGACACGATGTAATCTGTAAGCTCAATTGCATGCTTGCTAACAGATCTTTCTCACAGAATTTAGTTTCACAGTTTAAGGCTTAAGGATAGACTGTCCACAATGATATCTTGATTTTTTTCCCTTTAATTGCATATTTACTCAGGATACATATACTCCTTTTAAAGTCAGAGGAGCTGATACACTGAATGACTATTAAAATAATAATAGATATATTGGCTCTGTACTGCAGATCAGTTCAATGCTTTTTCTGAGCATCTGCTTCACCACATAAAAGATCCAGCAATATCTCTTTTAGAAAGTACAATAACATTGTGATTTATCTTATTTCTTCCTTCTTTTCTAATTCTCCAAGAACACAGGCCGTGGTTTGCTACTAACAAAGAAATGCTTCCCTTTTCTTTCAGATGCTCTCAAATTGCATTGATGGAGGCATTAGAGTGGATATCAAAGGCAGAATGTTTTACAAAGTTATCTTGCCATAGGTGAAAAATCTTACAACTGCTTTATTCACGAATTCTCAAGACCATAAGTTTAAAAACTAGAACAGCATCAAGAGGCTACCTTGAAAAATAGGAAGACTGAGCAAAGGTAAGATCCGCTTATCACTACTGTTTATGATCAAAATATGCTAAATCTTTTTGTTGAATTTTAATAGACTGAATTTTAAGAGATTGAAATCTCTGCTTTTGTGAATAATTTATTTGAGACATTATCAGTCTGCTTAGCAAAAATGCTTTTCTCTTTATGAGCTCAGAAAAAAAACCTTTTCAGAAGTCTTCTGCTAATTCTTGGGACTGTTATGATCATAGATTATTGGTAAGGTAGGATCATACAGGGAGAAATTTGCAAGGTTTTATTGCAATATTAGGCTTTGTCACAAGATTCAGAAATATAAAATATTTGCAAGTGGCAATTAAAAAAAAAGAAAGAAATAAGTCTTTTGCATACACTGTTAATCTACTTTTAAATATCTTCTAGGAAGCACAATATTATGGCTACAAAATAATATAGTTACAAAAATGGAATTTTAGAGTTTTCTACTTCTTTTTACACAATTTGTTGATATGCTTGGACAGAAATCTTGCCCACTGGTCAGAGGCAGCTTTGTTCAGTCAATGAAATTATTTCAAGATAATCAACGGACAGAATTCAAATGTCCAGGTTCAACTCCTGCAACATCTTCTGGACATCAGAATGCATTTAGGCTTCCTCTTTACTAAGACAATTCTTATTTTATAAAAATGTCTTTTTTTTTTCTTCTGCATTTCTTTCAGCTCTTCACTGTGGTTCTCTTAATTGATAAGGAATAAAAGTGGTAATATGTTTCAAGCTGAAAGTCGATAAAGTAGCCTTGCAATACTTGCTTAAGTTAGAAAGACAGGCTGACATAAATGTACAGTTTAAAGTGACTAACTAACTGAGGTTTTAATAACAAGGAACCACTTGGATAATCAACAGCAGTTCACAGTTTATGGTCAGTCTGATACAGGGTTGATTTGCTTTCTTCCTCTTGATTTTTCTTACTATTAGTGATAGTTAAAGGCAGTCATTTCACTGTGCTTCAACATCAATTGAGAATGTTAAAATCAAAATTATAGAATGTTACTTGCTTCTCAAGTGTTCACTTAAAATTAAGCCTTAAACATTTATAGTATACACTGCACTTTGCTGTTGTCATGACCATAGTTATGACCTAGAAAACACTGAAGTGAAGTTTGTCTACTTTATATTCAGTATGGACATTAGTGATTTTCATTTATTTAAATATGATTTGTGTCGAATTTGCTGATCAATAAACCCTATATAAATGTCTGCAAGACAAGAGTTTAAATCTGTATACTGAGACAGGGAATTGAAGAGCAAGGAATAGTTCATCAAAAACCAAAACAATGAGGAATGCCTGACATTTACTATACTTGCAAAATCGGGAGGAGAGGGAGACTACTTTGTGATAAATAGAGTCAGAACTTGCAAACAGGGTGAGGGGTGCAAGGCTACCAGTGCTAAGTGATAAATCCAAAACCCGACACCAGCAAGAACTAATCTCAGGGTCTGGAATGTGACGCATGCTCCAGAGACAAAGTTGAAAAGTTCAAGTGCGATGAGGAGTTTGGAAGCCTTCATCAGAGACCCTCGACGAGCCCCGAATTGGGAAGGAGCAAGCGCAAAAGGACTTTTGGTTCATTTTAATACAAAGGGAGGGAAGGCAGGGCTAGGACATGAATATGTATTAGGTGTATGGCGTAATCCTGGGCTTTTAGGGAATAAATAGAGCAGTAGTTTAAAGTTTCCGTGTGCATGCTTTGGGAGGAATTATCCCCGTGCACCTGAGCGCTGGATAAATGCATACCTACTTCATAGCTCTCATTTCTCATGAGTTATAGAGTCTTTTCCATGTATCAATACACAGTTTGCATAACATTTTGATTTTTCCTTTGTCTTGCAAATGCTTAAGATGATAGAAACGCCAGAATAACGCCAGATAAGTAAGAGGGTAGATAAACACACCTACTAGAGTAATGAAGAATGCTTACCAATTTTTCCAAAGGCAAGAAGCCTAAATACAGCTTTCCAGCTACCTTAAGTGCATTTATAACAGTGCATATAATCTGGGCAACAAACAGGAAGAATGGCAGCTTCACAGTAAACTCATAAGTTATGAATACCACAGGAACCATAGAAACTTGGTAGGAAAGGTCACAGCTAGAAAGCTCAAACTCTTTCAGTGAAATAGGAAAGAAATCAGAGGTGGATTTGCAGTTTATGTAAAAGGGGGAAGGTATAGGCCCATTACTAAACAGGGAGGGAAACTTCACTAGTAGTGCTGAAAAGAGAGAGATTGTCAGTATCCTCTTTGCCTCTGTCTTTTTTCAATGTGTTGGACCCTAGATCACGGAAACAAGAGGCTGTAATGCATATATTGGCACACTGATGGTGGAAGATGGGCTGAGCTGTGATGTCTTGCAAAGATACAACCCACATGAATTTAAGGACCCAGACAGAATCTACCACATGGTGTCAAAAGAAGCGGCTGGCACTGTTTCAAGGCCACTGCCTAAAACATTTGATAGGCTGTGAAATCAAGGGATGTCCCTCATGACTGGAAGAAGGCAAATGTCATGACTATCTACAAAAAGTACTCAAGGACCAGGAAATGTCAGGCACAGTGACCTTACTTCAATACAATACCTGGCAAGGTAATGAAACAAGTCCTCAGATAAATTATTAGAAAACAAAGTGGCAATGGCGAAAAGCCAGCATGAGTTTAACAAAATCAAGTCATGGCAGACTAACCTGATCACTTCCCTTAACTTAGAGAGAGCAGTGGATGTTTCTTGCAAGGACTTCAGCAAAACATTTAGCACTGTCTCCCACTGCCTTCTCCTGGAAAAATTTGTAAGACACAAATTGGTTGGATGGTTTTGAAATGGATAGCAAACAAGCTAACAGGTGGCATTCAGAGCATGCTGTTCAAAAGCTTTCAATCAGATGGGCAGCCTGCCCAAAGCTGGCTCTCTCAGGATTTGACAGAGAGGCCCATGCCTATTCACTGCTTTCACATTTGGCCTTGATGATGGGATGGAAAGCGCTTCTGCCAAGTTTCTGATTACCTGAAACTCGGTGGTTAGGTGGAGAAGTGGCCCAGTGGGATGGGATACAGAATACACGTGTCATGTGTTACCCTCCCATTCACCAAAAAAACATTGCATATTGTATTCCGTATCTATCTACCGTGAGAAGCTGCATTTTGCAGTCTAGAGCTGTTTCAGTGAATTTCTCAATATCTATCTGCAGCAGGATTTAGAATGACTTAGTCTGCACCACCAGACCTGCAGAGGTTCACCACTGCCCCTATTGCTGAGTTCTCTAGTTCTCAAATTCTCCAGCTCCTGAGTTCTCCTGCCATGAGAGTTCTCCAGCCAGCATTGCTGACAGAGCTGCCACTGCTGGGGGAGTGAGGTTGCAGGAAGCAAACAGCTCAGGGGAGGCATTTGACTGTTTTTGGACTCCAGGATCCTTCTGTTTTGTCCTTGTTCCCTATTGTTGTTTGAGGGAAAAGTTTTTGCAATCAAAGGAATTCAGTTGCTGTGTTGTTTTTTCTCTTTTTGTTCTCTCACGTGTGGTCAGGAGAGGAGGGGTTGCTTGCTATTTTACCTTTGTGTCTCAGCTGGTGTGGCCATCTATGGAGGGTGCCATCCTGGGGGAGGGCCTTCTCGACTTTGTTTTACTTTGTTCCTCCCTGAGAATTCAGCATGTTTGTATCAACTGATTATTAGTATAATTTTTACCTGTTGCTGTTTCATGTTTTAGTAAACCTATTTTTTGCATTTATATCTCCTCACAGTCTTCTCTCCTTATTTGTGAAAATGGAATATTTGAAGCTAAATGAGAGGTAATTTATTTTCAAGTGTCTGCCTGTTAAATTGCCTTAAACCAAGAGAAGGGTAGAAATGAGAAGACTCTTGAGATAAAGACAGTTTAATCAGACAGAAAAAAATAATAATTGTGATAAAATAACTAAAATATACAAAACAATTGATGCACAGTGCACTTCTTTACCACTCATTATCAGATGTCAGTTCCCCTCAGTTTTTATATTAAGCACATTGTTCTATGGCATGGAATATCTCTGTGGTCAATGCAGGCCAGAGGTTCTGTATGTGTCTCCTCCCAACTTCTTGTGGCCCTCCAGCTTCTCACGAGCAGGGCAGGAGAATCTGAAGAGTCCTTGACTTACACAGGGTAAGCCATACTTAGCAACAACCAAAACATCAGTGTGTCATCATCATTATTTTCATACAAAATCCAAAATAACATCACAGTACCAGTTAGGAGGAAGACAAACACTATCCTAGCAAAGAGCAGAACAATCAGAAGGGAAGATATTATACAGAGGGACATAAGGGAGCTGAGAGAGTGAAACATCAAGGAGAGAATGGAGTTTAAGGAAGAACTGTGTGAAGTCCGACACCTGGGATGACAAAAACAAGGAGCTCAGTATGGGCTGTAATGTGTGGTTTGGGAGCAGCCTTGCTGAAAGGGCTCTGATGGACACCACTGCAGTAATGAAAGCAAACACCTCTGCAGGGGTATTAATAGCACAGAGAGAGAAGTGATAATCCCAATCCTCAGTGCTTGTCATGCTGCACCTGGAATAGTGTCTAGTTCTGGTTCCCACAATTAAAAAAAGATGCAGACAGCCTGGAGACAGACCAAAGGGGGGGTCACAAAGATGAGCTATGGGCTGGAGAGACAGCTCTATGAGGAAAGACTATTGGCATGAAGTTTTTGTCCCTGAAGGTTCTGGGGGGACCACATGCAAGTGTTCCAGTATTTGATGGGTGTCTACAAACAGAATAGAGACTTTCTCTTCCAGAGGGGACACATGGAAAAACAAGTGGAAAAGCTTGTAATTTACACTGGGGGAAATTTCATCTTAATGTAGGAAAGACATTTTTTACAGTGAGAACCATCAATAACTGAAACATCATCTCCAGGTATATGGTTAATTGCCATCCCTGCACATTTTCAAGATTTAGTGAAGTATGCCAGATGATTTCATCTAGGCTCCCTTTCCCACAATAGACTGAACAAGAATGTCTTTTGAGGTCCTTTCCAAACTGGGTTGCCCCATGACTTAAAAGTTCTGTGACCATATTTGACATAAGACACCACATCCTTGATATGGATATATTGTCATAAACATGACATAAGATTCTGGACTCAGACACTTAGACTTCACTGCAGTCAGGATACTGTGCCATTCATGAATCATTGAGGAAAACAGATTGTTCATATTTTCTTGCCAGAACTTTTGTAATTTCTCAGTATAAGTCTTGTCTACAGAACAGGAGGATACGAACAAAAGGGGAAAAAGGCAAGAGAAGTACTTTTTTAGTCAGAATAAGGACAGAAAGTTAGGTGTCCTGTTTTAAAGCAAATGCACTCTTTTTCATGCACAAGACAACCCTGCTGCACATACAGACAGCAGCCAACTATTTTCCATATTTTTTATTAAAAATTACATAACTTTAGATTAATAAAGTTATTAGTAAGGGAGACATTGTCTTTCAGAAATTATTCTATTCCTACTAATTTAGTTATAGAGTGGTTATTTAGATGCTGTCATTTATAGGCTGGTCAAATTACTGTGATTCAGAAACAGTAATAAAAGATTCCCAGATGAATCCCCCAAGAAGAATGCTGTGATCAAGAAACACCTGATCATTTCCAGTAGAGAACTTGCTAATGGAAATTTTAATGGTGTATGCAGAGATGTGGGAACTTCTAACAGCAGACAGTAGCACAGCAGGGGTGTAAAAGCTCAATTATTTGGAATTTGTGTACCACAGATGGAACAGTGAAATTTCTGTGTTGTATCTTAGCTCCAAAGAAGCCATTTTCCATTTTACTTTCCTATTCTGATTTAAGCAAGTGTGAGCTATCCACACATTTGCATTGATGAGTTTCTTCTGTTCCACAAAATTTCTGCACATACCAAGCTAGTAAACGGACTCCCTAGGAGTACCACAGAGAGCTTGAAAATCTGCCTTGGTTCTTCTACAATAGTTTGGTATATGCCCAGTGAATAACTATTGTATCCACTTTATCCACAAAATTATTAGATTTTATAATCAAAACAATGAAAAATATTCATATTTCTTTATGCTTATTATAAAAACACATTGGAATTCTAGTTCCAAATGACAAGAGGAATAAGCCTTTCTTGTCTCAGAAGTACCTTCTTCAATTTTATAACAACTGTGGTAAGAAAGCAAATCAGCACACACAGGTAGCTCATCACATATTTCCCCCCAAAACCTAACAGGTTGTTAAAGATGAGAAGATAGATATTTTTCATTTCCAAAAAAAAGTAGTCATAGAATTGCTGTGTTATTTAAATCCAGGTTGATTACTGGTGCCTGTATATGTAGTATTTACTTCAGTTTTCAGAGAACTTAATGTTCTTTTTAATTCAGAAAAAATATTCTAGAATTTCAGCCTATGTGAAGACTATACAGTGTGCTGGGTGTTTTGCATAGGAATTCAGGCTTCAAAGAGACCCCTCAGTAATGTGGTATCGTAAAAACAGCAGCAACAACAAATCCAGATTATCAAATGTTTTATTTGGAAGCAAAATTACAAAACTCATATTAGAATGGGGCAACTTGAATTTTTTTCCTTATAGAGGTTTTACCAGGCACATTTCTAGGTCAAGAAGAAAGGAAGGCAAAATAATTCAGATTCTGTCTCTTGGTATCTGAGGGCATACATTTATAAGGTTAGATGCATTAAACAAAAATCACTTGTCATCTGATCTCCTTCAGAGTCTTGCTGGCAAATGTTCCAAGGAAACTACTGTGGGAATTTTTCACAGGTGACCCCATCCTTCTGTATTTATTTGGTCACTAGGGAATGCATGCACATGCAGTAAAGGATGTGAACGCAATTTTTTCCCTACATGTACACGTCACATGGATTGATTTGACTAAGAAACTAATCATATGAAAATTAATTGTTGGGCTGCTTCCAGAAGCCTGGTATTTAAAGAACTGAGTGTTTGCCTTTGCAAAAGCTTTTATTCCCAGTTGAGGTTCATGACTTTCACAGAAAGATTTTGACTGTATATCTAAGCAGAAGTAATTTGGTGAAGCTAGAGAATTTTGTCATATTATCCAGCAGCTCAGAGCAGCTGTATGAAAAAGCAGACTATGTAACAACCAAGAACGTGACACCAGTATAAAATACATTTCAAGTTATTATGATTTAATCATCCACTGCAAATATAAAAAATAAATACCAAAACAGCATGCAAGTAATGCCCCTATATGCTTGTTTCATCTGTTTCATTTTGTTGTAATTTCATACATAATTAAAATGAAATAGAATTTAAAATTGCATACAAGGCTGAAGCAGACATTCAATGATCCTTTGTCAACATCAATGATTAGTTTTTATGTATTCAAAATTTTAATGTTTCATTATTGTAAATTTAATGGATAAAATGGACTTCAAGGTAAGCTTTCCAGTCCCACAGCCTAGGCAGCAGCAATTAATATCTATTGTATAAAACAAATCCAAGGCTGAACAACTCAGCCATATGGCAGAAATGACAATGAATCAGCTAGAGACTGCAGTGATTACCACTGAAGATGATGAAGATGAAGAAGTCCCTTCACCCTTTCTTTTCTCTTTCTCAAAAGCATAGGTGATGTAAAACAAACCTGTTTACAAGACAGTATCCCAGCACTTGTCAAGATGGTGGTATTAACATTGTGACCCACTTTCTGGCTTTACAGCAGGAGGAGACCAAAACCATTTTTTTCTTCTTCTGTAAAACAAGAGGATGATGATTGATGATGATGATGATGATGATGATTGCAATTTTTTCAGAATAGAAGAATCTCAAAATCATGCTGTTGCTCAATATGGACAAGGAGGCTTCTCCAAATTTTGTCATTAGTACTGTATGTCTTACCATAATCTCAAAATACACACTCGAGAGTATTGCATGGTATCAGGATAGCAGGTTGTGAGAGTTTATATGAGTATCCAGAACAGCGTCACAGACATGCTTTTACCTTCTATTTTGCAGCCTAATATTGAGCCTCATCAGGCCCCCACTGGATTGGGTGAGATTGATGACAGAAGACAATATCACCCTCTCACATTTGGGGAAGACCAGATGCAGTGCAGTGACTTTCCAGCATTTCAGCTGGTGACTGAAAACTGTACTAGTAAGAAGAATGGGCCTTTCTGAGTGTGTTTTATTTGCACTCCACTTTTCCAAGACAGTGTTGTACAGAGATTTTGAGTGAAAGTCAGGGAGTTCAGCTCAGCCTTGTATGACTGCCTAGGTCACACTATTGACTCAGTTATGGGAAAGCAAAGGAATTAAACAGTAAAGTAGAAATAAGGGAGTAGTGACGCTAGTTATGACATGCAACCACTCTTCTGGGTTGTTCAGCACATTACAGAATAATACAGAAATTGCTCTTAATATATTTGTTTTACATAGCATATTCAATTCACAGCTTTTTGTTTGTTTTTGCATTTTGGTAATCAAACACCATGCAGGAATCTCAGGATGTTTTTTAGCTTCTCCTGAGAGCAGGAACTTAATTAAGTAAAGCAAGAAATAAACATTTTTTAAAGAACAGTTTTCTTAATTTCTTTATCTTGTGGTCCTATCTTCATCAGTTTTTATGATATAAAAGGTATGCATTTACACCAAAGTATGAAATTATCATCAGCACAGATGGAAGACTGAGAGAAGATATCAACAACAAAAATAATGAATACAGCCAAAGGAAAAGGAATGCAAAGGTCCTAATTGTTTAAGATTAGTTGTGATAATACAAGTGAACAACTCAAAATCGTATATTCTATTTTTTTTCAAAATTGAAAAGTGCCTTTCACCCTTAAATACTCATGCAAGAATTAAAGAATGAAGAATCTATGCTGACAGTGGCGTGATATGAAACTGACTTTTGGAGGAGAAAAAACTACTGGTAAAAATTACTCAGAACTAAACACGAACTTGTAGATGTTACAAGAGGAAAGAAAAGAAGAAAGGAAAAATGGAAAAGGGAAAAGAAAAGAGGGAAGAGGGAAAAGGGAACAAGCAAAAAGGAAGGGAAAAGGGATGAGGAAAAAGAGGGAAAAGGGAGTGCTTCTTTTGTTATTGACCAGATTCATTCTCCAGCTTGGTGCTCTAAATAAACATTATTTAACCATTATTTAAACCATTATTTAAATAAAAATCAACAAAACTAAGTCAAATATGTAAAAACTTTCAGGAGTCATGTTCAGTAGAAGACAGATTTAAAGGACACATACCATAGATTTTTATAGAAAATTTTCCAAGACAAAGCTTTAGCTTGTGTTCTGGGAATCACAACCATTTCAAATTCAAGTTCTTAATGATGATACGGAATTTGCAGTACAAAAAGAAAAACTATTTTTATTTCAAGAGTCTGAGGTTGTTGAGCAAAGTCAGAAGATTGCTTTTAATCCCGCCCAAAAATATTTGGAGAAAGGAGGCCTGTAGTATGCTACCTATTTATAATCTGAGATATTGAATGTACTTAAATCCTGTCCCAAAAATAAGAAACATTCAAATATGCAGATAATTTGTCATGGAAGGAACATAGCCTAAACTCAGGAGGGCAAATTAATAATTTAGTTGTGTGCCAAGGCTATTAATTAATGTTTACATTGACGTGGAAAAATATAGAAAGACAAAGCTCAGGAAAGAGTGTCCAGACTAGCAATAGTTCACCAGAAACAAAAGATATTTCCTTTCTGTAAAATGGAAAAAAAAGTTTCAAATCCTGAAGCACACTGGGTTATGCTTGCTAGTAATTCTGAATGAATTAAGAACGGTATCTAACAACTTTCAAACTTTTCCTTGAGTCATTTACATCTGAAGTTCAATCTTAGCAGTACTCATTTAAGACAAATTTATTTGATTCTAATGAAGTACTTCAATGCCATTTGTAAAGAGTGTTTCTGATTTAAGTTAAAAATAGACTTGCAGAGAGAAATGCTCTCTGCAAAATGCTGTATCATGTCACACATTTTAAACTCCTTTCCAATTCTTTGATACTTTTTCTGTGAGACGACTACCATAAAATTCCTTTCAACTACCTTTATGAAGGAGGTCTCAATCAGGATATGTGATTCTGTCATTCTACTGTTTTAAAAATGCTTATATGAAAGTGACATTCCCTGTCCCTTTTTTTAATTTTAAAAAAACCCAACAAAACAATGATTCCGTTCTTACATAACACAACCTTTTCTATTATTCAACCAAACAATTAGACACATGCACACCTCTATAAAGTTTTATTTACCTGAAGATAGAATAAAAGATTAGTTAGGCTGAAGGAGCAACAATCTTTTTCTTTCTGTCACTAGGCAAGCAAAAACCTGCGGGAATCCTTGAAATCAGAGGGTTTGGGGAAAGCTGCAAAAAAGCAAGCCTCAGAGACAGCAAACTGCAACTGGAGCTAAGTGGAAAGCATAAGGCATGTCAGAAGAAAAGTTATATGAGATGTAGAAAGGAAGGACAAAGAGAACAATGGTCTGTGTATTAACGCTTGGCTAGAGTAACTCTCTAAGCTGCAGAAAAGTATATCTAGCAAGATATTAGGAAGGTCTAAGCTTAATAATGGAGCTCTGTGCATTGTATTTTAAGGCTTATAAGGAAGTATTGTATTAGAAATAAGCAAGCATCATTTTAACCAAAGGTATGTGTACTTCCAGTGGTTGGACAGAACTACTGTAAATACGTTTTTGCTTTTGTGATTGGTCAAAAAGCTTTCAAAAGGCGTTGTAACATCACGTTCTGCGGCCGCTGCTGATGACAGTGCTTCCCACTGTCCCAACCTTGAAATGAGACTGATGCTTGGGAGGAAAAAATAACAATAAAGCAGCTCCAGACACGTTCCACAGCAGTCCCGTCCCGTTCGTGCTTCTGTGCATAAAACCCTTAGCCGGCATTAAAACCCAGTTTAATTTCTTCATCCTATCAGAGAAACAAAACTATCTTATTTTCATTTCTCTTCCTGCAGAATTTTAATAATCTAAGACAAATAACAATGTCAATCTTTAGATTCTTATTACAATTTACCATCTTCTAATAAGACCTTAAATCAAACAGCCTTTTTTGTATTTGCAAAAATAGAATACTCATATTTAGGGAAAGAAAAGAAAAGAAAAGAAAAGAAAAGAAAAGAAAAGAAAAGAAAAGAAAAGAAAAGAAAAGAAAAGAAAAGAAAAGAAAAGAAAAGAAAAGAAAAGAAAAGAAAAGAAAAGAAAAGAAAAAAGAAAGAAAGAAAGAAAGAAAGAAAGAAAGAAAGAAAGAAAGAAAGAAAGAAAGAAAGAAAGAAAGAAAGAAAGAAAGAAAGAAAGAAAGAAAGAAAGAAAGAAAGAAAGAAAGAAAGAAAGAAAGAAAGAAAGAAAGAAAGAAAGAAAGAAAGAAAGAAAGAAAGAAAGAAAGAAAGAAAGAAAGAAAGAAAGAAAGAAAGAAAGAAAGGAGAAGAAAAGAAGATGAAGGAGAAGGGGAAGGGAATTTGTTTTCTTATTTTTTCTTAGTTTTCATTAAGCAACTCTCACTTGACTGGCAATAAAACTTAAAACCAAGCTTCTTTTGACTGTGACAGTAATTCCTGAGTGATCTCAGCCCTTATCTCAAACCACAAGCCTTTTATTACATTTTCCTTCCCCTGTTTAACTAAGCAGTGATAGAATGGCTTTGGTGGGCACCTGGTGTGCATGCAGCCAGGACCAACCCAACCACAGCTTTCAACAATTTTTTGATATTGGAGAGCTCTCCCTGGAGCTTGCAGAGAAGATGATATGCATTTCTTCTTTATTTTTCTTTATATCATTGAAATCTCCTCACTGCTATTTAATTTCTACCTACTTTATTCAATGTCTAGTGAGATAACTCTGAAAAATGCATGCACATTTTGTCATTATTTGTTCTATGAAAATCAGGCATCAATGATTTTTTACATACTTTTAAATTTTCTTTACAGCTCCTGTTTTCTACACCTGAAAAGTTAGATAATCCAGCTGCAGTGGCTCACAATATAAAAAATGTATGAGATAGTTTGCTCTATTATTTAGAGCAATTATCTTTAATTTTTTCCTCTTGTGTCTGAAAGGAAAGAATAGATTTTTTAGAGCAGACTGCAGAAATTGCTGCACCACATCCCATTCCAATTTATACTCTGTTGAACTTAAGTAATCTAAAACCCTGATATAGGCTTACCCATCCCTGTGAGAATGGTGATTCTTCTTCAAGCTGTCATTTGTTGTTTTTAACCAGCCAGTCAAAAGAGCTTCCTGTTCCAGAGCCTTACCACCCTCATACAAAAATAATTTTTCCCTAATAACTAATATAAACCTACTTTCAGTTTAAAGCCATTCCCTGCTGTGCTGTCACTACACATCCCCCCCGGCCGTCTTGTAAGACTCATTTAGGTACTGAAAGGCTGCAGTGAGGTTCCCTGGAGCTTTCTCCTCTCCAGGCTGAACAACTGCAATTCCCTCAGCTGGTCTTCCAAGTAGAGGTGCTATCTCTGGATGCTCTTTGTGGCCCTTCTCTGAACCCACTCTAATAGGTCCGCATATTTCTTGTGCTGGGATCCTCAGAGCTTGATGCAATACTCTGACAGGATTTCACCAAAGCCAGAAACTCCCGTGACCTGCTGATCACAATTATTTTGATGCAGTCCAGGATATGGTTGTTTGTGTTCCCAAACCCATGTAAATTCTGAGATTCAGATATTTAGACAATCTTTCATTTTTGTTTAATATAGTGAAAACTAAGTCTATTTAATGTGTGGGGTTTTATGTATTCTGATCTCAAAATTGCTTTGTTTCTTCCTAGTGACTTTAAAAAAAAATCTTGTAGTGGTGGTATCACATACAATACTGCTTTTTTAATTAGGTGATCAGCAAAATGTCTGTTGTCCCAAATATTGTTCTTCAGCATTACCTACATCTGCAATGAAATTGCTTTGTGTCTAGTTTATTGTTCTCATGTGCTGTGTTGAGTATTGTTTTATTTCATTAGTAAATATAGCTGCTTACAGAGGAAGACATTTTTCATCTCACTGTGTTTACTTGATTTTTCTTTACCCTATTTCTGACTGCTTCTAGTTTAGGTGCTGTATTGTACTCCTTACATTGTCTTTAACTGTAGATAGTTTTTGTTAACTTTTCATTGAGGAGGAACTACATGATTTTACCCCTCAGGCAGAATATTAGGACTCTAATCTCCTGTTTACTCTATAAACCTGAGAGACATTTTTTCCTATGGGGGTCTGTGACAGAGAACGATTAAAGCGATTTCAAACATAAACTTCTTCAAACAAAGTATTATTTATGCACCCTAAGGGCTCATAACAGATGAAACAAACAAGCAAGAAGAGAAAAAAAAAAGCCTTGTGAACATTTCTTCTTGTCTAAATTTTATGGGGTTTGCAAGTTTCAGAAAATCCAGCTCAAGCTGGTTGTCTCAACTTACCTTTTAGCTGAAGATAGAGCCATTCGTTTTAATACTCTTGTTGGTGTTCCTTTAAAACATTGCACTTTTTAGTTCCCCCCTGATTCTGATTGGAAATAATAAATCTTGGTCCTTTATTGTTTTTCAAATATTGGGATGGAACTAATGCTCTGAATTATAGCTTTGCTGTCATTTTGTCATTGATCCCTTATATTCTTGATGTGCTTTGTTGATGTGCTTGCTTATTATTTTTTAATCACATTCTTTAACTTCTCACAAATGGGAGGACATTAGCAATCGGACACAGTGAACTGCAGTGGATACTCACATTGTGATACATTAGACTGTTTAGTATATATATATAATATTAATATGCATATCTAGGTAATTCACATACAGATGGAAAAAGCAAAAATCTTTAAATAAATACTAACAGAAATCTCAAAAGCAAGTCAAGATGGAGTGTTTTCTTTTCTTTTTCTTTTTTTTAATAGAAAAATAAAATCAGACTGTGTCAGTTAGAGCTATTCATGAATGTATACAGAATTCATCATGCTCCTTGTCTGAAAAAAACACTCCATCAAAACTGTCTATTTCTTGAAGAAAAAGTCAAAATGTCAATTTTGCTTTGACATTTTCAGCGCAAAAAAAAAATAGAGATGTATTTAGCTTGTGCCTTTTTGTTTGGTTTATTTTAAATTCAGAAAAAAATAAAAGTTAAGATTTTACAATGACCAAGTATCTTAATATGGATGTTTTTGTAGTTCTTGATTCTACCAGGAGAGCTGTTCCTCTAATGCTTTTATTAGCTTAACAGTTTGTTGTATCTACCAACACCTGCCAAACAGAACATATCAATTCTCAGATGAATAAAAAGTACAAAATTTTACATCACTTTTCATTAGCTGCTGTAACATTTTCAGAAAATTGATTTCTATCTACTTAGCCACAGAAAATTTTAGAGCAAGGAGAAAATAAATTGTCCTCTAAATATTTCTTTCTTCCAGCATATTTTTATAAAAGATTCATTTGTATTTTTCACAGTTTGTAATTAATTTTTTTGTAATAATAAGCACGTACTTGAAAAAAATAAAAATCTGAACTCAATCTTTGGCAATGTCATGAGAAAACCCTGTAGGGGAAAAGGGATATTTTGCAGAAACCTGACCTAGAGTATATTTTGAAAACAAAACTAGGATGCATCATTCTACAATATATAGCTCAGATACAAAACATCTTAGTTCTACAGTTTGATTTTTTTAAATTTAGGTTTAGGTTCCTCGTTTAGCAATACAATAATGGTAATCCCAAGTAAAGCTAGATCAGTGATCAGGAGGTAAAGCCTGCTCTGTAGAATAGCATAAGGGAATGTGTACTGCACACTTTCTTAGGCTTTAACTATTCTGAAGTGCATGCTTGAACTGTCAGAGCTTTTACTATGTGTAGGGGTAATTTTTTACCACAGTCAATAAATATTGCAAGACAAATTTTAATGAGATATAGCATGTCTTCTCTATCAATTCTATAGCCTATTAAGAACAGTGCCTTGGAATTAAAACTGAGTTATTCTCCTGTGAGCTCATATTTTTTTTTGTCCTTGTGCTGAATAAAACTTTAATGAAGTACTTCATGTGCTGTAAAATCAAAATGGAGGCAGAATGGGTGACCCTGAGGTTCTACATGACCATTTCCTTATTTTAGATATTATTCCTATGTCTATGACATTCATATCTTTATTGCATTGATGCTTTGACTGTTTTCTCTGCTAGCCTGTCACCATTAATTTTAAAATGATTTTCCATTTTTTGTATTCTTAAATGTATTTTTCACTTAAGTTTTTTAAAAATTTATTTTGATTTTCAAAATATTTGAAATGTCTCTTCTAATTTGGTGATAATGCAATTACAGCCAGCAGTATAGACCTTTCATTAATTTTAAATAGTTTTATGTCAGAAGCCTTTTTTTTGTTTTTGTTTTGTTTTCAATTAGCAGTCTCCTGAAAACTTGGCAACCTTTAATGTGTCATGAGAACTGTGACCTTCCAACATCCACAGGGAGTCTACAAGAAAGATGGAGAGAGGTTATGTACAAGAGTATGCATTGACAGGACAAGGAGATTGGGTTCAAACTGTTAAAGTGTACATTTAGATTAGACATGAGGAAAAAAAATCCCTGCTGTGCAGGTGGTGAGGCACTGGAACAGATTTCACAGAGAAGTTGTGAATGCCTCATCCCTGGAAGTGTTTAAGGCCAGGTTGATGGGTATTTGAACAGCCTTGTCTACTGGAAGATGTTCTTCTCCATGGCAGAGGAGTTGGAATTAGATTATCTTGGAGGTTCTTCCAACCCCAACCATTCTATGATTCCGTGATTATAAAGAGAGGAAAGTGTTAGGACTTTCTGGGTTGAAGACAGTTTTATATTTGCTCAAGTTTGTTGTCTGTCTCCGAGTTTTTATGATTTCAGACTGAATCTATTAAAAGGCAAGGTCTTAGAACACAACGAGACCCAAGGAATTAAAGGAAGCCTTCCCTTAGCACAGATGTTGCCCAGGGTACTTTTGGCTGAGACAAGTGCAAGCCTTAGAAAAGACAATTGAAAAAGAAATCTTGTAACAATGTGATTGTAAATGTGTTCCTGAACTAATAGCCAAACTGGTTATAAGCTTGTAAAAGATATCAAAGAAATTGCAAGTAACTAGCTAGCATGCATATGTTATGAACAAAATCTATCAAATCAGTTAAATTTCTTTCCAAGGCAGCATCCTCGGAGATAAGTATGCTAAGTAGCCATGCAGAAAGAAGAAAAGCAGCAGATGTTTAATATTCTTTTGAGATGGCATTCTTATAAGGAATCTGTAGAAGATGGGTCTAGATTAAAGAGCTGTTAAGGTGAGTGCAACATTTGTGACTCAAATGTCCATATATACTCATGGTTTTCAACTAATGAAACAGAACACAAGACAGAGGTATGTCTAACAGATTTACAAAAGTTACTAATATGGAGAAGGTGCAAGACTATTAGAGACATTATCATTGAAAATGGCTTTGGCAAATTGGAGAAGTGGTCAGAAGGAAAGAAACAGGCTTTTGTAAGAGCAGTCACTATGTTAAAGTGTGTAAATACTGGGAGAGCAGCTATAGTGTAGGTAGTAATACCACATAACAAGTAATGAGGAGTATGATAAAGGATCAGAAGCTGAATAAAATAATGAGCAGCAAACATGAGAAAAACCGATTCTACAAGGAGTGAGAGTTTTTATAAGATCAAAGGAAGACTGGAGAAGTCAATAAAAAGAAAATTACTAAGAATGACTGAAGAGAAAGTGTGTCCTGTTTTGCTCCTTTCCATCTCTCCTCAATCTCTCCTCTTGTCCATCCCATCATATTCTCTCTACAATCCATGGAAAATGTTCCAGCTATATATGTTAGAAATATCCTAAATTTCATCTGTGTGTAATTTTATTTAACGGGATGTGCCACCTTCTGCAGTTACACCAAGAATGGCCCAGAAACCCTTCTCTGAATGGTGTTTGTCTCTGAGCTTGAAAGCATACTATTAACATGCCTGCACTGATATTTGATGGCCAGTCAGTGTTGCTGGCTTCTGCAGATTGGTTGCTGTGCTAATTAATGAAAGTGCTATTGACCTGAGAAAAGCCAACCGTTTAATGTCATCAATACCACAAACAAAGCCTTTAAGCTTTTCTTTTCTAAAAAAACCCTAAAAATTTTCTAAAGATCTAGAAGTTAATTTGCTTTTTTAGTGTCAGGAAGTGAAAAGCCTGGGCTCCATTTGCTACGAAGCCCCTTCTCTAAATTTTTGTCTTTTCTTTAGAGAGAGCATGCTGCACTGTGCAGTCTAAAGATATGTCTGTGTGGAAAATTGTGAGGAAGAAAGGAAAAAGGCTGTTTGTCATAAACAATTAATAAAACACAGTTTTTATGTTGCTTAAAACCCAGGAACTTTTGAGGTTCACTTTCCTCTGTATAATTTATTAACTAAAAGTTTGTGTAGAATGCCATCTTCTTCTTTGAAAGCCTTCTACTTTGGCCTTTCATATCAGCATGCATCTCCTGCGAGGTTTTCAAATAAAGTGCAATGATAGAGAAAGTTTTCCAAAATTATGCATTTTACATTCCAATTAGGTATGTACACAACTATCATCTTATAGCAGAATGTATGCAATAATCTACTATTTATAAGGTGTATCCTTTCCTCTAGTTCACCACGCCTTGTTCTTCAACTGAATGAGAGAGATCTCAAACACACACAGAAAGTAAGTGCACCCATTTGGATTAAATGCAGAAAATTATTGGAAAAATATTAAATATGAAAGGAAAAAGTAAAACAATCTGACTCACACTTTATTTTGATTTTTCATGTTTATTTGCCTTCTTAATAGTTTTGAAAAACCTAAATTGAAGGAATTGTTATTTTAAAAACAGGCAAGAGTAATTATCATCTTCTATTGACAAAAAAATTGAATACTTACTAAACCTATGAAAGCCTTGGGCTACATTTAATACCCATTCTGTCTTTACCTTCTAGCATGGCTGTCATAGAGTGAAAACAAATCTTTCACGGTGTTATGAAATGCTATTCCCAATGAAATAAATTCCCAATAAAATGAATGTTATTCCCAAATCCAGAGAATTACTCACTCTCATGCACCAAACTTGAACTCTAAATTCTGGATCTTTGTACACAAAGTGTCTTTCAGTTTGTCACTGCTAAATATCTTATTTCTACGCTAAACACAGATGGGATGTTAATTTGGTAATTCTGCAAATTAGTTCTACATTTTTTTAACTTTTATTTTCCAGTAACATTTATTTCAATGAATGTTAAAACAGTTTTTCTACATATGGAAGATAAGGATCTAATATATAAGCAGCATACAGAAGAATTTCAAAGAATTTATTAGTCACTGAATCACTAACTCAAAGTGATGAATCAGTTACACTGTGACTTGCAGAAAAAATAATATAACTCTAATATTTATTGTTATTACATTCCTGTTGGGAAAGCATACTTCAGTATTATATACTGATAGTTTTAACTCTTTTGGTGAGTATTCTTTTGCATTTACCAAAATTATGAACAGCTTTAATGCTAATGCATCCACGCACTTACCTGAGTACACTTTTTTGTTTTTAAATCTATCTAGTCTAAATGCTTAGTCATGTCATTAGTTTTTATATTTTGAAGTAATCTTTTGAGTCATAAGTACTACAGTAGGTGTGTATTGATGTACCACAAAATATCTTTTTTCTGAATAGGTACTTAGCATATGCACTTCTTTAAAAACTGTTTTCTTGTATGTGCAAAGGCTAACAGGAATAAATCCTAAGGAGAAAAAGTGAAAAAATGTATGCATTTTAGTTTTCATAGGACACAATCAACCTGTTTGCTTTGGTTTGGAGCATTTTGGAGATTTTTCCCATTTAGTAGTCAAGCCAAATAGTATGAAAAATCTGCTGAGAAGAAAATATTTTTTTATTGCAGGGGCATAAGGAAGTGTTGTAGAAATGACCTAAGCTTCTGTGAGACAGGTTTCCCAGGCATTACATCGGTTGAAAGAGGCTGATAGGATCCTGTAAGTTCAGGGGCTATTTAAATTCAGAAAAATTTTTCATTTTATACTGTCAGCATTTCTGGCCTTTGAATGATGCAAAGAAATTTACAAAGATTTCAGCACTGTCATCCAGACAGAGATTTGACTGGTTACTTTTTCCATATCGTGTCCAAATTTAGAATTAAGTTGCTGCCTTTTTTGACATGACTTGAAAATTATTTCAGCCAAGATATTGTGAAACACATCCTCAAGTTAAAATACAATGAACAACGACAGCACAGGTATTTACAAGATTATCCAAAAGAAAAAAAGTCCCACTTTTCCATTTGGCACAACAAAATCAGCACTAAAATATAAGTTGATTTATTTTTCAAGGTTTGAATGACTTATGCATTTGTAATACATGCACTCAAGGACCATTCCCTAAAAAGTATTTTTAGATATGTCTTTAAGACCATGCATGTTGTTTGCTATCGATAATAAATATTTTATGCATCCTATATGGTATACGATATATTTATGGAGCTTGCAGAAATAAAAACAAATTATATTTATATTAATTAGCAAGCAAGAACTGTTTTTCTAAATAAAGAAATAAATGGAAAATTTACCCCTTACTAGGAAAAATTAGCAAAGACTGCTAAGCTATCAGTGTACTTCTGCTTTGTAGCAATTTACAGATTTTTGTGACACAGATGATTATATCTGATTAATGCAATATCTCTGAGGATGACTTTTGTCCTGCTTTAAGCTGAATATAAATATAGCTGCATCTGTTTTTTGTTGAAAAGTTTTATAAGTTCCAGATCCAGCATTCTATTATAAATAAAATATGATAATGCCTCAAATATAATATAAATAATATGAATATAGATAAAATAAAATAGAAATTTTATTAAAATATGTTTATATAAAATATAAAAATATATATTAGAATATGGATGATATGTATCAAATTTATTTGAGCATTTTAAAATTAAGTTCAAGAAATTAATAAGATTTTCCATGTTTTGCAATATAGTGCCCTTGACCCTTTCTTCCTGTCCAAAATTTGGACATGATTTTTTTTTTTTAGCATCACCTCAGAATAACAATATGTTCTCTATATTGCAAACTAATAGTTATAACTATTCATCTAAATCTCTCTTAATGAGTTATGGAGCGGCTGATTTGGCTTTACCAGCTCTGTTTTCTTTTGCAGGGGGCGGGACAAGGAAGTGCTAACAGAGCTGCACCCACATTCAAAAATCATCCTGCTAATTAACACAAAGGTATAGTGCTGCTTTCTATCTTACTTTACAAAGCTTTTTGAAAAAAAAGCATTTCGATATTTCACTTGTTTGAGCACTACAGACTATTTGGCCAACAGTTTCCAATATCTATCAATTACTTAGGCTCCAGTCTGAAAGAAATAATTTGTCTTTCTTAAAGAAAGGCTTTATTTCCTAAACACCCTGAAAAGAAAGACAGATGCAAGAGATACTTTCTTTTGTACTGTCATGCCTTTTCAAAATGTAGTTCAGCCTCCCAGGACAACAAATTTTCTGCTGGACATCACAGAATCATGGAACATCCGGGGTTGGAAGGACCCTTGAAGATCAATTTGTTCCAACCCCTCTGCTGTGGACAAGAACACCTCTCACTACACCAGAGGTTCAGAGCTCAGGCTGCTCAGAGCTGTATCCAGCCTGGCCTTGAGCACTTCCAGGCATGGAGCATCCATGTGAGGGTGGGAGAGGTTGTTGTGGCTTCTTGGGATGCCTCACCACATAATAAAATAAAAAGAGTAAATTTTTGAAAAATTATGGATTAGCACTCTAAAACCATTATGATAAGTGAATTGATATTGAACATAACCATAATTCAATTTAATTTTGTGTTTAACAGTTTAATCAACATTTTCAACTAGTTTTTCGATGGGCATTGGGATTTCATTTTTAAAATAACCTTTCTTCTACTACTCTTCTCTTAGCAAATTAACAAAGTTTATGAAAAAGAAATCATTCTTGACAAGTACATTAAAGCATATCTTTTAGCATTCTGCTGAAATTTTTCCTGAAAATAATCTTTTACTTATGTATTTAAAGGATATATATCTCCTATATTATGTGGAAGTAGCAATCTGCTCACTATCCACTGTTTTCTTTGATTCCTATCATTAAATACAGCCTTTGGTTTAGGTTAAGTATAACTTGTCTGTGATTCCTGTTATTATGGTCTACAGCAGCAACTTTCTTATATTTTCTTTGTTTTGGCAAGACTCAGTATCATACACTCCAGCACACTGGTTCCAATAACATAATACTGGAAGTGATAGTAGAAGTGAGGGTACCAGGTGGCAGTACCAGGCACGGGTACCTTGTCTTTTGCAGCTTCTTCAGGATTTCAAATCATGGATAAATTACACATGCATTTTTTCTAACAAAGAGTTATCCAAGATAATAATTTTAATGACTTCTTTTGAGGAAGCCAGAAAACTAAAACACTTGAGCCTAGTTACAGAGAGCCCTTCATAAGTGCAATTTGTTATGAGCACTATTCCAAACATGTGTGGCTTAGATCCATAAAGATTTAAACTTGGGTTTATTTCTATGCACTTTGTACTTCAAATGAAACCATATATATGTTACATAAAACATATTTTAGAGTGATCAGCAGGCCCACAAAGAAAATTCTACCTCCTTTCCCTCTTTGTCTTTTCCTAACAATATTTCCAAAATATTTGTTCCTTCATCTACCATTTGTTATACTGAAATTCAAATCCTGGGTTCTTAATACTCACCTGACAGTGCATATAAAGCTCACAAAAAAGTGTAACAGGACTTTAATATCTTTTAAAATAATATTTTGTTATATACTCATATGTATCTGAACACTGATTTAAACATTTGAAAAATATTTAACAGACATCTTTTTTTAGTAATTTTTGAAGAATAGAAGTGGTAGGAAACAATTATTCTTCATCTTCTCGTTTTTTGGTTTTTGTTTGTTGTTGTTGTTGTTGTTGTTTTGGGTTTTTTGGTTTGGTTTGTTTTGGTTTGGTTTTGCTTTTGTTTGCTTGGTTTTTGTCTTTTGGATTGTTCTGGTTTTGTGGTTTTTTCCTTTGTTTTTTTTGGTTTAGGGTTTTTTTGGTGGGTTGTTTTGGGTTTTTTTTTTTTTTTGTTTGAAGCATGTAATCTCAAAATAACAGTTTTGATTGATTTTAAGAACAGATAAAAATGGGTTTAGGGACTGTGTAAAAATGAGGGAAATGTGTTATAGAGTTCAGAAGTGGCTTTTTTTCTTGTTTTTTTTGTTTGTTTGTTTTACCCTGAGGTAGGAATGAAGGATGTTATTGGTCAGCCTAAGTTTAAAAGGATAGTATGTCTCAAACTTTAAAATTATTTCCCAGTGACTTTACATTCAGTGACTTTACTGCATACAGCAATATTTAAGCGAGAGAGAATGGTAATAGACAAAAATTTATTTGCTTCATAGTTATTAAAAAATGAAATAATACAAGCTCTACTAATATCCAGAAACAGTCAAACCTTTTTGAATAGCTTTATATGTAATTACAAAAATTTTGTCTTACAAAATGGTCAATTAAGCTTGTTTGATAACTGTTCAGATTTCCTTTCTGTGTGATGTTTTGAATATTTATGTCTCAACTAAGTGCAAGCACCTTTGCTGTCTTTGTAATTTACGTTTTACTTGTCTTTTTTGCTCGGGGCAAGGAAAGGCAACAGAAATAAAAAAAACAAAATTTGAGTGCTAGAATCATTAAAAGTGTTAACTATGCATTTTATTACACTAGAAGGTCTAATTCATATTTATAAATTAGATTTTTTATTTTATCTTGCATACTCTCAACCAGTCCTGCCGATAGGAAGGAATACTATTGTTATTACTGTGTTGTTCAAACAATCATCACATTATGATCATAAAGAAACACATTTTTAACATCAAAATCAACTAATTCAATTTCTAAGTCAAAGAATATACTTCACAAACCTATTTCAGAACTTAGAAGCTATATTTATATATTTATAATTTGGTTTTTGGGGGCTAAATCAGCTACAAATATCTAACTGTGGATTTCTTTCTGCAAAGACAAATGTATCTTAAATTATTTGTCCTTCCTCTTGACGTACCTAAGAAAAGAGGTGCCACGTTGAGCTTATAAAGGAACACAGCAAAACCAAACTGATTTCTCAACAGTTTGCTTTGTTTCTAGGTAAGTTTCTATGCCTTGATGCTGCAGACTGGAGGCCCATTAATACAGGAGAATCCCTGCTGAGTGACTTTTACTAGTTACAACATAGTATGTCCTGTATAGTGTGTTGCAAACTTAAGAAGTAAATTCAGAAATTAATTTGAAAGAACTTTTTTATTAAAATCACGTATCAAAAATTATTCCTCTCACTCCAAAATCACTGCTGCCATTTCTGCCTCCCTGGTTTTCAAAGCAATGCATTGCAGAGTCCAGGTGTCCTGTTTTGCTTGTTCTAGAAGAATAGCCTCTCAAAAGGCAGCATTTGACAGCAGTGAAGGGCAGAGGGGAAAGTACCTTAGGGAGATGAGGCATTTAAATTCACTGGCCATCTGAGTATGCTGTTTGTATTTAACAAATCTAAATATATATTCTGCATATTTCTAGCTCTGGGACCCTTCATATCCTAGGGTGTCTGAACAGTTCTGGCCCCTGTCACCCCACAATCAATAACACACTACGCTGATGCTGTTTGAGTTTTGCCTTTTTTTCTTTTATGTGTTCTCTGTATTTGTCACACATATATTTGTAACTCTGTAGCCTATTGTGTTAGTGACTGGTTCTCCCTGTACTTTTCCATGGACAAAACAAATTCCAGAGCTCCAAGCCCCAGGGGGTACAAGGCTCCAGTGCTATCTTGGTTCTTCCTGGGAAGCAAGGCCCAGACCAACTCTTGGAGATGCATTCTCATGGACAGAATACAACTGGTGCTGAAGGGGGGCTCCAGAGAAGGGACTTGACCTGGAGGGGATTTCATCACCACTTGTCCTCCTAACTGGGGCTTTTTTATCAATTATGCTAAATTTCTGAAACCTATAAAGTGTGCTCACCCCTGGGGGCTGGGCTTTTGTGAACATCTTTCCATAACTGCTCCTGAAGGCCTTCAAATAAAGATCTCCTTTTATATTACCTCATTGCTAAAATTATTTCAAGTTTCATTTCCAGGCTGGGAAAAAGTCAACAGCACAAATAGAAGTATTTTGCAAACCCTTAATATGTTTTCAACTTTGAGGAACTGTACATGGTGCAGTAGAAGTAATCCTTGTTCCAGTTATGTCATTAAGATACGTTTTTTTAATGACCTTTCTATGCGATGTTTTCTTAAACAAGATGGCCTGTCAGGTTTACATTGAGTATTCATTTCTGAACAAGAGGGAAATTAGAGTTTTCTATGTGATATATGTTTAACATCTAGAAAGCAAGAAGAACCAGGAAAAAACCCAGAGGTCTTCAGGAGGATAAATGACTATGAAAGCCATAAATACCACACATAAGGCTACAGTAAAACCAGAAAGCAGCAATGTAAGAAATGTTGTAGAGAAATAAACTGAAAAGAAAGCCAGAGGAAAAAAAAGAGCTCAAAAATCAAAGTTTGAACAAGGGCAGAGTTTAAACTGGTGACAGGAATCCCAAAATACAGCCTGTTTTCCCACTTCATATACAATACCTAAATTTCAGTTTACTCTTCTGAAGAGTAACTGTGTTACAGACATAGGGGCAGTGGTATGGCACGGACTATAGGATTACTTATTTTTAAAATTTCACTTCTTAAGTAAAATAAATCAATCAGAATAGAACACACTTGGGACATTTAGCCACCTGTTTTGTCACACAGTGGCTGGAAGAAGATAGATCAAAAGACAGTGAAGTATCAAGAAGTATCAAGTCAGCTCTGTGCTCAATATTATTTGATAAGCAATGGAATGAATGGGATGAGTCTCATATAAATTCGCTCTGTGCACCAAGACTCTGAAAATCCGACTAAAAGTGATGGTTCAGGAGTGAACTTTCAGCAGCCAAAACCAGAAATAATGCAAGAAATGACCAGGTGAATATTTCAATTCTTTCTTCTTGAGAAATGCAGAATTAAGCCCATGATTACCTATGTGCTGTCCAGACCATGGGCCTACAACATCAATTCTCTCTTTACAGGCTAAGAGTCATCAATTGGACAAAACTGGTAAATCACCTCTAGGGACAGTTCTTGATATATTCCAAACTGTTAGACCTATCTCTGCTGCTGACTAGGGCAGTCTCTGACAATTTTTAATTACTTAGTTTCATTGTTGGAAGGGCTTGACGCGGACCTTTGCCTCAGTATGAAATTTGATGAGTTAAATTCAGCAGAAAGCAGAAGGAAGGTTCTATTTCAGAAAAGGATCATTTGGCTATTTAAATTCTAACATTGCTTACAAAAATGTTTACTCTGGTGTGTCTGTTCCAGTCCTGAGAAAGAAGGATATCCTGAATTAAGGAAAAGGCAATCTGGGGCACCACTAGAAGAACTGGTACACAGTAACTTTCAGTGCTCATACCTGGAAAAAGTGGACTTTAATCCCAAACCAATTAAAGAATTCTCTCATGCTGACCAATGAAGAGCACAAGAAAAACAAGATTACCCAGAACAAGATTAACGCATATGAAGTGGAAGTTGTATAACTCAATATGCAATATGGTTCTGCCTCTTAAAATACATTTTTATAACAGTGACAAAAAATAGACCACAAATTAAAGTTTCCCTTATATGATATTTGTATTACTATTCTCAAACCTCAATAATCTAATTAAAGGATCCATACATACTATGGCCCATATTCTGCTTTTTGCATCTCCACTGCATGGGCCATATTCTGTGAAACTACTAGATGTTTTAGATGGTGGTTTACAGCCAAACTAGTTTTCAGATCTGGCTCTTTCAGTTTTATCAAATCATTGCTGCTGGAGTGAGTGGCTGCGATGAATTTCACAGTTGCTTGAAAACAGAGACAAAGATTGGGAGAACAGAAGAAGTCATCAGATTCGAGACTTGCCAGTGTTGCATGGCTTTTTTTCAGTGCTGCAGTGAATCTCATTTGATGAGGACATCAGCACTGTAGCTTTCCAGATGTTCTTTTACAGCACAGAGCCTTGATGCTGACTTCCTTATTTTAGGATTTCTGGAATGCACACACATTGTAGTTGTAAATAACATTTTGAGCAAGATAGTTCAGTGAATTAAATATATGGCCCATATATCTATAAAATGAACAAAGTGCTTTTCAGTGATGCCTCTCTGGTTTAAATAAAATTTGATAAAACTTCAGAAAAGTTCACATTCACACGATGAGCTTGAAATTCTGTACTAACATAACACAGCTTTTCATTCTCTCCACTACTAACAAATATGTGAAGTCTCTAATCTTCGAGTTAACAGGAAAAAGAAAGCAATTTGATTCTGTGTTTTTAGTGCTACCATGTAAAATGTTTGATTTAATATTTAAGAGCTTCCCTTCTTTTTTTCCCTAACTTTTACACTGTTATATTAGAAAAGAGATGAAGTTGAAATTTAGATTGTGTCTGTCCCTCAAATGTATTCCACTTTCTTAATAGGACAGAATTTTAATTATAGTGGTAGGCCCATTGCTTCTGTGCTGTCATGAAACTATTTTGTGTTGACGACTTAGTCATTGGAGCAGAAGTCACTTGAAGGTGATTGCTACTGTGCATTCTTGAGTACAGTACAGATTTTTGATGCCAACACTGGGCTGTGTTTTACAAACATGCCAGACTAGACTCACCATGCACTTCCACAGATTGCTCCTCCAGCCAGCTGGGAACACCAGCAGAGACTTCTGGCCAGGCCGAATATGGTTTTTGACAAATAATTTGTGTGTGTTAGCAAAATAAAATACATTCTGATACCTATGACAGCAGGTTGAACTGTGTTTTCCTAGCAGTTGGCTCTGTCTGTAATTTTTCCACTGAAATTTTTCAGTTTTCTGTTCTCTGAGACGCCAGGCATACGTAAAGCCATAAAAATTTGATGGTGTCCACATAAACATGATGTCCACAAGCATGGATTATTGCACTCCTTATCATGAAATACCTTTGAAAAGAAAACTGTAAGTCAAAGTAGTAGACTCTTTGAACATATTTTTGGTTTTTTTTTCCCAGAAATGTATTTTAACTATTTTTTTCTCAAGTATTAGTTATAATACTTCAAATCAAGTGCTGTTTCCAACGTAAAGATTTCTTAACAAAAGCCACTAACAAAACACTATTTACAATTTTTCCCACTCTTTAACCATGTGCAAAGAAAAGTCATGTAGAAAGGTTATCAAGAGCTGTATAAGATTCACATAATTTATATCTTTGTTTAATAAAGTCATTCTATGACAGTATTATTTCTGTTGGCATACAGCAATTAATGAATGATGGCTATTCTGGTTTAGAGTATTTCATTAAACCTGCCACCAAATGTAAATAAAAACAGAATTATTACCTTTACATTATATGTAAATTGAAAAATTTTAATCAAACCAAAATTGGTTGTTGCCTTTCTATTCCCTTTCCTTCCTCTGAGACAAAAATTGCTATTACAGTATTATCTTACCTTCTTCTACTCCTGGGGCACTTAAAAGGCTTTCTAGTAGATTTGATTGTTGGCAGATGTTTGGCATTCAATTATTCTGGCAGGAGCTAAAATCCTCTGGAGTCCTTAATATATAACTGCAAATATGTACTGAATTAGAAAATTATGCCTTTAAAGTGGAATACCCCAAAATTATCCTAATATTATTTATCAACTTTTTTCTTTGTATTATTAAAAGAGTTACAACTATATTCTGCTAATAATATATGACCTAAGAAATGAGAACTATATACAGTCAGCATCTAGTTATCTGCAGATAAATCTGTTTTGGAGACAGATAACTAAGACAGGAACTAGCAGTTTGGAACCCAGGCAGGTGCCCTGGGCAGACGTACTCTGATCCTCAGAGCTTACCATTTGATGTCCACTGTAGGTTTGGGAGAGCAGAAAACTCCATTGATCTTCACCCCAATTATATCTTCATGTTTTTAGGCTGACTTAATTTATGGTCATGGCCTAATCCATGCGTCTTTATTTATCTCTGGGTTGCTTCCCTGTATCCTGGTTAAACAGGAATTGAATGGCTTTTTGTCAAAATGAATTAAATGTGTATGCATATAAATAAATGATTAATCCACAAAATATGCATCGAAAAGCCCACCTTATTTTAAATCATTTAATATACAACGTTTTACAGCTCTGTATACAAAACAGTCTCATATTGCTAATACAAACAGCTCTTTTGAAAAAAAGTGAACATTTTTATTTACAGGCAACTTAATAAAAGGCAGTTTCAATTGCAGTTTCAGCAACAGAAAAGGATTCAAAGACTAAATAGAAAATTAGGATCCATATTTATTAGTTACCTTCTCATATCAGTATTTGGATTATTGAAGATCTTTTTTCATTAAAGATTCTTTTATTTTCTTTTACTGACCTCTCATCTTGGAAGAACATCTTCTTCAAGCTACATGTGACAAAGATAAAGCACCAATAAAGCAAACATTTCTGTCCCTAACTGGAGGCTATTTCTCTCCAGATTTTATTTTTCTTTTAATTAAGCTATGAATTGTTATTTTTTGATAGATTTCAATTTATTTACAAGAGGAAATTGTTGAATAAATATATTTTGGAAGAAAAAGGTAAAGCCAATAAAGGTGAGTCTGAAAACAGCAAAATATAGTGAATGAATCTTCTGTTGATGTTGAATGTTCAATAGAGAAATTCTTCACAAGAAAATAAAATTAGATGAATCTTTCTCTAAAATTATAAAGCTGTCTTTTGCTGCAACAAGGTTAATGTGTATCTACATGTTTTGCAAGAGAGTGAAATTCTCAGTCAATACAGAGGAATCAGGATGAGGAGTTATGACAATCCTGTAAGGGGTTTGCAAGAAGGCTGGGAGCGAATGACTTTAAAGACAGGTTGATGTAGATTTAGATAATAGGTAGATATTCTCTATTGTTTATGTACAAGGTGGGATGCTGTTGAGAGACTCTGTAGAGCTCAAAGGGAAGAGAATCAAATTTGGCATGGTCATGTGCAAACTGCTTCTCATCATGATTCCTAGACTGCTTTTCCCCCTCAAAAACTACAGCCTAAGAAAGAACTAACTAGGGTACTCCAAGAAGGAATGAAAATTTTTAGTTAATTTAGATTTTGATCTTCTTCCCTTTTTGCTCTTAAATATGGTTATATTCCTCAGTGAAAACTCTGGTTGCTGCCCAGACAACTGTTTTTCTGCTGACTGGCAGACCTTCTCAATAAACTCTTCTCCACCTCTTGTGTTTCAAGTAGGGCTGAGAGATCCCAGAAATTTTGTTGTTTGTTGTGGAGGTTGAAAGCCCCACAGCAAAAGAGTCTGCCTCTCTCTCCTGGAGGGAATGTCCTTAGGCACTCCCTCTCGTAGTCGCTACCAAGCAGTTACTCCCGGCATGCCTCCCTATCCTATGTAAATTGTTTCTATCCCATTGGCCCTTCCCAACTCGTACCACCCCTGAGCCCTCAGACAATTGGGTAGATGCTCTATCCCACCCCTTGGCTCTCCTATATCAACCCTGCTCCCTCAGACCCCCTGGAGTGTTGTGGTTTATGTTTTGTTTGAAGGTTGTTTGGTTGTGGTATTTTCCTGTTACAATGGTTTCTCCCAGTTGTGCCCCTATGTTGTTGCAAGATGGTTTCTCCCTTTCCCGTGCCTACCCTTGTCTGTCACTCTAAACCCCGCCCCTTTATCCAGAACTTTCCCTGTCTTTCACCTTAATCCCTGTCCCTACAGTTGTCAATCCCTCCTGGCCCCTCCCTTTGTTCTAGAGAATTCTGTATCATTCATCCCCTTCTCGGCTTATGATTTGTTACTATGTTGAAGTCCCCGCCTATGTTACCCCTTATTGGTTGTGTAAATATGTAACCCTGCCTTGTGTTACACCCCCTGTCGCCCCTAATTGGTTGATGTGTTGTACCCTCCCTCGGGGGAGGGCCCTTATTTAAGTTGCTGTAAACCCATTCTCCTGGCCTTTTTGGGTTCCCTTCCCTTGCTTCCAGTTTTTCTCCCCGCTTTTCCAATAAACCCTATCCTGGAACCTAGAAAGGTCTCCCTCTCATCCTTTACCTTCCCTCGGACATAGTGAGGGGCCAAAGGGGGCTTGGAGCCCTAGCCACACTCCTGGTTCTGGGAACCTGGGAGGTGGCCACTCGTGACGTCAGCAGCCAGTGGAGCTAGCTGGGCTTGCCTGGGTTCGAGTGGTCAAGGCTGACGGCATTACTGGAGCCAGTTCATCCCTGGACCCCTTCAAGGAAGAAGAATAAAGCTTCACCTTGGACCACCACAAGCGAGTCCCATCTCTTCCTCCTGAACCAGCCAAAGCAGAGAGCTCCCAAAAGAGCTGAAATCACGCTCCACCCGGGAGCGAGGAAGGAGGACGTGCCTGTGCCCAGAGGATATTCTCCCCAGGGCACTTCTTCAGAAGGTCGTGGCACTCCACCACCACCCCAGGGCCTGCCACGACAGTTTGCAGGCTGGTTAGGGATACCCAAGCTACAGGTGTTTAAGCCTAATTAACAGGGCTTAGAGCTAGAAGCTGCACAGCTGTGTACAGATACAGAGTTAATTATTTCAGTTTCTCATAAATGGGGTTATCATGAGACGAGTAGTATGCATATTCCAGCTAATCCACCACAACCGTGGTGGTGACTACACAGAATTCCACTGGAACCATTGTGAAGACTTAAGGCCCAAAGCAGTTATGCAACTGAGCACATGCTCACCCTTCCTTAAGGAAGGATGTGGTATCCTTGGGAGTTCTGATAGAGGCTTTCAAATCACTGGTGATGCATAAGGAATGGCATCAAGTTGTTAATATACTGTACATATAACCAAATATCCTTGTAATTGTGATTATTAGGACAGTGAAAACACGTTGTAGGGAGAAATTACTGGCACTGGTAGACAGACTGATAGAAAGCGACCTTTCCAGGTCATTGAATTTAGCATTTTTCTGTGTGAGACGGAATAGGTCATATAGGAGATACATTACCAATATGGTGATTCCTAACCTTTCTTAAAAATAATTATCCTTATGTTTTAATTCAATATAGTTTTTTTATATAGGCTGAGGTATTAAAATGCAGTATTCACAGGTAGTTTGATTAAAATATATTTTTCAATGTATTTGAAGAGGCTTATGATGTACTCATCCAATGTTATCATCCATTATCTTTATATCTATATGAATGGGCATTTACCTAGACTTTATTAACATGCTGAGAGTGAATGTTAATTCTATACATTCTTGCAGCATAAAGCACACACGTTCTATTGAAAATAATACAGAATCAGGGAATGGATGATGTTGGCAGGAGCCTCTACTGATCATGGAATCTCAGAATTGACTAGGTTGTTCAGGACCTTTGAGATCATCAACCTACAATGCAACACCTCATCAACCAGACCATAGCACAGACTGCCTTGTCTAATCTTTTCTTAAACACCTCCAGGGATCCTGACCCCACCACCTGTGTGGGCAGCCCATTCCAATGTGCAATCACCCTTTCCGTGAAGAAATTCCTTCTAAACTGTCATGGCTTGACATTGGCTCAACACCAGGCATCTACATAAGTCACTTACTCACCTTCCCCTGTTACAGCTGGGCAATGGAGACAGAAAAATTTAATGAAGGGTTCATGAGTTGAGATAAAGACTGGGAGAAAATACTTCAAGGGCAAAACAGGCTCAACTTAGAAGTACAAAGTGAATTTATTACTAACAAAATCAGAGGAGGATAATGAGAAGTAAAATAAGCCCGTAAAAACACTTTTTCTTCCACCAACCCCTGCGTCCTTCCCACCAACAGTGGAGGGAGGCAGGACATGGGGGTTTTGGTCAGTTCATCACTGAGATTTTCTTCTGCTGCTCTGGGAGAGGTGTCCTTCTCCTGTGAGACCGTGGGGTCCCTCACAGTTCTCTGTGAATTTCTCCAGTGTGGCTCCAAATCTCAGGAGCAGCAGTCCTGCCAAAGCTGCTGCAATGTGAGTCCATCCCACGGGCACACAGTCCTCCCAAAACTGCTGTGGTGTGGGTCAGTCTTCCACAGGGTGCAGTCCTCCAAGGACAGGCTGCTCCAGCCTGGAAGCAAAGGCCCTCTCTCCACTGAGTCTCCCACTGGATCATAGCATCCTCCTGGCATCCACCAGCTCCAGCATGGGCACCTCCATGGGCTGTGGGTGGATCTCTGCACCTCCTGTGGATCCCCAGGAGCTGTGGGTGGATCTCTGCATCTCCCGTGGAACCCCATGGGCTGTGGGTGGATTTCTGCATCCCTGTGGATCCCCACGGGCTATGGGTGGATCTCTGTATCCCTGTGGATCCCCACGGGCTGTGGGTGGATCTCTGCATTCCCCATGGATCCCCATGGGCTGCAGGGGCACAGCTGCTTCACCATGGTCATCACCCTGGGCTGCAGAGGAATCCTGGCTCCAGCATCTGGGACACAGAGGCGTTCCCAGCTTCTCTAATTGGGCTGGAAGCATATCCATCTTCAGAGCCATCAGGGACTGGCTCTGCAGGACATGGTGGAAGCTTCTAGCATCTTCTCACAGGAGTGACCTCTGTGGTCCCCCTGCTAACAAAAACCAGGCTGTGCAAAGTCAACACACCAACCTAAACCTTCCTTTGTGCAGCTTTAGATTGTGTCCTCTTGTGATTATTAGGACAGTGAGACCATGTTGTAGGGAGAAATTTCATTTTGACTTTTCAACATGATTCTTAGTTTGACTCGTAGGCACTAGTCACATACACACACATATATGTATATCTAAAAAAAAAATAAAATATATATATATGTATATATGCATGCAAAATACCTGGACTAATATTGAACAGGATTTTACATGGACAAGAAAGTCATAGTTTACATCCATGAGATATAACTTCTTTGCAAAAAAATAGTGTAACTTCAGATTACTTTAATGAGACCTAAAAAATGGCCTCTCAAACCTGGGACAGGTTTATTTTAATGTGAAAATTTAGCTTTGTGAAGAGATGCAAGTTTCTAATCATTTCTTCATAAACTCACTTTAAAACACTTTAATAAAGCTGAGCATATCATAATGGCATATTTAATGAACATCAACAGGAAATCAAAAAGATTATGGAAAAATATTATTAAATATGAATATAAAAGGGAAACTTCTGTCTATTAAACAAAAAGTCCTTCTAGATTAAAAACTGACACCCAGGCTGCACTAATTCTTTCAGCTATCTTCCACATGGGAATTGAAAATAAGACAAAGTCCAGAAGTGCTGATATGCATACAATGTTGAGTTGATAAAGTTCGTTGATTACTAATGGAACTGTTCCAAGCTGGTAAAATTTGGTAAATCGATAATTTAATAGGAGTGTAGCTGTACTTAAGATGCTTCTGATGCAAGTGGTGATAGTATACCATTAATGGTCTTGTCAGAAGTACAGCCTGAAGCCAGCAGTATGTTAAAAAATAGTACATAGAGCAAATGATATTACCTACCAATGATAAATTGTTCCTGGAAACAAGTAAAGGTTATTTTTTTAACAATTGCAATCATTATAATTCTGAGAGTATATAGAAAATTTAGAATATCAGTCTTCTACTGACACACCTGATTCAGAGCTGTGTTTTATAATGCCTTCTCCTTACCATTCTCTTATATATTTATTCTTAGTAGCATATGATCTTGGAAGACTAGATTTAATTGAAAACTGAGTGAAATGTTCTTTCTTGGCATACAAATGTAATAAAATATTTCAAAATAGACACAAAAAAGAGAAGACACTGAAAAAGGACTCAAAATCTCTTTTTAAGTGCTGTAGACAAGCGAAAACCCAAGTGCTATTCAATTTTATTATTCTAGTCATCTAACTATACACTGCAGTGAAAAGACTTATGTGAAAGTTTGATTTCAACTTTTTAAATGAAAGTTATTATACATAGTATTTTTGTTCTCCTTAAAGAGCAGGAAAGCATTTTTCTCATCTTGAATTTGAGACCTCATTTTTTTTTTCTGAAAGTTTTAGAGAAATTCATTGCAGTCGTTATCCTGCACTTCCATCACATATCGTGAATATGGCTGGGTTTCATAATTCAGGTAAATTTCCGGTTATGACTTCATCAGTTTTGCTAATAAAAATGGATGCCACCTTTTTCTTGAACGTTAGTCAGTGTGTTGTTCAAAGAAGTTAACCCAAAAGTAGAACAACTGTTATAACCAGCTTCATTGCATAGATAAGCAAAGATGGCTGGAGCTAAAATTAGAGGAAAAGGAGAGTTTGTATTCACATCCTAGTAGAAGTTTGTTATAGCTTAATTGTAACATTAATGCACACCTCCATTCCAAAGTTACCCACCTCTGAAGTTACCATCACCCTTCAGTGGGCATGTGTTCTACACCTTATTGACCTATCAGTAACGAAGGTATGCATGACTAGAGTAACTCAAATTCAACATAAAGAAATAGTAAAAGTTAAGTTGAGACTAGTGGAAATGTTAGGGAAGACTTCATTGTAACTACTGGAATCAGTCAACAGCTTATCTTCTTTTGCATAAGGAAAGAACCATATTGGATAAGAACCATACTCTGTGCGTGCTGAGTGCTTTCACTGGGGATCAGAGCCTGTCTGCATATTACTTTGAATTAGATTTGCAGTCAGATACTGTCTCTGGAAAACCTCAAATCTTACTGTCACAGTCCTCCATTAATAAATTTTTGTAAATTTTTGGTGTGAGCCCTTCACAGGCACTGGCAGCTGCTGTGAGCAGCGAACATTCTAGAGTAAAGTGGGATGACCCACTGATGGATCATACAGCAGGAAGACCCACTGAGGGGTCTCCCTTATGCTGTCAGTATGTCCTTGGACAAGTCAGCCCAGCTGCCCTCTGATTCAGAGAAACTGTTCAGGGAAGGGTCCCCCTAATGGGATGCTGACACACCGGCTGAGCAGAAGCCTCTTGGCTTTCCTGAGACACTGACAGACAAATGAGATACTGAGGGCCAAGGCAATCTCCTATTTTCATGTGAAAATAGAAAAAAAGTCATGTCCTGGAAGTCGCAGAAAGAGAGTAGGTGGCATTATGCTTGGATAGGGAGTTAGAGCCTGTGTGATGAAAAATGGAAAAATGATACAGGAAAACCAGGAAAAAAAACATGTGACAAATAAAGGGTAGTCAGGGGGGATTTATACTCATGTAGGTCTCTGAAAAAGAGTATTTTGAGGATGTGTGTTACACTGGTTTATAAGAACAGGGGTGACTTTGCTTTTCCTTCTTTCATACTCTCTATTCACTTATAATACACAACTGGCTTCCTGCCTGCAGTTTAATTATCATTTATCAAAACTCCCAAGAAGTGCTCTCTTGTGGTGTATAATACAGTCATGGTGTCTCAAGTGACTTACTGTTTTTGTTTTTCTTTGAAGCTCTCTATTGTCTTACTCTAGTGTAAGAGTAAGTACTGTAGCCTTACTCCATTTAAATAGAGAATTCACAAGCTTTCATTCAGGACTACCAAACAACATACTGTTGTCATCCACATGGCTTTCAGTTTAATTTGCTTGTTCTGGTCCCTGTTGCATCCCCTTGCATGGCAGCTTTATCTCCAAAGGAGCCACAGCATTGAGTCTTAGGCTGGGAGTTAGAGACCATCACCTACAATTACCAGTGACACTACCAATGTTTATTGCTAGGAAGCCGACTTCATGTCATCTGCATCTTTGACCAGCATCTTAAATCAGGACTTTTAAATAACAGAGCATGTGCATTTGATTTATTCTAATCTACTCCCTCAGCTAAATTTTCCTCTTAATTGTCAAATAAAAATGAAGTTCTTACACTGTATAAGCTGTATAAGGTTTTCCTATTTTAGCCTGCAGTAGTACCCTGGTTTTCATTATTGTACCCCTCAATGTATGTTGCTCACAAAGTGATCTTGGTGCTTGTGAAATATATTACTTCTTCAGAAAATTTAAATACTCACTAAATAATTTTTACCTTAAAATGCAGCAGTAATAGTCTAAACCAGTGAGTGCTGTCTGAATAACTCTGGAACACAGGCATGGTGGGAACATGTTGAAATCAAATAATGTAGTCCAAAGCAAAGCTGCTGAATATCATGGTGTGCTGAACATTATCTGTAGTTGTAGAGATCTCTACTACAAACTACTTCAATCTGTCGGTTTGCCTGTTTTCCACCAGTCCACTTGCTAATACTCCAAAAACAAAGATCTCTCCATGGCTCTAGTATCTTTGTTTTTAGTATTATTCTTCGAGCTCATTAATTCTCTGATGATAGATGATTGAAAGTCTAATATTGTCAGACAATGCATTAGACAATTGCTGATTTTTAATTTAGAGATCCTTAGTGAAGTATCATAGTGTCACACGTTACCTTCCAGGACATCCAACAATATATCAAAGAGTTTCTGCTGTGGATGGTTCCAACAATTTAGTTGCAATAGCTATAATTACTGACCTAGTGTCTTTACCTCTTGCAGACCTAAGGTCTTTATCTCATTATTGAAATTTAGCATATTTTTTTTATAGTCTTATTAAAACACCTGTGCCATTCAGATAGAGATCTAATCACAAAATTTGGTATCTCTTCACATTTACATTTCAAGACTTTAGTGGTCTATTTCTTCTATTAGATATACTTACATTTAGAAGTCGTTCTGTCAACTGTCCTATTTTTTTATTAAGGAAAATTATTTTGCTTCATAATACAATTGTGAGCAGACTAGTCTGACACAAAACTAATTTTCCCTACACTTGCTTTAATCTCTGTTATTAGAAGGAAAACTCCAAATTTGGGTTTTAAAAATCATAGAAATCATATTTTCTGACATCTACAAAAAAGGAATTTCATAGAGGATTTCTGATACAGATGCAGAAAGATGAAGAATAAGTATCAGTTGGATGCACAATGCAGCTTGCAATTTAATACTAAGCAGATTCTGTATTTAATTTATTAGTTTTTAATGAGGCGTGACTTTCTAATAGATATAGGTCTACCTTTAAATATAAACACATACCAAAATGTAGGCATCACTAGACAAAGACAGTAAATACTTTCAAGGCCCTTGTTTCCAAACTGTGTTTTTATGGACCACATTAAAACATGCAATATGCTTAGAGCTCATAACACATGGCAATGAACACAGATAGTACTAAGACGTTTTCCTTCTTGGAGTACTTATCTGAATATAAAATAGGTGTGAAACCAATCTTATAGACCCCCTCTTTCCAAGACTACTTCAGTGCTAAAGCAGAATCATGGAATCATTTACCTTGGAAAAGACTTTTAATCAAGTCCAGCTATAAACCTAACACTGTCAAGTTCACCATAAACTTGCCCCTCAGTGCCACATTCACACATCTTTTAAACACCTCCAGGGATGCTGGCTCAGCTGCTTTCCTGGACAGCTTGTTACAATGCCTGACAACCCTATCAGTGATAACCCTTGAATATTTTCCTAATATCCAAGTTAAACCTCCTGTGACATAACATAAGGAAGGACATTTTCACTCATCGTGTCTTTGGGAGAAGAGTCACCTCTCACGGGGGAGAAGAGATTGGCTCTCCCCTCGCTACAACTTGCTTTGGTAGTTGTAGACACTCTCCTGAGACTCCTTTTCTCCAGGCTAGACTAAAGCTGCTCCTCCCAGGACTTGTGCTCCAGACCCAGACCCTTCACCTGTTCGTCTGCCCTTCTCTGGACTTTAGTCTGTCTTGTAGTGAGGGGCTCAGAACTAAACACAATAAAAAAGAAGGAAGAGCTTGCTGAATTGCAGCAGTAAATAATCTCAGGTTTAGAAGAGAGGTACTGTGGGACTACATCCTTACCTACACAGTGTGTGAAGTACATTGCACAGCGAGTAGGGAGGCTTGTGCTTTTGTGTTTATGTGATAACTCCATTTGTTGCGTTCTCATTTTATTGCTATTATACTTAACAAAATTTCATTACACCTAAAAGTATAGTAGTTTTCAGCTGCTGGAAACAGCACAGTAAGATAACGTTGAAATGGCAAAGTCATTGTTGCTTATTTTGCAAATGTTTGGCCTATGTGTGCAGCAGACATTATTTTTACAGCATATTAATGATCTTTTATAAGACTGTACGTTGGTTTCACATTTGCTTTTATTGCATATTAATGTTCCCCACCTTTTCCTCCCACACAATCCATTTTATTCCAAATGTTCTGAACTGTGTTTTTCTGTCTGCTGCCTGTAAGATAATCACCTTTCTTGTCACTCCCTTTTTTGCAAATTTGGTTCCATAAACTAGTAGCAGGCATTTTTTGGCTCCATCTTTAACTTAACTCCTACACTCTTGACCTTTACATATCTTGAACTTAAAAGTCTGCAGATTTTATTTCACATCTGAAGAAGGCATGGCAGAAAAAAAAGTTCCAATAATACCAAATTATTCTACTAAAATATGTTATTCCCAAGTACATAGCTTGTCCTGACTTCCTTGCCCCTCCAAGGTATTTGAATGTAGATAAATATTAACTTTTTTTTCTTTCAGTTATAAAAAAGTAGCAAAACATGCTTTTTCCTATACAAAAAAAGTTTTTTGTGAAGTTTTGACTTCACTAAGTGCTTAAATTACCATCTCCGAGGCAGGTAAGTTAAATCCGCTACCAACTAAAGACTTAAATGTGAATATGAAAATAATATGAAGCCAATAATGCATCACTTTCTTACCTATATAATTCCAATGATACAGAAATTAGAAAGTTCTTATATATAATAGCATTGTATCATATGACTAGGTAGTGAATAGAAAACACATGCTCCACAAAGTGATTTATTTATAAAATGTAATTGTAATGCCAACATTATATATATATATATATATATATATATATATATATATATATATGTATGTATATATGTATAGATATATGGGTTCTTGATGATCCTCTTAGTCAAGGATGTTTAAGTTCCTTGATGGCATTAAGTTACAAACAATGCCACAAAATTACATGTTAGTCAAAACTGTGTAACATTTCTTTGATAATTTTTCAAAAGCATTCAAAGCTTCTAGCAGGTTACTTCATGGACTAATGAGATGGGTTCCCATGAAAAACTTTCATCTATTTATCTATTTCTATGATTGAAAAGAATATATCCAGTCTGAAGGCTACCTGTCTGCTATCCCACTCTGGCTTTTTCCAAAAATAAAACATCCAATCCATTTTCTTCTACAGAAAGTACTACATAAAAGAAATGCAAACATAATTCCAGCTCTATATTTTTGTCACCATGAAAAGGTTCAACGAGAACTTGAAAATAGTGATAAAGAGCTGTATTTATGATGTCTTTACAACACAAGCACATAGCAAAAAGCAAATCTGTGACAAAACTCAGAGAGGTAAGAAAATATTTGTTTCTTGCTTAATGAAAAAAAGAGTTGGCAGTTTGCCAGTAGATACGATGCATTTCTATTATGTTAAGAAAAACCTAAAAGGAAAATACAAAAGACAAATAAGAACAGTCACACTGCATAATATAACAAGTTCCTCATTGAATCCTTTAGTTAATTTTCCCATTTCATCTACAAGCAACACCTGTCAAAGTCAATCAATGCAGTGCTGCCTGTTTGCTGAAGCAGTGCCAGTTCCTAGCAGTTTTATAAGCAAGCTAGAAGTAGATGGTCTATTAATTTCCTGGAATTGGTATCTTGTGACAGAAGAAAATAAATTTCAAAAATAATTGCTATCAGGTTAAGTGGAAGGCTCATTCCATTTATTAGAGAAATATGTTGATGCATTTCTCTTCAGTAAGGCACAGTAATTGAGTAGCATGATAATAAATGTTCAAGTCTCTATTTCAAATCAGGACTTCTTTTAACTTAGCTGGTATTCCACTGAGCAATTTGCCTCTGTTAGTAGATATATTATTAAGTATAACTTTAGAAAACTTTTGCATTTATCTAATCAAATCTCACTGCATCATTAGGTTTACTGTAAGAAAATAATTTAAGGACTACTGTATATTATTATAGCTGTCTAATTGCCACATAGTTAAGGTCATGTCTTTGCTTACTGGAATAGTTCTGTGAGCTACTTTAGACAGTTAAGTTTATGTAATCAATAAGACATTTTAGAATGTGAGTATTGAACATGTTATCCTTGGCATCATCTATCTTAGTGCTGCATTTACAGAAAAAAAAGTGAGTACAATTTGTGTAGAATATGCCTGAAAAGCAACATAAAGCATGAAATTGTGGTAATTTATGTAGTAACTTAATGAAAAGTGAAAAGAAAGCTAACATAAACAAAATGCAATGAACTACAGAAGAGGTCTATTAATATGCTTTTCTCATGTTTTTGTAATGGAGGAAATATAAAATTTATGTCAAAAATGACTAAGAAAAAATGTGTAACACAAATTTTGTAGAATTTTTGATAAGCATATGGGTCTGCTCTACCTTCACTTCTGGTGCAGATAATGGTTTAAAATCTACCTCCCAGTTCATAGTTGATTTTTTTCTTTTATTTTTGTTTCTTTTTTATGTTATACTTGTAAATCACCGCTAACTTTTCTTGAAGTGATATAGATGAAAACTTATACATTTGTGGACCAAACCCCCCCCTTTTTATAAAGTATGTAACTTATTTATTTCTGGTGTAATTAAACATAGTAGAGAAAAAAGCAAAGATAATAGTAGATAAATGGGTTTAGGAATCAAAGTTAAAATGAAAGAATCAAGGTGTGGAGAGATAATTGGACTTGTTTTCTATTTAACTGATAAGGAACTTTCCAGAACAGTAGATGGATGAGATCCAGTTCCCATAGCTTGGGAAATAAGGAGGCATTTGAGTAGGCAAAATGTTGCTGTGTAAGAGAGGCTGATGGTGATGTAGTTTAGGTATTGACTAACTGTATGCATGGAAATTCCATGGATGGATTTGCAGCTTTTCCCAAGTCAAATTTTGATAAACAGGTTTTGTACGAGGAAAAGTAAGGGCTTTTTTACTCTGGATGGAAAAAGCAAGATACCTAGTGACTGAAGTGGCCCTTGCTTTGCGTGTAGGAGAGGCCAGAGGACTTTAGGTGCTGTCAAAGTAGCACAGCTGAATTCCAAAAAGAAAATCAAGTATTCAGTAGTTCTGTACCCAAGAACTTTGTATTCTTTGAAAAGATTAACTACTACTGTTGTTAAATAGAAACATTTTAGTATAATTTTAGACCGTGTATACTGTTTTCTCTTTAAATACACAAGTCTTTAAAACTTAAGACACTGTACTTGAGAAATACTGAAATTATTTCATGCATCTGATGAATTTGAACATTTTGTCTGACATATCTTTGAAATGTCATCCCCCAAAAAATGATTAGCAGGCTATTTCTCATTTATTGTTTTATACTGCAGTGGATTTGAGACAATTCAAACTGATTCATGCCTAGCAGCTGTAGAACCATATACTTTTGTCTGATATTACATAACAGGTATTGCTTGGATTTGAGTAATAACACTGAATTAATCTCATATAGTGATGTTTCTAGAAAAATATGGTGGGTCCATATGTTGTTCAGCATCAAATAAATCAAAGTCTGAGTATTTAAATAGCTGTTAACTTGAAGGTTGATTTATCAGCAATAGTAATATTAATAGTATTATTATTTATTATTATTATTTATTAACACAAAGCAAGGCTGAGTCTAAGATACTCTGGTTTTGCTCAGGACAGGTGAGCCTAAACTTGCAATAGCTAGTTTTGGTAGTGATTTTGACTATGCTTTAAAAATAGGAAGGCACATATTGCATTTTCTGACTGATGAAAGTGTTCTAGGCCTCATTCTTCGGAGCAAGAATTGTTACTTTTTATACAATGATAAAGTGATGATGGAATACTTGGTCTAGTAATAGTTTCACCCACTCATTAACTTGGAAAAAACCTAAAAAAGGCAAAAAAACCAACCCCAAACCCAACAAAACTTTAGAGTATTAATTTGTTATTAAATTTTCAAGAAAAACATGTTTTCACTTGATGTAATATTTCTTGTGACGGTACATTGCATTAGCTTTCATAAATATATATATATATATATATATATATATATATATATATATATATATAATGGTAGGTAATGGTTTAAACCTAGCTGACAGGTAAGTACTCACTCCCACTATCATTCAAAGCAGCAGAATTGGAAAGGAAAGGTAAACTTCATGGCTTCCAGCATGATGCACCCAAAATATGATTTTTTTTTCTTTAGTTTGATAGCATAAAAATATGTGCAAATGGTTAGATATTGAGATTCCTAATACATAATGAGCAAATTCCTACAAAATTAATTCCATTTAATTATTTGGAATAGAAAAAGCCTTTTACAGTAAATTGAGTTCTTTCCCATATTCAAAGTATATCTCTCTAAAATTGGTGTTACCCATTGCAATTGCAGGCTATTTAAAATTTTGCCTTCACTAGTATCTCAGTTGGGATGAGGAGTGCATTTTCAAGAATATCTCAACACTCACCACTGCTCCCAGTCAAGGCACTCTGCATCTTAGGTTATTTTCAAAGTTCATGGTCTCAAAAAAGAAAATACTTTGCTGTAGGAGTGCCTTTAATGCACTGCAGTTGACAGCAGAAGCTTTTGCAAGTTAATGTAGACACAAGGTTCATTAAGGTACCAGAATTCCAGTTTCACCTTACAAAATTTAATTTGGCTGTTTCTTTTTCTGGGTACTGTCATGCTTTTTATGATTATATAATAATTCCAGCTGTATTTTGACCTAATGAGCTGCAGTATTCTTTCAATATCAACAGGAGTAGTACAACGTGTTCTAAGGGAAAAAAACACATGGGTCTAGAATACAGAAAAATAGAACCATATACTCCACTTTTGTCTGTCTTATTAATTAGGGAGCAACTTTGCCTAATAAGCACTGTTGTGTCAAATAAGAAATATTGTTTAAAGTGTGTTTCTCTTCCTGGATTTGACTTCAGCTACCTGCAATAAAGTCCTTGTAGGTGCACATAAAAGTAAGTTTACTATCCTGTTTCAGAAATTTTGGCAATAGTCACCCCTCTTATTTGCTAGAGAGGTAAGAAAGAAAGAAAAACTGGGAAAGTAAGATAGAGGGAAAATGATTTCTGTGACCTTTTCTGGGACTCATAAATAATTGGATTATTTGCCATCCAGACAGCAAATATTTTCCTGTGTTAAGAATTTTAGAGGAAGAGCAGCACTAGCAGCAACCAGAATTCTTGTGTTCAGACTGAGTAACTGTAGGCAGGTACTTATTAGTCAACACAGGATCTGAATTGAGCCTGACAAGATGTCAGTACTCCTACTGACCTACAGTGTCTTTATCTTAATATTGTTATTTTCCTTTACATGCTATGGAAAAAGATCCATACTTTCTCACAATGATTTATCCAGTACAAGAGAATTTTTACTTGTTTGATATAAAATAGTTTTGGCAGCAGGGGCACAAAACCCATCATAAAATGACAAAGACCAGTACCTGCAATGTCTGAAATATGTCATGTCTTAATCTTGCTAGCCTTATTTTGCCATTCCTAGAATAGAATTTGAGGACTGTGCTCAAAGTTGTTTCTGGCAAAAATCTCTTGCTTCTTGCAGTGATCATTCTACAGAAAAGTGAGATTGTTTATTGCACGGTTTAAAGGATCCTAATTGGTGAATTTAAGAGCACATGTATCTGCTGTATTTTTCATATGTAAATAGCTACAGACAGATTTTCTGCAGGGGCCAAGCAGTATTTGTTTATTAGCTGCCTGCAGCTTTTTCATAATAACACAATATTGGACTTGGTGTTCACAGTAAAAAAGAAATTCCAGTTTAAAGCATGAAAGATGTGGTGAGTAAGCAAGCAGGAGGGGAAGGGTATGCTCTAAGGGAAAGGTCAGCAGCTTTCAAGCTTATTATACTACACCAGACATGGTTTAAGCAGCCACAATAGCGTAATTACACAAAGGGTCAAGAATATGTGAAATGGTGTCATGATCCAGTACTTCTGTGTTTTAAATTGTGTACAGCTAATTAATGCCCAGTTCCTCATTTTTACTACCTCTGAGTTTTTTAATGACTTTGGCTTGCTGATCTGCTGTTCCTCCTGTCTGATTTGATCAGATATTAATCAGAAAGTAGTAGTAGTCTAATAGTGTAGTCTAAACCAGTGCGCTAAATATCAAAATTCTTATGTTGTTGATCAATCAATGGCCATTATGGAACAAGCAAACCAACAAAAAATCCCATCCTCTCCTATTTTAGGAAAAAACTCAATGGCGTCTTATTTTGATGTATGGAAAATTACATGGAAAATGCTGTATTAAAAATTATTTTACATCCTATGGTCAGTTCTGTTCATATATCGTAAAATTCTTCTCTCTCTTTTCCCTACTCTATTATCATGGAAGGCCTGATGTTTGCTTCAGAAATAAATATAAAAAAAAAAAAAAAAAGGAAAGTTATTGTAGTCTTGTTTTAAATTTTTTAGGATGTTAATTCTAACAGCCATATAAATTATATTCATTGTGCCATTGCACTTGAGATATTTTACAGAAGTGTTGCAAAATGTGTAGCACTCTGCATCTACTGGAGAAATATGTTGTCTCAGGTTTCCAGTCTATTGAGTTTCTGCTGTTTAGGTATTCTCTTCTTGTCAATCTGGACTCCCACTGTTGCTCGTTGTATAATCAGGTAGATTTTTATTAGTGTGTCTGCAAATTCCAAGGTTACAGAATTCCCAATCGGATGCAAAACACTCTGCTTAGTGTCAAAAAGACATTTGGAAAAGCTGTGTAAGGGTTGCAGCCTGATTAGTCATATTGGCATAGAACAGTCTTCATTCCAAACTGCTCATTCTCTTTCTTACAGCTCAGACGTTTGTATTTTAATTTGAGAAATCTGGAGTTAGCAAGAAGTAATGATATTGGAAAACTAGAGATCACATATTTTTTAAACCAAAACACTGTCAGATGTAAGCAAGGTGCTTTTGCCTCTTTTTGAAGGTACTCCATTAACTTTCAAGTGACACATTATGTGAAATCCATAAAAGATATCAGTCTTTTTCTGCTGAAGCTCAGCTGGTTCTTATGAAATCCACCTAGGAGCATGTACAACAAGGTCTCCACAGAAAGTTATTAAGGGCTGTGTAAAGCTCTGCTGTCCTCAAAGAGATGTCCTTGAAGCCCTGGAAAATACAATGCCAATACTGCAGTCTTCTGGGGGAAAAAAAGAAAGAAAAGGGAGAAAGAGGATGAGGATGCTTACTGCTCTTCATTTTTCCTTAAGAAGTCATGGAATTATATAAAGACAGGAAGAGTCTTATTATTGAAAGTACACAGGGCCTTAATTTTGCTTAGATCCTCTCTACAGAACAACAAAAAATGTCTCCACAGAATATTTTTGCTTTTCATCTCTGTGTTGTGGCTGCACAGCACTCAAAGTATACAGAAGGACAGGTCATAAGAGGTGAAAAAGACCTCTTCTGTGCCCTTTTTAAGATAGTCTAATAGTCTATTAAAAATATCTTTCTGGAGATATCTCATGTGTTCTTGCTCTTGAATTGATTTTTCTCAGATGAAAGAAGTTTCTCAGTTTTACTACTACAAGGCCCATGCATTCCTTTCTCTCCCCTACTTGCTTGATGACCTGTCTATTTTTGATTCTTTCTGTTGTACATCACAAAGCTGAGAACAATGTATCCGTAAGTTGAAAGCTAGTGTTATTTTGTTACTTGCTCATGCTTTCCAGAAAACTGGATAGCAAGACGAAATGTTACACTTAATACGTGTAAGACTCTGAACATAAAAAGAAGAAAAGCAAAAAAAGTCTACCTCTCAAAAAATTGTTTACAACTAGCTCTCAGCCTAATCCCTTAGTGATAGCTGGAAATTTCTTTTGTATCATGAGATATATTTTAAAATGATGTTTTCCTTCTCTGTACTTTTCTCTGATACCTTTTTAATATACAGAGATGTATTAAAATATCAGTATACTATGCATTAGAAAACGTAGTTGCATAAACTCATATAAATTAATAAAAGTAATGAACGTTTATTTTATGGAGGGAGAGGTAATCCTACTTATGACAGAACCATTTCTGAAACAGAAGAGCAGCAGCACCAGTAGCGTAGACAGAAGATGCTGTGTAGCTCCCACCCCCTTAGGAATGGTGCATAAAACACTGCAAGTCTAATTAGATCTCCAGAGAGCAGAAATGCCCATTTGGCAGTCAATTTAAAGACAGCAGTGCCAGAGCACTTTTCTTTCCATAGACTTAGAATCTGAGTTATCTTTTCATGAGGTGTGTGAATACAGAATATGATATTTACAGGAAATCAGTACTGATCTGCTTCACAGTACTATGAAAAGGATGTCCTGTCTTTTTATCATTTGTTGTAACAGATGAAAGACAAGAAAACAACAAGAAAGTGTAGAAAGGAAGTATATGGCTACCCACTATCAAAAGTAATTTATTAGTGACCTTACCTGCACAAGCTGGTGATTAATAGTATAGCTCATACGTGTTCTCAATACTAATGTTCAATAAATATTTTACTCTATGATATATATACACATACATACATTTATAGTGTTTTAACACTGAAATAATTAAAAACTTTTTGTTTTAACAGTTAAGATTTCTGATGAGCATAAAATTAATCCTTTACATTATAGTTAAATTAAACACATATTTATTTCCAAGTTTGTGTTTGGTTTATCACCAGTTGCTAAAATATAGTAGTTGGAGTCAGATACTGTTTGAATAAGTGTAGATGCTTTGTGATAAAAACAAACACACAAACAAACAAAACTAAAAACCAAACAACCAAAAAAACCAACAAACTTGTAAATTTTAATGATTTGACTGAAATGTGACATTTGTGACATTTGACATTTTGGCATTGCTGTTTTGTTTGGATTTTTTTTTTTTTTCATCCAACTTCAAGGTGCAATGGGACTGAAGGAATAAGAGCATGATCATCAGAAAAAAAAATTGGGATGATTATGATCTTAACCTGGGCAAGGAGGGCTTAATTTCATGTCATCTGCAAACCTGATTAACATTTGCTTTATAATATTTCAATTTTCAGGTCGTTGCTAGCAAGACTTCCGGATCTGATCGAGTGAAGCTGGGAACAATGAAACTGGAGAAGACAAAAGTTATGAACATGCACTGCCTAGAAGCTGGAAGTGGCTCTTCTCAGTGCTGATGATCAGTAGATAATGATCTCACAGCTGATGATCAATAGAAACGTTTTTTCCCCTCCCCTTCTAATAATCCCTGTATTAAAATAAAATAAAATAAAATAAAATAAAATAAAATAAAATAAAATAAAATAAAATAAAATAAAATAAAATAAAATAAAAATAAAGCTATGGACTGACTTATCAGTTATATTAAAACATCTTTAAGGTCAAAAGAACTTTAGATGGAGAGAAGATAAGCCTGTAATTTTTCAGAAATAGACTAATATACAGTGGGCCATTAGGTTTACAATTTAGATAAGTGAGAATTCTCCAGGATGGTGATATTTTTGGTTCAGAATATTGTTAAAAATTTAGTGGTAAACACAATACATCACTGTAATGGCCCATCTAACCTGTTTCTGATAGCAAACAAAGTGATGTCTAACACAGTATGGTGAAACAGGATGAAAATAAATTATTTCTTTCACCAGTACTCTTATCTATAATTTTAGTTACACATAGAGATTCTACAGACTTGCTTATTCTTAATAGATTATCTAGCTTTTCCTTGTGCTGTTTAACATTTGCATCTTCCTCCTCCAAGGAGTTTCTTAGCTTTACCACACATTTTCAGGAGAGCCTTCTGCACTGCTTTGTCCTAACCTGACTTCTCCTTTCATATGGGAAACTCTATTACTTATTTTGGAAGAAATGGAGGAAAATATATCCCTCTCTGTGCTGCTGATTATTTTAGTACCATCTGTCTTGGCCCTTCTATCTACACGTGGTGTAGGTATAATATCATACCAATGCTGTTTTAGTGTTTCCTGAGTATGATTCCTGACTTTGAGCCTGCAGGTAGCTCATGTCAAAGAGGATTTGATTTTGAGAGACTTTTGACAAACATTTATCTGCATAAAAGGAAGCTCTATAGACAAGAAGAATTAGCTTTGGAATTTGTGTCAGATGTGGCATATGATTTAGTCAACAAAAATTTCTTGTACTTCAAAAGTACACATATATGGAGGTGAACCATAGAGTCCACTCAGACTCGGAGACAGAGAGTTCTGTTTTTCAGATATTTCATAGGCCACTGATTAAGCTTTGAGAAGAAGGTATGTTTACTTGTCCTCCATGTGGTTGGATAGGTCTGTGTAAGTGACAATAAAAAAAGCAGCTTTGCTCTGATGCCAGGTTCCTCTGGCCTTGATAGGATGCTCTTGTGGAACTGCCTGTCTGTAGACCTTGATTTCAGAATTCTCTTTTAGTTGGACAAGATGTCCCTAACTACTGAGCTGATTTAAATATGAATAGCAGAACATCCTCTCTCTTCCTCCATTTGGACTTTGTAAATTACAGTTATAATCCATTATAAATTAATGTCTTTCCTTTTCTTCTATCTAAAGACATTATTAAAGATTGAAGACAAAATTGCAATTTAAATTTTAACCTAAAATATTTTCCCAAACTGAGATTTTTAAATTTGTGGATTGAACTGAAATTTTTCAGCTGGACCTCACGCCAGATTTGTAGAACAAGTGATGCCAATGCAGAGAAAAAATAGTTTTCAAAATAGTTCTTGAAATATTTTCTTAACTGAAGTTAACTATAACAAAGAGAATAAAAAATAATTTCATGTCAACAAAGTATGGAAAATAAATAGATATAGGAAATTGCTATAAATCTTCGATAAATTATAAAATAATTTAAACCATAATAAAATAATGGATTTCCTAATATTGGTAAAAATGGTAACTTTTAAATGACATTCTTAGGAAATCTGCTATTTACATGAGACTAAGTCTGCAACCAGAACTGGAGTTCCTCTTTTGTTCCACTTGCATGTATGCTATTTTAAGACAAATAGATATATCTTGTTTGTTATTTGTATCAGACTGATTTGATCAAGTGTTGATTTATTCTTTGCTTCTGCTGCATTCCTTTACAAATGTCTGATATTTTATTTCCTGCTTTGCGTCTTAGCCTAATTTGTGACAAGGGATGACCTATATTTTTTTGTAGCTTTAAAAAAAAATCCTGAAAGTTCCTAAAATAATTTTTATAGAGTTTATTACTGAAAAGCTGAGAGGTTGAAAATGGCACATGTGTTTCTGTTATTGAAAGACAACTCCTGCAAGGCACAGTAGATCATTGGGCCTGAAGAAGAATGGACTTCAAAAGGTCTGAATGAAATTTGTTAACGATATTTTTAATTATTTTCATTCATCAATACATTTAATTCTAATAGCCTAAAATGGTGTTATATAAGTCTAAATTCATATATGCTTTTGTTCCTTCTACAAACTGTTGAAGAACACCAAAAAACCCTGCAGAAAACCCCTAAACAATCAAAAAAATTATATCTATTGTACATGCATTGGCTGTAATAGCAATCACAAAGTTTTCAGTATAATCTTACATTTTCCTCTGACTTGTTTTAAGAAGCATGCTGAGAATTTAGTGTAGTAATAACTAAAACATTCACTTTATTTCTTCTAGGACATGACTAGTATGTGTTTTACATCATATACCCCATATTTGTCCTTTTGCTTCTCAGGACTTGCAGTAAACTTTGCGGTCATATCTACCTGAAATTAAAGTCTAGCTTGTTCTCTGGCCAGAATTTCTAAAAGAGAAAGCAGAAAGGCTGCAAAGCAGGGGAGAAGGGGGCGGGAGAAGGGAGAAGAGATCAGATTTCACTGGGATGGTGGGTGATTTTGCAGTGTAGATTTAAGAAAATATTGACACTGTGTAACAGTTCCTGGAGAGCTATTCTAAAAATTGATATAAGGCTAGGCAAAATCCCAACAAACACACAATCCCTTAAACAAGCTTTATAGTGTGCAAGTTTGCACTTAGAAGTGAACTGTCAATAGGGACAGTTTTTCTAAAATGTATCATAAGGGTAATAAAAATCGATTGACAATTGGCACTTCAAATCTAATGGCTAAGTTAATAAAAGCAGCTCATATAACAATAGCTGATTATTTTCTCTGTGGTTCATCTTCTTTTCAAAGATAGATAGACACGATCAAAGAAGATTGTCTTTGCAAAATAAAATAGGGTTCCCTTGTTTTTTTACTCATAAGAGACCAAAAGCTCATCTGAAAGTTAATATAACATTAATATCTTATAACAGTAAGAAAACACTCAAAGAGAAATTATTACAATACCAGGAAAATCAAAATTCTAAAATTCTAACTTGCTTGGCTCTTTCACTTCCAGCCTCCAAAGTGCCTAACATTTTAATGAAAACACATAATGTTTTAAAAATTACATATTGTTTAGGGCAATAATTTCAAACATAAATTTTTGAAATCTTCAGTTATTTGGCCAGAATCTGGTAAAAACTAGAAGCTGACTGATGGGATTACTTAGAGTAATGCAAGTGCAGTTTATGAATCAATGCCAATTTTAAGTAGTAGGACAGTAATTAGTGAACATTATATTGTTAATTATTCTGTGCACATTCTATTAATCCACAATTAAATTAACAGAAAAGCATCCTGTCTTTCATAATTATTTTCCACTTGATCGTACAATCAAAACTGAAACTAGACTTTCTCATTTTGTTGCTCTGGGATATACCAGTTTGGAAAAATATTGCTCTTACTAACACCTAAAGGCAACATACCCTCGATACAAAATATGAATAAAATCAAACTGATGAATATGAAATAATTCCCACATTTTTTTCCTGGTTGTTATTTAACACTGTTATAGGTAAAGTCATTCTGCTAATGCAGGTAATGTCTCTGTGAGTAAGCTCAATATCAAAAGGAAGCAGCTGACCTACTGAGTTGATGCCTCTGCAGCTTCTTTTGTTTGAAGTGAGTGTACCTCCTTGTCTTCCTTGCCTCCCAGGCTGTACAGTGAAGGAGCCCTGTGTGGTATCCTGGATCTACTAACAAGTCATGAATTAGATAGTCGGAATCTATAAACTTGTCTGCCTTTTCTGTAGATCATTGTTGTTTTTATATAAAATCACAAAACAGCCGTTTGGGACAGTGTAAGAATGGAAAGGAACTTTAAAATATATGTATATATGTATTCATATTTGTTTACATATACTGATGGATCAAGTATTACAGATTTCTTATCTCCCCTAATGGATGCCTAATACATCAATTCAGTTCAGATGGAATACTTTAGCAACAAATCCTTCTCTTTTCTCTAAGATACTTCTTACATTTTTGCAGAAAATATTTTAGAAAAAAACGTATTAAATATGCTGGACTACCAGTTAAAACTGGACACAAATCTCTGTTATTCTAGTTTTATGCTGACATAATTTTTCAAATGTCAGTGGATTTATGTAGCATGAAAACAATACCGTAGAGATTTAACACTGATTCTACGTAGTCCTTTCCACTGCTATATTGTCAGTGAATTTGGTCAATAATTTCAGAAAATAAAGGGTCAGCTGATTGCTGTGTTGCTAAAACTCATAATAATCTGCATTGTCATTCTGTTCATAAGTTATTTCAATTCCTCTAAACAATTGCTTTAGTGCAACGTGGAAAGCAACTCCTTACAGGAAAAAAAGTGTTTTTTTCACATATATTTGGTACTGTCAATATACTATAGCTTAAGACCTGCCTCATAATTGCAAATAAAAACAAAGTTAACTAGCCTTCATTGTGGCAATAGTCATTCCTTTCTAACTACATCTATGAGAAAGTGTTTTTAAAAAGATCTAGTTTTAATAAGAATGTTTTGTTTTCACTTTATGCACTTGATTCTTAGTAGTTTATAAATATTTTGGTCATGTGCATTTTTAATGTGAATTTGATAAGACTGTTAAATGAAAAATTAACTTACTAAAAATTTAGCTTAATTGGAATGTTTGTTTAACCAGAAGAACACAAAAAGTATTGAGAATTTATTGCTCATCCACAGAGAACAAATCCACAGGGTGTGTTTGTCACCTGAAGTGGTTTGAAAGAAAGGACTGTGCAAAATATTATAAATGAGATCAAGGAAAGAACAAGAAAATAATGCATTTGAAATTAATTCATCCTTAGTAGGAACTTAAATTCACTTAAATCACCATTTAAGTCAGCATTCAAGTGGCAAATTAAAGATGAAGTGCAAGCCAGATAATGTAAGGAATCAGCAGTTAGCACACAAGCCCCGTAAGAGAAGAGAAATCAGTTTTCTCCTGAAAATAAGGTAGCAACAAGAAAATCTGCAGGAGAAATTAAGATTTTCCTCCCTTTTTTAGTGACCCTGAAGAAGAAAGGAAGAAAGAAATAATTCAACCATTCAAAGAAGTATCCTTTAAACTCAGAAAGAATTAGATTTAATTTAGGCTTCCAAGTAGTCATTCTTACAGTCCAAGAAATGAAATCAGAAGGATTAGAACTTCTCCACCTGATACCTTATTATCTTATGTTGCTGTAAACATATAGAAATAAGATGACTTGTACAGTTTTGTCAATAAGTACAATATGATTTGATAAGTTGTATCAATAATTGCAAACACTTAATTTCTGTGTATTTACGCCAGCATATAACAACATTGCAAGTTGAGAGAACCTCAGAAATTTCTTGGAGGTCTTCAAAGAAAGCTCGTGGAGACTGGGCAATAAAGATATCCCACAAAGGAACACAGAGCCTTGTCAAAACACGAATCTTCACAATGCAGATCTTCACATAGTGAAATGGGATTTTTTTTTTGTAACTGTTAAAAACGAAAACATTGAAAGGGAGGTTGCACTGTCATGTAATTTCTTTAAAACTCAGTAGAAGATTTGTTAAATTATGCAGTAAATGGTTCACAATCACTCTGCAAATGGTTTTGGTAATTGATGATTTAAACTACTATAAGATAGAAAGCTGGTATACTCTTGCTAGGTCACTACTATTCGCAAAAATGTATTTTGTCTTTCACGTGGTAGTACACACTTGATCATGTGTACTAATACTTTGCATCAGAGTAACAAACTTTTAGATCATATCAGAATTTGTATAGACAATTATATTTCAACTAAATTGTTGTCCATTGTGTGTTCTTATCATATGCTGAAAAGATTTAACACAGGGTAAAAAGATCATGTGATTCTTTTATTAATTCTTAATATTATTCGAGTTATTTATTTTGTGTCTTGGTATTTACCAAGCTTATTGTTTGAATTTATGCATAACTGTCTGTTTACTATTATGCAGTTATGTAGATATAGCTTTTACATATCTTATTCCAAACCAAGAAAATAAATAATTCTTGTCTGTTGCTGAAGACAATTTCATCCTCTCTAAAACTGTGATGATACACCACAAACCATGGGCTACACACTTTTCTTTTAGGGTTAGCATCATGCAATATTAACTTATTTCAATGGAACTAAATAATTTGAAGTCTACCTCAGCAATGCTTATATAGATGGGTTGAGAAAATATTTCACAAGAGAAAACAATTTGAAGGCATTATTATTCTTGTTCTGCAGTGACTAACATGGCAATTGGTTAGTTAGAGCCTTAGTACACAACATGTTACCTTAATACCTTTGTTTTAAACAATCATTCTGTCTGCATTTTATGTAGCATGGTTCTTTATCAGCAAAAGAATACTTTGTTTATATATGTTAAGCTACTGTCAGGATTATGTTATAGTTATGTTAACAATAATGAAGTTATATCTAGGTGTCCTTTTTCAAGAATAAAACAATTTAATTCCAATAGCAAATTAGTACAGACACTCTATTCTTTTTCAAAACAGTTCATGCAGATGCTATTTACAAATTTTTTGTACTTAACAGAAGTATGACTAAAGTATATTTTTAACATTCATAAAATGTTACTCTGGCTTAGTGGTATTAGCATGCAACTGAAAGTGTGTTTCTGTAGCTAGTCATTCAGATGTCCAAAATGGATTCAGTCCTGGACAGCTTTCTCACTGGTGACATCCTGATATCAGGTCCCAGGACAAAAAGGATGCTTATGAAAATCTCTAGGAAAACAGCTCCAGGTTGTACAGCTCACGTTAACCTGATACATGAGTTTACCAGATACAGTAATATATCTTAATACAACCTTGAAGATTTTTTTTATACTTTACACCATTCTTGTATACTTTTGTGGAAGTGACAAAAACATCAGCTATTGCCATACAATTCCATAAATATTCTGCAAAGAAAAACATTCTTTAGAGATTAATAATTGAAGTGATCCAAGAAATATTGCAAAGGAAATAGCTCACAGTTTAAACACAACTTCACTTCTTGAGAATAGAATATGCCAGGAAGTACTGAGTCCTTAGACTTTGAGAAAAATGTGTAAAGAAGTAGTTACAATTGCCATGTGATCTATTCAGGCTCCAAAAATGAATCATTACTTCCATTCTATACTCGGTGAATAAATACTGGGTAGAGAAAGTGTGGGGGAAGGATATGTTAGTTCTCAGCCATGCTTGTGCAGTGATGCATGACCCCCTTTATCCATTATCATTACTAAAACAAAGATCACACACTGTCAGGAGTTCTTCATTCTAGATAAGTTGCTTGCAGCAGAAGGCTATGTTATCCTTTTTTTGCCATCTGGACCTGAATCATGTAGTTGCAACTATCCAGTGGCTAAAATTGTCCAATTTAGCCCAGTGTTTAAGATACAGTCTTAGGAAGAGCTGATCTTTCTAGATGGAACTGACGCCTGTCACTTCTCAAAACCAGTAAGTTACTGTGAAACAATGTGGGGAGGTGTGGGGAGAGTCTTCACACCTAAATCAGTATATTTTGACACCTAAATAGATAGGTGCCTAATGGCAAATTAGGCAGGATCAGGAATTCAGACACATTGCACTTCTTTTAGCATGGATTTAGCAGCTCTCTTACCAGCTTTTGAAACACAAGATTGTTTCATGGATGTATTGATTGTAGATGAAATGGACACATGCAGGTGTGTATCACTTCCAGTTCTTCCAAATTTCTATTCAGTCAACATGCTTTTTCCAGATATTCACTGCATATTTTAGAGGAGGAAAGCTGCAAGGACAAAATCATGCCTTTGACATAAAATGTAGAGGCTATTTTCCAAGCGTGAGTGGTGCAGAAAGAAGATAGGGATAACTTCCTGTTATCAGAATTAGCTGTTCTGTCACACACAGAGAAGCAATAGTTTTAAAGACACTGACATAAACCAAGGTCCCCACTCCTCTAAGTTCTTTCAAAACAAGCACCACAGAGTTGGGAAAACAGAGCATCAGTCAGTAAATACATTTGACACCTTGCTGGTTTGAAACCTTGTATGGTTTCTCTGTGTAGGAACTCCAGACTTGCACAGACTTTGCATGGCTGTTGCAGGGACGTAGATATTGTACTGAGGGATGACTGTTCTCCATCATTTATTGCTTTCTTACTCAACTGTTGGCATAAGCAACCAGTGACCTTCCTAAGCCCTATGCTAATCTCTTTGACTTTGCCCATAGCTATATGTAATTGTTGGTTGTTACCTGAGGTGTTGTTATCACCCCCTGGTTTCCCATCCTGAGTATGTTACAAGGATGTATTTTGTGTGTTGCTGGTTCACCTGTGGGATTACTTTTTTTTTATTTCTCCCACACACAAAATTCAGCAAGTATAGCCAGCCAGATGTCGTGCTTTCAGGGAGTCCTCCCCCATAACCCTTACTTGTGATTCTTTCCTTTTCCAGTGAATACCAGGATTAGCTAACTGATCAGATGGGGGCAAATAAAGTCTAGGCCTTATTTTATCTGAACAATGCCTTCAGACAAGTTTCATCCCATGACACTATACCACTTAAGCCTGAAGAATCTGAGCAAAATATTTTATTGAGTGCTTAGCATTTTCTGACTTCAAAGAATGGCAAAATTTTTGCTTTTGCATCTCTCCATTTTGCTACTTGCAATGATTTCCTTTGAAGGAAGCCTCCAGTGCTGGAGTATTTTCCAAGCAAGTTGCAGCTGTTACCAATAAGAAGGCAGGGTAATTGGTTTGGGGGGGTTTTTTTTGGCCCCTATATGTTTGACATGCTTATGAACTCTATTTTTTCATTTGTAAGAATGAATGGATTAAGCAAGATGCATTTATAGATATCTAAGACATATTGTTGCTCCTAGAAAATTTCATCAATATACAAATTGTGTCTAATCTAGTTGTGGCAAAAATGAAAAGTTATAACAGAAGATCATATTACACATTAAATAGTAAATTTATAAAATGCTGTAATAAAATTTATTTGTGTATAAGAAAACATTTTAAAAATAAATATTGTGGTACTGTGATTAATAGTAAAGTAGAAAACTATTCTGTTGCAGTGTACTGAATGTACACTCTACAGTTAAGAATTTGGATTTATCAGGATCAGATCTCGTTTTGATTTATCATGTCAACAACCTGCTCCTTATGCTGTCAAACTTATGCAGTTGCTTGGTCAGTGATAAGGAACTGGTGCCTGTGACTTTATTCAGCTCGTGCTCATATTTTGGCTGAACACAGCCCATGCTCAAGCTTGATGTATGCTTGGAGCAGACCATCAGATCCATGAGACAGCAACACATCCAGGACACAATGGCTAGGAAGGACTGACGGTCATTATGCAGCCCCTGTCACCTGCAATTTTCTGTCTCCTGCAATTTTCTGTCTCCTGCAGCCACCATTCCTGTATGCAGAGTGGTGTGCAGTTACTTCAGAATCTTTCTGCTTATGATAATGGTGTAGACATACCTTCCAAGCTGTACGACATGGATGTGTCAGCTTACTAAAAATAAGCTCTTGAGCTGGATCCAGGAAGAGTGCAGAGGCTTTTGTGGTTCCCTGTGTCATACGTGGGATGCCTGCACCCTGATGAGGAAGAAGGCCAGTCACTCTCACCCTCAGCTAGGCTACGGTTTTGCTCAAAAGCTGAACATTAGTTACAAAATGGAAGATACAAACTGTGAGTTGGAGTCAGGAAGCAAAGAAATTGTGAGATAGAAACCTAGTGAATTAAGTGAATGCATGTTAGACTAACCTTTATGAAGGGGATTGAGCCCTTCTGCCTTGTGTTTGTTTTCTTTCCTGATGAACTCACAAAGTAAAGTTCAATTGACAGAATACATTGCCCTGCAAATTTGAGAGCTCCAAACAAGCTGTGACCGTGCAGACAATGACAATGTAGGAGAAAAGGCATTTAAGTGTAGAATATAAATCCCTGGCTTGTTTAAACATTAATTTGAAATTAAAATATATACCATCTTTGAGTTATCAACTTCTTGTTCCGATGTCTGAAAAGAAGTAAAACGGATTCTACTTTCATACATTAAAATAGTCATACTAGGAAAGACTTCCCATGAGAAGGTGTATAAGATCTTTCTTTAAATTTTTTATCAGCTTTGACCCTTATTATGAAATGGGAGAAAAATATGGGTGTCACCTGGAAATTCAAAAAACTTGAATTTTTATCTTTTTAAAACTCTTGTTGTAAGAGAACAAATACATTAATGATACAATTTGTTTGTGGCACAATTTTTATTAAAATTTATTAAGTATCTGAAATTTTTGCAATGCCCTAATTTATTCTTACTTTTTAAGACATTCTCATTAGCGCCATTGCACATATTATTACAGCTCCGTGGTTCTGAAATTCTTGTTGTTGCAAATATCCTAAGAGGGATTCTTAAGCAGTATTCCAAGTGGCAGATGATTTCAGCTTTGGAAATGTTAGTCAATATACACCTTTATTTAATCTCTTTCTCTACTGCAGCAGAATTATGATTTCTTCAAACAGTACGGTCATCTAAAAAGCATTGTAGGTATGAACACATTACACTGGATAAGTTTAGACCCTTGTGGTGTGTAGACACTAGCTCCAAAGGCAATACAAAATTGAATGCACTCTTCACACCTAAATCTGATTCAGAATTTTCCCTTTAAGTTAGTTGTCTTTCTACTGCGTTTCTTGACAAAACCTAGAGATTTCATTAAAAAAAGAAAATTAAATAAAAAAGTTTTGTCTAGATATGGTAAAACCCTGATGAAATTTAAGAAGAGACCATGCTCATATTTTGTTACATGTCAGGAAACACCAGAATTGTCTGGTGTGGGTTTGAGGCCAGCTTCTCCCTGTCCTGCTTCTGAACAACGCTGTCACCCTCAATCCTGCCATGCCACAGGGTCTAGACTTTTCAGTGACATTGGCTGCCCCTGGTTATGGGACGACCTTTGGTTGTGACCTAACTGTAACTATTGAAATTTAATGAAGACATATCAAGTTATGACATTTAAAGCTCCATGATCAATTATTTCATTTCAGTCTTACTTCATGTTGTAATAATAGCAGGTAAGAGACAGTTTGTAAGACATATCGTGTAACAGGAAATCTTTATGTGAGCAAGAGCACTCTCACAAAATCTTGTCAGTCTTGGCTACCAAAAAATTATAAGTAAATACAAAAACAGCCCTGAGGCCAGAGATAGAGATCTTACAGAATTTTATACATAGGTTTATACATAAGAAAGAACAAATTATTCGCAAGATAAAATGCAGAAAAGAAGAAAGTGACCTAAGTTGAATTATGCATACAGTCACAGGTCCTATGACCATTCATAATTTTCAGGCAAAATGAAAAAACATCATGGAAATTATTCATCATGATTTTTTCAATTAACTCTTGTGTTATGAATCTGATTTTGTCTTTATCAGCCAGTTTTACATAGAAAGGAATTTGGCCACATATTTGACCAACCATTCTTTACTTAGAAGTCTGAAAATAAAAGCACATTGAAGTTTTTATATGAGTAGTGGGAGGAAGCTTATCACAACTGACATAGTAAAGACTTGGTGGATACAGACAAAAGTCAATTTCAAGAGGCTCTAGACTATCTCACATGTGAATGAGTTAGGGAAAACACCAAAGTAACTCACTGAAATAAGTACAAGTCTGCCTTAGTGCATACTCAATTGCATTTTTCTCCCGGTTTTCATAATTTTTTTTTAAATTTTTTCACATCCTGAGCATATGTTTTATTTTAAATTTTTCTAACCAGGCCTAGTGAAATCTTGGCTTCAAGAGAGAAAATCTCGCTGTCACCAAGGGGCAGGAGCCCAGCCAAACAGGGAAAGAAATTAAGGATTTAGATGTAATTCTGCCAACACAGTCATTATGTGTAAGTTGGGATGTGAAACTTGCATATTAGTTTACTGTGCATCCATGAGATGATCGTAAAGGGTAATCCAATTTGTACACTTATTGATTCTTTCTAAAAAATAATTTCTAAAATAACTTCTCAAATACCAGGTCACCTCCCACTGTTTTCTAACCATATAGAAGAGAGGAAAAAAGGGCATGATTGCCAAATCATCAGTGATTTTAAACAAGATTGGTAAAATACCTGAGATCTTGGGAGAGAGAATTGATATTGAAATTTGGGTTGACAATGGATTATAAAGCTTTGGACATAATGTTTTGGCATAAGTAAATGACAAATAGATCAAGGAAGTGGAAAATTTTAACTAGTACATGACAGAAGTCTGGATTATTTCCAGGGATCATATCTGAATATTGTTTCTTTCCTCACTTGTGTGAAAACTGAATTTTAGAAATTAGGGAACTTGACTTAGAAGTTAGTTTGCTAACTTCTAAGCAAATGCTGGGTTTTCTAATGAAAAATACGTGAGGGATTTTGCAGGTGTTAATTTTTATAAATCCTTTAACACCATGTTAGGATACTAAGCAAATTCAGAAAGAAAATGGGGAAAACCATATTCTGTCTGATCTTTTTTCTTCCTGCATGCTATATTAAATAACTATTTTCTGCATGTCTAGTGAGCTGAGCAGGATTAGGATATATACCATGACCTTCCAAGAAATATTAGACATAAAATTTATGCGTGGCAGAATTCACCAAACCACAAGTAGGTAAAAAAGTCAACTCCATACAATATAAATAAATCTGTGAGTTCAAGGAAGGTCATGCCATGTTTGATTTACACATTAGCCTGTGAGACAACACTGACAAAATCTGATTGACAATGTGAGGGAGGAGTTATTCTCTACTGGTAACTGTTTTATCTTTTCATCCCAAAACACTGCTAGGTATTTTCATTCTCTGAATTGTTAAATTTTTGTTCTTAAAAAGACTTAAAGCAAACCTTGAGGCTGAAAGTAATGATAGAATAAATAAAAAGATATCTGCAGCAATAAAAATTACTGCAAAAAAGGTATATAATTTTGATCTGATTACGTATCATGATTATCACAATATCCTCATAGGAATCTCATTGAATTTGACATAAAAAATAGAATACAAGAATTTAATATAGAACATACTCATTTTATAGGATCAGTCAGACATAAAGAAAGCAAAAGCATAATACAATATGTCCTTAAAGCCAGATATAAAATGAAGTATGAAAGATATCATGCAGATACGCAGCCTTTACTAAAGGAAAGAGTCACTGAGTATCTGTAAATCTTCCCATAAACATGATCCTATTCCTCAGTGTAGCAAGAGTTCCCAAGACCCTTCCCAAGACTTGTAATATAACCAAGAATGACTTTTCCTGAGCAGGGATTTTGAACAAGATGACCCACTGAGGTGCCTTCCAAACTCATCCATTCTGTAATATTTTTTTGCCAAGAAGTATTCACATTTCCTGTGCCTTAAATGTAACTAGTACTTGGGTACTATTCTCTTCCTTTTAGTAGTGCAAAACTCAAGTAGTATTATGGGACACTGGCCTCATTCTCAGAATAAACGTGTATTATCAGTTCACTGCATTCAAACAAACTGCAGCAAAGGTTCATCGAAGGAAGATATCCTTAGAGCATTCCATATTTCTATCTACATTCAGGTTAATTATGTAAGTTATATCTATTCATAAAAACCTAACAGTGAGAAAAATATTTCAAATTATTGAAGACTGCTAAGAGTGCAGCAGTAGTTACTCCAGTTAACATGGAAATCACATTAATGGAATGAAGTCAGTTTAGTGACAGTTCAGGTGCTGAGCCGAAAAAGGAGTAAGATGGAAAAGCAGAGGCAGCAGGATGCTAAGCTTTAGTTAGATGTGCTGACAAATCAGAGTTCATTGAATGAAGGTTGGATGGAGGACTGAGATCACTGCTAGAGGTGGGAGTTTAAAAAGATGTCCAAAGAGGAACTGGACACAACAAAATATAGTCTGCATAGTATATAGTAATTTCCTTAATGAACTAATTTTCAGTGGTTTGTGACTTGGATAATTTCTTTAGTAAAAGTATTATCTGTATGCTTTGTAATCCCTGACAAATAGTATGGACCCATCTATAAATCTATGTAAATTTGCTGGGATTGTTCATAGTTCAGTATTTGAAAGGCTTTTTTTAGCAATCCCTCTAAACAAATAAAGGCAAATTTATATTTTTTAAAATGCAAAGAGAATTCCATTAGCTATTAAGATTTATGCGTTTTCTGAACTTGCTTTACCAGAAGTGTCTGAATTAGCTCTTAATATACTGGGTTTTAATCCTATGCTAGTTCATTATTTTCTGAATATTGATGCATATTATTTAATAAGAATAAAGGAGTACGTAGGGCTTACTGTAAATATCTGCTGGCAGGGATGCAGTTGCCAAATATGCAAACTATTCTTTTTTAACTTGCAACAATTTTCTTGGTGAGGGAATGATATAATCACAAAATTTTTCCTCATACAAGTATCGCTGTATGAACATTTCCCATGGAGATGAAAACAGAAATGTACAATTTGTTGATAAGATATCAGAAAATTATGTAATGCTGATCTTTGAAAATTAATGATGAAAAGAAAAGTATATCAAAATGCAATTTCCGTTTTTTTGGAATGATTCCACTTTGCTTTAAAAAAAAACATGGAAAGCAATATATATTTAAATTTTTCCAAGACATATTTTTTTGTCAGAAATTTTAGTTTCAAAGATGTTTAGCTAGCATTTTATTTAGGGTACTACCTTGTAGATTCATAATCTACATTTTGTATTTACCTTCCTTTTATAGTAGCAACTATTGTATATACCTGATAAAATCATCTTCTGTTTTTTCTGTAGTTAATTGTAGTTACTACTGCATTTGATATAGTTCTACATACTGAAATTCTCAGAAACCTTTATTCCTCATTTGATAGCTTTTTCTATCTTGAAATACAGACAGCAAAAAGGATTGTAAATAGCAATCTTGTTTCCTTCACATGAAGGAATGTGGAATACTTAGGTTTGAATACATGTCAAGTATACGTCTTTACTGCAAAATAAATTAGAATTTGAAGATCCACCTATTTCTAAGATCTGGATTTGTATTGGTCAGAGGGAAGATTGTAATTTCCCTAATGCATTTTAAGAATAAAGAAATTTTATTTCCCTTTTCTGAATTGTAAAGGAAAGTTTATATTCAATAGACTCACCATATTTTTGTTTCACAGGTTTTGGTAACTTAGGTGGTTCTACCAATTTATAAATTTTAGCCTAAATAAACAGAAATACTTATTATTTGCTAGTGAGAGCTAACTTGGGAAATCAAATTGTGAAAGTAGAAATGCTGGCTGAATGAAAAATATACCAGGAAACTGGACACTGGAAAGTATGTTACGTATCTTCAATAAAACATCTCAGTAATGAAAAGATGAATTCTTTTATTCAATTACACAAGTTTTCCAGATTGTGACAATGATCTCTGTAGACAAGATCCATCAGGAGCATCTGAGAATTTGTTGCAAAAATGTGTCTACATATGTGTCTATAAAAATTGGCCATAGTACTCTCATAGCAAATTTAAAAAAACATCAAATGAAACAAACTCAGAGTATGCATGGAGAATGTAAAGATTATGTGCAACAAATGTGCATATTTTTCCTTGCTGAAAAGATTCTTGTGGGTATGCTCCTAAGTTATCTTTTTTCCTTCTGTTTGTTCGGGGTTTTGCTTTTTTGTAGGTACGTGGGTAGGTTGGTTGGTTGGATGGTTGGTTTGGTTTGGTCTGCTGTTTTTTTGGCAGATTTTTTTATTCTATTTGATGAGAGAAGTAAGTTGAGTAGTTTCCTGAGAAGATGATATCTTTCTACCACGAAAATGGTGACTTTAGACTAACAATAAAGTTGTGACCCAGTCTGTGATAGGGAATTAGTGAAGAATTTTTTCTATAGAAAAAATGTGGAAGAAGTAATCACTATTTAAATCAGATTTTCTGTTCAGTCTCAGTCAGCCCAAGGTTCAGTTCACTGCCCATTTTTATAAATGTGCATTTTATACAAAAGATTCCACCTGCATTGCAGCTCTTCTCGAAAGTAGCAGTTACTGAAGACTTCGACATTTCTAGGTATGAGTTTATTATATGAATTGCTCTAAATTCTGCTTTCCCAGCAGCAATTGCTTATGTTGGTTGTGTAATGTGGCACATGCATCTTAGGAAGAATTGTTACGATAGATGTAATTTAGTCTATTTATTCATGGCAATTTTCTGAACATTAGTGTAACTCCATGGGGTCTTTAGCTGCCAACAGGTAGCTGAAGCGTCCTTTTCGCTCCTGGAAAGAAAGAAATGAGACAGCAACCACCTGTCAGGGTAGTAAACCAGGTGTATGCTGTTCTGTGCATCATAACAATTCTCCAGGCAGGCAGCAGAAAGTAAAGTGGGATGTGATTTCAGGGACAGGGACTGCTGTTTGTAGTTAGTTTATTTTACGAGGCGCAAGTATGAACGTGCTCAGGTTGTTAACAAAAATTATATGTGTGAATCAGGTGAAGGAAATGCTAAGAAGTAGTGTTAGAAAAATGTTGTATTTGACCTCAGTCAGAAAGGAAATGAAGAAAATAAGGCTGTGCAAGGATCTGATTGTTGAAATTTCATTTTCCAGGATACATGGATAATTTTGCTTCTGCCTGCATATTTTATAGTTTTTTAAAGGTATTAACTACTAGATTGTTACAGATACCTGAAGCTACAAGCAAGAGAAATTAACATAATTAAAGTATTTCAGATTTATTCTATTCTCTTCCTTCCATGGTTCACTTTGTTTTTCTTTTTGAGTCAAGTATGTGTAAAATATACCACTTTCTTAGCTTAGAGTATAGCAGCAAGGTTTTACAGTTTTATTTTGGTTTATTTTGGGGCTTTTTTGTTTGTTTTTGGAGCCAGGGGGTTGTTTGATATTTTTTTCTCTGTTAAGTATTAATTAGCCTGACTGACTTGTATTTTTGTATGCTACAGCACATGAATATATATGAAGAGAAGTATAAGTAGTATATAATAGTATGTAAAGATAAGCATGCATATGAAGAAAAGTATAAATATACAAATTCTTACATGAATAAGAGTATGGTATGCAGTTCTGTCACCTGCACTGTTAACATTTTTCTTTTTTTTTAATTGTGTTAGGTTAGAATTTGTCTGCAACATTATTTGTCACAATTCATGGATTTTTTTCCATTGAGGATATATGGAATTCACATGCCAGGGAGAATCTAGTGACTGAGTGTTCTGTAATCAGTGGTGATTGCTTTAATGAAATTCTATTTCTCTGATTTTTCAGTTGTCTTTGTATTATGGAAAAATTTCTTACAGCATGAGGCCAGTACTTATGCCTGTAGTTATTATTATGCTAACTCAGAGGCATCTTCTGCGAATCTATAGTTTGCCACTAGGGGACAAATCTTGCCCTGTGACAGGAAGAATAGAATTCTGGTGTTTATCCAAAAAAAAAAAAAAAAAAAATCAACTTACTGTGTCTCTAAATGAAATGACCTGGGACTGTGCTCTGTCCTTGGGGTCAAGGCTGATATAAAAAGACTGATGAAACTAATGGGAACTGATCACTGTTCAAAACATGTCCCATACAGCTCTGCCTAGAGTGTGTAGCTGCCCATATTTTTGGATCATGACAAGTGTCAGTTGCCCAAAACAGCTGAAATTTAACATCTAATAATTTCTTACACCCTCCCTGCTCCATGATCTAGATGGGCCTATTTTTTTCCATGCTCAGTCTGGAGACAAAAAGTTACCCTGCTGGAAGTTAGTGGAAGAAGCTTCCCTTCATCCATTACTACTTCTTCCACACTCTGAACCTGTATTACACAAGGATGAAGTGATTGCCATGTCACCCTAGTCAGATGAACAAAGTCCAGGAGATTCCTCCATGCCATGCATACCCATAATCAACTCTATCAGCACTTAAGGCACAGGACAAGACATTGCTCTGTTGCTATGTTCATGAAGTTTTTGACAGATGCTGAGCCACCTGCTGCACTTACTGTAGAAGACTGTCGTCCTTTTGCAGTGACAGCTTTGTGCCAAACTTTCTTCCTGGTTTTGTGCAGTTCAGCAAGGTTCTCACCCTAAGAAATTTATGCATCACCTCCTTCATTCTCTCCGATTTGCAGGAATCAAGGTTTCACTCACTAGAGTCTGACATGAGACCTGAGCCCACTACCAAGCTTGATTTTCCCTCATTTAAGATCTTCTGAATGAGCAGTGCCTCTCACGGAATATGATGAATCAGAACAGACAGCCTAAAATTTAGAATTCCCTTCTCAATATAATCTAACACAGTCGGTACAATGCTTAGCAGTGCTATAGCAGTGGGTCAGGTTGTATACCTCCATGTATCTAATTCAAAGGCTGTTGTGGAGAATTAATAGCCACCATGCCTCTCTCCATACATTTTGCAACTTGAGGTAAATGGTTAAACACTTCTTATGCCAGCAGCCTTTTACTTTTGCCCAACTCCATACATTCCACAAGGACTCAATCCTTGGGTACCTCCCCTTTGACTCTAGCAGGTCCCTTAACAGGTCTGAACCTTTCTGCGTGGTGGGTGGGAAAGTGCTTTTAGGGCTGGTTAAACTGCACATGCTGGCAGTCGTCAGAGGCATTTCACAAGAGCTGACTTTTCTTTACAAGAGTGTTTCACTTCCACCATTCATAGAAGCAGGAGCATCTGACCATAAGGACGGGAGCAGCACAGGCCAGGGATGGAAATTTCAAGCATGAGCAAGAATTGGTGTTAAGACAATCAGGCAATAAGAAAGTTTGTGTACATTTCAGGCAAGGCTTTAAAATTTAGCTTAAGTACATAGTTTTCAAGTAAGGATGATAGATACTTAATATTTAAATTTGTTTTTTAGACTGTTTTTTAAATGTTATTTTACAGTGATACCCTATGTTTTCTCTTTAGAACATAATCTCCAGGGTAACTTGAGATTGTAAGTATTAGGGTTTTTTTGTTTGCTTGGGTTTTATTTAATTCTTTTGAGGAAAAACCACCAAATCATTTGACTTGACCTTTGAATTTTAAGTTTAACTATAAATAACTATTTCCCTTCCATATATTTGTAAGGCTAACTGTAGGAAAATGTTCTAGTTGAGAGACAGAAAATCCCACAACCTTTGAACTTACTCATGAATAATTTTAATTGCTTGTTTCTTGATAATGAGTGGAAGAGAAGCACACAGTCAGTTTCTGAATGGAATGTAACAGCATATATTTTGGCTTTCTTTTTTGTTTGTTTTTTCATTTTTTTTAGTTTATTGCTTTAGATGAAGAGAAGAAAACATTTATCCTTGGATCATATATTTGTCTAATCTACAAATGGCTACTGAGTATAAGATCTTGTGGAAAAAATTACATGAAGAATGCTAATTAGTAATGAAAGGGAGAAAAGGGAGTTTTATCCCTCCTAGAAAAAAATGGGGCATTTTTGAGAGAGGAAATGCAAACAAGTCATCTTAATATGATAAATGTATAATTAACTATGGCAGAGAAACAATTTAATAAAAAAAATAAAAAAAGTATCTCCTCTAACTAATGGGGGAAAAATAAGGGAAAAATGGATTTTTGTCATGAATGATTATCATTTTAAACCCTCTGTGGGATCTGTAGAGATCAGGTCCAATTTCCATGGAGTGAAGATGCTTACATCCAAATAGAAATCATGATTGACACTTTTTCAGGAAGGGAAAACATTTTTGTTGCAATTTCAGTTAGGTTATGAAATCTGTTTTGTTTGCTTAAGAATTTTATAGGTATTTTGAACGATGCTGTATGGTTTAGATAATACAGATAATTTATATATGACATATGTCTTAATTTGGGATTATGCACTATTTGAAGTAACTGCATTACAGAAGAGTTCTTATAATTCAAAGACTTGATGATTTTAAGAAGAAGGACCTGGAGAAATAGAATCCATTTCCATTAGCAAACAAGCCAGAGATACACCATCACAAAGGCCTGGAGAACTAAGTCAGATAAATCATCAGGTAAACACTTCAGCTCCCAGATCACAAAAAGAGAGTCCCTGCACCACAATCACAAGTATCAGCTTTAGAGGATTAGTTCTAGAACTTTTCAGAAATACAGTGTGAGAAGTCCTTCAAAGTTCCAGGGATTTGAAAAGTTCATAAGTTCTTATGACTTTAAGGTCTTCTATACTGCTGAGGACATAAAGAGCATAATATAAAAAAAACAAAACAAAACAAGCAACACAGTTTGTAATAGATCTATTGATAGTACCATAATAAAAATATAATATTTTGCTGAAGTAGTGCATCATGTTTGATTTAAAGGGAATCCATGAATGTTTTTGATCTCTTTCCCTATGTGAAATTTGGCAAAACTTAGCCAAAATTTTGAAGACAATATTAGCTAGTGTTGCTGCAGACCTTTGATATTATCAAGAGTGCCAGCCAATGGGAGACACGTCTCCCATTACACAATTGTTGTTGGGTAAGTAAACTGGTAATGAATTAGGGAACTGTAAACCTAATGCATGATTGCACAGAACAGTGCAGGTTTAGCAGAGCTTCCCAAATTGCTGTGAGAACCACTACTCAAGTCTCTGCCTGTGAAACAGCAACTCTCTTCTTTAACGAGCTAACTCATCTACCATCCTGTACTCATGAAAGTTCATAGCCTGTTTAAATGCTTCCATAAGCAGCTCTCTGGAAAGAGCAATTTGAAAACGCAGTCTGCAAATATGTAAAAAGTCTGAGCTGAGTAGCTGTGATTCAATCTCAGTCCTTCAAAATATGCCAGAGTAGTTAGACCGATGTAAGAGACAATAGCAACCTACCACAAACCAGCCTTAAATTGAAGGGAAATTGTTGTTTACAATACACGGAAAGCAATTTTCTCAGTTATATTCTTACGGCAACATATTTGGATGCTGTTTACATTTTCAAACATTGTTTTTCAAAATATTAATTCAAATCAGGGGGACTCAGACTTCATTTGAGCTACATTTTTCTCCATTCTTGGTTCTATTCTTAAACTTTTTTTTTTAATGGATGACAAGGACAGAGAGGTAATAACATATATGAGAAAGGGAAGCAATTATCTTTTTCTTTTATTACTTACTGAATTGTAGGTTGCTTATATACCAGTATGCAAAGCCAAAATAAAATTAACTTGATATAACCTTCACTCTTTCTATTTTCTGTGCATAAAATCCATGAAATCTCAGATCTCCTTTTATTAAAGATTAATATCTTTCTAACCTTGGACAAGAAATTGCTAAAAACAGCGAGACATTTTTAGTGAAGTATAAACACAAGGCTTAGAATACACCTGTATTGCTTTATAAATACATAAACAGGAACAGAAGCAGTGAAGTTGAGCCAAAATTTCAATTAAATAAGTGATGAGTTTTAAACTTGGAGTTTTGATCTGCAGATGGAACTCAAAGCCTTCAAAGAATTGCTATCCACTTACAGGATATTTCTCATGAAAATCTTGTGAGAAGAAACTGCACTCTGAAAACTTACAATCATATGACAATCAGTGACTGCAAACTCCCAAATCCTCTGTGGGGATTATACCCCAACTGGAAAACTTACCTCTGCTTTTACTTCTTAAATACCTTGATTTTTGACAAAAAACCTGTCACAGTTTAAGTCATTTGCTCTAAGGTTAGAGAATTCCACAATTCCACCAACCCATGCACCATGGTTTCATTGTCAAAATCTTTTTTAAGAAAAAAATTCCACAACCTGCATATTAGCAACCCTATGCTTCCATTCTAATTGAATTTTGTTTGCCAGCAATCTAATGTGAAGGAATCAATAAATAGTGATGTAGGTTTTTTCCCAATACATATTTACTTTTGAGATCCTATTAACTCATTCCACTCCTAGAAACTAGATAAATTCCCTACTTCCTGAAGAAAGAGGTTCATGAAGAAAAACTATATGATTGCAGTATGAAAGGCTTTGCCACTCTTGTCACAATAGTAATTTTCATTAGAGGTTTTCATAGGCAATTAAAACATTTTAATTAAACAAGTTCAACATGTCCTTCTGAATATTCAATACCTAATAGAAAGACACTTGTTACCCCAGAGTATAACAGCAAGTAATACGAGGATGCTGGTGACATGAATTAATTGCTTTATCACCGTGATATAAAATATGTATTATTTATCAGTGACAATTCAATGTCTCCATTAGAAATGAACATAATTATTTAGTAACCTGTTAATGCTGCAGCTTTTCTCTTGGTAGCTATGCAGTAAACCAATGAATGCATGTCCTCATTCCACTCAAGTATATCAGTTAGTGTGTACATATTTTCCAGCACTTTCCATGTTCTTTTCTTTGTGAGAATATTTTTATGGACAGCTTCTTGGTGTTTAAACAAACATTTTTAGTAATATATATCAGCTATATCAGCACTTGAACTACTTGAGAACTACTTTATATGCGGTTCTGTAAGTGGTCTGAATGATTTTTGATTATTTTTAAATATTAATGCAGTACTGCACTAACTGTAAAGTGCAATATTGAAAGATATACTGAGCTCTAGTGAGATTTGCAAATCAGGTTAATATGAATCTTGCTTTACTGGGAACTGTTTTCTACATTTAATAGTTAAGTGGAGAAATCTGCTGTTCTGTGATATTAAGAATGATATTCCAAACTAGCAATATAATTTTTGACTCGGCAAGGTCATGGTTATGAGAAGGGTTTATTTATTGTGTTTCTGCATGGTAGAATGATACACTGCAAGTAAGTTGTCAGATCTCAGGAAAGTCAATTCAGTGTGTTTTAATGCACATATCTGTATTATGCTTGCATTTCACAAAGTTTCTCTTACTATTTGCTTTTGGTAAACGTGTTAGAAAATGCATGAGGCTTTTATTGCAGCTCACTGCACTATAAAACAATGTTTTTACATGAAATCATACCCAAACATACATAAATTATGTTTCTGCTGTTCATCTTTATTTCTAGAGGTGGACTTGGCAGTGCTAAGTTAGCAGCTGGACTTGATAATAAAGGTATTTTTAAATCTAAATGATTATATGATTCTGTGATACAGCAGTTGCTCAGAATTACAGATTAGCCAGCTAATCTAACAGAATAATTTAGATTGGAAAAGACACACATGATCATTGAGTCAAACCTTTGATGGATCAGCACCCTGTCAACTAGACCACGGCCATAGCCAGCTATTTCTTGAACACCTCCAGGGACAGTGACTTCACCATCTCCCTGAGCAGCCCATTCCGATATCTGAAAATCTTGTCAGGGAAGAAATTCTTCCTGATGTCCAACTTGAACATCCCTTGGTGCAGCTTGAGGCCATTTTATCTTGTCCTGTTCTGGGTCATCTGAGAGAAGAGAAGCATGCCCCATCCTGCTACTCCCTGCTTTCAGGTGATTGTAGAGAGCAACAAGGTCTCTCCTGAGCCTGCTTTTCTCCAGATTAAAGTCCAATTTCCCTCAGTTTCTCCTCATACAACTTACTCTCTAGATCCATTACCACCTATGTTGCCCTTCTCTGGACACCCTTCAGCCCTCCAATGTCTCTTGAAATGTAAGGCTCAGAACTGGACACAGCACTCAGAGGTGTGACCTCACCAATGCCAGGTACAAAGCAACAATCACTTCCCTGGTCCTGCTGACAATATTTTTGAAACAGTATTTCTGACATTTTTCATTCAAGTCTGCTAGCTGGAATTGTGCAGTGTTTCCAGGAAATGCTATATGTAAGATTTAGCCATTAATTAATGTCCAGTAAAATTGGACTTTGCCCAACAGCAATGGATTTTGAAAATATAGTCTTCTCTTTATGAAAAGAGAAGAATTGAGTAAACTTTGACTTTTGTGTAATTGTGAAGTATGGCATTATAGACCAGTCATTGACATTCCTTGCAGATGTGATTCGTATCATTGAGAAGCTATCCAAGGTAAGAGGCATCAGCAGGAGGACCCAGCAGGGCTTGGGTGGTCAGCATGACCTGTGTCTATGGAAGATGGATGATGCACAAGTCTCCTGGACACGCAGCCTGGCAGCTGGTCAAAGGGTTTGGATAGTAGCAGAGCTCAGAACCAGGAGAACATGAAGGACACATTGTTGCAGCACTTCAGATGAAATCAAATCTTTGTACTTCCTGAACTTCTTTGGGCTCCTGCCAGGACACAGCCCGGGGTGATGCAGAGAGCAGCACCATGAATGGCTCCAGGCAGGAGGAGGGAATCAGCGCTGCTCTAGCGAGTCTGGACGGGGCAGTGCAGGTGGGTAGGACAGCAGAGACCTTGTGCATGGGGCAGAGGGTGTAGGGAGGAGGAGAACAGACCTGGGGTAGTGAGATGTGGGGTGAAGAGACCTGCATGTATCTAAGGTTGTAAGAGCCCTGGACAATATGCAGGGGGTCAGAACCTGTGGCTGCTGGAAAGCAGTGAGGCAGGGGCCACCACAGCCTGTCGCCAGTGCCACCACAGCTGTGCTGAGGGTTGACCCCTGACAACCATCCAACCAGGAGGGCAATGCCCCCACTGCTGTCATCATGTGGCTCTTTGTTGATTTCAAGACTGGAAATGCACCTGCAATTTTTACCCAGTGTTAGTGATTCGAGTTCCTTCTCAAAGATCCAGCCTGTACTTCCCTAGATGCTCCTCCTCCGAATGCTGATGAGTGCATTCTTAGGCTACAAATGCAGCTGCATTTACTGAAAATTTTATCTAAAATAAAAGTTAACACTTCCTAGTCACACTATCAGAAAACATGCAAAATGAATAATGAAAGCAAACATTAGATAAAAGTTTATTTTGAATAAAAAATACAGGTGATAGCTGCAGTTAAAGTTCACTTATCTGAGCTTAATTTCCAAAACTGGGAAATTTATTTCCCTACTTTTTAAAGGTCACTATACCTTTTTCTCATTAATAGCAGATAGCTGTGAACACATTGCTTTTGACAAAGCAGTGCTCCAAAATGAAGTAAATATTAATTTAACTCAAAATATGAATCTTGGGGGAAATTGTAAGACTCTGTTATGTGCTCTGGAGGTTATGTTTTCTGGCATCATTTCCCTTCCAAAATATAGAAAAATGGTATTGCAAAGATTTAATTCAGAGTTATTCTGGGTAACAGTGTTAAAAAGGAAATCCTTCTTCATTCCCTCTGAAAATATCTAATATTATTTATTTTCAATAACACCTAGCAAAATAAACTACCAAATCAACAAATATTCAAGCCAATTACAATAGATTATGAAAGACTGGACATTTCTTTCCTTTTCATTTAATTGATGCAAGAAAGCACATTGTTGAAAACTGGCACTATATATCAAAACCTTGGAATGCAGGTGCTGTTTGCTGGTGAATAACACCAAGCATGTAAATATTAATAATAATTTGAATTATATTTTTGCTATTTAAAATTATATTATAGAAGAAGTAGGAAGAAATATTTTGTTCAAACCAATATTATATAGTTGTATTAAACCTATACTGAATATATTTAGGGATTTCTATGTTTTAAGATCTATTCCAGTAGAATTTTCATGTACATGAAACACAGAGATAACAGGAGTTTTTCTTTTAGAAGCCTTTATGCCGGCTGGCTTCCAAACCACCCCCCTGCCCCTGCTAGTCTCTCCTCAGCAGGACAGGGGTAGGAAATACGATAAACAGCTTTGACAAGTCAAATTAACGACAGAGATGTCTTTTACCAGCTGCTGTGATAGCGATAACAAACTGAAGTTGGGAGAATTAATTTAATTTATTATAAACTAAAACTTGAGTCAGGTGTAAAGGATAGAAACCAAAAACTAAATAGCCTTCTCTCACCCCCTACTCCTTCACAAGCTCAGCTTTACTCTATTTCATTCCTAGGTTCTCCATCTTCCCTCCTCCAGCAGCACAGGAGGATGTGGTCAGTTTATAGCACTTCTCTCTGTTGATCCTTCCTTCTTGCACTTTTCCCCTGCTTGAGCAGGTGCCTTCCACAGACAACACTCCTCCTCACTCCTGCATCTGACTTTGGTGCCTTCAGGGCTCTTTCTCAGACTTTTCATTTTCTTTCATTCCTCACACTGGTGGGCAGGGACTTGCAGATATTTTCATACAGACACACAAGCTTGGCTGAGGGCCAAGTGACTCTTTTGGAGCCAGCTGGAATTGTGTGTGTCCAGCACTGAGCAGCACCAGTCACTCCTCACAGGCGCCATCCCTGCACCCCTCTCACCCCACTGCCAACACTTTGGCAGATAAACCAAATATGACTTCTCTGTTTTGTCTTATCTTCTTCTTCATATTTTATGGTAAAGTATGAGAGTGTTGAATTTTGAAAGATGTACTTTCTACATTTCTCAATTCAATGCAAAGCCAGTTCATCTCCTCTCAAATCACATGAAAGGCAACATAGAATTTTGACTTAGTATGAAAAATAACTAGGTTGGAACAGCATATGAGTTTTCTTTTATTCGATTCTCAGTTCAGCATCAGTCATGGGTGATTTTTAAATTTTGAGTAGGCAAGCAATTGATGTTTCATCTTGCTCTTGATTTTATGCTTCAAATGTGCTTCTTTGCAATAGGTTAGAATCAAGAGCGGGGGGAAATACTGTTGGAGCTGGGAGAATTACATTGAAGGAGGAGAGAAATGGTAGAAATATATTAACTGAGGTCCACTGACGCTCAGGGTCTTTCTCTGCATGAGAAGAAATATTATATAAATGTTCTCAAGACCAAGCATTTATGCCTAAGACTGGAAAACACCAAATTTAAACACAGTTCAATGCACTTTCATGCACTGTTTTAAAAATGAACAGAGTACAACTACAATAAAGTTGTAGTACTGTGTACCATAGAGAATGATGAGGAGGAATAAGAGTTCTCCTCTTTTTCACTTTTGTCTTTGAATAAAAAAATATCAGAGTCAGCCAGAGAAACTCTTAAACTGGACTCCAGAAATTCTACTGCTGTAAGAGGAGCATGTAAAATCAACAAACAACAGCCAAGAGGATAGAATTTTATCTTTTCTCGGTATTTGAAAGAACTAAAACCAAATACATTAAGATAATATTTAAACATCAGTACAAAAGAAACAATTAATTTACGAGTCTCATGTTATTCTTTTTGAAGTATTTACTAGGATTTTGACACTTTGATAATCATATATTGCAGTGCTTAGAAATTTTTAAACAAGATTAGATTTTTTTTGAGTGCTTGGAATTTCAAATTATAGACTAAAAGTGCTTTGTTTCAATTTTACAGGTTTTCCCAGATTTTTGTCTTCTTTCTGGTTCATAACTCTTTCTATATTACTGTTACTTTAATTTTATAGTTTTAACACTTCTATGTTTAAAAAAATAAGAGCAGAAAATATGATAAAGAAATATTTCTGAGAAAGCAGGAACAAATATAGAACTGAGTTATGAGTTTATCTTAAGTGCTAATTGTATTTAAAATATATAATACATACACAGTATGACTGAAGAATTCATCATCATGGATTTGAGTACTTCCAACGCAATGTAGATTGAATATTTAAGTTGTAAAGTCTCATTATGTTTCTATTGCTTTCAAAAACAATTTTGCATTTAATTTCTGTTTCTCAAACAATTACTTCACCTCTGACATTTCAAGAAAGGACTTGAAAGCAAGACTTTATGATAGCCTCTGTTGTTTCTGAAGGTCAACTTTTTCTTTGAGCAGTGAAAGTGACGTGGAAAGTGATCATTACAGTCTTTACTGTGCCTAAAGAATTATTTGACTTTGTTCAACATTTGCTGTTTTTCCAGCCACTCAGATCAGAAGAGCACATAAGGATCTGACATTCTAGACAGTTCCTCTGCATTAGCAACAGGTAATTTTACAGCTGCCACATATGAGATCATCAATTTAGTCTGTGTAGCTAAGATAGTAATTGCTTGCTACCAATTCCTTTAACTATTTGCATGCCCAGTTTCACAAAATCTATTCTTTAATCTGACACAGATATATATTTGTTCTGGAAGTATTTCTATGAGGCTTTATCTTTTCTGATCTTTGATTCACAGCACTGTGCTCTGGTCATTCTCTCACAGTCTCTCTGTTAGCCTGTCCTCTTTACCTTTCCAGTTTTGCTAAGTCTGAAGGTTTGGTCTGCTGGGATCGTTTACGAGATGCAGAATCTAAGATGCTTTTTTTATCTTCCTGCACATACATAAATATCCACCTGTTCAGAATTACAATGCTGCAAACTTGCTGTTGATTATGCTAGCATTTGTTTAGTCATTAGACTTTACAGAAGCGAGATCTCATTAATTAAGTTTGACATGATAAAATCATACAATACTGAGTAATCACAGTTAAATTGAGACTAAAAAATTGCTATAAATTTTATGTATTAAAATAATTCGGATACATAGGAATATGGGCAATAAGGTGATGACACAATAATTCATACTAAATTGTCATAATGTCATTTCCATTGGTGAAACTGAGTTAAAGAAAAATATATGACACCCTTATAGCTTAGTTTTCCCACTAAAATCTGAGAACTATGAACACTGTTTATACCTTTTAAAAGATATATTTGTTAATTATTTTTCTGTTTAATTTCTATTTCACAAGTTTATTTTAAGCATATGGACCAATGATTATACAAAGCAGTATATAGATTTAATTCCATAAATGCTGTGTTGAAACGCATCATTGCCATGATAACAATAAGGGATAAATCTGTAGGGCTTAAAGGTGCAGAATATTATACTAAACTTGGAAAAGAAGTGGAAAAATACGCAATGTTTTAATTCAGAATGAATATTTTCATATTCAGATGAATATTCCTGACTGTAAAACACTGCCATGGGTTACAAATATGAGGAATTAAAGTACTGGTGTTCATTTTCTTAAGTATACAGAGCCATTGTTCAATACCTATCTATTTATAGCCATTTGTATAGGTATAGACCTAAAAATAGAACTTAATCTAAAATTGTATAGTATAGTATAGTATATTTAGATATCCTATCCTATATAGATCTTGTTGCTATATATAGTTGGAAATTCATAAGCTGAAACAAAATAAAATCTTACAATTCAACTTGTGTATTTATACTGTAAAAACGAAAAAATTTCTTACAGAGCAGTAAAAAGACAGCAAAGGTATTTTTTTTCTTTCCTTACTTATAAATTAGAGTTTATATTTTTTCTTCTATTTCTAATGCAGATCTCAAAAAGTAATAATTTTACTTTATGCATTTTTGCTGACACTGATTCCAAGTTTCTTTTTCATCAAGTTGTTTGAAGTAAATATGAAATAACTAAGTAGCGCAAAAATCTTTGAAGTGTGGGTGATGATGAAGGCAAGACTGATTTACAGATGATATTTTTTCTAGACACAGTTCTGAGTAGAGTAGGGAATTTTAAAATTTTTTCTTTATAGATCTGATTGTGTACATTGCAGACAAGAGGTCAATAAAAAATAGACTAGTGGTCTAAATGGCCTTAGAACATTCGACATTCGACATTCGAACAGTCTAAAAACGTGATTTGATTGCTTAAATTGTAGATTGCATTGTCCAGAATACTTGCAATTCCTGTACATTTATTAAATAAGTTAAATTGTTGTCTGTTTTCATTTGGGAACGTGAACTCAATAGGGGAAATAAAGATTGAATATGTCCTCATTCAAGATGAATAATTAATAAATAATTAATAAATTCCAATAAGTATAAAGCAAAGTAAAATTCATATTGAATCCAAAATCTAATGAATCAAACACAAGAGTCCACTAAATTAACCTTGTAATTGGACTATGCATCAGTATACAGAAGACCGTACTATTTTAAAATAGATTAGGAATGGTCAAAGAGATTAGACCAGGTAAACTAAAACTTTTTCTTACTACCATCTTTGAGGTTGATATCCTAAGAAAGATATTGCAGTTGAAGACCACCCTAGATGCACTGAAATATAAATTATCTAACACAAGATGAAATACAGCAAAAAAATAACTTTAAAACCATAAATTACACCAAATTTTTGAGATGTAATACAAATAATTTATGTGTAGAAGCTGCATAAATGTAACAGTTGGTATTGGAATTCTGTATTAATTTATACATAACTTTCAGACTAACTTTTGGAGGAATTTTAAATAGTTGTTATACATAAGGCTCTCTAAAACAGTCTTCTGATTGCTCACAATAAATAATATTTGAGGTGTTTGACAGTGTTGTGAATAATGTCTATGTGAACAAGTAAGCCTATTGGAATTTATTGCAAAATTTAGCTAACTACAAGGGCAATAAAAATCTAGTACAGTTATGCATATAAATTAGATATGTTTTGCATCTCCAATTTATTAAATTGCAATATTTTAATTACTTGTACAATAAATTGCATAATTAGGTAGTGAGAATCAGGAGTAATTATGCTAATTGTTGCTTGCCATTGTATATCAAAAAGGAGAAAGTGTTTTCTTGACAAAGCCATTTTACAGAAGTGCTATTTTGCATGGAGGTGCTAGAAAAGATCCATAATCAAAGTAGTGTCAAGATTTATATTTAAAGGGCTTTATTTATCAATAATTCTTTCTAAAGTTTTAGATGGTTTTTAGAGTGGATTCCAAAGAAGATTAGGACTTGTTAAAATTCTTAAAAATCAATTAGATGGTTCCCTCTTCTCCTCCCCTTTGTGTTCTTTCTCTTAAAAAATGTAGGTCCATCAAATCACCAAAAAAAACTTAGTAAATGGGTAAGTATCTTACTATCTAGTGTCAGAAACAAAAGCACGTTAAGGACACCTAGGCAGTTCTAGTTAGAAATTGCTTATCATTGTGTAATACCTTAGCATCCAATCAGAAAAAGTCTTCTGTTAGTAATTAAGTCAGGTGTTTGTGGTTTTTGGTTTAGTTTCATGTGATTCCATGTGATTTAAGGAAATATCTGCAAAATTCTAAATGCCATCTATCCCATATTGACACTTTAAAAACTTATGTTTTGGATTAAAATTGCCTTTACTTTCAGGAAAATGTAAGATTACCTTATGAAGTTTTTTAATTCAGAGTCCCTTGTGGACTTTACACAGCCTCTTTCGTTGTAGGCAATAGAATTGGGACAATCTTCTAAGGTAGGTCCTTTATTTCAAGTACTTCCTGATGAAAACTCATGAACATGTCTCAAGTGGACAAATACCTACTAATGAAACTGAACAGAACCCAGATATAGAACAACGGAAATATATTTTGCTTGTGGAAGTTAGGTGAAGTTCATGCACTCAGACCTACCTGGCCCTTCAGGTACCGAGTTCCGGAGATGAGTTGATCACAGAAATCTTTTTTCTGAATAGAAAAAGCATAATGAGGCAAGTCCAGAACAGAGTAAGAGAGAACTTGACTGATTTTCTTCTGACAAAGAAACTCTCCCAAATCCTATTTTACTGAAATGCTTGCAATTGCTTAGCTACTGGAGAAATTATCCTATACAATTCACAATTTTGATGTTAAGCACCAGTGCAAATATAGTGCTAGATGCAAGCTTCTCTTATTCTCTAAGAGTTAATGGTGCTTCAGCTGAAGCATGGAAAACACTATTTTACTAATGAGTTTCGGAAATTTTACATTAGAGATGCTGATTTAAGCCAACATCTTTCAACAGGGAAGATTATCATCATGAGGTCCCGTGTAACCTTCTAAGAAGAAAGGGCATTCTAACAAAGACTCAGAGAATCATTTTGGTTGGAAAAGATGGTTGGAGTCCAACCATTCTGCAATAGATCTGGTAAAATAGAATATAATTGATAAAGATTGCCAGATGTCAGCTAAAAGAGAAGATGCTGAGCCTATTGTTAATTAGTATTTGAAATTAAGAGGAGACACCATTAATTACAGCATCTCAGAAGAGGAAGAACAGTCTCTTCCCCTGATGCTCACCTTATGGGTATGAGCTCTCATGAGGGAAGCTGCCATCATTAGAACATTCCAAATACTCCAGATTTCTTCTGCAGTTAACACAGAAAAACCTTGCTGTTTCTACAGCAATGTTCTATTCTCTGTTCCTTTTACAGTTTGATCAGTTAGCCCTATCAGCAAGTTTCTTACTTCTGAGGCATTTGGAGGAAAAGTTCATACTAGTTTTGACTCTTTTTCCTGACTATGTCACAAACTCTTGGAGTTTGTTTAACAGCCTTAATTTTTTTAATGTTTACCTGTCACTGATTGATTCTTCCTATTGTAGCTATATGGGCTTTTGAAGCATGTCCTCTCTTCTCTAATCTTCCTTACCCTGCTCTGTTTAGAGGCACTGAATTTGCCTCTTCTCAAGTTTTTTTTTTTTTTTGTTTTTGTTTTTGGTTTTGGTTTTGGTTTTTTTTTTTTTGTTGTTGGTTGGTTTTTTTTGTTTTGTTTTTTTGTTTTTTTGTTTTTTTTTTTTTTGTGGCGGATTCCACTCACTTGTGTTATTTGTAGGCTGATTTTAAGTTGTCTTCATAATAGTAAAGGTTTCATTCCTATAGTTATATTTTTTTTAGCAAGTTTCCTAATTTTTTATCCCTTAAGAACTGAATTTTAAAATTACATATGTTGCTGGAAGTCTGTGAAGATTTATCTCTCCCTAGTGGTCCATTGCTAGCAATGGTAAAATGCTTACATCTCATACTTAGAAAGAAGTCTGTTCCTATGTGCAAAGTGTTTTGTTTTTATGTTTAATATATTAGTTTAAGCAGTAGCTACTTCAAATCCACTGAAATATGTCAGTAAGACAAGTAATTACATATAAAATATATGTGTGAGCTCATAAGAAACTAGTATCCCAGTGGGCTTAGTAACATATATTCCACAGGCTTCGTATTCAAAATCCTCATAAAGCATTTATGGAAAGGTAAAGAGGTTTTAAGGACTGCAGAAAGAGAGATAAGGGAATTACTAATAATGCATGTTCACAGAAGCAAAAATCCTTCATATGGAATCTGAGAAAAAATCAGATTTCTTTCTTTTCCAACTTCAGCTGGGAAAGTTTTATCAGTATAATGGTGTTTCTGAGAGGACATTTTTTGTTTTCTTCTTTTCTAACAGGAGTTTGCAGAAGCAAAGATATCCTTTTCAAAAGCAAATATCCTTGGCTAATATATATTCATTCTTGATATACATAATATCAAACTATATCAAAACACATGCCATATTACTTAAGCTGTTGGGTCTTCCTTAACAAAAACAAATCACTATAGCAGCCAGAATGAACTGTAGTCCTTAATAAAATCTAGGTCATTTTAGCAAGATTGTTAGGTGTTTGTATTTTTTTTTTTGTTTTGTTTAAAGGATGGATATGAAATATTAGTCTAATTCTAATTGGGAAGGAGAATGCTATAGGTCACAAGACTGAAGGTCTTTAAAACTATTAAAATCTGTAAAAGTATAAATTATTTTAACAATAATTGCGAACTCCATTGCAATATGAAAAATGAAGTGTTCCTAAGCACTCTGCTAGGAGATAGACCAAATGATAATTTTAGGTCTGACTTTGTACAGCTATCATAAAATTAATAGAGAAAATCAGACCATAAAAAGGGCAGAAAAACCCAAAGTGAGACTCTATTTTTCTGATAAACTGTTCTTTGTTGAACATTTGTGTTCAACTAACAATCACTTAGTTTGAACAAATACTCTCGTACCCTCTTTTTATCCAGCAAGGTTTATGGAATTTTTGTTGGGCAGAAAGATCAAATGCAACAATTCCTTATAATAAAATTAAAACCAAGTACGAGGACTTCATAATTTTAAATTATTTTCTAAGTAAGTTATATAATCACTGTAACATACAATTATTAGTCTTTTAGACTTGATTTTTGTTTAGATACATGTGTTTGAGAAATTTTGTTAATTTATGCGGGGGTTTCCTATAAGATACTGCTTATAATATTCAAGCTTATGTTATTGTTCAAACTTATGCATTTTCTGACTATATCAACTCAAAAGTAAAGAGCTATGTGGACTCTGTGGTGTGGCAGACATAACTTATGCATGTAATTGGAAATTAAGCATTTTAACTGATTTTGAAATTACTGAAAGGATAAATAAATAAGTATCATATAAAGGGTGGATGACTCTTGTGACTGGATGCTGCAGTGGATGGCTACAAGCTCTTCAGAAGGGACAGGTGAGGAAGGAGAGGCGGTGGGGGGCTCTGTACTCTGTACATTGGGGAGGGTTTTGGCTGCACAGAGCTCAGGGGCAGGGGGGATAAGGCTGAGAGCCTGTGGGTGACAGTCACAGGGACGGCCAACAAGGCACAGATCCTGCTGGGAGTCTGTCACAGACCACCCAACCAGGATGAAGTGAAATATTCTGTCAGTGGATGTTTCATGATCACTAGCCCTTGCTCTTGGGAGACTTTACCTTGCCTAATGCCTGCTGGAAACTCAGCAGTGGAGAGGAGACAGTCTGGGAGGTTCCTGGAGTGTGTGGGAGGTAACTTCAGGCACAGCTGGTAGGGGAGCCTGCCAGGGCATGCCCTGCCAGACCTGCTGCTCACAGACAGAGAAGGGCCCTGGGACATGTGGTGGTCAGAGGCCACCCTGGGTACACTGACCATGGAATGATAGACCTTTGATTCTTAGTGAAGTAAGGAAAGGGATCAACAAGATGTCTACCTGGGACTTCTGGAGAGCAGATTTTAGCCTGTTCAGGCTGTCCCCCTTGGGATCCCCCTTGAGATTTTTATCAATGATCTAGATGAGGGGATTGAGAGGACCCTAGGAAGTTCACAGATGGTGCTAACTTGGCTGGAAGTGTTGAACTGTTGATGGTTGGAAGACTTTGCAGAGGGATCTGGACCGCCTGGTTTGATGGTCTGAGGTCAGTGGCATGAGGGTCAACAAGGTGAAGTGACAGGTGTCACAATCCCAGGTAGCATTGCAGTCTTGAGGAGGCTGCCTGGCAGAAAAGGATCTGGGGAGCTCCTTTGCCAAGTAGCTGAATATGAGCTGGCATCATGGTCAACAAGGCCAATAGAATCCTGGATTGTCCTGGAAACTGTATGTCCAGCAGGACTAGAGCAGTGATTGTCCCTCTGTACTCAGCACGGGTGGGGCCACACCACAAATGCTGTGTTCAGCTCCCGGTCCTCACAACAGGAAAGACATTGAGGTGCTGAAGCATGCCCAAAGGAAAACAGATCTGGGGAAGAGTCTAGAGGGTACATTCTGTGAGGAGCAACTGAGGGAGCTGGGGCTATTTAGGCTGAAGAATAGGAGGTTTAGGCGAGATCTAATTACTCTCTCCAACTACTTGAAATAATGTTGTAATGAGGTTGGGATTGTCCTCTTCTCCCTGGCAACTAGTAACAGGGTGAGAGGAAATGGGTTCAAGTTGCACCAGGGAAGATTCAGGCTGAACATCAGGAAGAATTTTTTCACTGAAGGGTTTTCAGATATTGGAATGGGCTGCCCAGGGAAGCGATGGAATCCCCATTCCTGGAAGTGATCAAAACACCCCCATGCCAATGGATTGAGGTGGAGTGTCTGAAAAGTTGTTTTGCAGAAAAGGAGGTGGGAGAGTTTGTCAACAACCAGCTGAACATGAACCAGCAGCGGCCAAGAAGACCAACAGGATCCTGGCTTATGGCTCACTCCTCACTATGAGAAGGACATTGAGGTGTTGAAACATATCCAAAGGGCAATGAACCTGGCAAGGAGTCTGGAGCACAAATGTTATGGACATCACCTGAGGCAGCTGAGGTTGATTAGGCTGGAGAAAAGGAGGATCAGGGGAGACCTTATTTCTCTCCACAACTACCTGAAAGGAGGTTGGGAAAGATGGATGGGATTCTGTCTCTTCTCCTAGGTAACTAGGCAAGGCAAGTGGAACTGACATCAAGCACCAGGGGAGGCTTAGATTTGATATTTGGAAAAAAAATTCATTGAAAGGGTCCTTAGGCATTGGAAGAATGTATCCAAGAAAGTAGCTGGATCACCATTCCTGCATCTATTTAAAAGATGTGTAGATGTGGCCCTCAGGGACATGGTTTAGTGGTGAACACATGCCCTGGCTGAAGGGAGGTGGAGGATCTTAGAACCATGTGGGCATGACCACGCTGTTATTTTACACCACACCCACCACTGTGGGCCATTTGGATTCAGGTGGAAAAGTTGAGAATCCCACCAGGAGTGCATAATTTTGCTTCTCTCTCTCCAGCAAGAAGGTGTTGGAATCAGACCGGTGGACCCTGTCTCTGTGCCACCATCCACTCCCTACCCACATTCCTCTGGGATTCTTCTGCAGTATGTGGTGCTGAGGAGAGGCAGTGTGGCTCTGAGACATGGTGCTGAACAGAAAGCTGCAAAATCCACCTGAGCCCAGCGAGGCCGGGGTGGCAGGGAGCTGGCACTCGATGAGACTGCCTTCCTCCTTGGCACAGCAGAGAGATCAAAGGCGTTAGTGCCAAGACGAGACAAAGGAACCCAGGTGAGCTAAAAGGAAGGATGGTGGAGCAGCACAAAAAGCAGAAGCAGCCTGTGGGACCCAGCCTCCAGCATGGCAGAGTGGTAGCAGCAATGACATGGGCACCTGCATGGAATTGAGTTCAGCAAAGGAGCGATGTCACCCTACTCAAACAACCCCCTGCCTACCAGGGGGCTTGTTTGTCATTTTTTTGAGTTGTTTTCAGCCAGGGGGTGGGAAACACTAGCCACAGTAGCTCTAGCTTTATCTTGACTTTGTGTCCAAAAATCAATTATTTCAAATTAATCTTCTCACATCAAAAATATTACAGGAAATTACTACCTGAACACAAGATAATGTGTTTCTAGTATTATTTTGGAATAACTGATGGCTTCATCTAATTTTTGAAAAAAAACTATGGGGGGGAATTTCTGAAACCTTTTCCTCAGCTGTTGTATTCTGTTGTATTTTGAAGAGGTGCAGATGTGAAGAATCTTTGTTCTTGAACATCTTGAATATCACTGTTATGCCATTTGTCCATCAGGTGCTTCTATAGTGGCAAAACACTGAAATCTTTGAGAAAGGAAGAAACAGGAAAGCAGTTATTTTACTTGATGAATACATGAAGTCACAAAATAGTCAGAGCATCAATTTTTACCTGTAGAGTTCTATGTAGTATACAGCTTCTGCAAGATTCAGGATTGCAGTACAGCAGGAGCAGATAACAGTTTACAATACCGTGTCAGCCTTTTCATAAAGGATTTATAATACAAATTAGGATATCTGAAAAAGGTTTGCATAAACATTATAAAAATCCTCAAGTGTATCCATACTGGGTTGGCATAAATAATTGAAGTTTGTCTTTATAGGTATGAAAAAAATTTATATATTTCTCTCTTTCTAGGTGGACAGAGTTGGCTATCAGAGAGAAAGTATGAAAGAAAGTGATAAGCATTACCAAGGCAAGGGCATGCATTTCCACAGCTATGAATGAAAGGTGGAAGTGGCAGGAGATGGGAAGAGCAACAATTAGTTAAATCTTCAGCTGGAAGAAGAGAAGAAGCTATTGCTTGGTGAAGAAAAGTGTTGGAAGATAGGGGGATAGCATGCTAGAGAAGAACATTCCTAAAATATCTTTGGCAGTATAAAGAAAGCATGGAGGCTGTTGAATGAATGTCAAAATCAATGTCTCTTCAAAGTGTTAGTTGTTAATTATTTCCCCTTTGAATCATATGTGCGTCCCATTTCTGGTCCAACATTTCCATGCGTTGGAAGTTGAACACTGAAGAATGTACTTCCAAAGTAATCCTCTGAGCTGGAAGTATGGAGGGACAGAGGGAAAGAGAACCTGGTAGTTAGTATATTTGACTTTTTCTTTCTGATTGAATATGTTTTACAGTTGATTTTCTTTTCATCTATGATATCCTCTTAACCGCCAATTTACAATGTATATAAGTATTTTATATATTTGCTATTGTTCTTCTGTATGCTTCTTGGTGGTCCGAAATTATCCTGCAGAAATTGGATACATCTCATTATTTATCAAAACTGCTTTCTTATTTTATAATGTAGGAATCACACAGGAAAAGGTTTTGTTAGTATTTAGACATAAGCTCGAATTTCCCTTGAAATTTGGTGTATTCCTGGTGTACATTAAACATGTATTTTTAGCAGTTTCTGTTTTCACTATCATAGCAAAGTTTAATAATTTTACTATAATTTATCACTTTATTAGTACTTCATCATACCTTGTGAATTATTCTTGCTTTGATGGTGTTGAGCAAGTCTAGAATTTTAGAATTGGAGGGTTTTTCACAGTGTTTTGTTCAATACTATTTCTGCATGAGCATTAAGTGTCCCACAATTTACCATTTCACTCACATTTTCTGATAAAACTTTTACCAAAGTTCTATGTCATGAAGACTGTCCCACAGATTCTTGTAAAAAAAAAAAGACAAAAATCCTAAACATGCTGCATATCAGGTGACAAGAAATCAGGTTGTGTATGTTTTGCATTTTGGCCAGTTAAAGGATTTTCTATGGAATTAGGAGAATCATCAATATCAATTTTATTTCAAGGGAAATGCTGTGACTGCATTATTATTTTCTTTTTTATACAGAGTGCATCCAAATTTAATGTCAATTATTTTGCACCTCACTTTCATGAAATTTCTTGCTATTTGCCTCAATCATTTCTCTGTCATTCTGAGTAGTTTTAGAAACCAAACTTTTCACAAAATACTGCTTTTGACCATGTTGAAGATATATAGCAGTGGTGTCCTTTCAACATTTTTCCAATTTTCATCTTTTACATTTATTGAAAGTTGTAGAATTATCCGTATACTGAAAATTTACATCCATATAACAACTTTCCTTTGAAAAATGTGATTAAATTAAAATATTTGTGTAACTGCTGCTCTTCTGCCTGAGCAGCACATGGCTCAGCTGAAAGTCCTTATATTTGTTCTGCTGTAGAGTAGAACTCTTTGCTGCTGTGAATAGACAATTTTGGACTTTTCTTCCCAATTCTCATCTAGGTCATGTCTTTCAGAGGTGCTATAATAATAGGTTTAATTATTTTTCAAAAATATGTAGCATGTTGATGCTGGCTGGATGCCAGACACCCACCAAAGCCTCTTTATCCCTCTCGTCTGCAGCTGTATGGGGAGAGAAAATATAAAAAAAGAGTTCATTGGTTGAGATAATGACCAGGAGAGATCACTCCATCAAATAACATCAGGGCAAAACAGGCTCAAATTAGAGATATGAATTGAACTTATTACTAACAAAATCAGAGCAGGAAAATGAGAGGTAAAATAACACCCTCCAAACACTTTACACCACATCATCTCTCCTTCCCAGCTCTACCTCCTCCCCTAGCTGAGCAGGAAGACAGAGAATGAGGGTTGTTGTCATTTGTTTCTACCACTGCTCAGAAGGTGGAGTCCTTCCCCTTCTGTTTCAGTGTGGGTCCCTCCCATGGGAGACAGTTCTCTGTGAACTTATCTGACATGAATTCATCTGATGAGCAACAGCTCGCTGTGAGCTACTGTAGAGTGAGCCCATGCCATGGCAACATTTCTTCCCAAAGTCCTGCAGAGTGGGTCACTCTTCCATGGGGTGCACTTCTTCATAGACAGGCTGTTCCAGCATGATTCCTCTCTCCGCGGACCTTCAATGGCCTCACAGCCTCCTCTCAGACACCCCCCTGCTCCAGCCTGGGGCTCCTCCACAGGCTATGGATGGATCTCTGCATCCCCATGGACCTCCATGGGCAGCAGGGGCACAGCTGCTTCTCCATGGGCTGCTGCACCAGGGGCTGCAGGGGAATCTCAGCTCCAGCAGCTTCTCACAGAAGCCACTCCTGTAGCCACTACTACCAAAACTTGGCCATGCAAGCCCAGTAAAACAGTCATGATGAGTTTATCTCTTTCATAAATCCATCCTGGAAATATTGACTGGTCTTTCAAGAATTGTTGAGGTGGTTTTTTGGTTTTGGTTTTTGGTTTTTTTTTTTTTTTTTTTTTGGCTGAGCAGAGAATGTAGAAGAGACTGGGATGCTTCAAAAGAAAAAAGGTCACCTAAATATGAGAGGTTATTACAGGCTCACAGGCTTTGTCATTATTTAAATTTCTTGCTTTGCGTTTTGCAAGTGCAAAAAGTTAATTGTATAGTAGTAAAAGTGTGAGATTAGTGTATTCTCACTTTTCTGAAAACTTTCAAGGACAATTATAAACCCTGGACAGGCTTCAAATCACATAGCTAGCTATTAAGAAGAAATAACGTATTGTTTGATCATTTTTGGTTAAATTCTCTAGAAAATTTCTGCCTTTAAAAATGCATCTTTATGCTAATAATTCACATTCTACATTGTAAAAAGTTTCAGAAAGATTCTCTGTATAACATTAATGAAGATGAAGATTGGCTTTCTAAATTATATTCATATTCATTATTTCGAATACATAAAATATTCATTAGTAGTTAAAATTTCAACTATCAGTTGAGTTAACTTATAATAAATTTAAATTTGGAGAAATGTAGTAATTGAACATGAAAAAATTCTTATTATAATTACTGTAAAATTGTTAATTGACACTACATAATATTGTCAATAAACATTAGACTTTAAAAGAAGATTTAGAAGAAACGTATTTTTACTGAGAATAAAAAAGGGTTTAAAGTCATGGCAAATGCTTTACACTTTAAAACTACCATGTAACAGATAAGTTTAAAAAAATAGGTTCTAAACATAGGTGAAGAGGTGGCTTTTGTCTTATATGGCACATAAAAGAGGAAAACATCTGTGATGTGTGCTTCTTTGAATAGGACGATTGGGCACATTTCTGCATGACTTTGAAATGAAAACGTGCCCAGTTATGTGTTAAACATTTCAAGGCAGCAACAAAATTTGTATTTTAGGGTGAGTATTTTAATTTGGCTACAGCTTTCTAAGTCTGACAGGAAACTGAGGTACTTGGATATCATTCTTCCAGGTCTGGACACTTTAGTATGCCAAAGAAGTGCTGTACATCCTGATGCATCCTATTTATCCCATTTGTTTTCCCATTATTTTAGTAAAGCTATATAAGGGGGCAAGAAACTAAGAAAAGAGACATATATTTGCTCATTTTTACAACTATAATTCCTGAAGACCTAATGCAAAATACTTGGCTAAACTAATTGGTTTATCTTCTTTCCATACTGATTTGTTTCAACATCAAAACTTTCTCAGCTTTTCTGTTATAATGAAATCACTTTGAGAACAAAGAGAACAAAACAGCCAGTGGGGAGCCAGTGGCAGAAGCAGCAGTGACAGAGGTTAAGTCTAGGAGTGAGCTCGGGACACCTAAGCAGCAGTCTAGAGCTCTGTTCAGACCTGGAAGACCCTTTTGGGACATTTGAACATCTCCAGGGACCGTGAGCAACCCAGAGTGTGTGTCAGAAGGACACAGCACAAAACTTTGCAGGACAGTTCATGTAAGAGGGTGCAGCCAGGCTCCTGAGAAAAAAACACCTGATGGTTTTTGCTTTCCCAGTCAGAACAGACTGAGTAATGATTTCCACATGGTCAAAAGCTATTGCTAACAGTAGCATGATGACCCAGATGGAGCTCCCCGAGAGGAATGAATGTGTCCAAGTCTTCCATTGCAGGAACTGCTTGAGCCTGACATTAATATGGATGGACAGCACAGATGACACCTGCGTGCAGTGTTACTTAAGTGGATCATCTGATCAGCCTGGTAGCTAAACTTGATGAGAAAGGGGAGAGTCTGAGGGATATCAGGGAGTGTGAGAAAGAAATAGACTGGTGGAGTCATATCCTTCAATCCATTAGAGAAATGCAGTGAGTGGGAGTTCAGCAAGTCAGAAAAGTCCCAGGTATGATTGGCCAGTGCACTTTGCCAGCTCATGTCCAGCCTCTTATCCACCAGCATCTTCAAGTCTTTTTGGCAGGGCAGCTCTTGTTTTTTTCATCCTCCAGACTGTGTTGATAACAGTGGTTGCCTCAACTCTTGTGCAGCACCTCGCACTTGTTGTTGATCACTACCCTGAATGCAACCATCCAACCACTTCCTTATCCATCTAACAGTCCACCAATTGAATCTGTCTTTCTCTCTAATTTAATTTGTGGAGGATGATATCATGTAAATTACAGGATAAATGACAGATAAATTACATCTGTAGCCTTTCATTTGTCCACTGATGGAGTCACTCCATTATAGAAGGCCACTGGGTTTGTCAAGGAGGACTTGCCCTTAGTGCCCAGCTGTGCTTGCTGACTGTCCTGAATCACCTCCCTGTCCTCCATGTGCCTTAGTATTGCTTGCAGGAGGGTCTGTTCTATGAGCTTCCCCAGCACAGAGGTGAGGCTGACAACCTGTTAATTTTCATGGTCCTCCTTTCTACCCTTCTTAAAGATGGGTATAATATTTCCCTTTTTCCAGTCACCTGGGACTTCAGCCGACTGCCATAGCTTTTCAAATATGGAGAGTGGCTTGGCAACTACTCAGCCAATGCCCTCAGAATTCTAGTGTGCATCTCATTGGGTACTGTACTCTTACACACATTCACATTCCTCAGGTGGTCACAAACCTGATCTTTATGTGGGAGGGAGCTTTCTCCCCTAGCACCCATCCTTCTGTCCATCCACTTGAGAGACATGGGAATAGAACTTTCCCTTGAATACTGAGTCAAAGTTGTTAAGTATTTTTGTCCTTACCCTCATTCATTGTTATCAGTTTACTGTTGTTTGTCAGGGGGAGATTAACTTTTTTTTACTTCTCTTTTCTGTTCAAATACCTGTATAAGCCCTTCCTGTTGTTCTTTGTGTGCCTCGCCAGGTTCAGTTTCAACATCATCTTGGCTTTCCTCACTCCATCCCTACATATCCAAACTTCATCTCTTGCTTCCATTGCCCAGTTTTCTGTTCCTGGGGATCGCTAGTCCTTGTACTCTGTGGAAGACTTCCTTAAAGATTTCCAGCTCTGTTTTTCTCCCTTGTCTCTGAGGGAAGTCTTCCAGGGGATCCTACTATCTCCCTTAAGATCTGGAAGTCTGCTTTCCTAAAGTTCAGAGACCTAATTTTACTCCTTACCTGACCCATATTCCTCAGAACAGAAAATTCCATAGCACATGATATTGCAGCCCAGGCCACCTCCAATCTTGGTGCCTCAAATCACCTCATGTTAGTGACCACCAGATCTAGTATTTAACAAAACCTGTAACGTGCTGATAAAGGCAGAGGGCTGCAACCTGGCAGCCGAAATCAGGAATGACCTGGTGAATACAGACATTGATCCTGCTACCTCTTATATGCGAAGCAAGTATTCTATCAGTTGAGCTAATCCCTTTCCTGAAATTAGTACAAAAAAGATATTTTAAGTATTGCAGGAGCCCTAATTTAAACTAGTTATTGAAATCAATAAATGCATTATTTACTTTTTCTGTTTTTCCTGTTTAGTTAGAATACTTACTGCTTTAGACATTGGAAAATGGTTTTCATTTCCAATGTATGTATAAGTATGTATAAGTATGTATAAGTACCTCTAAAATATGTGTCTTTTTCCTGCACTTAAATTTACTCATTTTGTTACACAATTCCTTAAAGAATGCTGGCTACCTCTCTGATATAATCAGCAAGCTGAAAAGGCTGTAATTTTTTAAGTCAAGAGATCCTATGGAGAATAAGTAATTTCCAAGCTAACTACACCTGATCCATTGAGGTGGAAGACTGTGTGAGCAATTCTGTAGCTGTCAATAATGAAACAAGAAGCTCAGGACCAGTCGTGTGAGCCAGTACTTCTGCACTTAGTACTTCTGCATTTACTTCTGCCTTACTACATGTGTTTGTCTTCTATTAACTCAAAGTTATAACACCTGAAATTAGTGATGTAAGAAGTTCAAACGGATAGTTCTTCTTCTTTATTGGAAATTGGAATATGAGAATCTCTGTGGTCTTTGAATGCTTTCACACTGCATCATGCCTGACAGCATGGCAATCTTATGGACAAAGTGGTAGCAAATGTTTTGTCTATTCAGTCTAATGACTATTTCAGTTTGTGATACGACTTTTGAGCCTTCATCTCCATACTGAGACACACTGTTTACAAATATGTGGCAAAGATAAATACTAAAGATGCAAAAATCTTTTACAATTCTTCCTTCATAATATGACATTGTGTGTGTCAGATAAGAACAGGTATTACTTGTTAAGTATTCAATAATTCTGAATAATAATCTAAACCTAAAACCAAATGTGAAATGCAGTACTCGAAATCTTAGAGAAATCTTAGAGTTAGTATGGAATTTAATTTGCAAAGTGTTGAAAAAATCACCGTGAACACAGGGCATCAGAAGGGAAAATTGTAAAACCTCAGTTAATCGCACTTGATTTTGAAACTAGTGGAAGATGCAGCTACTGCTTTGCATATAGGTAATTCTATTGAATAGGCAGTTCTTGTAATTTGTATTTAATTTAGCTCTTAAAAAAATACCTGGATACTGTCTTAACAGTTACTGAAATTCATGAGGGCTACCATTATCCAATATTTTTAATGTAGTACAACAGTAACTTCTACAAATAGATGTTAAATAACATTAGTTTGTGAAAAATAAGTAAAAGAGAATAAATAAAATAAATTAAATGCAAATAATTTCAACCAGAATAGAAAGTTAGTCTTTAATCTTCATAAGAAGTCCTTCTGAAAATAGGGGAAGGAGAGAAATAAACAAAATCTGAACAGTTTTTAAAAAAGAGCATTTAAAAAATATTGTAAAGGAAAACTTAGGCATTTGTTAAAAATCTATTGCAAAGATTATTTCCATAAAATTGCAATAAATTTAAAGTAAGAAGAGATAAGAAATTCAATAAAAAATACAGTTCGCACAAACAGATAGAATTTTCTCCAATTTTTTTTACATTATTAAATACAATTCAGAACATAGCTATCAGTTATTTAATTAAATAATTGATGGTCAGACTTTCCCTATAAAACCAGAAAAGAGCATTGCCTCCCTGCAGTTTGTGTTCCATTTCTTGAAATATATCATACAAACCCCAAACTTTATAGCATACCTTTCATGGAACTGAATCAGTAGCAACACGGTATATCCCTTCTTTTGTTGTGTTTTCACTAATTAACACTAAACATGATGATAGAATAAACGCAGAATATGGTAACAGAAAAGCCCTTCAATTTATTCTATGTCATATTTTTTCTCTAGTAACCTCAAAAGAAGCCATTGTTGGAATCCAAAAATGAATAAAACAATTTCAGAGGAAAGACATCTCATATTAAACATGTTATAAACTAAATAGTATGCTCATTTACCATCTTGAAAAATACAGAATAAAATACATCAATTTATTTCATATCCATGTCTGATAGAATAGGGTAGAATAGAATAGAATAGAATAGAATAGAATAGAATAGAATAGAATAGAATAGAATAGAATAGAATAGAATAGAATAGAATAGAATAGAATAATTGGAAGGAACCTCCTTTAACAATAATTCACTCAAAATACCTGACCACTTTAGGGCTGGAAGAGTTACATTACAGCTTTTTTGATATCATTTTTAAGTCCTGTATCTTCAAGCTCTCCCTAAGATCCCTGTGAAGAAATAAAACTTCTCGAATTATTTCTTTGTTGGTTGGGTTTTTTTGTTTGTTTGTTTGTTTGGGTTTTTTTTTTAATATTACTAAGTGGCAAAGCCCAGAAAACTTTATAATATTTCGTGGAAACATAAGTCTATTTATATTGGCTGAAAAAGCATAAACTCTGGCTGCATGCAAACACAAGGACAAAGGCAAGTTAAGTTTTTGTCATGCTGAATCTGAATAGAACTACATGGATATAGTACCTTTTAATCATGTTTTTGGGAAGAAGAATAATGATTCTAAGATAATGCTGAAAGATATTATATAAATTTAGAAAATGCAAAAATCCTTAGGTCACCTCATAAAAAGTGACAGAAATATGAAGATTACAGAGACAGTTTATTGTTTATATGATGAATTATGTGACTGTCTTGAGATACCTTTTTTCCTGATAATAGAAGTCTTTTTCTAGGAATCTGACATAAATCTAACTGTTTTGCCACACAGTAGTAACTAATGAAATATAACTCTCCTTTTGTTTTGTAGCACATTTCCACTTTCTGAAATTTTTGTTTTTTTTAACAGCTCTTCTTTACTGTGCTAGTACTTAAGTCCCCAAAGAAACAACTTGATAAGTCAAAGCATTCTTAATTTATATATGATTTGAAATATACACCATCATGGATTCAGAAATGTTTCTAACTATGCTTCCACATGATGTACTTCATTAATTGTCCGGTTTTGTCTGAGGAGATGTCAGAGACTGAAATACTGTAGTTTATAATTTAAACATCTTCATGAAGAACTGTTGCCTATTACAGCAAAACCGTATTACAAAGGCTGCAGAGAAGACCAGCACACCCTGAATGGGCCCTGGCAGAGGCCCTACCCTGCTCGCTGATGCAGATTGATAAAGTCACAGCCAGGGCTGCGGGAGAAGAATAAATGTGCAGAGCAGGAGCTGAACCCCTCGGGAGTGCAGAGCTCACCCCGGGGCTGTCACTGCCAGCCCCGCCAGCCCTCACACCAAAGGGAGGGGAGAGGCTCTGGCTGTGGGGAACGGGAACGGGAAGAGGACCAGGACCAGGACAAGGATCAGGACGGGGACCATGACCAGGACCATGACCAGGACCAGGACGGGGACCAGGACCAGGACCAGGACCAGGACCAGGACCAGGACCAGGACCAGGACCAGGCCCTGCTGAGAGGCCCTGACCGCCCGTGCTGAGCTGTGCCAGGAGCTCGGCTCTGGGGCCCCTCCACCCGGAGAAGGACACCCCCACCAAGGACTCAGGGCTGCCATGGCCTGTCAGAGCCCCCAGAGGGTGCCCAGGCCCGCACCAGGGCCCTGCAGCGTGATGGAGCAGACCCGCAGCGCTGCGAGGGACAGTGTCCAGCTGGGCCCTGCAAGGGAGGCCCTGGGCCTTCCCCTGCCCAAAACGTGTATTCAGCCCTGCAGCCTGTACATTGCCACATGGCCTGGTGACACGGCAGCAGCAGGGGACCCTCAAGAGGACCAGAAGAAGAGGAGCAACGAGATGTCATTGGGACCCTCGGAAGGGTTTCTGCCTAATCCCTGTCACTGTCTCCCTGTCACCCCACGCCCCCACGCACTCCTTTTTTTGTTGTTTTTCTTTGTTTTCCTTCCTCCCTCCCTCCCTTCCTCCCTTCCTTCCTTCTTCCCATCCATCCATCCATCCATCCATCCATCCATCCATCCATCCATCCATCCATCTCTCCATCCATCCCTTATGCCTCTTTTACTATTAAATAAAATATATCAATTTTTTGGCACGAAGATTGAACCTCATTTGGTTTTAATCATGTTTTTGAGTATATTTTGAACCTTTCTGGGTTTGATTCACTTTATTCACAGAGACTTAGTTTCCTCTCCTCTTCTGTGTTTAAACTGAATCACATAACAGGAAGTATGTGAGAATAGTCATATTTTAGGATCCTCAGTCCATGTTATACTGTAGCATTCAAACAATGGAACCACAAAGCTGGTCTTTCTGTCAGAAAAAAAAATCAATCAATCTGCCCAATTAAAAAATAATTAACAGAACTTTTCTCCAAATTCAGCATTTGTTTTGGAAACGTTGTTGATTCTGGGTACTTAATGTCACATGAAGATTAATTTTCTAGGTTGGAAAATACAGACTCATGACAGCCACCTCAAAGTATGATTTTTTTTTCTTTAGACAGAGAAAGTGAGGAGAAAAAATCCATTGCTTTTGAATAAATCAATAAACCCTTTTTGCAAAGATCAAAGGATCCACAGTAGTTATTTTTTTCAACATATGAGCTATGTCAGGAGGAATATTCCTGCACCCTCATAAGCTATTTCCAAATCTAGATATCTCCAGATCTAGGTATCTTACAAGTGAGCAGCTGTATGAAGCTATGAAACTTATGTGTGAAGCATTATAAGGGCTAGATAGTACTGCTAAAAAAGACTGCACTGGAAGTCTCCCCTCCATAGAACTGTGCGGAAAGTGTCTGCAACAAATTTCTTTGTAGTAGTTTCCTTTGTGCTAAGACACCTCAATAGACTGGGGAAAAATACTATTTCCTTTTCTGAGGAAATATTAATTTTTGCATATATGTGTAAAAATAACTGACTTTACATGCTCTCGTTTACTGGTGTGGATTGCTGCCAGATGCCTTTCACTATTTTATTTTGCATACACCTGCTCGGTCCTTCCATTCCCCATTCTTTATAGGGGGCTTTAAGCAATAAAATGTAACGTTTTGCTGTTCTAAGCAAATTATCAAAATAGGTTTTGATTTATATGCTAGATTGTAACTTGGCATAGAACTTTATGATCACAGATTGTTATGGCTTCATATTTTCTCTTTTTTACTGAACTTTGTCTGTTAACCTTTTCTGGGCATTATGATTTTGTAGGAGTATTCACTTAAGGATAAAGGATTTGGTAGAAGATTCTTTAGGGATTTGATAAAAATTCCTCTATTAAAAATGTATCTTGCAATTTATTTTTTACTTTGTTAATTTATTTCAAATTGAATAGAGTGATGATGTACTCACGGTCTGATCTTTTTAGTCCTGCCATGTTCTGTGTTCCTGTTCAACAGCTACAAAATGAAGCCTCTTTCTGAATTTGAAACTCATGTTTTCTGAGAGGTAGAATTTTGGAGTGAATTGTTGTACAATGGTTGCTAAGCATGCTTCTGCACATACCCTTTAGCAGCTGGTACAGACACTGTAGAGTTATGCAGGCAGATTGGGAGGATCTCTGTATCATCCCCTAGTGTTTACTTGCCCTTAATCTCTTTTTGTAGCAGACTTATGAAAAATATGAAATTCGAGTTATGAAGCCTGAATGAAATCAGTCTTTGCTGTATCCAAATACTCTTGCATTTTATAATTTCTTCAGCTGCAACAGGCTTCTTGAAATTCTCTCACATCATACACATACCTGGTCTGGAACATGGTCTAGGCCATGGAGGTCAGAGTAAGAGAATCATTAAGGATTTTCATCCCTTTCAGATTATGTATTAAACCTTTTTGTTTTTTGGTCTTTTGGGCTTTGGTTGGTTGGTTGGTTGGTTTGGTTTGGTTTGGTTTTTTGATTGTGGTTTTGGGGTTTTTTTGTTTTTGCTTTATGGTTTTGGTTTTGATTTTTTACCTTCTTTTACCTTTCCTTTAGATTATGTAAAATTCCTGGGACAGTAGCCATTTTATTAATATCATACAGCAGGGAAAAGGAGGAGAGTGGGTAGCATATATCCAGAGATTACTGACCATTAGCTTAGCTAAGAGATAATTTGGACATCTCCATCGTTGTCTTTTATAACTGGAAATGGGTATGTGACTTATCAGGTCAGCTGTCATCTTTTGTTTGTGACTCAATTCCCAGTAACTATAAAAGAAAGATTCTCTTCAGTAAGGCAATAAGTAAGAATGATGAAAAAAGCCTTTCTGTCTACTATACAGAAGTATAGCATATTTGTGTGCTGCATCAGCACATAAACTGACAACTATTTAGACAAATTCATGGCATATGACATGCAGGAAAATAAAAATTCTGTAGAAAAAAACTGTTTGACGTTGCTGATTCTCAGCTGCACCTTGAGAAATGTTTGTGAACACGCTCTCTACTAATTTGTGAAGAGTACCTGCCTTCTGTCTGTCTTGAAGTTTGCGCTTGTCACTCTTTGGAGGGAAATGAAATTAAATTTGCAGTGTCTTTTTTTGAGAATACATCACAGCCATATCTGTGGATCACTCATTCTCTTTAAATTTTTCCTAAGGAATACGCCTCCATTAAAACAGTGGAAGATCCAAAGTGACCTTTAGGGAGTGATGATCTTAAGTCAACACTTGTACATATTGGGCTAAACATAGACTAGATTCTATGAAATCCAGAGAAATTTTTTAATTTCAGTTTATAATTTTATTTATTAAGCAAGAAACCAAGTGACTGATTTAATTTTCCTGCTACTATTAACTGTTACTATCATAAATTTCTTTTCTGCACCTAGTGATGTGTTACTGTTACAGTGAACATCTTATGTATCTTGCCAGACTGCTGATGTAATGGCTCTAAAAAAGTTAGCAGTCTACTACAATTAGTAACAGGAGCCAAAACAATCACTAACACAAATACCCCAAAGTACATGTCTTTAAAAAAAAAAAAAGTAACTAAAACTTCTACATGAAAGTAAAACTTAAGTTTTCATAAAAACTATTCTTGTTAAAGTGAGACAGATGAAGACATTAGTTCACAAATATACAAATCACTGATATAGATTTGAAAATATTTAGAGGAAGATGCTTGCTATTTTAAGGGGAATTTCTGCCTTACTATAAACTATCCTATATAAAAACAATTATTTGTTCTAATTAGAAATATTGTCATAAGATCAGTTCTTTACAGAGAAACCTAGGTATGACATGCATGATTCTCTTCAGAGTTTATTCAACAGGTATTAGGTTTATTCATGTTAGATACCTTGTGTGCTCCATAAAAATGTCTCCATACAGGGTGCAGTAATTTCAATTCCAGTATGTCTATTCATGCATTTGAAAGTGACATAGTAGAAGTTCTTAAAATGAATTTTTTATTCCAGCATTATGCTTACTAGACAAAAATATCAGGACAGAGATAAAAATACTATTAATAACCATCTGTTTTACTGGTTTTAACTATGAGGGAAAATGCAAGCAATTCTTTTCTGTCTTTTATCAAAATGCCAAATTAGGTCATGCCAGAGACAAGATTAAAGGGTTGTTCAACTAAGAACAACATAACTTGTTAACTCCACATGAGTTTCTTGCTTACAGACTAGTTAGAAACACATAGAATATATGTGGCTCCACCGTGTTGTCAGATAATCTTTTTTCATTGTCTTTGTGTGTCAATAGTCTTCATGAGAATCTGAATTTGTGTAAAATCATGCTTATATAAATCTACATGGCATAAATTTGCAAGTGTTATTAATTTTGTGATTCAATATGACCTACATCTTTTGCTAATGATACGGTGTAATCCTTTTTTCCGTATAGCTTTGCTGTTTGCAATAACTGAGGATGTGTAACCTAGTGATTATAGATCATTTCAACTCAAACATTAGATGAGGAAAAAAACCAAACATTTACACTTCTCTGTTATTGTTCGACAGCTACAAACTGAAACCTCTATCTGAATTGAAAACTTAGGTAGCAATTATGGAGCTCTTTACCTGCCAAAGTTACAATCTCAGACAAATGTCCTTCTTTTTTAAGAGACCATTTCTTTAGAGGTTTTCTCTGGGGATATTATTGTTTTTATAACTTCCCATTTTGTGGATTTTTTTTTTAAATAAATGGGATTCTTTATGTCGTAGCACTTTGCCAGCAAACAGGCAACTTATTATATTGCGATTTCTAATAACACTGTACTCCCTGAGTATAGGACAGTATTTGTATTAGTGAAATAGACATAGACATCCAGCAGTAGCAGCAAAGAATTTTCAATCTTATTGTTTATTTTGCATACACACTGATGGCTGTGTGTATTTTTTATATGTGTGTAAACATATACTATGCAACATAGTGAAAGAGTTTAGAAACAAGGAAAGATGCAAATATTTACTGCCTTTTGCACACAGCCAGAGTTTTGTGAAAAAAGGTAGGTAGGATTAAGTTTCATGTATCAAAAATGGAGAAGAGGAACTGAAGTATAAACTGATGGTCATCTCAGTATATGTCATTTGGCACATATATAGTAATAACGCATGGGGCAGGATCTCACAAGTGCATATGGTGAAGAACCTGTACCTTTTTATTCAGTCGGAAGCAGCACAACATAAACACAAAAATTAAACAGGTCTAATGTTAAAGCAAGGAGAGGAATTTTCGCGAGCTGATGACCACCTACTGTACACCAATGATGATTTGCTAACTGGTCAGAAGATTCCAACTGTTAGAGTAGATATTTTATAAAAGCAGCATCAGTGTGTTACAGTTGATGGAATAGGTTTTCCCTAGCTACAGAAAAAACATGTCCTAGAGCCATAAAGAAAATCTGGTTTAGGATTCAGCCCACTGCCTTTCAGTGCAGAGCTAGAGTTAAGCTTTTAATAACATGCCCTTTGGAAAATCTAGGAAAAAAGATCAATTAAGTAACCAAGAATTTTCTGTTCTAATTATTAGGGATCTCTCAAGAGCACCTGAGACAGCAGATTCCTTTAATATGAGAATCTGTGATTGACATAACTGAGTACAACAGAATCAGACACATAAATATTTCCGAGTGATATTTGATTATATCAGTAGAGTGATGCTGCCAACTCATAGCATGTGATGGATAGACTCTTGGCAGGTAGCAGTGTCTCTTACTGTATTGCTCCTAATAACTATCATGTGTTTCATCCAAAAAAACAGTCAACAGAAATAAAGAAGAAAGAGGAAAATAAGATATTGTCACAAAACTAATGTCTGTACTGTATATATACATATTAACTCATACATATGAGAAAGAGAGCTATTTCAGTTCTGATTTGTTGTAGATTGCTAGTTAAAAAAAATCAAATTCAATTATTAGTCTAGAAAGCTAAGTCACACGCATCATAAATTTTCATGTCATTGTTAATCACACATGTTTAGTCCATTCTTTAACTGTTTTATAAGTTTTGCAGTTATGTAGTTATGACTGATACAGCCACATACATCAAATGAAAAGTTTTCCTTCAGACAGAATATTCATCAGAATTGTCACAAAGTCTACAAGTGGAGAGCCCTGCGTTGGGATTTAGGATTCTTCCTTTTGTTTATTTCTCTCAGAGAATCTTCTCCCATATGTGTTGCTAGGAGACAGTAACATACTTACAAGAGACAAGAGAAGTGGCCACAGCTCAGGGGAGAGGTCCAGGCCCTCATTTTTTACCTGGGGGTTTCTTTGGGAAGGGAACAGATCCTGCGAGAGCTTGGCTGGGGAAAAGGGGTTGGATGCAGCTCCTAGCTCACTTGTGTTCTCTGTATCGGGAGGGCAGAGAGGCTGCAGCACTGCGGGGAGAGAATTCACCACCACTGCGGGGTTCCGTCTCCCGCTGCCTTTCTTCTACCATGAGTGGAGCTCTGCTGGCAAGAGCTGACATTGCACTGGGACCTTATTAACACCTGGGGCCTGCCTCACCCAACAGGGGACCCTCTGCCATCTGCTCGGGTGCCTCAGGGGAAGCCCTGGCATTCCCGAGCCTCTTCCCTGTCCGCCCACCACTCTGCCGTGTTCGGGAGCTGGGCTGCCACTGCCCAGTCTCCCACTATTTCTTTGCCACTGCTCCGGTTTTTTTCTGCTGCACTCTAGCCTGCACCCTCTGTCTGCCAGATTATACACATACATACAGAACTGTTATTCCATTCCTCATATCTTTTCCAAAAAGCCCCTTAATTTCAAAGTTACAAAAATTGGAAGAGGGAGTGGTCAGGGTCATATTTTCCATTCCAAGGGAAGTTCTCACCTTTCTTGGCAGACACCTGTCTTTCAAACCAAGTCACTCTGATGTTTGAAACTCAACTATATTTAAGAGAAGAGATACAGGACAATGTTTCCTGAAAGCCGAAATTGCATCTCTGCACTATTATCTCTGTGTCTTTATGCAGTATATCCTTTATCAGATATTCTTATATATCAATAACTTGATGATTTTTGTAGAATTATTTGGTACGAATTATTTTTCTGAGAAATTCTTTACTTTATTGACATGCACTGGCCATTGTTGACATTAGTAATTTTGAAAAATCTGTTGCAATTCCACATACAGTTCTACACATACATGGCATCCATAGTATGTGTGTGTATCTTTTCTCCATTGTAGGGAAAATGTATATAATATACTTGAAACAGAAAGTTTTCAGCCATATGACGTATTTATAATAATTTAAGACACATTACAAAGAAAACAAAAAAAAAATCCCAACCCAACCCACTAAGCTGAAGAAGAAAATTTTGGGGGAAAACTAAGAAAAAGCTGAAAATTTACTTAAAAAAATGACCATAGGAGAAAAGAATATGACCCTCAAGGATATTTGGAGTCTTCATATAAGACAAAACACTCTAGTGAAATTTATGGGTAATTTTGTAAGATTTTCTTTAAATGAAATTAGTACTTCAGTCTTTGATATGTAAACATGGTGTAACTAGAACAGATATTGTGGCAGGGGGCCATTTAAGCTGAATACTATCCTGGAGGCTGGCAACTGTGTTACCACCTGCAACCAGTCATTTTAACTGCAGTACTGTGACAAATGGGTGCTCACTCAGGCAGAAGACTTCAGACCTTAAAAATATTCTATATTTTCATCCTCAAAACCTAAAGCTGAGTTTTCAGCTTAGCATGTGGAATTTAAGGCATAAATATTAAGGTGTACACCTTTAACTGCCAGAAAATATGAATTATCAGAGCATATGAAAGTGGCACTCCTCATGTGATTTGTGTTCATAGGTCTGAATTGAAAAGGAGCTTGTAAGGTATGGTTTTACTTACAAAATCCTTGGGAAAAACTTCACCATAAAGTCTGATAATCAGCTAATTTCCTTTGCGTCTTAAACTTTTCACAAGGTTTTATTAACTTGCTTTAATGATAATCCCTTAAAACTAGGCGGGATAGTGTGTCTCATGATTCCAGGATGTGTAAGTTACAGAGCTAAAACTGACTATCGACCTTAGGTTTTGTTCTTTTGGCAACTGCACTCTTTGGTGAGTTTGTTAGAGAGTCCTTGTAACTTGATTGATTTAGTATTTGAAATTACGCTTTGGTTATTATTTGAAAATTCAGCCATTCAGTTTTGTAGTTTACCATAGTTTATAATAGTAAGATTTTCCCTTTGCACTGAGAGCATAGGTCAGGATTCTATACGTCTTCAGACAAGCAACTATCTGCTTACATCTAAGTTAGGTTTTAAGCTAGGGAAGTTAAAAAGGAATTTTAATATCTATTCTGTTTTTTGAAATTATTTGTGTCAAAACATGGTGCACAGGTAATTTTTCATTTAATCTACATATGGATTATCAAAGAAAAAAGGTCTTTTGGATATTCTAGGGTACAATTCATCTTTATTTAGGTGCAAACACTTTCTAACTTCTGAAAATGTAGCTGGATGTTGACTGGTGATAGGTGGCATGCTGTGTCTTCTGTATCTTCTAAAATCCCTTCCAACTGTGATTTTGCCACATATTTTCTCATGCTCTTTTGAAGTTTCCAATGTACCTACAGGGAATAAATATTATTTACCGAGATTGTAAACTGTTCTTGTTGTTTGTTTCAGTGGGAGATGTGAGAAACACAAATTGTTTCTTTGAAAAAACAGCTCTTTGAAAAACATGAATAAGTTAGTCTCCTTCTGTGCATTTGCTTTGTTGTCCTACTTGTAAAGACTGTGAAAAGGATATTTCTGAAGCACTAGGTGGCTTTTTCTTAATACTACCCTTAAGGCTTATGCACACTGGTAGAGGGCTCATTCTAAAAATAACAGGACTAAATTTACATAAACTTCTGTTCTGCCACTTAGGTCAGCCATGAATGGATCATTTCTTGCTGCCATAGTTTATATTATGGGTTTCAAGTTTTTCCTTCAATTAGATTCTGTTGCTTTGAAAGCTTAACATCTTTTATTTGTGCAGCTTTGAGACCTAGCAATAACCCCTCCAAGGCAGTCAGTTTGTAAAGTAAACACAGAGCAACTGGGCTCTACAAAAGCAATCTTTTTTCCCTCAGCTCATCTTTCTTCTATTTTGTAATTTAATCCAATGACATCTGAGCTGATTTCATCACATACTCAGGCCTGGCTCCCCATAGCTAGGAAATTGTGCTTAATTGCCCTTCAAGACCAGAAGTACACACTTGAGCCCAAACTTTTATATCAGGTTACCATTTGTTATCTACCAGTATTTGAAGTAATTTCTAAGCATTCATAACTCTAGGTTGCTTTCTAAAAACATCTCTTTCCAAAGCATCATATATATACGTATACACTTTGAAATATCTGCTGATATGGAGTCTTACAGAACATAGATAAGTGCTTACACTCAAATTAGAGATAAAGAATAATAGCAAAGTTCTTTGCTGACTGTTTTATCACAGTGCAGTCCAATGCTAAAATATTACATATAGACTTGCCAGAATGTTTCAGATCTACTTTCATCAGTTTTCTTCTTAATACAGTTGGCTGGAAAACAAGGGTTCTGGTTTTCTATGTAAACTTGGAAGCTTTGAAAATTTCTGTTCTGCAATGAGGTGATTGAGAGATTTTTTTTTCCTTAAAACAGTCTCCTTCAGAGAAAAGATTGATGAAAACAAAAAGTTAAGTTCTCACAGGCTTTTTCTGGGATATGGAGTATTCATAACTTGCCTTTATTTATCTCTCTGTAACTTGAGTATTACTCATCACAAATTTGTAATTTGTCTGGCAAAGTATATTGCTTGTCTTTGAACAAGCAACCCATCTTGATCATGAGAGCTTGTCATAAAAGTTATTTAAAAAAAAAATCTAAATTAAACTTCAGTCAATACTCCTTCCCCCCCCGCAAAATCCAGGAAGAATTCATTGTTTGCTCTTAAACATGCATGTTTTTGGATAGATAATATACTTAGTAGAACAATTTCATTTAACTGTTCTTTTATTACCAAGGATTTCAGGACCATGTGTATTTAACAATAAATAAATAGGGCCCATTTCCTATTGCTGCCATTTATTTAGAAATAACTAGATTACAACCTGAGTTTCATTCATACCTCCAGAATAGTTTGTGAGCCTAAAGAAATACATACATATTTTTTTAGCCTGTCTTCAGTAGTGTAAGTAAGAGCCAGCTTGCATTGTTATAAGTTTATCTACCATCTTAAGTCTCAGAGAAATATAATTTGTAAGAGTTCCAAAGAGTTAAGCAGGTTTAGGTAAGGTTGCAATTTATTATACTTTATTTGGATATACACCAAAGTGGTGAAAAAAGAGTTCCAAGAGTCTACTCATATGTAGGACATCTCACTTCCTCCTATCTCTCTTTATTTTCTTTATTCTTTCTTCTCATTTGGAGTGAAAAATTGCTGCTATTCTGTAGACTGAGATTAAGGACCTTATTCCAGAAGTGCCAAGTACTTTTTATTATCTCAGATGTTAGGTTGATGTAGATGTTAGATTCTTTTTTAATTATATACAACTACAGAGTGGACATACATGTGCTTGCACACAGTTAGAGGAGTCCTTCATCTGCTTTTATACTGACTCTATTTTAGAAATGTGCTACATCTCATAAAAACTTGAGTAAGGAGAGTAGCTCATCCATGGATATATTTATCTGGACTTGAGGTCTCCACACACGATGTAGACATTACTACTACAGACTTGTAGTTTTTTCCCAGAAACTGATTATGTGATTCAGCCCAATTTTGCTCACAGCAAGAGAGTTGGGTATGGATCTTTGGTGTACATTTCCAGACTAAGCTTGAAAGTTCATTTTTCTGATATGCAATTCTCTGTTTGACTAGATTAGGTGTGTTAGAGCATTTTTGAAGCCTATTGGCAAAGTTTTGGGAAAAACCTTACAATTTTAGAAATGTGTGAGATATGCCCTCAAACAAATGAATACATTAGCCAGTACCTCAGATCTTTAAGCTAAATTCTTTTTAAAGTAGTCTTGGAAGCACTGTTGGCAAACTTGGAAATTTCTGTGTTTTTTCTGCTACTGTTGTCAGTTTGTGTCCTTCCTAACAAGCAGCTCAAAGATTGCTCAGGCTTATGCCTGGAAAGGCCGACCTGGAACAGAGACTAAGACAGAGCAAAAGGAATAAAATAGGTATTTATTGAAAGGATACACTTTGGGCAGTGCAAGAGCCTGGATGGAGCTACACCCAAATTGAATCCAAGATGAATCCCAGCAACAAGCTTTTATACTTTTATAAATTTTGGTTCATCTACATATTGGGGTCAATTTTCTAACCACAGCTCCAGATTATGAAGTCTTAATCCCCTGGTTTGCCCCCTTTTCCTTTACTTATTTATGCTTTTTGGGTAAAGCTTGTCCTTGATTCTCTAGCTAGGAAGGGATTGTTTTGTCTAACTACCCTGTGAAGAGAACTTACTAACACCTAATATGAAGTTTCAGAGTTAAACACCAAGCAGCAGAGAATCTGAAAAACATAAAAGCTAAAACCCAAGGCATCAGAGCCTCAATGGAGAAGTAAGATCTTGGAGGCTAAAATCATGAGTACGGCATCAAGTGATCTCAATTTTCATAACCCAAGACTGCAGAATGATCCTCTTTTGAGATTGGATTTTCTCCCTTTATTCTTTTCCATTCTTTGTACCTTCTGTGTCTGCCTTGGAATCATGCTGAGTGTAATATTCTGTATAACGAAATGTTCATCATGGCATGAAATACATTGTCTCTTAAGCCTTAGTTGATAATGACATGGTGTTTAGAATGTGATAAAATAAGGTGTTTTCCTTAGCAACATTACTGTTGCTAACAAGCACTTAAAATGTCTTCTTGTAATGGAGATACTGTACTCAAATTCTTCCAGCTACCATTTCTTTTCTTTCAAACTTTAGAAGCTTCCTCTTATGAAAACCTTTGCAGGGTAAGATGGTTTCCTTCTTGTTCTTCTATCATGCTTTATCGACTGCTTTGATATTTTTACACACTGTGTTTGTCAAATATGTGAATGCCAGCCCTTATGTATTCCTGAAAGGACACAGCTCTGAGAGAGTGGAGAATGCTTCTGCAATAACTGTATTTCTGAATATAGATGTAGTTATATTTTTCTTTGCATTTTCTAGAGAGTATTAACATTATATTGGTCTTGTTTCTTTGGTTACTATTAAGAATTGATAAGCATTATTTGATTAAATTTTGGTATTAGAAAATTGAGAGGTCTTACCATTTTAAGCACACTCACACACAGCTTGAGATATTATTCTCTTGGTGAGTGTTTTCAAATCACAAAGGCTAGGATATGATTCACATTGATTTTGAAAGTCTTTGTTAATGTTTGACCATAAAGCTTTACAAATGGGAAATGTAACCAGTATGAAAAATATTCTGAATAAGTATTTTGAATTTATATTTGTACAGACATATTTGCACAATGGATATAAGGATCTTACATTGTACAGAGCAATATAAGGGTAGTTCAGATCACATTTTTGGAAAATGTCAATTCTATGCGTCTTTCATTGATCTGCCCATGAAATCATGCCTGAAATTTACAAGAGTAAGAAAATGAAACCCTGTAATAGAAGCCATAATTTCCCAAGATTTTAGTGTAGATTGTTGTACAATCACATACTTTTATGGATATTTCCTCACCATGGAGGTATCTTAACTGTCTTAAACATGAGAGTAAGTAAATGGCTTCTTAAATTTTACTCCTTTCTTTTATTTGAATCTATGTAGTTTTTTGTTCTGAATGCTGTTTTGCTATTGCTTATACAGGGTTCTCCTCTTCTGACTAAGATAAAAGGTTTGGTCATCCAGGCTTTTACAGTAACCTGAATTCTGCCATTGGCCTTCATTCTTGATCCTTCTGGGTTGCTGGCTGACATTTTTGGTAGAATCTTTGGATCCTATTTCTTTCAGTGAACAGGAGAATTTCTAGTTTTATGCTTTGAAGAAAATGAAATGTAGGTAAGCTGTTTTACATGCACTGTTCCATAACAGACCTACCTTTCTTACTCTGGTGGTTTTTTTGTCTGGTTGTCTATTTTTATTTGGTTGGTTGGTGAAGATTTGTTTATTTATTTATTTGTGCTTTGTTTTTTATTTGTTTGTTTAGTTGGTCCAGTTTGTATTTTGCTGGGGTTTTAAAAAATTTTGTATGTTTGTTTTCTTCCATTTTCCTGTTTGTCTGGAATATTGGTACAAATGAAAAGGATGCTTCAATCCCCACAAAAGTGTTGCTTTTTGTTGTTTTTTTTAATAAAGTTCTTATTAAGAACACATTAATTTTAGGAAGAGGAGGTTACTCCTAGTACACTATAAATCAAACTTTGTTATTTATTGTAGTGTCATAGATGTTCAGTAATAACAAATGATATATCAAGTAAGACACTAGTAAGAATTCAGTGGTTCTGTTTAGACAGTGAGAACAGATCATGAAACCTCCTGGGCTTCCAATGAGCTTAACGAATATAAACAATGAATTAATTTTAGGTCAGGGATATAACTTTGAAGTACCAAAGCAATTAGAGTTTAATTTAAAAAGATGTTCATGAAAGGTAGTTCACATAAATTGTGTTTGGACATAAAAAGGAGCTTTCAATACTCAACTGAAATTTTTAACGAACATGGCCAATCTCAGCTATTTTTAAACTTAGTAACTGTTTGCAAAACTAACTGTTTGAGGGTTTCTTGAAGAGTAGACATGATATACAAACTTGTCCAGCTGAAAAAGATGAATGCAATGGTTTAGTTGGTCTATATAGGCCTTTTTATGTTCAATTTTGTCAATGCAATTATATTAATACAAAACCACTAAAGCACCATGAGTGCAATAGCAAATTATACAGTCTGTGTGAAGACTCATTTGTGATTTTGGGGTTTTTTAAAATAATTTCCATAAATTAAATTGGAACTAGAGAGTAAACATCAGTTATGTGGCTCTGTAAGGTTACGTGGCTACGTACTTAGTGATACCAACTTATATTCTGTGCTATAGCACTGTAAGTTGTGTTGTCATGTATGCAATCAACCTAGTGCAACCTCAAATAACGATAAACCATGTTATTGTCCAGAGAAGTTTCACTGACATAGAATTTCCAAAGATGCTTCAAAGCTATCTTGACTGTTTGCTCTTATGTCCCAGTCATGTCTCCTCTAGGTCTGAGAGTATGGATCCACTATTTATTTGTCAGCAGAAAATAATCTTTAGAAGACTTTAAATTTAGAGTTAGAGATTGCTCTCTTCTCATGATCTGATTAGCAAACTTTAATTTGTGCTGTTTCTAAATGTCTGCAAATTACAGAACGATACCAAGGGTAATGCAATACCACAGTAAGCAGTGACTATTTTTTCCTTGTCATATCTAGTTAAATTGTGAGTGCTGGTTTTGACCATATCATAACACTTTAACCACCATATATTGTTGATGATTACTGCAGATTTTCTGCCACATAGTAGAGTGCTCAGATCCATTTGGTATATTTGCTGTATGTGTGTGAAAAACAGTGAAGGTTTTAACAGGGACAGAAAACAAGAATTTTGTACGTTTTCAGTGCTGAATATATGAAACACTTAACTGCTCTCTGCAGTCTAATGCTAAACAAGTTTCTTGGAGATCTCAAGAGAGCATTTGGCTAATTGTGTTTAAGTGTGAACATACATGTGAAGTACAGAGAAGGTAACACTAGATGTTTAGACTGATAGCCACTTTTGAACTGCAGATTGAATCTGTTCTTATACTCATTTATCATTATTCATTTTTCATTTATTGTTTTTAGTTGCATTAGTGCTCTCTTGAAACCTTTTTTTGTATAACTTTCTGTATCCTCCTGATAGTTGTTGTCTCACATTGAAAAACAAAAGTAAAGATTACTTTTAAGGCATCAGATAGTCTTAGCATCTTGCTAATAGCTTATTCTGTCTGTTCCACTTTTCTGCTCTTGATCCTGTTTTTACTCAGTCTTTTATTATTACAGTCCAATTCTAGTATTTGTCCCTTCCAATTAGGCATAACTGGCTCAACTACGCTGATGGAAGAAGCAGCAGGTGTGTCTTAGAAGGTGTTATAGATCATTAAAGACCTGCTGAAGGGCCCCCAGACAATTGTTCACGATCCACAGTGTTGCAACAGTGTAATATTCCCCACCACTGAAGGGATATCTGGGAGTTCCCACCTGAACCTGAACATACATTAATGCATTGTGTCACGTGTGCTTCCCCCAGCCCCCATGAATCAAGACTGCAACTATCATTTCAACCACTGCACATCTAAATTTAGACAACTAACCCTTGTTTCTGGATTCATGGGTCGTGATACCTTTCTACTCCACTATCTACTGTTATACTTTCTCTTTTTTTCCTTTCTTTTCCTATTACCACTATTTTCTAAAGTGATACCTTTATACTTTTATACTGTATATAACTTAGATAATAAACAAAATGGCTACATACCTTCTTTCCATTGCAAACAAATTGTTCTAAAATAAACCTGCCACACATATATAAATATAAACACTGATCATTCAGTGTCATTTCACTGTAGTCCAACAGATGTATTAAGTCCAGTGGATATATTAAAAACGGATGTCTAAAATATGCGCACAGATTTCTTAATTTTGCTAATCAGTATTTAATAGAATTTTATTCTAATGCTTTCCTTGAGAATTTTGTTAATATTTTTCTTATCTGGATCAATTTCAAAGTTTAATATTTTGAAACAGACATTTTTGCTTTTATTACAGCTTATTTAATTAGTGAGTTTTATCATCTACCAAATTTTTAATGTGCTCTAATACTCCTCTATACTCATGCATTGATAATTCAGTACTTAGAAAAAATGTCTTGCTTATCCAGTTGTTGTATGAAATTTAGATATTTATGACTCTTGTGCTTTACATGAATTTCACTATAATCTGGAGCTTTTGGAGTAGTTTGTCATTTAAGTATTTTGGAATAGCTTGTATGTAAGTATGCAGCAAATGAATTAGGACTAAAAGATTATAAGTAATAGAACATCATGGGAAAAAAATAATCATTAGGAATGATGACCACAGCATGTGCAGGATGTGCTACCAAAACTTCAATCTCCTACTAGAGTAGCCTTGCTCTTTTTACTCTTTTTCTCAGTATAATGATATAGCTCTAGAAGTATAGTGATTTTCTCTGCATAGTGATATAGTTCAAGAAGGGAAGGGTGAGTGTTTCCAGCCAGAGGAGCCTGTAGTCTGGTTCCTGAGCCACTCTGGGGAAACAGGGGAGAACTTCATTTCTCACCTTTTGAGGAATCTCTGTGAAAAAAAGATCCTTATTTTTGTGCCTTGGAGAGGAACTGCATTTAGAGGTCTGATCAAGTGCCATGGACACTGAGGAGAACCTCTGTTATATGTATCCGTTCACAAGAGACATCACCATGCATTTAAGTAGTCTCCATGAATTTTAAATGTCATCAGGGAAACCCTGGTTCAAATTTGCCCTCAAAGTTTCATATTTGTCAGGTTTATTATATATCGAACACCAATACCATGCAACAGGCCTTCAAAAAATTAATATATTTACATTTAAATTTGAACAGAGAATTTAATGTATCACAGGCCCAAGGGTGGTAAGCCTGAGCTAGGGGTGAAATCATAGCCCAGCTGAGGTGCATGTGTACCAATGCATGCAGCATGGGTAACAAACAAAAAGAGCTGGAGGCCGTGGTGCAACAGCAGAGCTATGATGGAGTCACCATCATGGAAATGTTTGTGGTGGGATGACTCACACAGCTGAGGTGCTGCACTGGATGGCTACAAGCTCTTCAGAAGAGATAGGAAAGGGAGAAGAGGTGGAGGGGTGACCCTTTATATTTAGGGAGGCTTTTAATGCCATGGATATTGAAACCAATGATGGAGTTTAATGTCCATGGGCAAGAATTAAGGGCAAGGCAAACAAGGCTGACATCCTACTGGGAGTCTGCTATTGACCACCCAGCCAGGAAAAAGAGGTGGACAACTTATTCTATAAGCAACTGGAGAATGTTTCAGGATCATCAGCCCTTGTTCTTCTAGGTGATTTCAACCTTCCAGACATCTGCTGGGAACTTAATACAGCAGAAAAGACACAGTCCTGGAAGTTCTTAGAGTGCCTGGAGGACATTTTGTCACAGCTGGTGAGCGAGCCCAGCAGAGGAGGGACCATGTTAGATCTGCTGTTTTCAAATAGAGATGGGGTGGTGGAAGATGTCCTGGGGCACAGAGATCGTGAAATTATAGAGTTCTCAATATTTGGTGATATCAGGAGGAGCATCAATAAGACTTCTACATTGGACTTCTGGAGGGCAGATTTTGGCTTTTTTAGGAGACTTATTCAGGGAGTTGCTTGGGAAGCAGCCCTTGAAAACAAAGGAAAGGTAAGTGCTTCAAAACAGAAATCTTGAGGGCACAGGAACAGACTGAGTGCCAAAAGATGAGTCAATGAGGCAAACGTCCAGCCTGGATGGGTAACGAGGTTTCAAAGGAACTTAGGAATAAAAAGAGGATGTATCATCTTTGGAAAGAGGATCAGGTGTCTCAGGAAATGCTTAAGGGGGTTGCTGGGTATGTAGGAAAAAATTAGGGACGCCAAAGCTCAGTCTGAACTCAATTTGGCAACTTTTGTAAAGGATAATAAAAAATGTTTTTACAAATACATTAATGGCAAAAGGAAGGGTAAGACAAATTTTTGCTCTCTGTTGGATGAGGGAGGGAACTTTGTAACTGCAGATGAGGAGAAGGCAGAAATGCTTAATGCCTTCTTTGCCTCAGTCTTTAGTGGGAAGATGGTTTGTCCTCAGGACAGCTGTCCTCCTGGGTTTGTAGATGGTGTCACCGAGCAGAATGGTCCCCTTGTTATCCAAGAGGAGGCAGTCAGAGAACTGCTGGGCCACTTGGATGTTTATAAATCTATGGGACCAAATGGGATCCATCCCAGGGTGATGAGGGAGCTGGCAGATGAGCTTGTGAAGCTGCTCTCCATCATTTACCAGCAGTCTTGGCTCACTGGGGAGGTTCCAGATGGCTGGAAGCTGGCCAATGTGACATTCATAAAAAGGGTGGGAAGGAGGATCCTGGTAATTATAGTTAGCCTGAGCTCAGTACCCAGTTCCAGGTTATGGAACATTATATATTGAGTTATCATACAGCACTTGCAGGATGGCCAGGGTATCAGACCCAGACAGCATGGGTTTAGGAGGGGTAGGTTGTGTTTGACCAACCTGGCCTCCTTTTATGACCAGGTGACCCACCTGGTGGATGCAGGAGAGGCTGTGGATGTTGTCTATTCTGACTTCAGGCAGCCTTGTGACACTGTCTCCCACAGCACAATGCTGGAAAAGCTGCAGCCCATGGCTTGGACAGGAGCACTCTGTGCTGGGTTAGGAACTGGCTGGATGGCTGAGCCCAGAGAGTGCTGGTGAGCAGTGCTGCATCCAGCTGGGCATCAGTCACCAGAGGTGTCCCTCAGGGGTCTGTGATGGGCCAGTCCTGTTCAATATTTTTATTGGTGACATGGATGAGGGGATTGAGTCTTTCATCAGTAAATTTGTGGATGACACTAAGCTGGGAGCGTGTGTTGATCTGTTGGAGGGTAGGGGGGCTCTGCAGAGAGACTTGGAATGCTTGGATGGATGGGAAGAGTCCAATGGGATCAAGTCCAACTGCTGAGTCCTGCATTTTGGCCACAATAACCCCTGCAGTGCTATAGGCTGGGGACAGTGTGGCTGGACAGTGCCCAGGCAGAAAGGGACCTGGGGGTTCTGGTTGGCAGCTGGCTGAACATGAGCCAGCAGTGTGTCCTGGTGGCCAAGAAGGCCAATGGCATCCTGGCCTGTGTCAGGAATAGTGTGGCCAGCAGGAGCAGGGAGGTCACTGGTGATGCCACACCTCGAGTGCTGTGTCCAGTTCTGGCCCCTCAGTTTAGGAAGGACCTTGAGACGCTTGAGCACGTCCAGAGGAAACAACAAGGCTGGAGAGGGGCTTGGAACACAAACCCTGTGAGGAATGGCTGAGGGAGCTGGGGTTGTTTGGCCTGGAGAAAAGGAGACTCAGGGGTGAACTCATCACTCTCTGCAACTTCCTAAAAGGTGGCTGCAGTCAGGTGGGGGTTGGTCTCTTTCTCCAACCAGCAACCAACAGAACCACAGTTCTATGCTGTGCCAAGGGAAATACAGGTTGGATATTATGAAAAAGTTTTTACAGAAAGAGTGATCAAGTACTGAAATTGTACTGGAAAGGTGGTGGAGCCACCATCTCTAAACGTGTTTAAAAAATGACAGATGTGGCACCGTGTCTTGTCATGTGGCACATGGTCTAGTTGAGGTGCTGGGCTGGGTTGCATTCAATGATCTTGAAAGTCCTTTCCAACCTTGTGATTCTGTGTGTGGTTCTGTGTGTGTGGAATTGCCTTATGCTGATAAAAATCCCTGCACAACTGGCCCCCTCAATATGGAATTCTCACTCCATGAGCAAGTGTCAGACTCACTTCTTGCCCAGAATGATGAAGTTGTAACCCAGTGATGGCAGAAGTGGAGGGCAGCAGTGATGGAGGAAGGTGATCTGGCAGTCATTACTGCCTGTCGTATTATATATGTGCCAAACCAATGCCCAGCTTACAGAGAACTAGACTATAAAGTAATTAAAGACCTGGGGATACTAATAAAGGAAAGCAGCTATCTAAAGGAAAGCTACCTATCATGTGCTAAGTTACCCAGAGTCCATAAGTACTGAGAATGTCCTCATACCTCATGACTGGTAAAGCATAATGAAAATGCTCCTAACAGCGACACAGTTTGCAGTCTGGCTCACTGATCATCGTGAGCTGTGTACTACCCAGGAAGCGCTGCAAGACAGAAACTTGCCAATTGTTGTCGTGCAGTGACAGGAGAGGGTCCTTATGCAGTCCCCGAAGTACAGGCAGGCTATCCACGTGATGTGTGTGATATCATCACCTGCCTAGCCCTGCAAGCCCTGCAGTGACTCCTGGGAACAGGTATCAGTTCTAAGGGGGTCTGTGTTGCTTTGTCCCCCATTGCTACAGATGAGGATGAAAAAAGCAACACCATAAGCAATGTATCAGAAGCCGATCTCAGATTACAGACACCATGACCAGTGATATATCCAATGATATTTTTCTACTTCCTACTGAAATAGTGTATTTTTGTGTCCCTCATAGTAACCTTGCAGCTGGAACATGATACAAGGCATGGTTTTGCATGGTTTTCCTAAGGCTGCTTTAAAAATTAACCAGCAATTTGCAATAGTTTATAGTGAACAGATGATATCTAACATTAAATGCATAAAATAAAATAAACAAATTAAGTTTGGCCATTGAAAACTGAGATGCTTCAGTATAATACTTGCCCCTTAATTTGCATAAATTTCTATGCTGCAACATGTTTTGGCACATTTTTCCCTCCTTCTTCCTCCTGATACATTTCTTATTGCTAATGTAAATTCTTCTTCTTTTTGAGGTGGCCGAAGGAAGAGAGGGACTGGGATGTGGAGAAGGCTAATGTGTGCTTCCTCTATGCAGAAACTGTTACATTAAATCACTGAATGTTCTCTGCTACTGTTCTAAAGTAGGACTTACATATTCCACTTTTGCATAGCACTTTTAATATTAAGAAGAAAATAGTGATTGCTGGAGCAATTTTGAAAATGAACATTTTAAAAGAAGTGTACTTAAAAGATTTAGTGATTAGGCTGACATTCACAATCACTTCCATTGTAAAGGAAGGAGGAAACTTGTTTATGTTACAAGTCCTTTGTCTCTCTTCCAAGAAAGAAATAATTCAACCATAAAATGAGTAAATGCTCCACTGGGGAAATCCCAAAGCTTTCCAGATATGTTATGAACAGAGATGAGTGGATTTGGGGAAGCAGCCAGTCAGCTAAGCAGCTAAAGGGCCACAGACCCATGACAAAGCACTGACTGACAGTTCAGAAGCAAGCAAAAATTTTTATCTTTCATATGAATAAGAAAAGTTTAGGATTCCTAAATCAAGCTGATAATAGACTGGAGAGGGGGGGAGCTAATATAAGTAAAATGCTGTAATGTCTTTGCCAAACTAGAGTAAATCCTGGGAAGAGACCAATTAATTAATGTCACTCTGAATAACGATTTGCAGTGGTATCTGTAACAGAAGATCCCTCAGACACTGCAAGCTGTTGCCTTAGAAATTGAGCCTCTCTAATTAGGTAGATGGCATACAGGGTGGATCCTTCAAGATGGTACACCGTCTGGTCTGACTAACATACAAAACAAGTATCAACAGTGATGAGGCAAGCAAAGATAAATGGAAATGAAAGCCCCAGAAAAAACAGTGCAGGGACTTGGTGTAGCAGGTCAGTGCAGAAAAACTCCTGAAGATAAATTAGAGTCAAATGATCTACTTAAAACATATGGAAAATGGCAATTTAAACTGCGCCACATTGCAAGGATGGTCAGTACATATTTCTGAAGACTAAAGAAATACAGGGATAAAACAATTTACCAATAGAATATTAAGTGCCAAAAACTCAGATACAAGGAAGAAAATCGTCAGTTTTTGAGTAATTATGTAATATATAAATTTTCAAAAGCAAGGGCCGGTACTTCATGTTCAGTAAACAATGTTGTTGGCATGCATTAATTACTGAAATACAGTGTAGGTGAACATTTCCTATAATGTAACAAATAAAGGTGGAGGCAACATACAGGTAACAGAAATTGCACACAAAGAATCTAAGCATAACAGACATCCTGAAACCACTCAAAAATTCAATTAAAATCTGAATTTCACCTTATTCAGAAATGTTGAAATAAGTAATATTATGGAGTTATTAACAACTAATCTGATGAACAACCTAGCAATCTTGGCTATAATATTTTGTTACATTTGTGTATCAGTCCTGTACTTTCCCGTGTAGAGTGAATTGTTGTCAGAATCCTCTCCTTTCCTACCTGACAGGGCAGATGTGGAGGTTTGTACTGGAAACAAAATGAAGCACAACCCCTAAAATAGTGTTTGGTGTACATGTCTTTGGTCTCAACAACTAAGCTCAATATACTTCACCTAATTACTAAGCCAAGCTATTCAGAAGTTGTTCCCTAAACTATATTTTGGGAAATAATAATGTATCCTACTTCATCCACCAGCACCAGTGGCCAGACTTTTCCAGTAGAGGGAGAGGCTATATCTGTGTACAATTATGTCTCGGTATTGTGTTTATCATTGAATATATGATGCATTGCTTTGTAGTTCAGAAATCTTTGAGTGTGTTTTGCTGAACTTAGAATCTCTATTAATTGAGATGATTCTTCACTTATTTGCCTTTTCTCAGCTCATATTGAACACTTACAATAGCTGTTCTGCTTCCCAGTTCAAAGCCATTCTTGAAATCCATCTCTGAAAATTTTTCATCTTGTTGTCCCATTAGTCATCATTCTTCTGCTTGTAAGTTTCATTTGGGTTTTCTTTTGTTTCCTTCTCCTTTAGCAATTATACTTTGGCACAGACTGAACATATCTTTGCCATGCCCCATCTAAGGATTCACTATCGTGCTGAGATAGTCAACGTGGCTTTAAAGCTGGGGAGCCTTAAAAACTAGTGATTAGACTGATGAAAGATCAACCTTCCTGAACTTCAGCGTGGTATCCTCAGCTTCCCTCATTGCAGCCTATGCTCCATCTTCATTACTAGCCTTGCAATCAAACCTTCCTTCCTAAATGTCTAAGATCTGAGTTGTACAAACAAGACAACATGCATATTATTTCCATTTGCTTATAATTAATGGCACACAGGGAGGTACCTTGATTAGCTTTCAGCACACGTGATGCCTTCATTCATGCCTACAAACAACTGGGCATTGTGATTGTTAATCACCTTGATAACTACTGACTGCAGTTTTAGGTAAATACTTTCCCTGTGGTATGTTTTATACTGTTTCTCCGAAAACTTTTTTTTTTTTTCACTGGGAAATAAAAATTGCAGAAGAACCCTACCAAAACACCAATCTGCATTCAAGCGAAGAAGGGATTAGGTGCTTAAATCATGTGCCCAAATTACAGGGTGAAATAGATTTCTTTCCTTAGAGAAAATATCAAATTAGTCACAGTAAAATTCCAAGGTAATTTGAGATGTTACTTTCATAGTTTCATTTATGAAACTCATGATACATTATACTTTTGACATCTGTTTTATTGAAATGTAAGCAGTCTTAAAAGACTAGTTCTTTGATCTAACTACCAACTGAAAAAGTTTTCATGTGTAATTGAGGATAATTTTTTTTGATTGACATTTGAAATGACAGAAAAATATATCAATAGTCCCCTTAAAAAGAAGCAGCACTTAAATAAATTTGCATTTATTTATATAGGATAGGTTTACTAGAGAGTCAACTGTACTAGTGAATTTTTTTGTGAAACACAACTGTATGCATTTATATCCATGCATACAAAGCATTCATTAGACAAGAATTTCTGGTATGCTGTACATATTCTTTGCAAAAATTATTGCTAAAAGATTGCATATTATTATCATACTACTGGGAATGCTGATTTGTAACACTTCTGCTGCTTCTTTAATTTCTCGCATATAAAGTAGCTGCAAAGTTGTATGACATCTTCAAACCAGGAAAAAAAATTTCGATTTCCTCAGTGACAATACATTTTTCAGGCTTACATGAACATATTGCCTCTAAAGCAAGTTACTTGGCTCTTTGTGTGAATATTGAATTTGCCCTTTTTATTTGTATTTTAAGTTATTTCTAATGATTATATCTCACGTTTCTTCTTAGTCTTTTTTTTTCTTTAATTTGCAGTCTTCTATTTGAGGCTTTGGCTTTGTTTCAGAAACAGTATATTAAATATTTTCACCCACTTATCACACGGAAGTAAATTCTTTTATTTATTTTATGATCTCTTTTATTGAAAATAATAAATTTCATATCTTGAAATAAAAAGGATTTGGTTGAATGAAAAGTTAATTTAAAAATTCAGAATAAGAAATTTACATAGCAAGAAAATTATATTGATAAAACCTCTCAATTTTTGATGCATCTACACTAAATCTGTTATAAACTTTCAACATGACAGGTTTCAACTTCATAATGTTCTGATGAACATTACATCCCCTATCAACTGTCCTGTCAATATTATGACCTTTTTTTCCTTCTGTGTTCTGTATAGTTTCTTACACAGCACTGTTAATGAACCCACCTCCTACCTCAGTCACAAAATGCAAGGTTTTTTATTATTATATTTTTATAATTTTAAGTTTATTATATTATTTTTATTATTTCAAGTTAGTATTTCTAAAGGCATATCACAAAAGAGACAATTAGAAAATGACCAGAAATTATTTTCTGTGTAGTCTCCAGTTAATATTACCTTTTCATATACGTCCATAGCTGTGATCTAATGAATTTACTCTTAGTAGTGGTCACTTATTTTCACAATTAACTCAAATGTGATTTCCATGTTATTTATTTTGTTAAAAACACCTTTTCCAGGCAATTTTAGCTCTGCTCCCTGATATGGCATGCTTCCAAATTAAATCTGAAACTGGAAAAGTCAATGATTAAACTGTGTCCTAACAGAGGTTAAAAATTCTGCCAGGAATGATGGATGCACTTTGCTTTCACAGCGAACATTCCTGGTAAAGTCAGCTACTCTGCACTACACTACTCGCCTACAGAGAAAAGTTACTGTGTCTGTAAGTGGGGCACTAAGAGGCTAAGGTTGTTTATACAATATAAGGTTGTTTATGCAATATAAGAGTGTGTCAGGATCTCATGTAGGATGTACTAGGGGTTGTCAATAGATCTTGTTTGAACGCTGATGATCTGGTGACTTCAGCAGTACAGAACAACACTCGACTTCTTCCCTCTGTTTATGTGATGGAACTGCTGATTCACAAACCTCACAGCTCTTTTTTCATGTCTGACAACAGTGCAGATATATGTAAAGTTGATTCAAATAATCTAATATGGAATTGGGCTTAGGATAGAAGTCTCCAGGGAAGGCATGCTCTGCTTTATTTTTTTACAGGATAACAATTCAGGTTATCTCAACTGACTTTGAAGTAATCTGAGTCTCATTTCTCAGGACCAGTCAAGCATTTTTAATCTACCAACTACTCCTAAATCTAGATTTTCTTCTCGGTTATTTATAATGGAATTTTTTAGATGCACTCTTAAATGACAATTTCATTTTGCAGAGGTTTTGGCTGAATGCAGGTTTAATTTGTTTTTTTCTCTATTGGAATAAAATATTAGCATAAAAGAGCAGAGGTACTCTGTCAGAATAGCATGTTAGTTTGGGGTCAGTAATCTTCACACCTGAAAGTAGTATTTGTTTTCTCTCTTTTATCAGTATTATAAAACGCAGAGACAAGATTATAAAATAAAATTAGCAATTTTTTAAGCCTGAAATTCACTGAATTGGTTTGAAAATATATTTAAAATAATTGAAGGTATTATAAATTATAGTTATTAATTACAATAAGCATATATAACCCTAGGTTTTTTACCATATAAAGTTCAGTACAGGAGGCATGACACATACCTTTCCATACTGCTTTGCATTTTGAGAAGATCCGTGCTCTTACATGAGCTTTAAGGCATATGGATTTGCTCATTATAAATCTATAAGGATGGATTTAATTTACACTTTAAAAATTTTGGTTATGATTATTTTTAAAATCCATATTCAGACTCGGGTGGAAGTGAACAGATTCCATTTAAAAACTAGGAAACAGTGTAGAGATTGGCAAATGTAACTGCCTCTGAAAGATTTCAAATGCTTTTTAGGAGTTTACTTTTTAATCGTTACAAAGAGGAAATTTAATCCCCAGCTGAACATAAATAACAAGAAAGACTTCATGACTCAGCGTTAAACTGTAAGCCTAAAAGGGTCATAAAATATGAAGCTCCCTATTATAAAAGCTTATATATGAAGAGAGAAACAAAACATTTGCATTCCAGCTCCAGTAATTACATACTGTTTTACAGTCTGAAGGAGAAGAAAAATATGCAAAGCCATCGAAAATATCAAATGATATTAATTTTCTGAATAGATAGGATGTTTCCTTTGATAAGCTAGTATGTTTACCTACTCTGAAATTATTTTAGTTGAATTTCACATTTTGATACAGAATGGTGTTCACTTGTGATAGCCAGCATGTGTGTTGCACTGCTGTCAGCAGTATAGAAAGATAATGGGTATCTTTGTTTCCTGTTTGAAGACAGTTTTGGCAATAAGACAAAATGGGCAGAAAAAAGCTCTCTTTGTGAGTCTTAAAATAAAATATCGACTAAATTAATAACCAACATATCCTGAAACAGTGTGGCACTTTTATCAGTATTTCTAACTCAGGAGTATTCACAATGTGTATATAAAAATATGTGTAAAAATATGTATATATTCTTATTATACACATAACAGATATACTTCTAATTTTTAAATGTATATATTTTTACATCTGTGTATGGGGATAGATATGTATATACAGGCATGGAAATAAAAAGATTGGTTTCACAACCCAATTCAGTTCATAATACAGCCTCCTTCTAGTAAGAAAATTTATATGGTAGAAAAAAATGTACCCATAGATAGAATAATATTTTCAATAATATATATAATACTCCCAAATTGAAAATTAATTCTGTTGATGTAAAAGCTAAAGAGATCTGTGTCCATCCACAAAGCAAGCCAACAAATGACTCATTAGCTCTTTGGCTCATTAGCTTGAGCCAAAACTCTAGCAAATAAAACTTTATTTGACTATTAAAATACCTGATCCTCTAAAGAGCAGCATAAGTACTAATATAGCTGATCTCTCATCACCATCTATTCTTTAAGTTAAAAGCACCGCCAGTATTTATGTCTGAGTTAAGACCCAAGACAAGTATCACACTCGTGGGTTAAGTGAAATTAGGATTAGAGTCAGCAGGGTCTGGTGTTTTTCACTCTGGATGAGCCAGTAAATACATCCCGTACTACGTAAAAGTAAAATACTTCCCATACTATGGATTCAGGAAGAACTGCAGATTAACAGAGGCTCAAGGAGAAGGAACAATATAGTCTTGGATACACCTCTTAGATATGAGTGAAGTAGTACTTCCCATTTCCTTATTTACTTAGCAAATCCAATTGTTACTGTGAAAAAAAAATGATAGAAATTTTTTCACACAAACCTAAAGAATTATATTGTTCATGATATATCTGATCTTAGAATTTGGAGTAAAGCATTAGATTAAAAAAAAAGACATTTCCTTGATTTCAAGCTACTTTCTCAGGTTTAAAATTTGGTCCTATGAAGCATCTGTTTTCTTAATGATATTCTTAGAAGTTACTTTCACATAATATGTAAATTTAATATTACCATATTATTTTTGAACCATACAGCTGAGGTCAGAAGAAGTCCTATTTCTTTTACTATCAAAAATCAGTTATTTGTGTAGCTACCAGAAATTAAGAAGTCAAGTGTGAATTATGGTTAGCAAACACAGCAGTTTGATTTGGCACCAATATGTAATAGAAATCTTCAATACAAAGGAAACTCACCAAAGTTTCCTTCACATATAATTACATGAAGGTAATTATATTTGCCTGGACTTCTAGTTCATAAAGGTGAATAATAAAAAAGGTTATGTCTGTCCTCACTCAATCCACCTGAAATTTCTTCCCATGTTATATTATCGCTAAAACAAATTTGTAAAATAACTTTTCTCACCTCAAATACAATCAAATGGTGTTCTTCATACATAGGTAGGCATGCTTATAGAATTATAAATATAATGGCAAGCAAGGGAGCACTCAATAATTCACACTTCTCTGGAAGAAGATTTTACTAGTGTAAACCATTCCAATATTAACTAAATAGGTTCTGAGGTTCTGATGTCCTGAGGAGAATGAATAAAACATTTCACAACAGACATAGTGTTAAAGGCTGCCCTACTTATGGTTTGCAATGAAATGATGCAGACAGAGGATGCAGACACACAGAGACACTCAGCCCCTTCCAGGAGCCAGCACCAAGCACATACACTATGTACTGTGGTCCTGCTTCAGCTGCTGATGCCGAGCTACTCATTCACATAGCCTGACAAGAAGCTGCTACTTAGCCCTTGCAGCACTAACATAGACAGGATAAGTGAGATTATGCAGATATATAGTTATAAAAGAATTTAAGAAGATATGATGGTCTGCAGTGATCACATGCAGGTCTTAGTGAGAAAAGCTAATTGTCTGTCCCATTTTACATTTGACTAGCCCATTTCATAATGTTTTTGCCTACCTTCCTGTTATTCCTTCCCAGTCCCTTTCCCCTGCACAGTTCTCCATCAGTTTTCCTTAGTCTCACTAGCCTTCCAAGCTCTTGAGTCCTCAGATTTTCACCCTTGTCAGCTGCAAAGCCCCTCTTGTTGCAGTTCATTGGTAGCTCATCAATCAGAGTGTTGGACAGGTTCACTTCTTGACTCTGCTTCCATTATGTTGGCTCGTCACTTTTGTCACTCCGTATATGTTAATGCTTCTCCCTTTTCCTTGCCATCCCCTTTCACAAGGTACTTGATCACATAAGCCTACTGAAATGAACATTCCCATGTTCCAGTGGTCCCTTATCAGTTTTATTACTACTTTCCTTATAATATGGTGTAGTGGTTTTACTTTGCCAATTTGACATTTCAAAGCCAATGCACCAATTTATGTCATGGTTTAACACTGGCCACATCACCAGTGCACCCACCAGAATGATTTACTTATCTTCTGCTGTGAGATAAGATTAGGAGGAAGGCAAAACAGGCTCAAACTTTAAAGGGTACCTTTGAAGGCTACACAGAAAAACTTTATTACTAGAAACTATAAGAAAAATAATAAAAATCAGATTTAAATTTTTGGAACACTTTTCCTCCCCCCCACACTCTATTTTCTTTCCCACTGACAATGAATAGAAACAATTCAGTCAATTTCTCACCTTCAAAATAAAAAGTCTTTCACCAATTTACTTGGGAGAGGAGACTTCTCTCTTCAATTTATGGGGATTTCTCCCCAAGGAACTGTTTTCTCGTGGACTCGATGTCACTGTGATAAGCCACCCAGGAGAATGGAAATCTGATTACAATGTAAAAATCTCTTCCTCAACTAATGGTTTTCCCACAAGTGTTATTGTGGACCATATTAATTCATGGAGCACACTTTAAGGATTACAACAATTCAAACAAAAGTTTTCTTTACCTTTGAAAATATAGGTTTTTCTTCTTCTCCTTCTTCCCTGGGGGCAGCAGGAATTTTTGTATTTTCTCTATTCAAACTTATGGGATCACAGCCATTTCAACATCTGCTTACTCTAGCACCAACACCTTTGCTTATATCTACAGTTAAAACATTCACCCACCCCACAATACATCTTTATGTGTTACAGGGAAACAAGAGTCTTTTCTCTATATCATAAAAAAGAGACATTTCAGTCCACGACTCTTCTCCTTCCATCATCTGTGACCTGACTCTTTCTTTTGTCTGACCTCGGTATTTTCACACTGTTTCTTTATGTATCTTCATCTTGGCCCTTCTTTTTTTCACTCAGAAGAAAGAACAAAGTATTTGCAATCCTCATTCTGGGCAGTGACAGAGTTAGTACCTTGCCCACGCAGTGGATGGTTGGATGGTTGTGTGATCTCTTCCAGGTGGCGGCCCCATGCTATTTGATACAGAATCTTTCAAGGCCGTGCTGAGACTGGGGCAGGATAGTAAGGGCCCAGGCAGAAAGTGGTGGTGATTTTTTGGTTGTATGGTTATTTTTTGGCGTTTGCTGCATTCAGTTGCAGCCACGGGCTGTTCTTCCCTTCCCCTTGCCCAGCAGGCAAGGGTTGGGGGGTCATGCCAGAACGGGGCCCAGCTGAGTCTCCCCTAGGCTGCGTGAGCAGTGGGGAGGGCCCAGCTGCCTGCAGCTGCTCTGGCCAGCAGCAGGGCAGGCTCCTGCCGAGCTGCGGGATCCCTGGCCCCGCTGGGATCGGCGGGGGAGCTAGGATCTTAGCAACAGGCCTCCCTCTCCCTTTCTATCAGGGCCCTGCTTGAAAACGAGGCCCGGCGGCTTCCCAAGGCCTGCGTGAAAGCCCGCCCGCCCCTGCCTGGCCCGGCTGTGCTGGTTACACGTGGGGGAGGGCAGACTCACTGAGATTTTTCTCTATGAGAACTTCCTCTGTGAGTTGATGGGACCAATTGGAGGCTGGGTTGGTTATTGACAGCCTGAGAAACCAATTAGAGAAGTTAGTTCGCTCCATGGAAACACATTTTGAAGGAGGTAACCTGGAAAAAAGCTCTCTTATTCTTCCGGCAGCAGTGCAGGAAACAGGGCCTGGCCTGGCTCCAGTGCAGGCCTGTGGGCCTGGCAGGGGGCAGGGCCGGGTCCCCTGTCTGGGGAGCTGGCATGGCCCGGCAGGGAGGAGAGGTGGCCATGGGCAGGGCTGGGATCCCCTGTCTGGGGAGCTGGCATGGCCCGGCAGGGAGAGGGGTGGCCATGGGCAGTGGGTGCTGTAGCTGAGACCCAGGGAGGCTGAGTGAGGTCCCAGCCATTCCCCCCATTCTAGCACAGCCGCTGCTGTTCTTGGGCCGGCCTGTTCCAGTGCAGCCAGAGTGTCCTGAGATCTGGCACGGCTCCAGCATTGGCTACAGCCTTGCATTCCCGTGTGAGATTTTAACTCTTAATGCTCAGATAAGACTTGCAGACCTTCAATCCTCCCCTGAGTGAGAGGGGAAAAGAACAGAAAGAAGACACCAAGGTCAGGGAAGCAGGAGTCAGGTTCCAGATGGAAGGAGAATGAAGAGACGCTGTGAATTTAGGCTGAAAATCCTTTTGTAAGCTACAGGAATGAACTATACTACATTAATAAATTCCTATAAACCATGGAGAAAAACATGGGGGGTTGGAGTGTTCCATTTGATAGTTCATTGACCAAAAGAACATGTGTTGAGAATCCCTTCACCCCGAGGAGAAAAGGGGATCTTTGTTTCTGGAAATGAAGCATGAACAGAGAGAAAGAGAGATGAGAATTTTTGGTTTGGAGCAGTCCATTCTTAAAAGTAAATACCCCATGAGTTTAAAATGGCCTATAAGCACAGCTTTGGGAAAGCTGTGAAGGTGGGAGGAGCTTCAGATTTTCCTGGGCAGATGCGTATCATGAAAGTGAAGCCATGAGAGAACTTTTTTTCCCTCTTTGTGGAGAAGTCCTTATGGCCTGACAAAAGGAAACCTCTCTCTGAAGTGAACTGTAAAGGACTATTTAAGTTGGGAATTGACTGAAGTGGGATTTTTTTGTATGTTTGTTTTGTTGTTAAGACGGTTGGGAGAGGGGAGGAAGGAGTGGTCTGAAGATCTTATTCTGATTTTGGTTTTTTTTCTTTCTTTGTGTTGTTAATAATGCTTTTCTTCCATACCCTTTTAAGTTTTAGGCCTGCCTTGCTTTTACTCCTAGTTCTATCTCACAACAGAAAATTAGTATACTGAAATTGGCAAGCCTAAACTATAACATTTATTGGTGTGTTGGCTGGGAAACCAAGCTAAACCAACACCAGCCCAGGCCATGCAGAGGGCACAGGCTGGTGTTATCTTCTGAGAGGACAAAAGGGAAAAAGAGCTTTCCTGGGATTTTAAAATGTGAATCTCACAAAAGTGTGTCCATCTCTGTCAGTTGCTTAACCAGCTGTCAGCTCTCAAAACCAATCACTGATTGGTTTTTGTCAGATGCAGAAGAAACCTAACTTCTCTCAGAAAAAGTCTCTTCCTTAAGTTGTCTTTAGTGCCAAACCGGCAGGTGTGGGTCAGATTTGTGCCTGTGTCTTACTGCTTATGCCTTCCTGCTTTAATTATTATTCTTTTCTGCATTAAATGAGAGCCTTAAGGGAGCTGACCCTCCCACCACTCTCACTTCCAATAGAGTACATATTAAACTCTAGTTAGTGACAGATTGGTCAAAGAAAGCTTTTGTTATAAATTTCTACTTAAAATATTGTTGGATAGTATTTTAGGTGATTCTGCAATGACCACATGGAGCTAGGGAGCTTAAGTTTTACTCTAAAAAACACTTCTGGTTTAGAACTTCTGTCATTTGAGTAGGAGGTGAGAAGGAACAAAAATCGAATTTTCTCTTCTTTCACAGGATACCAAACCTAAATTTTTTGGGTGACATTAACCCTCCTTTGCTCTGTCCTTTTCCTCCAAATGAGGAATGATGCCAAAACAATTTAAAAATTTCTACACAAATGTGAGTAGGGGCAAAGAATTGATAGAGGGAAGAAATGAGCTAAAGGAAGAGTTAAGAAAAGTGCACTTAGCACTTACTATTTTGACAGATCTCTAAAAGTTTTTACATATTAGGTCTAATGCTGTGTGTCTGAAGCTGACTGTCAGCAAATCTATCACTACCAAAAGTAGCACCCTCAGTAAATAATCTAAGCAAAATGAAAAGGCATCCTAAAGAATTTAAGGTACTTATAAAAGGCAAAAGGAGAGGCTTAAGTGACTTGTTATACACTCTTTGTATTGAAGATACATTTTCTTCAGTTGCTTTCACTTTATTTTTTTTCTTTAAAGTGCTTGCATGCTTACCTTCTGGAATTCAATTTGTAGCAGTAGAGACAGTAGCATCTTCTAGCCTACAGAAATGGGAGATGCAGGAGTACTCCCCAATAAAGTTCTTTCATGACAGCATTTCTTTCCTCTTTCATTATGTGCAAGACATCAAATGCAATCCCAGAGGGGTTGAGGAGAGTAGAAGCAGGTCTTAAGATAATTGGTATATTTTTCAAGATCTATTTATAGACTACAGAGAAAAGATACATTTTGGTGAAGAAAAAGGTTGGGTTATTGAATCATTTTAGGTCATTAGACAAGTTGATTCACTTTAAAAGGGGAAAGGTAGAGCAACGAGACAGAGAAAGAGAGAAGAAATTTTCCTTAACTCTTTTATTGCTCTTCAATGAAGCATTACAGCTTCATTTTAGAATTTCATTCACTAATGGAACTAATATGAGGAGTGAACAATATTGGAATATTTTCTTGTCTTTGCTTAAGCTAGTAATATTAATTCCAGTGTCTATTTTTGCTCCTAGAAGTTAAAAGTACAAACAAAAGCATCTGTTTTATTGACAAGCATGTATAGCAATAGATTACTCACAGTTGGCATCTCCTTGTATCATGATTCACTTTCTGGCTTGTGACTGTCTGGTGTCAGCAGTCAAAAAATATAAGAATGATTATAGAAAATACAAACTGCTAAGCCCTTTACAGTATAGAAGATGATTTACATAACATACAATATATTAACAACAACACAGGGTAAAGTCAGTGCCAGTTAATTTCCTCTGTCCCTTTAAATGTTCAAGGCCACTAGTAGGCTACAAGCAAAACAGGGTATTAGCCTTACTTTAAAACCAAAACCTCAGTCTCCAGTCTTCATAGGGAAATTGTTGGGCTGGATAACTAGACAGTGAGATGGACCTCTCCTATGAAGACAGGATGAGAGAGTTGGGGTAGTTCAGCCTGGAAAGGAGAAGAGTCTGGGGAGACTTTATTGAGACCTTCCAGTACCTAAGTAGCCCTTATAAAAAAGAGGATCAGTAGCTTTTTACATGGACAGGTACTGATAGGACAAAGGAAGAGAGATTTAAAACTAAAAGAGGACAAATTAAGCTAGTTGTTAGGAAGAAAATTCTGTACACAGAGTGCGGTTAGGCACTGAAATACGTTTTGCAGAGAAGTGGATGCCCCATCTCTGGAAATATTCAAGGCCAGGTTGGATTGGCCTCTGAAAAATCTGCTCTAGTGGGCGATATCCTTGTCCATGGCAGGGGGTTGGAACTAGATGATCTTAAAGGTCCCTTCTTGTCCAAGCTATTCCATGATTCTGTGATGAATGATCTGGATAGTAGGGCAGAAGGCTGCTCTACCAACTAGATGGATCTCAAGAGATCATTACTCATAGCTTACCTTCTTTCAGCAGAAGAGACTTTGTATGGAGTTGAACTATTTCTTTGTATACGTTTATCAGAAGGGAACATTTAGAGGGTGATTTTAACACGTGTCATGTAAGGAAATTGCCACAGCAGAGAAGTAGCATAATACTTCTTAGACTGCTACATTACTATTCTTTGAGAAGGAAACATTGATACACCATTAAACAAGAGAAGACATTACTAACGCCTCCAGACTGACATACCATTGGTAAAGACTCTCATATTCAAAGGAATCTGTTGCCATCTCATGAGAGTGCTTATAGAAAAGTAAAAAATTTGTAACAGGATAATTGCCAAAGCTGTTAATTTCCTAATATAGATCTTGAACAAGATCCTAATCACCACTTATTTCTGTGCAAATGATAAAAGGAGTTATGAATCATTTTAGTAAAAAACAGACTTAGTCACTCTCTTTTAGGTTTTAATCAGTAACAATGAAGATGAACTCATCCCATTAGTCAATGATTCCTTCTCTCTCACTCTCTCTCTCTCTCCCCCTCTCACTCATATATTCAGAGTTTCCTTAATTCTTCAGAAGCAGACCCTTCTAAACACTCATGCCATGAGGATTTTTCATCTCCCAAATATGTAGTGGTCCTATTGCATTTATATATAAATGTAAAGGCAGGCTGAGTGGTTGGTAAAGACAAATGAAAAAATGCTTTTGACTTTCACTGTACCCGAGATTAGCTAAACTCACAGTGTAAAGGAACAGAACTCCAAGCATCTGCACAGGATAGGGTATTATATTTTGAATATGATTCAAAATGAATTCAGGATTCTTATTTCTAACATTCCAGTCTGAATGCAGTACTGTAGTTGGAGTCTCAGGAGGGAAGTACAGCGGGAAAGAAGCACCTCCCTTGTCCTGCTGCCCATGCCCATGCTGCTTTGGATGCAGTCCAGGATGTGGTTGGCTTTCTGGCCTGCAAGTGCACATTTTTGAGTCATGTTGGGCTTCTCATCCGCTCACACTCCCATGTTTTCAGCCTGAGTTACCACTGCTGAGCACTTATAATTGGAATTACCCATTCAAGGGGACTCATGCCCCACCAAATTCAACCACAAAACCAGCAATGCCCTGATGTCACTGCTCATGGTGGTACCCACCACCTATTTCTTCAGCCCATCTAACTCTCCAGATGCCAGCACACTCACTGGAGTACCAGATACCCCAACCTCCCCATTTTGTGGGTTTCATCAGTGCTCAGCCCCCACTGGGGTCAGGCACTAAGGGTGTTGCACCTGCATCTGTGGGATGTATAGAATAATCATAAAACCAGGGCTAGAGAAAATAAATATTTTTTAACATTTTGGATAGGATTGGAGTGACTCAGGGGGTTCCTGACCCCACATTCACTGGATGCTCAGGATTAATGAAAATCAGGTTCTATTAATCTTCTTCTGGGTCCAGCTCTGCCAGCACAGGGTCTTACAGAAGGGCTTATATGGTGGGGTCATGCCCCCATCTGCAGCCTAGTCCACATCCACCCGCAACAGCTCTGAGGGGACACTGTCTCACAGGAACCCCAGCTCTGCTGTACCTTAGCACAGCCATCTCCGCAGGCCCCCGGTACGTCTCTCCACTGGACCAGCTCCTCCAGTGTGTGTGGCTCTCAGTTCCACTTGGACAGCACCTGGGTCTATGAGAGGGCGTTTAAGATCTCCAGGAGCAGATCATCATTGTCTACAGCCATGTCTGCGAGGCTGCTGGGGTGCACCTCCACATCACAGGGCACTGTTCTCTGCCGTTGGTGTTTCCAGCAAGCATCCCTGCTTTGGGTCTGTTCCTGACAGAAGCTCCAGTGGGGATCCTGGTGAAAGACCATCACCAGCTTCAATACTGTCCTCAGGCCAACCTTGCAGTACTGGCATTGTTTCTTGTGGTTGGCAATCGTCAGGTCAATGATGGCATAGGGCCAGAGAAGGAGTCTGTGGAAATGGAGCTGTGTCGTGACACATAGCTCCTCAAGGCTCCAAGGGATAGGCAGGCAGATCAGTGGGGACAGGCATTCCTTTTTGAAGCCTCCATATTCACTGTGCAGAGAAGAGGGAAGAGACCCTGGCCCCTGGGGCAGGACTACTGGATAGTATTGCCTTTCATAGGCAGAGGCTGGGCACAGGGTGAGAGACTGGGGCAGGATCTGGTGTTTCCCTCAGCATTTCCTGCCTCTCTGAGGTCAGAGTGGGCTCCTGCATTCTGCACCTGTCTGGAGAGATGGTGTCAAGAGAGGACAGCCCCTGGCACAGACCTGAGTTATTACTGCCATGTATTGGCCGTTCATGGGGTGAGTGTGCCAGGGCCACTCACCACTCTACTCCTGTTTAAGGACTTTTGCTGTGCTTCTGCAGCACTTTTATTGCTCTGCTAAACCCACAGGACATGAATAAGAGGGGAGCAGCCTCTGGGCCAACCCTGCAGCCCCTCATGCCTCTCCACACCACATCATGCAATACCATTCCTTGCAAGCCCCAAACAGCCCAACCCCACACTGCAGTGTCATGCAGTGGCCACACACCTATAAACACTTGGCCTGCAATGGTGCATTGAGCCAGTGGATCTCCAGCATGTGCACCAGGAATACAATCAGCCATGGCAGGGATGTTGGAGCACCTCGTGTCACCAGTTCTAGCACAGCTCCAGTGCTCTGTGTCACCAGCACAGGCTGATGATGAGGATCTTCACTGACCCCTGGGCTCCCCAGTGATAGGTCTCTCCATAGGACTGGAACAGCAGTCAAGGCTGCAGCCTGTGAAGAGATACTGAACTGCAGTGTCCACTTGATACCAGTAATTATGACACCTGTGTGATCTGTTATTTTAGATCATCTAAATGTTCGAAAGAAGTTTTTTTTGAAAAGTATAAAAGTGTTCTGCAGTGGAAAAAATTCTTTTTTTGTGAATGATTAAAATGGAGTATTCTACCACTGATGGAAGCTGCACTGTGTGCTGTGTCCTGATCAAAGATTGAAGACACATTTGATGTTGCACAGCTTAAGATTCCCAGCATTTGAGAGACTTAAGATTACTCTTTCTGTGTAGTGCCATCTTTAATAAATGGTATTTGAATTGACACTTTGCAGAGTCTGAGTGCCTTTCTTACTGGAGTCATAACAAACCAGCAGATTCTGGTGAAAAACAGATGCTAAGATGCTGCTCAAAGCTGATAAACTTCAAGCTGCAGTGTCTTTGGAGGAAAGTCAGACTGCAGTTGCAGCTGAGATAAGTTGCATCAGCAAGCCTCCAGTAATAAAAGCAAATCAGTAGCCTAGAGGGAAAATTAAACTTGTAATAGAAATTCCTACTTTTCTAAACATGGGTATGAATATACAACGATTATAAATAGCAAATGAAAAGTAGAATAAAAATGTAAATACTTTGTATACCCATGTAAGCAGAAATTCAGACTAAAGTTTTGCTGTTGCATAGAGATGACTGCAGTCTCTAATTCAGAGGCTTCCCTGAGTCTGACTTCTTTGAAGAGGGTGAATATTAGCAAGGTACTAGCAGGGAAAGAAACCTGTGATCCAATTAATACAGCTGAAAACTTCTGAGCCTGTTGCAATTATGTGCAAACACTGCTATGCATTTGTCAGAAATGCTACAATAATGCCCCTGTAAACTGGAAGCAAGAAATCTGTAGTAGTTTTATCACTACAAATTAGAGTAACAAAAGCATACTCCTTCACTTCTGAAACAAGGCAACTTAAAAACAGTATTCATATTCTGTATTGTTGATTTATGTCAAACTAAGTAATTGCTTTTTCTGTCTATTGCACCCTCATTATCCCTACAGGAGAGGCATCACCTTACAGAGATTTATGGCAGGCAGGTGCCAAGAAAATTATTCCCTTTCTACTCTTTCACCCCAGGACATTTCCCCTTCCATGAAGCAAAATGAAACTAAGCATATATTAAAAAAATTTCTTGTTAGGGGTTGTTCTCACTGAATGGCCTGAAGAGATCTTTCTGTATGTATTCTGTCCTTGTAAAAAACTGTAAGTGTTCTGTATGCAACGTTTTCCATAGAGCTTCAAAACCTAAAGTGCCAGGCAGAATCTGGCCATAGTTATTTGTTAAGTGGCACTTTATCGCAGAAGAACATTTGCCAGACCAAATATTAATCTGCTTTGTCGAAAACACACAAATATCAAATAATAACTAAAACTTGACTATGAAGAATTTTGTCACTGGTTCTCTTTCTAAGACAATGAGTCTCCTGTTACCCATGATGTTCATGTGAATCTTAATATTTAACAACTTTGGAGAAAGATTGGAGCAGAAGCAGGAAGTGCATAAAGATGGGAGAAATATCTAACCTAAGTTCTCCCTTTCAGAAATATTTTTTATTCCTTCTGGTGAGGGGGAGATGATAATTTTCATTTTCTCAGAGAAAGAGCCACAGCTTTCATTTTATATATTTTACAGTCAGGTACTTCAAAACTGAGTGAGGAAATGGAAAGGGTTTTTTGTTAAATTCTTCGACACTTTTTCCTAACCTCTTAACTGCTAAGATATTAAGACATGTAATGCTGTTGTTTGTTTAAGATACATAGCTGAGTCAGATGTCTGGATTATATTTTTTCCCATCCCTTAAAGTGAGTAGGTATGGGGTGTAAGCAGAAATTTCAGGAAGAAAATAAAAATGGTAGCATCTATAAATAATAAATTTTTTACATCTCAAGTATGTGTACAGATTAAAAATTAATGATTTTCCATCCTATGAAATTAAAAAATGGTAATTAAGACTATGTTTTCTTTATATTCAACTGACAGCTTTTTATATGTACTTATAAATATATTTTATATATGTATGTGTGTGTCTGTGTGTGAAAGATACAATGTTTTCAGGAAGGAGCTCCTGAAAGCTTAGAGATACAGATGGCATTATTGAAACTCCCTTGAAAATAATCAAATTTTCAACATAAGTGATTTTACATAAAGTAAATAACCTTTCATGGCTCTTTTTTTCTTCAGATTTTCCCTTTTTTTTTTTTAATTCCAACTAGGATTTGTAAAAATCAAAATATTTCTTAATTTGTCATTTTGCATTTTCTTTTGGATAAGACTATTCTCTGCATATTAGGAACAGTGAATAAGTGACAGAAGGGAAGCTGCCAGCATTTAAATGGTGTTTAACACAATACCATGTTACAGTGCTGCTCCAGAAAAGACTGACTTATTGTTAGGATAGTATGTTGTATAGTTTGTCTTTTAAATACCAGGCCTTTGTGACTCTTCAGTTAACTACCTAAACTGAACTCAATAACAACAATTAACTGAAATTGATAATCTAATTTCAAAAGTATGAATAATGATATGGATGTTCTTCTTAGTTGTCTCCTTTTATAGGATCTCTCTCAAGCTTATAGAGACTGAGACTGAGTTTGTGTTTCTGATTCTTTTAGTTAAAATTTTTCCAGTGTTTAGATTAGTTTGACAAAATAGAAGACAAGAACTGATGAGACTGTTGAACTATGGATATATCAGGTATAGACAGCAGCAATGGAAAAAATCTATACAAGTTCTGTATAAGATGATGGTCTGTTTGAGCACAGCTACAAAGAGATACAGCTGGCAATGAATCGTGTAACTGAACATTAAGAAAAGGTTCTGCAACAGACTCCAAAGAAATGTTAAAGAAATTAATAAATATAGAAATAATTCTTCACTTGCCAGGTTTTCTGTCACTCTCAGTAACAGTCTTAAAAACAAGAATTGAAGACATATTTTATTTTAGATTAATTTCACTCTTCGTACAACAAATAATAAATTCTAGCTGCCTATTCTGTCCTGCCCATTTAATAAACATTTACAAATGTGTTGGAAAAAATATAAGATTTGGTTGAAATGGCTCTTGAATCATATTTCTTAATACTTAAGTACAGCATGGAAACTTACCACAGTTATGGACAATGAATTTCTAATGCGCTGCAGTGCACAGAACAGGCATTAGAAATGTATTACGACTGTAAATTGTGTGCTATAATATACAAAAAAGCTTGGATGCTGCTAGATTTACTCTCTTGCTAAAGAAGTAAAGTGCCTGACTAATATCTGTACTTTTCTATTATTAAAGAATTGCTCTCTATGTTGGGAATAAATGCATGTTTGGTAGAAAGAAAAGAATATTTGAGGCTCTAGATAATGGCACAGTTTAAAGTTCTAGGAAACCATTGCATCACAAAATATGATAATATTGAATAAGCTACTTAAGCAAAAGTCCTAATCAGGAAAAAGACAATTTATGTATTTTTCTTCTAAACAGAGGCTTATACTTCAGAAAATTTGGTATCTATGTCAGTCATAAGTTTAAAATTCTGTGAGCTCTAATTTGGGGTGAATCAAACTCTAGCCTTTAGTAGGCTTCTTGTGCCATGGGAGTAATTAGACTAGGTTCAGAAAATTTCACAGGATGTGAAATTGCAAAGATCCCAGAATGAGGTACCACATGCAGCCTGACAGTGAACAAATAGCAGAACAGTGCCACTGGAAAGAGACTATTTAGTAAGAGAAATTAATTCATAATTTGTGAACCAGGACTAGATGGAATTAACTTTATTTGCATCATCTTCCTTTACAATGTTGAATCCCTAAGCCAAAGACTTAACTGTGGCTGGAGAGTGGATGTTTATTGCATTTATTCAGAAGTAGCCTCTTCTTGGAAAACAAAACAAAGCAAAACAAAAAAACTAAAAGGAAGAATTATGTACAGAAAATATACTTGATTTTTACAGAAGTACAAAGAAGTACAAAAAATGCAAAATCAGATATTTTTTCTCAGGCTGAACTATTTTTGAACTGAGATATTGCTAATGCTGCATAGAGATCTTTTCCTAGCTGAGAAATGATCCGATTTGTTCATTGTATCAGATTGCAGTGAAAATACATAGAAATAGGTGAGCCCTGTTTTCTGAATTACGGCATTTTAAAATCCACTACGCCTACTCGACTTCAGGAAGTGTTTGGATTAGGCTCTCAGGAATACAGTGTCACTTTTGGGGTTGTCCTGTGCAGTGCAAAGAGCTGGTCTCTATGATCCTTTGGTGTTCCTTTAAATTCAGGATGTTCTGTGATGTTGTGATCCTATAAAATAATTTTAAACATTACAAGATACATTAAATTGCATTTAAACATTAAAAATTCATTATCACAATTCTTGGTTAGCTGAAAATTATTGTACTTCTGAGTAAGTTCACCTTCTACCAAATGGTTATGACTGTTGAAGTTGAAACCATTGTTAAATTAGGTAGCACATATAAAAATAGATCAACCTATCTGATCTCTGGATAAATGGTACATTAACAGAAGAATAATTTGATTCAGTTTAATGAATTGTCTTTTTGTTCTTATTTTGCTTTGATTGGTTTATTTTTTCCTTCTTCAAATTGACTGCATTTTTTTAAATCTCTCAATATCCTATAGTTATATTTATGCTTCTTCTTGCTGCATAGTGCTTACCCTTCATGTAGACTATGTATAGTAGCAGAAGGAAAAGAAAGAACATTAGTTAATGCCTTTGAGAATGTGGTATTTTTGTAAATGTCATTTTGCTGCCAGTGAATCAGCATTTTTCTAGCATTGAAGTACCATTTCTTAAGTTGACACATACATATGGTTTACACACAGTGGAGATTCAGCAATGTGAATGATAAGACAATGCTTCCTTAAGCATGCGATTTAGAGAATGCATTTCTACTAGCTTATTGAAGAAAATAATTATTACAGAAAGCTTGAAAATCATGGTGTTTAGGTGTTACAGGTGACATACATTAGAAAAAAAATGGATTCAAAGTAAAACAACATTTAGTGGGAGGTGAATGCATAAAAGATGGGAACCTGTCTATGAGTTTGGTACAATTGACCTCCAGGAATTAAAATTATGTAGACTGTCTCTGCAGAGTCATTCTGCATTGATGCTTGTTAAGCAGAAAGATTTTTTTTTGTTATATTAAAAGTTGAGTTTAACCAGGATGAAAAATGCTTTTGCCCTGGCAAAATGATGTAAATGTAAATCATATACTTCTGAACAGAAATATCGTTGGTAGCCATGCCTAGTAGAAAGCTAAAGAATGAAACATTTTATTACCTTCTTTTACACTGCCAACTCCTCTTTCCTCCTCCTTAGAGCAAGTTAAGCCTTCATTGATCACATTTTTAGGTTAATTATACTAAAGCGGGACTTTAAGCTAAGGCAACATTGCCCATTACAGAGCTGCAGAGCAGCATCTTGGTAAAGACAATCTGAATCAATTTTTTTTGTGGATTTTTCTGTTTTCAGTTAAAAGGAGATGAGAGAGTTAATGTATGTGGTAGAAATAAAGTCCAAAGAAATATTAGTGTAGCAGTTCCTTAACTATTAAAAAACTAGAATACGTGAAGCAGCATCAGCTAGACTAAGATAGATCACTTCTCTGCCACCTGCAGTGCTATGCGACTTTTTCAACAAAAATCCTATATATCCATTTAGAAGTATTAGGTAATAAACAAAGCCTGAGAGACAACAATTACTATTTTTAGTTGTTCTTACATGCAAAATGAGTAAAATACTCATCCTGCTTCATTAAAGGCAAAGTTGAAATGGTAATATTTCACTTTTCAAGTTCAAAAAAGATGGTCCTTATCACAATTGTCAGACATTCCTAAATCTCTTTCACAGAACAATATGAGACAGAGGACACCATAAGGGTCAGCCTTCTCTATAAAGTCAGCATGTCTATAAAGTAGGATAAATGTTTTTCAGATCTGCACAAAAGAAGTCATGGGTCTTGGAAAGAAAAAAGTTGTACAAAATAATGGAAATATTTATTGAATGATTATAGTACCCTTTGGAAAGAAAGGCTTTAGATCTCTTAGTGTCTCCTGTAACAGCTACTTTCTTGAGTTTCTCCTAAGCTTTTTTAATTTTGCCTTTATATTCAGAAGATTATTTTCATAATGTACAGAAGTGTCCCTAAATATTGGTCTAAAGTATTGTACATATTTGTTATTTTGAGTACAGCTTTTTTGTCAGGACATGGTCTCATAAAAACTCTGAAGGTTACTTGATGTGCTTCTTAATTTAAATAGCCAAGAGTTTATTCCACCAGGCAGCTCTTTAAGCTTTAAAGTTAAAACATCCACTGCTTCTTTCACTGAATTTGATGGGTGAGAAACAGCAAAGTCATCCAGCAGTTACTAAGACAAATATTTTTGTAGTTTGACTGTTTTATGTACTTTTATCGATTCTATTTATTCTTAAAAATATTGACTCAATTTTGCAGCCTGATTACACTTAGATTTTTTCTTGTGTAAACCCAAGCCTAGTTGGCTGCTAAATATGCACTGCATTTATAACATGGAAATTGTTCGTGTTCAGCTGAGACGTAAATTTTACAAAATTGAAATAAGCTCATTCAGTGCTGTAATATCAATGCCACTAATGAAGTTTACTAGTAAATTAAGAATTTAAGTCCCTGAAATATATTGTGCTTTGAACTTTGCCTATAGCCACTGTAAATTAAATAGAGTAGATCAGTAGCTAGCATCACTACTGGAAATCTTCTCAACTTTGTTACTAATTACCGTTATATCAGTGTTCAGCCTTCTACATTTGAAAGGGCTGACTGTCTGCCCTTTGAAGGTAATAATGATGGGAGGAAATGAATTATAATTGTTCTTTTTCTCTTTTATTATCTTTTATTATTCCAGTGCAAAATGATTGGTGTAATTTAAATTAATATTTTGGATTTTGTTGATAAATTTTTACTTTTTGTAAATCTTAGTCTAGACTAGTCTGTGGGAAGAGTGGTTTCAGGGAACTGTCTGACTTTCACTGTAATCTTTAGACAGCCCTCCTCAGAAACTTAGCCTGAGGATACCTTTAGCGTGACCTATTTCACCTCCACTGTGCATTTCACAGCACTTCCACAGCAAAATAAACTTTCTTTCCACTTAATATGATGGATTAACTTGGAAACTGATAATGCTGTGGTCCATAAGGAAAAAATGTCTTTTGGTAAGCATCAATTGCCAGGTAAACTGGGACAAGATATGCATCAACTGACATAGCTGGCAGTGGAGAGAAATTGACCATATGAAATTAGATTAATAAGTGGAAAAATTAATATGGCTTGATATTGTCTAAGCTCTTATGATGTAACTTTAGCTTATGCTTGCTTTTTACAGTTGTTGATAATATCTGGCTCTTTTGAACAAATTATTGGACTTCTGTTTTTTGAATATAAATAGTATATTTCAGTATATTTTTTAAAGTATCTTATTAGTCCTCCTATAAGTGTGGAAAATGCAGTTTAGCAGAAGGAAATGAAATGCACTAACATAATCTTACGAGATGAAAGCACACATTAAATTTTTATCATAATTTTTAAAGTCGTTGAAACATGAACTTATTTGAGATTAATATTATCTTTTCTGCACAATTCTTTCAGTTTTTCTCATTAAAATCCATGTACCAGTTAATCTGCTAGTTAACCTTTCTCTCCTGTCATGCTGTGATCTCAGAATGCGATTATATTTTCAAATTTTAGTTCAAGATGTCACTAGTGATATCATTGTCTGTTTTGTACTCTACGAGTTTATTTATATGTAGAAATTTAAATCATAACATTTAATTATTATTTAAATCAGCAAGAAATATGTTTGCACTTAAATATTATATTCTAGTCTTATTTTACATTATTGCATTTTGGTCAGTTTCTAAAAACAAAGTAGAGCTTCTGCTTAGTAAGAATTTAGGATAGGATGGCTAGTGAAATAGTATTTGAACTGCATTTAGTGGGAATTTTCAAATGCAGCAAGTTATTTCTTAATATGTTAAGCATATATTAAGAAATATTAAGAACTATGTAATGATTCTATATTTAAAAATATATATGAAAAGAAAAGTATTTTAAAAAGTAAAAACTCATCACTTCAGCTTTTTTTGGTCTATTTCATTTTTGGGCTGTTTGTTGTATTAAGAAATTAATGGACCATCAGTAATTAAAAGGTTGGTGGAAAAATACATTTAAATAAAATTTCATATAATGAAATACATTTACAAGAAAAAAGGAAAAAAACTTCGGGGTCTATTTGGTGACCCTGTCCACTAATAATAGATTTGCTATCTGTAGATACAGGACTTTTGGACCTCTTCTTTAAGATAATTTTAAAATTTGGTTTTCTTTTTATATATATATTTCTTCTAGTTATGCCTTTCAGTGAGAATAAAAATAATTTTGGGACAATTGAGGTTGAGAAGGACCTCAGGAACTTCCTTCCTTCTTGCAGAATGATTAATTATGGTGTCACACCAGGTTGCTCAAGGCTTAATCCAGTGGGGCTTGAAAACCTCTGGATATGGCCCCTAAATGGCCTCTGTGGATAATCAACTTTTTTTTACTTGACTGCCCTCAAGAAAAAAAAATATATATAACTTCCTGAATTCAGTTTTATACTTGACCCTGCACAACATAGCTGATGACAGAATATGCCACCCAAATTTTTTAGGAACTTCAATATCAACTTTGAAGAGCCTGAAAATTATTTTTTGTACTTTTTTTTGTCTGTTGAAGTTCTAGAAAGGAGGATTCTATACACCATATATCCTAATTCAAATTTAAAACATTAATTTGCTACACAAAAATGTATTTCTTTCTTAATAGGGTTGAATAAATTTCAACTGGTATATGCATTCTGAATTACATAAATGGAGTTTCATATAACCTGTACTGTCATGAAGTATGGCTGCTCTTTCCATTGAGACTGAATTGAATAAAGGCCTAGTAGCTTTTTATATTAAATTTAAAACAACAATAACAACAACAACCAAATAAAACAAAAAAAAAAACCCAACGAAACAAAAAACAACCACAAAACCAAACTAAACCAAACAAACACCAAAAAAAGTGAAAATAAGGATGAAATATAGAAAACCAGCATATCAATACATTAGTTAGACTGGCTGCTTCATATTCCAAAGGAAGCAGGGAAAACTGATGACTATTTGGGGATGGGAGATTGGAGATGCAATTACTAAGCAAGCAGGATCGAAGCAATAGTTTAGACACCTTTGTGAAGTTGTCCCTTAAAAGATCTCTTTTCTTGACATTGAGATACACAGAAAAGTTAAAAATCACAACGTGGTCTAATGTACTTGCAGTACAATCAACTTCAAAATTAGATAAATAATTGAAAGTTAAGGATGTTTACCTAATTCCAAATAACTAGGCAATAAAAGGATTTTTCCCCTTTTTTCCCCAGAATATGCTCAAATATGGAGTATTTTAAGGTATTTGAAGAATTAATTCACATCCAGGGTCTGTACAATTTAAGTAAAATAAATATCAATACCTCTCTATGATAAATAAAAATAAATAAAAACAGAAAATAAACAATCCAAAGGCCACATATATGTACCGTCATGAAATAACTATGACATAGCCAAATAGCAATGCTTTCATTAATTTCTGTATAGAAATTCTACAAACTGAATTACTTGATTTTTCTCAAGCCCACAGGCAATTTAAGAAAGTAAATTTTAGGGTCTGCCTTAGCTTGTATTACACTGCCTATTTCTTTGAGTGTTGGGTCAGTGCTGTACTTTCCTCACTGCCAAAAAATGCTAAGGGAAATCTAAGAGGTTCTGTCGGGAAACAAGAGAGGTTTTTTTTGCCTGTGTACCTACCATTTGTTGTTGACAAGTATTCAAATGTTGATAATTCTCTAGCTGTCCTAGCCATCTTTGGTGTGGAATGGCAATAGCGTGCATATTTGAGCACATTACTTAGGGAATCTTCCAGTTTCTTTCCAAAACAGTCTCATACTTCATTTGGGACAACTGAAGGCATTGGCAGGAACAGGCAAATATGGGGTTATTCTGATACTTACAAACTAGTACTGCGTTTGGGATATATAATTTAGTGCTAAACTCTTTAAAACTAATTCTCCTGGATCAGTAATACTTGCAGGCTGTTTAAAATTCACCATCATTAATACTCATAAGCATTCCTGGATAATTTGACATATCACAGAATGGTGTTTCAAATAACATATTACCAACCTCCAAGAACAGCATTATTTCTCTGCATCCACAGATCTTGAGACAGACTTCTGTACATTCACAGGAAACCTGTATTAAATCCCCTTTTATTTCTTCCTAATTGATGGCTTTCTACTACTTTTGCAACCTATTCTACATAAAAACATGGAAATAAACGCTGGGGGGAGGTGAGGGGAAAATTCTGAGTAATGATCTCATGGATTTTTTTGTAGCATTGGTTGGAAAAACCATAATGCTCTGAGAGATTCTATTTCATAATAATGGTTGACTGAGCAAAATCACTTTATGCACAAACAGCTCTGCTACTTTTGACCTTGAAGATTCTCAAATTTAAATGTATTTTTTGATTGTGTAAGTTTGGTGTCATAGATTTTACTTTGACCCGCACCTTTCTCAACTGATTACACCTAAAAGAAAAGTGGTCACACAAATAAATATGAAAATGTATTTATACATTTACATATACAATAAATGTGAAAATGAATAAATGATTAAATGTATCTGAGCTCTTCGTAGGAAAGAGCTTCTGAGACATCTGAATGCCATGAAGTGAATTTCTATGTATGCTGTCTCTTATTGTGAGAGATACTAATGTCTATGGTGCTGAGATAATTTCATTAATGACTTGTTTGTGTGAACTTGCTCACCATTTTTTAGTACAGAAGAATCTGTAAAATGAGATATATTAAGTCTTTTTTTGCCTTGATATGTCTTGGTGGAGCTTATAGATTCAACACCAACTCTTACAAGCATCTGAAAATAAAGCAGAAATGTTTCTACTTTTGCCTTCTTACTAGTTTTGAATTGTGATTGCTTTAAAAGTAGCTCTAAAAATAAGGTCTCTACTACCAGTGAATTGTATTTGACTAGGAAAGTAATAAAGGTGAAAGATGATCATTCGTAGAAGGATAGTCAACATTTTAAAGTAGAAATTTTAAATAAAATAATTAATAATAAAAAATATTTGTGTATGATCATAACTAACACTGAAACTGACATTTTAATTTTCTCAAGGCCTACTGTTAAAATATGTTGAATAAAAAAAAAGCATTTATTATTTGAAGCTCGCAACTGTGGTAGAAAAATGTCATTTATATTAATCAAAGCATATATTTCATTAGCAAGATCCTCTTTTAGCAGTGCTATGTATATTCTGAACTAAGTATTCATCTGACAATCATGGTCTATTAAAATTAAGAATTATGCTAATAGTAAAAATTTATGATCCTAAATTTATGAAGGTTGATATAATTAAGATAGGCATGCTGACAGAAAAAATGCTTCTATCAAACTTGTTCAAGGTGATCAGTGTCAACATTTTGATATTTAAAGCCAGGATTTTAAAACTGTGCAATGTAAGTTAATTTATCAAAATGTGGAGTAGGTGTCTTTGCTTCCTCTTCTTTAAGAATGAATGATTATGGTATTTTATTTCTGCCATAAAATAATCTTGAAACTGAAGAAATTTCTACATGTGAAATTGCTTGAATTTGCTGACTTCAAATCTACTAGGTTTTGGTTTTGAAACGTGAGGCCATACTAAAATATGTGAAAAGTTAAGTTAAAAGTATAAAGTATGGCTTATTTTCAAAGACTCCAGTAGGCAACAGAAGGAAGATACAAAATTTTATGCCCATTTGTCTGGATTTCTCACTAGTGTGATGAGAATTACATGCTGGTCCAGCAAATCTCATCTGTTCAGTGATTTCTATGAGGCAGAAGACATATTCTTGTCTATGGAACCTGTAAACATTGAAAATGGGTTAATTTTACATTGGATGTGAATTAATAATTTTACAGTTTCCAAGGCTCATTATGATGTTTAGTGCATAACTTGATTAATCTCTCCCCTTTTGTTCTTCTGATTTGTCAGGAGAATGAGTAGTCTTTGAATATTAATAAGACTGATATAGTTTATGGATTAAGATGGCAGAACTGTGATCTCTTCAGTGTTCTGCACCCCAGTGACCTTTCCATCATGAGGTGGTCTCGCTGCTATTTAGAATCCATAAAGTTATTAAAGATTTGCTATTTCTGTAGAGCTGTTCAATCCATAGGACAGCATATGTTAAAAATTAGTAAAACCAATAGCAATATTGAGTGACAATGTCTGATTTGGCTCTTAAGTTGTAGAGTAAGTCTGCTAGGTAGAACTTATCCTAAGGAAGGACATGCAGTCTAAAAGTAGGTCTCTGTGAATAACACATTTTTCAAGGCATTGTGAAATTTAGGATCATAATAAATAATGGTAATCTTTCACATGATATTCCACTTATCAGACAAAAAAAAGGCCATAATTATTATTGTGTTTATTATTTTTTAAGTAATCTGTATTTATTTTCTTTATAAGAAGAATTAGAGTAAAAGCTACCTGAGAATACCAAGTGTCCTGACAGGAACAGGAGGAGTCTTTCAGCAAGATGAAATGAGAGGAACAAAACTGATAGGAAAGAAGAGAAATTAGTGACATATTTATTGGATAAATGCATTAGCCAAAGGATAATTGCACAAAACACAATAGGAACCAAGATTTTGTTAATGCAGTAATGGAAACTGCAGTTAAAACTTTTATCAACTTTATTTTAAATTCATATATGATCAGGAACAACTGAAATTGTGTTTTCCCACTGCCCGTTAAGGAAAATTATTGCTTACATTTCAGTTAAAGCCTTTCCAGAAGCAAACTACTTCTTGATACAAATACTTCTTAGCACACATGCACCAAATTAATAAACCTTTCTGGAACAAAATTAAAAAGCGCTGTAGAATAGCTATGTAATGCTCTGTACTGGCTCTCTCTTCACTCTCACTGTTGTTTCTCTAGTAATAAACGTTCTACGATAAAGGCAGAGTTATAAAGAAAACATAATTCAGTTTTGTTAACCTCAGTTACTCAGACTGACCTGATGAAACAGCAGGTGATGCAAGTCATGAGATTTGCGTAAAAATCATAATGTTTCAAATTGAATCAGTTGTGGTTCCCCACCTCATCCTGGTTCTACTGGCACAGTAAGAATGTAGATTTAAGTTTATGTCTGAGTGGAAAGTGAATTTAATATATATTAGTGTGATGAAATATAGATTACTGCAAAATTTAAATACAGTAGAAAAGGGGTAGAAGACAGATGAGGCTTCTCTTCACAGTAGGTGCCAAAACTTTATAATCTAGTCTGCTAATTGTTCATTAAAAAATAGGAAACTATACTATACACATTCCTGTATCTCTAGATTCACACTCAGCCGATATCAGAAACAGCATGATATATGCATAAAATAAGAATACACAAAAATTAAATTTGAGAATGACTGAAAATATTAACTGATCTAAAGAGAACCGAGCTTTAGTTTAACAAGAATGTATTTTTCCACAGCTGCAGCAAGAGCATAGTTTCCATATTCTTAATCCATTAGAGTTAATAGATAATCAATTCAGCCACGGCAAAAAAAAAAATTATAATAAAAACTGAATACTGGAGCTTCATAATTCCATCACTAATAATAGGATTTGTGAAATTCAAGTTGCTTGTAACTTCTGAAAAATAAATATTCTTATACCTAACTTCTAATAATATCATTAAAAGGCACAATATAAATCCCTTCATCCTTCACCCTGTACTAGATGCACCCAAATTGTTTTTTCCACAATTCTTTCATGAGAAGCTTCTCAAAGAGATTTATTTACTATATATACAACTGCATTTAGGTTATTCCCCTGATTGTTATGACAAAAATGAAATGACCTTTTTTCCGTTTTTTGACGGAATTTTTAAATATCATATGACTGTAGATAAATAGTCGACAATTATTCCTTCCATCTACTCTTTTTAGATTTCTTAAAAAGAAGTAGGTTTTTACTAGTGTTTAACACACGTTATTTAGAATTTCTAAGTCACATAGCAACGTTTGAACTTTTGCTTTCCAGATGCAGATAGCTTCCTTTTTGGCTTTTGTTTTTACACGGAAATTATAATGGCATTTCTGTCTACTCCAAGGATTTAAAATTCAATGTAAGGAGACTTACATAACCCTTAAAAAACCTAGAAGAAAGTATGCATTTCCTGTACATGAAAGATCTCAAGAACCACAGCTTTCCATCACCCTATACATGGGCCTTGATACTTTTCTGTGCTCCACAGGATGGCTAGGGTTTACCAAAAATTTGTCTGCTGAAATAGTGTCTTAAATCAATAGCAATTTGTACACTCTTAATAGCTAGATTTTAGCCCAGTTCTCTCACATTCCAGAGGTGCTGTGATTATTCACACTTCCTTTTTTCTTGAATTCATGTACGAGTTTTCTATACAAAAATTTCAACCTGTTATGGCATAAAAGGATGATTTTCTGTCCCACTCTCACCTGGCTTACTTTTCTAATCTTTGACAAATTGCTATCCAGTTATTTTACTCTCATTCCCTCTCTTTATTTTGCAGGGTAAGTATGAGAAACCGATAAATTTGCAAAATTCTTCTGTGTGTGCTTTCTCAGTTGGCTTAGACTGTTCTGAAGACCGAATGAATAGTGTGAAGTAGGAAGAAAAATTTTTCATTTAGCAACAGATGGCAATAAAATCTTAACTTGGCTTCCCCTTCCTTTCAACTCCCTATTTGATTGACATCACTGAGTTAAAGCATAGTGTAACCTTTTGATTCCTTACACTAATACACCTAGTGGATTTATGCTATGAATCAACTTTGCCTGGTAACTTTATTTTCTTTTGTCTGAAAACTTTGTTAACAGTGATGAGCTGTATCTATTTCTGATGAGGGCTGCATACGCCTGGAATTGTAATGACTGAAGATACTGCTTGTCACACTATTCCACAGAAGTTAGATTTTTGTGATTTTTTTTTTAATCTTTGAAAAGAAATTCATAATTTTTGACGTGTGGAGGTTTTTTACAAGTACTTCTTTCATGTGTGTGTGGTAGAGAGCAAATGATGTGGTTTTATTTAAACTGTCAATTTTGGCTCCAAGCTTCTAGCAAGGCTGAGATAGAGCAGGAACATTTGATAATTGGAGCAAGTGTTATAGCACAGGTCTGAAAGGATGCTAGATTCAATGTCTAAAGGTTTAAAATAAATGCTTTGAATTACATTTTACAGAAGGTTATCCTGGTGCTGTTACAAAGTATGAGAAAGGAATGTGTGGGTGCAGTCTCTGCTTTTGCCACCTGTGCTGGTCATCACTAAATCAGTGGTAAGTTGACCTAAGCAGTTGTCTCCAATTTGGTTTTCCACACTGGGGATCCTTGGAGCAAGATTACTGCATAACAGTGGCAGGTGCACCTGATAGTCCTGTATAAAAGCCCTTTGTAAGGTAAAAGGTTTAGGTATTACTGGAGAAGGTATGGAAGTATGTAAGAGCTGCCTTTTTTTAAAGGAATTTGGGGAAATATGGCTTTCTCATAGTTGTCTGAATTCTCTGGCTTTTTTCTTCAGGCCTTTAGAATGATGTCATTTGGTTGTATTTACAGCTGAGGGAGGGCATTCTGTAAACTGGCACCATGATATATGTATAAAGTAAATTGTTGAGGTGATTTTACCCTGAATGATTTCAGATGCTTCAGATGAACAATCAGCTTAAGACTGTAATTTATCAGAAAAGTGATTCCATGTTTTAAAAAGTGAATATCCTGGTCCAATTAAAAGCTGTGAATGGCTTGGATGAAGATTTGACCTTTGGATGACATCATACCCAGTTAAATATTATTTTGTTCTTTTAGATGTGACAAAATTTGCTGTTTCCACGTGGAAAAGGACCCACATCTCCACACAACGTACAGCATATTTCAGCATAATGGATAACTTTGGATAACTTCTTCTGTACACAGAATTTACCTAAAATCAAAAATTCACTGTGGGTGGCAGAACATATAACTTCACATTTTAAGAAATGGACTTATGTTGCTGTCTGGTAGTTTGTCACTTTTGTTGGAACACCATTTATCTCAATGTTCATTTCTAATTAAATACTATATGTTGCAGCAGACTGTGAGGGAATCAAGTACTTTGTAATAAAATTATCTGCTTATAAACACATTTTTAATTGTTAAATTATTTTTAAAAATCCCCCAAACGTCAAATCTCTGATTAATTCCAATAAGTGTTCCTCAGAAAAGAATGAATTTTCTGATTTTCAGTGTTGTATCATCAATGAAATTATGGATTTCTCCAGCTATTTATAGTTTCATTTTCTTAGTTACAAAGTTTCAGGGTTTTCCTTTAATTAAAAAAAAAAAGAGAACTGTAATACTTCTCTTAGAATAATTTGCAATGTTTTATTTCACGTTTTGCAAAGCAAAAGCCAGTCAGTTTTCTTATACTTGGAGACATACACCATTAAAAGCTAAAATCCCCTAAACCCCAACAGCAGCAATAACAAAAGAATCTATCTTGGCAGTGTATTAAATGTAGTAAAGGGACCTTATTCCATCCCTACTCTGAGAGCATGTGCATACTGTGCACCCACACACTTGCACCTAAACAACTTGTAACTACAGAACTCAAAAAAGAATAAGAGGAAAAAAACCCAAACGTATTAATATCTGAGGTATTTGACTAATAAGTATGTATATGTGTAAGAAAGTAAAAGGTCTTTTCCTTGCCCTGTCTGTGGACAGTTCACACACATAATTAACTGCAAGTTTGCTGTCTTAGCTCTCATGAGGACTGTCAATTGTCAAATTAATCCACAAATTTGAAGACCTACTCTGCTCCTTTCTATTTTCAAGTGAGTTTAAAGGGCTCTACATTGTGACCTGGCTCTATGAGAGAATTTATTTCTTAGCAGGCAGTAAGTTAACATTAAACCACTTTTAATATAATGTCTGGCAGAATGATATCTACGAAGACACACCCACTTCATAACTGATTACCCATTATCACATCTGTTATTTAAAAACTTGTATACAGTCCTCAGTGGGGAAGAAAAGAAGTTAAGAAGCTCTATGTCGTGCACTTCACAGATAGAAAAAACCCATGGTTTTTTGAATTTATCATTAATGTCCTTTCTATGTTGAAGCCATAGGATTTGTGTTGCAAGCGTGGTTTGTGCAAGGATCAGCACTATATTTATAAAGTCAAACAAGATATGTAACATAGTAACTCAGTTGCATAGATAGATTTTGACATTATCCATTTAGAAAATGTTTATGCTTAACAAATACTATTGCCTACAACTGTGGAAAAATAAATCCCAATAAATTTTTTTTAAATCTATGAATATGCTGTAAAATACAAAAAACCACTATATACAGGTTGGTTCAATATTAAAGAGATGGATTCCGTGAGGTTTTTTTTACTCTAGATTGCTGGGATAAATGTTACTAACAACTAAAAATCCCTGTTGGTAAATCTAAATCCTTAGTCTATGTGAATTGGATTTGTAGATGAATCCATCTAGGTTTGAAGTGATGTGTGTTCAGACACTACTTCCTTTTACCAAAAAATACATGATAATATTAATTTTTTAATCAAAAAGTTTAATATAAGCAAAACTATAGTACTGTTTCAATGCAGGAATGTGACATCAAGTGGTGAGATGGAAAGTGACCACTCCATAGGGAAATATGATTAAAAGAAAAGGGCTAATAAATGGCCTCTAAGATGAATTTTTCATGGGGCAGCAAGACAAATTTACCAAGGCCATTAGAAACATATCTCAGAAATGAAATTGTGAGAAATGAATTGGCACAATATATTTATTTATGCAGCTGGATAAGAGGAGCCATTTTAATGTGATATTCTTCTGCAGAAAGGTATTAGAACAGGGGGGTGAAGATCTAGATAAAGAACTGCATCAAATATTGTATTCAGATGTTAAAAGATGAAAGACAAAGCAATTGGATAGTCCATATGGAACAAAAAAAGAAAGACAAGGGGAAAAAACCCAAGAGACATAGAAAAAAGAGCTTTTAAAGAGTTTGAAGAAAGAGATTAAGATTTCTATTTTACCTTTGTAAGTTAAGGTAATGGTTGGGATGTGAAGACTGCCAGTGTAGCCTAATAAGCTCTGATTGAACCTTTACAGCACAACATATTCAGTTTGACATAATCAATGCATGGGATCATAGAATGATAGAATATCCTAATCCACAAGGATCATAATGTCCAAGTTCTGTCCCTGCACAGGATAACCCCAAGAATCTACCAGAGTGCCTTGTCTAAACACTTTTTAACTCTCTCAGGCTGGATGCTGTGACCACTTCTCTGGGGAGCCTGTTCCAGTGCTCAACCACCCTCTGGGGCAAGAACTTTTCTCTAATGCCCAACCTAAAGCACCCCTGACACAGCTTCAGGCCATTTCTGTGGCTCCTGTCACTGTCACCACAGAGCAGAGATCAGTGCCTGCCCCTGCTCTTCCCCTCACAATGAAGTTGTAACTGCAGTGAGGTCTGTCCTCAGTCTCCTCCAGGCTGAACAGACCAAGTGATCTCAGCTGCTCCTTCACCATTTCTGTTGCCCTGCTTTTGACACTAATAGCTTTATTTCCTTTGTGTATTGAGGTGTCCAAAACTACAGCAGAACTCAAAATGAGGCTGCAGCAATGCAGAACAGAGCAGGACAATTCCTCCTTTCTCAGGAACTTAGAATGATAGAATCATCATGGCTGGAAAAGCCCTCTAAGGTCATGAAGTCCAGCCATTGATCCAGCACTGCCACGTTCATCACTAAATGACACTAAAAAATGCCAGCATCACGGTTTTTTTTAAACACTACCAAGGCTGGTGATTCCATGACTTGCCTGGGCAACCAGTTCCAATGCCTAACCACTCTTTTTAATGAAGAAATTTTTCCAGATATCCAATCTAACCCTCCCCTGGCATAACTTGAGAGTGTTTTTTTCTTGCCCTTTCACTTGTGATCTCGGACAAGAGGTTAATGCCCACCTCTCTACAGCCTCCTTTCAGGCAGCTGTAGAGAGTGATAAGGTCTGCACTACAATTCCTTTTCTCCAGGCTAAACAAGCCCAGCTCCCCCAGCTGCGACTCATGGGACTTGTGCTCCAGACTTTTCACCAGCTCCATTACCCTTCTCTGGACATGCAGACATGCTCCAGAACTTCAGTGGGTTTCCTGTAGTTAGAGGCCCAAAACTGAGCATGGACTCAGGTCCTCACCAGTGCTCTGTACAGGAGGAAAATCAGTGCCATGGTCCTTCTGGCCACACTGTCACTGATCTATGTCAGGATGCCATTGGCCTTCTTGGCCACTTGGGCTGGTTTGTGCTCAGTTATTATCCATCAGCACCCCCATGTCCTTTTCCAGCTGGCAGCTCTCCAGCCCAGAAAGCCTGTCCCAAGCCTGCAGCACTGCTTGGGGTTGTTGTGACTCAAGGGCAGAGCCCAGCACTTGGCCTTGTTCAACCTCATACCATTGGCTTCTGCCCATCATCCAGCCTGTCCAGACCCCTCTCTGCAGAGCCTTCCCACGCTCCAACAGATGAATGCTCCCACTCAGGTTGGTGCCATCTGTCAATTTACTTTCAACTTCAGGGTGCACTTGATCTCCTCATCCAGATTATTGATACATATATTAAGCAGGACTGGCTCCAATACTGAGCCCTAGGGAGCACCACTGGGCACCAGCCACAGCTGGATTTAACTGTACTCACCACCACTTTCTGTGCTGGGCCACTCAGCCAGTTTTCTACTCAATGAATGGTGTACCCATCACACCATAGAAAGCCAGTTTCTCCACAAGAATACAGTGTACCCACTGTATTATGGTGTTAAAGGTTTTATATGGTTTTTCCAAAGTCCATAGACAGCATCCATAAACTTTTGCTCACCTAATAAGCAGGTCACCTTGTTATAAAAAGGTATTGGGTTAGTCAGGCTGGACCTGCCTTTCACAAACTCATTATGTCTGCCCTGATGCCCTGGTTGTCCTCTATACGCCACATGATTACACTCAGAATGATCTCTTCCATGACCTTCCCTGGCAACAAGACCAGGCTGACAGTCCTATAATTTCCCAGATCCTCCTTCCTGCCCTTGTAGATGGGCCCTCACTTTGGGTAATCAGTGACTAACTACATATCCTGGTGTTCTGGGACCTCCCTGCTTAACCAGGACTGGATAAGGACTTCATAATTGCAGACAAGGGACAGAGGTCTGATATAATCATGAAGATGATGGACGACACCTTTACATTTTCTGAATAAATCAGAGTAGGAATTTGCATTCACAAAACATAGGAACAGAAATATGAGTTGTGCACAGCTCTAGATATATAGGTTGCTGTGATCTTCTGGGAACAGATTTTAACTAACTCAAAAAATAAAGTTAGATTCCAGTGCTTCCATCCTACAGCATCTTTAGATGAAATTACCAGCAGAGAGCTTAGCACATCTGTAATTTGAAGCTCTACTTGACTAATTATTCCAAGTTAAATGAGGACTACTTATTTCCGCAGACATGTGAATTGATTTTAAATATAAGTAAGGTCTGGTAAAACATGGAACAATATTAAAGGATCAAGTTTTTCCTGTTTTCTTAGAGCATTAGCATTATTAAATTTTTCTCTAAGCAAAGTAAATACATTATTTTTATATTTTACCTTCAACTGACTAGTGAAATTCACGAAAACTTTGCAAATTGACCCCAGGGCCTTGTTCTTCTTGACAAATACATTAGGCAGTTAGAGTTAATAGGAGCTACATACAGTCATTAAGGTGAAATACACATCAGCTTATCTTCACCTTGACAGGGAGTTAGGGGAGTAAACACCCACGCTGAATTTTTGTGTGTGACAGCTACTTTTCCTTAAAAAATCTCCAGCTTGTAATGCAATGTTCAAATATTTAAGAGTGTGACTTGCTTTCTAGACATATATTCTGAGAATCCTGATTACGTGTAGGGCCTTTTATTTGCTGTTTTCTAAAACATTTTCACTTAATTTTTGTGGTGTGAATCTTCATAGCACAGATAATCCATGATTTATTTTGTATGAAACAACTGAAGGTTGACAGCCTTTTTTTTCTTGGAGTGTGTTTAATGCTTACAGAAGAATAAAACGTCTCTATTTTCATGGGCTACATTGTACATTAATAGAAGACATAACTAGGTGCTTTAAGAGAACTGGTTGGTCCTACTTTTTATATTCAGATTTTTTTCTGTGATGTAAATTCATATTGTAATAACCAATACCTTTAAAAAAATAATTGCTCCTTTACTCAATCAAGATCTGATCTGGAAAACCAGTCTTTTAAAAATAATCAAAAATTCAACCTAAAATCCGCAAAAATACATACACGAATTAAAGATCATTTATTTTACACTGGCTTTTTACTTAGTTAGGTTAGTTTCAGCTGTGCTATGTGCTTTTTAATAGTGGCTGTTGCAAGGCAACCATGTCTGTGCTGCTGTTCAACTCATGCCCAGCTATAACTTACATTGCACATTTATCCTTAGTTTCAATATACTTACTTATGCACAGCAACCCCTACCAGGAGATGTTTTTGCTTTTCTTCCTGTACACCTTCCAGAAATGCTGTGAATCTGTCAAGTATTGATTTGTGTTTGCGACTATAAAGCATCTTTGAGCATGCATATCTTCAAAATAAATACAGCAGTTGGGGTTTCAGAATTGTTTTGCCCTTCACCTTTGTTATGGATCTGGAGCGTATTGAGCAGGCTGGAAGAAATCCCTGGCTGTAGCTGAGGAGAGAGGAATATAAAGACATCTTTGTACTTCTGTTATTGTGAAGCTGTACTGTATCTAGGCTTCTGGCACAAGTGTGCCGTGCTTAGCCTGTGACTCCCCAGGCTACTAATGCAGCCAAGACTGGCTACATGTCTGCACCAGATAAACTCCAGGGGTTATTTCTGCTTCCTTCTTTATTATGCTCCTTATAGAAGCTCTACCTCTATTGCAAGCATGGTTCAAACAAACTTTTACACATAAGGAAGCCTGTCACAGTTATTGTGCCCAGTGTACATACAGTTATTATCAAACAGAAAAATAATATTTGATGACTTTACTTATGCATTTAATTATGTACTGTGAAAAATATTTTGGGGCTAGCTGCAAATCTGTGTCCATACAAGGTACTATCTATATATTCAGATGTCTATTTCCTAATCTCAAAAGCAAGTTCAGGCATGCTAGTGGAGTTCTTTGAATGTTATTCACTCTGTTCCATGAAATGACCAGTAGAAATCCACTAGCATTCTACAATGAATAAAACACATTTTTGTGTTTTTACAGTTCAAAATGTAAGTTTAAGAACATTCTGATGTGAAAGAATGGATCAGTATAGAATTTTAAAGTAACATAATGAGGAATATATTTTTTTAGAAATTTAATTTTGTTTTATTAATTAAAAAGCAACTTGACTTTAAAATTTTCTGTCTGCTGTATTAATGCTAGAGGTAATTGCGGCTGAGGAAATGTGGACAAAAAGAAGATCCTTGTAGATATTTTGCTTATTGAAAAAAAACCCCAAAACCTACAACCTTTTTGTATGTAATATAAATCTCTACTCCAGCACCAATCTTCAAATACTAATTACCAATTTCAGAGGATGTGGCTTCATGAAACTGTACAGTAGAGTCATTCTGGAGGTTCACAAATATGAATAAGAGTATCACCCTGCAATCAAAGGTCAGATCCAGCTGGCTGAATTTATCTTTTTCATTTTATGAAGATGGGCTTCTACAAAACAAAGAATTTGACCACACATTTAGAGCGCAAAATTATGCTCTGAAATGAAAATCTGTAGCATATGTCTATTTCTCTTTCAGGTTATGAGCAGGAAAACGGTGCATAAACAGATTTACAGAAACTGTATACATAGTATTTTTCACCACAAATTTCAAGTGGTTATGCTTGAGTATAGATTTTGGACAAACCACTGCTAGTTTTATACAGGTTTGCCAATATGTATGTAGTCATAATAAAGGTCTTTTGTGTTTTGGAAAAAAACCCAAACAAATCCTGTTTACTAAATTAGTGTGTCTGTTCTGGCCAGAGGAATTAGAGAATCCTGATACTCTCGGACCTCTCTTAAGTATGCACAACAGGACAGCATAAGGACTGTAGGCATCCCCATTCAGTCTACCAAATATGTAGAACCGTTTTACGTGAGGCTATGAAGAATAATTATTAATTTTGCATCCTACTTCCATAGGATTTACCTTTGGAGTTAGGTGGCATTTCCTTCATGGCAAAACTTTATCAATATATACCTTAATATGTGAATAATTTTGATACATATTCTATGAAGAAAAAAGATGTTTTATTATCCCTAATGCACCTAATCATCTTGATAGTGTGTTTCTTTGTCTTGTAGTGATTCTACTGAGCTATTTAAATGCTTCTTAGAGCCTTAACAGGGCTTTAAGTATTCAAAAGGGTCTGTAATTATCCTTTAAAGGCCCTTCATTACTTTCATGGTGATGAATGTTTCGGTCTGAGACATCTCTTTACCTCAGCAGGGTTTTGTTTTCTTAAAATCACTTTAGATGTCTTTTTTGGTATTACTTTAACACTATCTGTCTCTTGCCACCATAGTGGCTGCTTACCTCTGTATTTCATGGTTAGTTACCTTTATGTTCTGTATTCTATATTGCACATATTTCTGAAGCAGAGCAGAGACTGTATCTTATAATGGTAAATTCATTACCAAATCCAGCAGGGGCAGGATAGAGGACAAAGAGGTAGAAGAGATAGAGAGAAAGCTAGTGGTGAAGCGAGAATTTAAACAAAAAGAAACACAAAAGTCAGGGAATACGAATAAAGAAAAAACTACAAGGAATGCTCTTGACGGTAACATCTACTTTTTGAAAAGTGGAAGGGGTTAGGAGATTTTGCAATAAATTAGCTTATTCTTTGTAATCAACATAAAGGTAACATAGCTATGTTGCACGTTTTGTTTTGTGGCTTTGGTTGGCTTTTTGTTTGTCTTTCTTTTGCTTTCTGCATTCTGTTTCTCAGCTTTTCTTTGCCCGACTCAGTCACAAGTTAGCAGTCTGCAAGAGTCTGGTTGAAGGCACCATCAGATGCCTGGTTAATGTATTTTATGATCCCTCCTCTTCTGCTGCTCTTCCCATTTTCACTCAAGGACAATTTATCAAAATAACAACATCTGTAAAGAAACCAAGTGTCAGTTTTGACTGCCAATATGAGAAAACTGAGAATATAAGTGAAGGGTCCTTAAGTAAGTGCTCCTTACTGTTTCAGTTATGAACACATACTTGTGGGAGACATAGGAATTGCAGGAATATTACCTGTATCTTTGACTCTTTTCCCAATAGGCATCCATTCAGCAGGTTATCATTCTGTGGCACAAAATTATATGGGAAATGAAGGCAATGACTGAGACTCAAGGGCTAGTCTCTAGATCGTATCAAGTATCTGGAGCTCCTTGAAGATAAAAGCAAAGAAAATCAGTGTATGTGATACACAGTGTTGTATCAGGAAATATTTAAGGCCCAGGCCCAGAAACCAATTTCTTCTTTCCTTCCTCCAATTAACATCTCATTTCTGTAACAGTCAAATGGACATATTTATGTATTTATGGCTCTTCTGTATGTGACATTTCCACTAATGCAGGTTTGCAATTAGAAGCAGAGTAGGTTGCTTTCACAGCCTTCTTTTATTTTTTTTAAAATAATAAATATCATAATATGAATTTTGACATCAAACAGCATGAAGTAATCCTCATCATGAATATGGGCTTGTACCAGAGGACTTTCAAAAGTTTCCTTTCAAATCAAACTATTCTGACTTAAATATTCTATGTCTATACTCTATGTTCAGTATTTCTATTAAATAGATGTGTACCAGTCACTGGTACAAGAAATGCAGAAAGCATTATCAATCTAGCTAGAATGCATTTCTTCCTGTTGAATCATGCTGGATAGTGGATTTTGATATCTACTAATAGGAACAGAACTTCACTCTTGCTGTGAAATGAAATGGTGTCAAGTCAGTGGTGTTTGTTTTTGTTTTGTTTCATTTTTTTTTTCTGAAAATTCCCACTTCAGTTCCAAGTCTCAGAATTAAATTCAGAAGACTTGGAAACCAGGTCAATTAATGATGTCAACAAAGGAGCACATTCTGTTCCTAATTTTAAGCATTTGTCTTCCAAATGGCCACAGAGAACATGAAGTCTGAAAAAAACCTAAAAAGTGCAAGCTGTTAACTAAAAATACTAAACATGAAGGTAGCTTTTCTTATTTGTTTGTTTGTTTTAATTTGAAAGTCTGTATTTATATGCTGCAGGAGCACAAATCAAAATGTCCAAGAAAAACAATCTGTTTATCAAACCTAGCTAGATCACAAAATACTTATTTAATTTTATATCTTTCCTCCAGAGATTTTAGTCTTTGTAAGAAAAAAATTAAAAATCCCACCTCTGGTATTTCTTCTGATATGGTATGATGCCATGGCCACTGATCTTTTATAGAACTGTTGTTCTAGGTGATAAAACACTTTTGCCTGGCATTTGTCACCTGACAGGGTACCACTTCTAGCTGCAGGATACAATCTTCTAACTGGATAGGATTATGCCTTAACAGTAATGCTATGTCAAAGGCAGAAAGCTGAGCCCACCTTCGCTGCAATCTGGATGACTCCAGCAAAAATAAAAGCTTCACAGTGTGAAAAAGAGGATAAACTGGGAGAAAACAAACACTGCTTAGGACTTTCAAAACCAAACTATCTGATGCTTCTTGTGGAGCTTGAATATCACGTTCAGTACTTTATAAAAAGTTAGAAGCAGAAATCTCTGGGAAGATGAAAAATATGTGGAACTCTATTTCCACAGTTTAAGCAAAGAGTTAAACACAGACCACTGGCCAGACAATTCTTTCATTGCTGGGTAATCATATAAAAACAGATACATCACTTTTACAACATCTGCTTTCTGCATCACTGCTGGTCGTATTCACACCCAAGTTGGAGCAGAGGGCACAAAAACAGAACAGACCAGGCACTGCCAAGAGTGGATGACTCTTACACAAGGATCTTTATCTTGCAGCTTTTAAATTATCACTTCCATCAGTGAGTGACCACTGCTTTATAAATTTATGCTCATAATTTCTCTATAAAGTCAGGATATGCTGACATGAATTTAGTTATTTTCTGGGCATAATTTGCTGACTTCAGTTTGTGAATATTTTTCTACAGAGGGCTATGCACATTTGAATTAATGATGACAGGATGATTCAGAAATATAAGAGGCTGTGCAAACCTTTGCTTGTTTCTAGAAAGGAGGCTTCTGAATGCCTTTGCTCCATACATTTTCATCTCCCCAAAACTGTTTTAGTTACTTTTTTCCTGCTCTTCAATTAGTACTAAGGGATAATGTAATTTGAATAGTTCCTGGAGATTAAATGAACCTCAGACAGAAAAGAAAAAAGATGCTGGGAAAAACAACAGAAAAACTAAATAAGATATTTTTTCTTGTTTTTTTTTGTTTTGCTTTTAATTTAAGAGTAAGGAAGTGTAACTAGAATTCTTCAGTAATACTGTTATTAGTTTAATTTATTAGAGTGTTAGGCATTCTGAAAGTGTTAAACTGGGGGAAAGAATGTATTTTGTCACCTAAGGATTACTGTCACAATAATGTCACTCCGTGGAAGGGATAATCACACTTTATATATTGTGCTACTTTTGTAAAATGGATTTTTGTTCCAAAACCAAAATAACTGTTCTGGAATAAGAAATTAAACTTTTGTGAAATGTTTCTTTAGTTAATTGGGACATTCTCATCTTCATATTATTATATGCTTGCATAAATCATAGCAGCAGTTAGGACAACATTGCTAATACTGAGCCATAATAACCAGAAAAAACCTCATGAAATTTAAAGAGCTGGGGCTCTCTTTAAATCCACTGTAGCCTGTGCTGTACAAATGAGTGCACTAGCTATTGACACTAGTACTGCCAAAACAAAGAGAAATTTTCACCTATGAGTTTCATGAACTTCCACAGAGGAGCACTGATACATGTAAAACTTGTTTCCAATCTTAGAGTTTTCCTACTAGGTACAAAGTTTTAAATTTTCTTTGGATGACTTTTACAATATCTGCTTCAGCTTCTTGTTCCAGATGTCTTTCTCCTATACCTTTTTGTCTTGGTTTTGTGCCTTGGTCTTTAACCTTCTGCAATTTATCATGGACATTTATCCCTTCCCCACTTCTCATTATATCCAGCCTGTGTTGGAGAACAGGCTTTGCATCTACTAATCTCAGACATTGTTAGCTCTGAACACATTGCACAGCACTTCCTGGCCCTGTGACTTCCTGAGTAATCTCATAGATCAGATCTCTTACAGCTTTTGGAGTACTAAAATTTCTTAAAGCCTCTAGAGACTCATATTTGATACAGAGGATCACCCAGAATAAGAGAAATATCTTTGGCTGTGGATGTCTGTGGACGACAGAAACTGGAGATGAAAGGAACTGTTTTATAAAACAGATAATACAAAACCCATGCCTATAAATTTGGCAATTCTCAAATCAGAGGAGTTATCCTAACAGATTTAAATTTGAGAAAGAGAGGGAAATGGTGTTATATAGTCCTTTCAGACATTTCTGGTTTGTGCATGTTTGCAACATGATTCTTCTTACTTTCTGGCAGTGGTTGTTTCTAGAAAAAGATATGTAGGTTACATTAGGCATCATGATACAAATATCAATTTGATTAATAATTAATTTGTGACATTTCATTTTTTTATTTTCCTTTTTTTTAATTCATATCCCACATTATAGTTGCCTGCATGTTTTATTTTGAGATATTAAGAGAAACTGTGCCTTCTATACAGACTGAATATACAGAAAATGCCAATAAATAAGTAGAACAGACTATGTGACAGAGGAGACAATATTTTTTAAAACAGTGCTAGTCTTGTGGCTCAGTAATCCCTCAACAAAGGTAAACAGCTCTCTTTCACACTGGCAACCTGTCCTGAGTGAATCTCCCAAGGATCAAAACTGAGACCAAAGCTCTTTAATATCTTAATAAGAGACCTGGATCATGAGATCAAGTGTACTTTGATAAAGTTTGGTGCTGCTACAAAACTGAGTGGGTAAGTGAATATTTCAGCATCTGCAGGGCCACCTGGATAGGCTGAAAGTGTGGGCTCGCAAGGACCTTAAGAAGTTCAACAAGGACAAGTATAAGCTCTTGCACCTGGGAAAACATAATCCAGAAGCCCAGCACAGCCATTGGATCTATCCAGCAGGGCAGCAGCTCTGTGGAAAGGGACCTGAGTGACCTGGTCGACAAAAAACTCAATATGAGTGAAGAGTGTGATGCTGTGGCAAAGAAAGCCAAAGGGATGCTAGTCCGCCTCAGCAGGAGAGATAAAGAAGATATTGCTATGCTCTACTCAGTGCTTGTCAAGCCATACCAGAAATACTGTTTTCAATTTTTTATCTCTGCTGTACAAAAGAGATATGAACAGGCTGCACAGATTCCAGGCAAAGGTCACAAAGATGACTAAAAGACTGGGAAACTTGCCATGTGAGAAAAGACTGAGAGGACTGGATACAGCCTTGAGAAAAAAAGTTTCAGGGGAAACCTTATCACCATGTTCCAGTATTTAAAAGGGTGTTTACAAAGAAGACAGACTTTTTTTTAACATGAAATCACATGGAAAATCAAAGGGTAATAGGTGCAAGTTAAAACAAGAAAGATTCTGATGAGAAAGAAGAGAAAAATATTTTACAATGAGAACAGTGAATCATTCCCAATATTGGACATTTTTGAGATTCAGCTGGAGGTTCCTGGGCCATGTAGTTGACATTATGCTTTTTCCAGGAAAGGCTGGAGCAGATGATCCTTGGGCTCCCCTCCCAACCTGGTAATCTTGTATTCAATAAATCAGCTGTATTCTATCTAGATTCCTTTTCAATCTCAATTACTTATCAGCCTTCCTTGCCCAAGAAGCCTGTACTCTGCTTCTACAGTAGAATGTAAGAAAAATATTTTACAAGCATGGTATTTCTGTGATGTCAGCCACAATTCCTTGAAGAATTGGAGCCACTTGTGAATCTGAAATATCAGCTCTGAAAGCTCACCTATAGTAGATGGTTCAAAGCTGTTGTGTTTAAATTATTTGAAAAGATTCTAGATGGAACTTAAATTAAAATGAGAGGCCGTGAATACTACTTGCTAGTTCCTTCTTTACTTCTCAAGCTACAAATTGTTCTAATAATTATTTTACCTAAAATATTACATTAGCTTTTCTGTACTTAGCTTTTGATTTTAATAGTGTTTTAGCAGATTCAATTGTTTGAGTCTTAAAACAGAAATATAATTTGTTGGATGTAACAACTATAACTTGTTTCATTAATAACCAAGTTGAGGTCTTGGCAAAAACCACCATGAAAATTATATAAAGTTTTCAGTCATATAATCTAAGTCTGGAGCAAGTCTACTTCTGGAAGTTGATTAATTATGTGTATTTTTATCCATAAAACCAAATAGGGCATATCTTCAAAATATATACTTTTAGAAATATTTTGGTCTAAAAGCTCTATTGGAAAAGCAGAATGAGATCATATATATGGTAAATATATTAATTTATTTTTTTATAAAAGAGAAGAAATTACATTGTTTCAGGCTTTTTCAGCCTCATTTGAAATGCTTTGCTATCTTTTTGGTGGGTTTTCTGTTTTGTTGGGGTTTTTTGGTTGGTTTGTTCATTGGTTGTGTTTTTGTTATTTGTTTGGTTTTTAGGTTTTGGTTTTTTTTACAGCTCCTCTGTTGCTTTTCCATGTGATAGTAGTATTGCATGTATTACTACACTATTTACTGAGCTTAATTGTCTTGAAAATAATTCTGAAACACAGGAGAGAACCACAAAAGTAATAAAAAATAGGAACTTCTCTTACTGTCTCTTGTAACAAACCGGTGAAAAGAACCTATAAATGAGGGAAGAGAAAAGGGAAGAGACTAAAAAAGATGAATATAAAATAAAGTTTGGGGTTTCTTAAGGTGTAAGTTTTCAAAGAGGTTGCTTCATGAGACAGGAATTTTTATCCCAAGTACTGTGTTCCCCATAAATATGAGGCAATTTATATATATATATATATATTCTGATTGGTTATCCTAATTATCCTAATCCTCTTATCAGCTTCTCTAATTTTTTATAGCTATGCCTAAAATGTAACAACCATAAAACAAAACCAAAACAACCCAAATCTATCCTCCCACACAATAAAAAGAAGCATTTTTTCTGAAAGACGCATAACTAAATTTAATTATATTTGACATTTAAATGGTTTCACTATTGCATTATCCACGCACTTTATAATTAATATTTTTTTTTAATATACATTGCGGACCTGAGAAAATAGTAGTTATTGATATATTTCAAAAGGGGAGGGAACTAGGAAAGGGGTAAGGTCCAATTCCACAGCTGACATAATATGAAAGCTAATTTACAAACCTGGAGCCTTACCCTAAGCATTATTTCTGGATTCTGCATACAGGAGGCACTTCCCAGAAGACAGACCAAATCCATGATGCTTGAGGGGAGTTCAGATGCATTGTCCTGACTCCTAGGCTGTAAGATTGTGTTTGCTAGCTTGCTTTATTTCTTACTTTTCAGGGGCCAGGGAATCTCAAACTACTTTTTTGACAATAAAATAGTTTCAGAAAATGGGAAAGACTGCCTTCTACCATTGAAAATCTATTCTTTAAGAAGCCGAGAGGCACGGCTTCAATTTCTCTTGAGGCTGTGTGGTGTTTGCTACTCATGGGGCAATATTTAGGCCATTGTGAAAGAGGAAAGAGAGAAGAAGCTGGGTAATATATTACATTCCTTAAATGCAAAAATTAAATTCCTTATATATTCACCAGACAGTGGCTATAACTGCCCTGTGAAAGATGCAGCAGGGTGAATGCTGTAATTATGGAGGTCAGCCACGTTTGAGAAAAATGGTTTGCTGCTCAGCACAGGAAGACAGATGCAGTTTGGTGATTAAAGGTGATATCAGGACTAGAAAGTGGCTTTGCAATTTGGGATGGAACACCTAACTCATAAGTCTTTGCTGCCTTTCTTTTGATCTTGCCCTAAATAGCTCAGACTTATTCAGAAAAGCTGTGCCAACAAATACTCACTAGCCTGAATTAGATTAGCACCAAAATCATTGGCTTATGCTTCCTCTGTTATTAAAGATGATTGAAATTTTCAAGTCAACTAAATTCCAAAGGCTGAGAAATCACACATAAAGCCAATACTAAGATGGAGTTAGTTATTTTCAATTAGTCAAAATACCAGGAATATATCAACTCCTTGATACTCAAGTCTAATAATAATTAAATGTCATATGTGGTAACAGAAATCACAGGCACCTGTTGCGAGAATGTTAACCTATAAAAGATTATGCTTTTTATTATTTCCCTGTTTTCAGTCTGTTTTCTGCTTTAATAAAACTCCCATTGAGACCTTTTGGACTGAGACTGGAACAATGGAAATATATTCCTGTGCACAGACATAAGAGAGAGAGATTTGTATTGTTTTTGTTGTTTGCAAGTCTTCTAAAGTTCTGGCAAGTAAACTACATGAGGTAAAAATGAATAAATTCTTGAAATATGACTTCACTGGAAATATTGAAATCAGATCCGTATAAAGATGCCATTAGTTATCAACTAGCTCTTTTCTATCTACATATTAAATGCAAAGAGTGTTATTCAGATGAAATTATAACTCAGTTAAATCTCATTACTCTGTCCTCAATATAAAGTCCCAGGTTTTAACTATCCCTGTTTCCCATATAGGTTATATAAGAAATAAATAGCTTATTATCATTTGCATTTCAGAATGTGCATGATGAAGTTGCATTCTAAAAGACAGCGAAGCCAATTGAACACTTAATTTGTTCCTTCCCTATTATTAAAGCATGAAATAGCAAAAGAAGAGAACAACTATAAAACATATTGAACATGACATATATGAGATTAATGTCTGAGCATGTACAACATACAAATGAATAAGCAGATTTGTCAGTGTACAACATTTGGACTTTTTAACCAAGGACTTTATAAAAGTAAAAAGCCCTATCCTTTTATAATCCGTGTCAGATTTTCAACATAGTGACTTGTATTACACTGACTGCACATTTAAAGTTTTTAAAGTGGTTCCAGAAGAAAGGAAAGAAGTTTTGAATAAAGCTCATATCAGTAGCATAGATGATTTTCACTGTATTGCTTTTACTGTATATAAGAAAGCAGGACTGGGGATTAAATAGAGTAACTCTTTTTGTTAATTTTCCTTAAAGTTGGAGAGTTTCTGCAGACGGCAACAACAGATGTGTTCTGTAGAGCCTATGGTGATGTCAAGTTAGGAGTAAATAGGTGTAAACCTAAAAGTTCTCTCTTTTTTTTCCTGTATTTCTCAGTTTTTTAATCTCAGAAATACACGTCCAGTCTTCGCCAATGTGTGCTTCTGAGATTATGATAAATAGGAACAAAACTGTACCTGATTGTTTTGGCTGACTGTAGTAAATTTTGTAGAACCCTTGCAATTCTCTCCAGCATGATATAATTAATGTTTATGCTTGTCTTTCTGTCTGTTGCTTGCTTACTTTCTTCTATATTTCCATATAATCTGCGTGTTTCCTAACTCTGTTTAATTTCTAACTGCACCAGCAGCAGTGCTGATACCAACAGGGGCACACAAAGCTCAATCAAGGTTATATTACAGACAAATTGTTCCCTTCTATGGGAAAAGCACAGAAAAAGATCAATATTAAACCTTGGTTTGTGGAAAACCCAGGGCATTATCTACTGTTTCAGGAGGGATAAATGGGAGAATGAAAGACCTAAAGAACATAAGCTTCCCTGTAATTGCATCAAGTGTGAGGATCTGAAGGGAATCTTGATTCCTAATGCAAAGATACAGATGCTTAGCCTCTGCAGTACTCCTTTCAAAACATTCCTCTGCTTTGCAATGTATAAGGTTTAATGGATGCTCTGCTGCTTTCAGGTTGAGTATTAGTTCTTGCTTCAAAACACACCAGTCTGGACTCAGGAGTTAGTGTTGTTTTAAGCAAACTGCAGTGGCAGCAAGGCTTTAGCAATTCATATAGAAAGACAGGTACTGCCTTCACGAAGAGGAGAAGGGTGTGTGTGCAGAGGGTAAGTATTGAGCACAAGAGCAAACAGGGGAGTACTACATGACACTGTGTATTAAAACTACTGGATACTTGCTTTTCTTAGGTTTTTGTTTTTTGGGGTTTTTTTTGTTTTTTTCCAGTCTTGTGTGAAAAATCTTGCTGGCAGTAAGGATGGAATAAAATATGGAAAAAGCTAGGCACCTCTGATTCATTTGCATCTTGTTTGTCATCCCAGGACTTTGAGATGTTGTATCTCACGAGATTTCCCTAGAGATCAAACAATAGAAAAACATAATTCCCAAGAATTTCTCATTCTCAGACAAGAGCTGATCTGAGTTCTTAATGCATTATTCAGCAAAAAAGACAGTGTAAATGAGTGAGTGAATTTGTCCAGTCAAGTCTGTAATAATAAAAAAAAGCACAAGAATAAGTTTTTTTTCTTTTTGGTTTTATATAAAAGAGCATCAGACAAGACAATTGCTCATTTTACATTCAGAATGAAACTGCATTTGCAAGAGCTTGATTGTTCACTGATATGGATAGGGAGAACTACTCATGTGGTTGCTAATCTTTCTGTCACTGCTCATATCCCAAATGTCTCTTCCTCTCAGTGTCTGTTTCACAATGAAATAAAGACTACCTACCTGAAACACACCTCCAAAGCCCTCTTACACCTTGAAGAGATAATGATCATATTCACCAGCTAGTCACTGGTATATTAAGAATTGCTCATTGTATCATGTGATGTTTATATTGCTAATATATAGATAGATATGCAAAATATTCAGGCTGCATACTTTGCATATAATCCCCATAGGCATATAACAAAGGAAAGGGAAATAAGAACATATAGAGTAAAGCAATTTTCCCTTTTCTGATGTCTGCAAAATAATATCTAAACAGGGAGGAAAAAAAAAGGAATTAAATAATTTCCCTGCAGAGAATTGTGTGTATGTTTCAATGCATTGAGCAATGTCAACAACAGTTAACCTACAGTATGTAGAGTCTGACCCTGGTTTGTAAAATGCAGTCCAGATCAATGAAACATTGGCTATTTGCAGCTTACTCTTACTGCTGACAATGCAGGTGAGACCTGCCCATTCGATTCAGAGATAGTCACATTTCTGAAAAAGCTGAGTCCCATATTTTTGATCTTGTTCAACTTGCGGAAACCTGTTTACTACCTTTCTTCTTTCGTATTATCTCTCTGTTACACATTGCTTCAACAAAGCACCAGATTTGTATCCTAATTCTGCTGTCAAATGAACAATTTCACACAAATTAAGATAGAGAAGACATATTATATGCCTTTTTCTCCTAACATGGTAGAAATAAGGCTTGCATAAGTTACACTTTTGCTGTATAACAACTGAACACTTGACTGCTTTCTACTGAATTGGTAGATTTTTGAACATGAAATAATTACACATAAAGCCTTGTAATGGTGATTTTTATACAGTCCAAAAAAAGTTACATAAACAACTTATGAATATTTGCCTTCCTCAAATTCCTTCTTCAAGGAGTTTATATTCCTATTTCAAGGAGACTTGTCATTTGCATAGAGAAATAAACCCAGGCTCATTATGGAATCATAGTTTCATGACTCTTGTTTTCTTGCCAATGAAATATAGGCTTAATAAGAAATACAGGAAATATCTTAAACAGAGAAATACAAAGCTGAGCTTCAGTTTTCATACATTGGGTAAACTGATGTAATGGAGCTCCAGGCTAGATGCTTTGTAGTCTTATTTGCACCTGTGTTTGTAGCTGTATCCTTGGGCAGGATGATAGCAAACAACTTCACAGCAAGTAGCTTCACCTGACTTTCAGGTGCCTGAAATCTCCACATTTCAGCCAGGCAGCTAAGCTCCCTACGTGGTGCCCAGGGAATGCTCGTTATGAATGAGAATTATACCAACCCAAACAGTGAGCAATGATCTCAGTTAGTCTTCATAAAGTACTAAGGAAAATAATCTTAATTCTCTGTTTCTGTCAAAGAAATTACATCAAAAAGAAGTCACAGCCCAGAGTCTTCTTCAAGATTTACTTGACTCCTTTGGCAAAGGAAGCAAAAGTTATACCAATATTTGAAAAGATTTGCAGAACATATGGGGTTTTGCATCCCAATCCAAGGCATGGTTTTTGGCTCTTCAACACTCTTGAAGATTGTCAAATTCATGATGGCACACAGCTTGGGACAGAAAGTCTCTGGATCTCTTGTTCATTTCTGTTCAGACCTTTTGGCTCTCACTCCATTCCTAGCTCAGAAACCTGCCTTTTGCAGGTTACGACTGACCTTTTCATTTATTTTGGCTCAAGCTAAGCTTATATTCATCTCAGAGTTGGCTGATTCAGCTAGAATCTTATGCTTCCAACTGAAGAAACAACTTACAGCTGGTGCCATCAATATCAGCCTCAGATAATGCACATTCTTGCATATTTTACTATTGCATATCCTCCAAATTTTCTTTGGGAAGGTCAGCTCTGTGATGCCTTTCCTACACGGAGTATATTTTCCTAAAAATCTCCCAAATCATAAACCCCACAAACTTGTTCCTGCTATTTGCACTGTAGCCGTGAATGAATATATTAAGCACGGCTTATATATAAATGACATTTTTTCCACCTTCCTTTACTGCCTTTCCTTCTGATTTATTGCACATATGCTTTGCTATCCTCCATCTTTTTTTACATTATCAAAGAAACATCATAACAGTATCATATTCATATGCATCCAATGTCAAGAATTTATATTCCTCCTTTAGGAAGGAATCAGATATCAAAGAGAACCATAAGCTTTGTGTACTGTGATCTGCCTTTGATAAACCCATATTATATTTTATGCCTTCACTGTGCCTTTCTAATCTTCATGCCTTTAGATATTCTATCCTTCAAGACATGGTCTAATTAGGAACAAAATCACCAAAGCACCTTATCATCAAGTCCTCCATCACCAAAGCCCTGTTTTCTTGTTTCCTTTTATTGTTATTCACACATTTACTTCTACAAATTTGTATAACATCCTTTTAAAAAATACCCGTGCCATATGTGAGATGTTAAAATACTTATTAAACACTGTTTTTGTTTTTATAATTATTGTTGCTATTATTATTATTAGTGTTGCTATTACATTTCTTCTTATTGTAACTATTATATATTTAATATTTAGAAAAATATTTGAGGCTAAATTTGTTTAATACCTTCATCAATGACCACGACAGGGGAAAGGAATGAATCCTTTGTAAGTTCACAGATGTCACCAAGCTGGGCAGGAGTCTTGATCTGCTGGAGCGTGGGAATGCCCTGCAGAGGATGTGGGCAGGCTGGATCAATGGAATGAAGAGAACAGCATGGGGTTCAACAAGGCGAAGTGGTGTGTCTTTCACTGGGATCACACCAAGCCCAGGCGGTGTTACTGGCTGAGGGCAGAGAGGCTGCAAAGCTGCCTGGCAGACAAGGACCTGGGGGTGCTGGTCAACAGCAACAGAACGTGAGCCAGCTGTGCCCAGGTGGGCAAGCAGACAATGGCATCCCGGGCTGTACCAACAACAGTGTGGCCAGCAGGAGCAGGACAGGGATTGTCCCCTGTACTCAGCACTGGTGAGGCCACACCTCGAATCCTGTGCTCAGTTCTGGGCCCTTGGTTTCAACAAGACATTGAGCTGCTGGAGCATGTCCAGAGAAGGGCAACAGAGCTGGTGAAGGGCCTGGAGCAAAAGTCCTGTGAAGAGGGGCTGAGGGAGCTGGGATTGTTTAGCCTGCAGAAAAGGAAGCTCAGGGGAGACCTTATTACTCTCTACAGGTACCTGAAAGGAGTGTGCAGCCAGGTGAGGGTCACCTTCCTCCCAGGCAACCAGCAACATGAAACAAGGAAATGGCCTCAAATTGTGTCAGGGGGATTTAGATTGGATATTAAGAGTAATTTCTTGAATGAAAGAGTAGTCAGACGTTGTAACAGACTTCCTAGGAAATGACGGAGTGACCATACTGAAAAAAATTGAGGGGGCATGTGGATGTGGCACTTGTGAACATGATTCAATAGCATAGATGTCAGTGCTGAGGTAATGGTCGGACACAATCATCTTAGTGGTCTTTCCCAACCTTAAAGAATCTATGATTCTGTGCATAAGTTCAGTTTCCAGTACCCCGTATTTATTTCCTGTGTTGGGAGCCGCAATATACAGAGAGTTTATGATAGAAATAATAAAATTCTTGACTGTGAAATGAGGGCTAATAGGAAGCATTTTCACAAACCCTGCAAAAAAGTTGTCTGTGGGATTTTCATGGCACCCTTTCAGGTAAAAAACCTGAATGGTCAGACATCAGCAGCAAAAGGACTCTCTGTGTAGCCACACACCTTATTACAACCTTCAAACACAGATATAAAACAGAGTTGAAGGCATTAATTCTTTTGTAGGTGCATGGAGCCATGTCTGACCTGGTTTGCGTTCTGGAAAAAAAATAGATTTCAAATCCTTAATGAAGTCATTAGTGTAGGTGCAATAAGTGTACTTGCAATAAGCGGTAAAATGAGCCATACACAGATGACTTCCATCCCCTCCCCTTTTAACAAATACAGCCTGAAAGGAAATTTGCAGCTTTGCAATAGGACAAACTATGCTATCTTGACCCTACTGGAAAATAACAAACCAAAACAAAATCAAAAAACCCCCCAAAACATTGTTAAGACTAGCAGTTATGCTACCATTATTTCTGAAAATCAATTTTTACTCTTATGTCATACCTACTATATAGAGATATATGATTAAAAACTACATGTAGAAATATAAGGTGGACATGAATTTTATTTTTACTTTAGAAATGGCTTAAAAACATTGCAAATATCATTATTAGTGTACCTGGCATTATGTGGTTCTGCTCATTTATTTTTGATTCATATTTGTCTTTGAGCATTTCTGCTCTCTGCAGTCTCTGCAGACAATTACAGCAGTGTTTTTCTGCAGGGCTGGGAATAATGCTGGGAAGATTTTACACGATCATGAAAGAATTCGATTGCATTACAAAGATACATTCTCCAGCTGCATTATACGACTGGATGCTACAAAGAGAAGGTGCAATACCAATTTACCTGCAGCAGGTGGCACTAGAAGGAGGGTTAACCAGGGCCATGATGCAGACAAGAGGACCAAGAAAACTATATAGGAAAAGACGAACACAAACGTTTAAAAACATTTACCTTTCTTTTCTGTCTCCTGAAATAAAGTTGCAGTGTCACTGCTAGTTGGATAGTAAAAGTGGGCTCGATGAAGCCGAATTAGTGAAAGGTGAGTTGAGGAAGGTAGTAAGTGAATAGCTAATTTCTAATTTGGTTTATGTCTTTGAATGAGGAATTTACTGGGAAGGAATAAAACAAATACTCTCAGTCAGTCAGACCGAGTATAGATGCTGTTGACTTCTATTTTTGTGCTTTGCAAGCAAATTATTATTTTGTTGTTATTAAATAATGTGTAGCGAATAACTGTAATACACTGAAAACAATTGTCCTGTTGTAAAGTGGATTTTGTACCAGAAGCAGAAGGAAGTGCTTATAACTGTCCTTTTCAAAATTGGTTTACAATTAATAAGCAGATCATAATAGTACCAGGAGTATGGTTAGCATTAATTTAAAAGTGCTTTTTCTTTATAGACAAAAAGTCACACTGTAAATAATTTTAAAGAGGAATCATTTATATACTAGTTTTCGTCTGCTAAGAAAAAGGACTTTACTACAAGGTCTTTCATTTGCAAATGAAGGCTGGGTATACCGAGGTCAAGTTTTGAATAACTAAATTTTGCAGATATTTTAGCTGTAAGGATTAATTTGTAACAGTTGTTCTAGGGAACTTGCACTCTTTCTAAAGAACACATGTATGAAGATCACTTGGGAAAGTTCCTCAATCAAATCAAGTGATCATAATGTTACATTTCAAAGGCAAATAAAACAAGTAAGTTTTTTGGTGTTTGGGGTAAATTTCAAAAGCAAATATGAGAAGAAAAACAAAACACTGGAAGAGTGAGGGAAATTTAAAAATTATAATAGGAAAAGAGGCTTGTAAGAAACAGAAAGACTTGTCTGGGTTCCACAAAGAGGAGCTCAGAAGTTAGTGAAAAATCTGGACACTGTATGGAAGAGAAATGGCAAATGTGATAAGATTATGTGAGCAGAAATATTTCATGGATGCAGGAGGAAAATATGATGCAGAAGCAAAGAGGAGGCTGCAATATTCTGTGTGAGTCAAGCAATGCTATCTTATGCATTTTACCAGTGCCAGATACCATAGATTCATCCCTGGATAAATAGATGAATATCTTGATATTCCAGGTAAATACTGTATAGACTTCTGTAATTCTGTCTGTCTAAGCAGAAACATATGTACATGTTTTGGCATACCATTTCATTCCAAGACTGGGGTTTTTTCCATAATTATAGAAGTATATAACATCATGTGTATATTTGCATGCAATTCAGTAAAAAAAATAAGAAAAAAAAAAGCGGAAAATCCTATGACCTTTGTCTGCTAGATGTTCCTTTTTGGTGACTGTAAGCTATTTTATAAGACAAATATTTACCCACAATGGCATTGGCCTTTTTACTGAATTTGCATTACATTACCAGAATAATAATTCTTCCTGATTCAAAGCCCTGGGGATCTTAGAGCTAATCCTAAAGAACATCATTACATTGAAAGTCCTTGCCAAGATTTTATGTGATATTTGTCCTATTTTTAAGCATGAAATTTTGTCTAGCTGCAGAGTCAAGGACCATCTCATGGGATATTCTTTAGAGATGGGATGCAGCACATGGAACATTTTTATGCTCATATTAATTTAGTTAGAAGGTCAATATTAACTCAAGGAACTATATAGCAAAGAAATCCAGCTTCTGGACAAGTGACTCTATGGTTGTACTAAACTCTGGAAACAGAATGTAGAATTTAAAGGATGATTTAGGAGAGCTGGAAGGCAGGTTATGATTCACATAATCTTTAATACAGTTTCTCCACGCATTTTCATTCAAATAAAAGTTGACATGGAGAAGTGGAAGGCCAGCTGCATAACAGATTATTAACTTCACTTGAAACTTTCTACCCAATACAGCAATTTAGAAATAGGCCTTTTTTTCTTAATCGTGCTGATTTGCTATTTTTAAAAGAATGTGACAAAAACCTGCATTAATCGTCTTTCAAATTTTTTATTTTTAATTGTTTTGGCTGAGCTGAAATACATTTTTGTAACACCTAACACAATCTGGCTTAGGTAGCATGAAGACAGAACATATTTTACTCTTACTTCTGAAGATGAATAAGAGCATCCTTCAAGGGGTGAGGAAGCTGATTTAAACAATCAGCAAATATTCAGAAGCTTCAGGAGCTTAATTCACGTTTCGTCTCTACTCCACAGTTATTCCTGACACCCAGCAGTTCTACACCGCAATTTGCAGAGAATTCCATAGCCTGTGCAACGTGGAAGAGGGACGCTCGGCAACATTGTACCCAGTGTCTAAGGCACAGACCGCAGTATCACTTAGGATGGAAAATCTCGTTGGTATAGAGGGGCTGCTAGATTGCTCGTATCGAGTAGGAAGACAAAGTTTGGACCACCGGGCTGAATATACAAATGCTAAGTCTGCTTTTTATACACCTCACAGTCACAAGGCACGCAGTTTTGTTGTGCGTTGTTATAGTAATTTCTGCCAGAATATAGACAGTTCATACATACGGTGCAAACACTGCAGAAGCAGCAGGGATGGGGCCACTGATGTCTTCCTTTAATGCAGCTTCTACCCTCACTAATGTCATGAGTTTGCTAATATGCAGTTAAATTTCTCACACTTGAGAAATAATGTCTCTAGGGTTAGCAAGTGCAGTAATGCAGCCTGTTTTGCAAAAAAATCTACAAATAAAGCAAACAAAAAAACAAACCAAAACCACACACTTTTAGGATATACTTAGAATATAATGAATTAAAACTCTTCGGAAGCTCTTTCTCAAATGAAGCTATTTCCCAAGCAGAAGCAATGGGACAGCTTAAAGAGAGCTTGTCCTTTGTGAAAGTTATAGAAAGCAAAATGCTCTATGTGGTATTTGGGGAATAAAGTATTTTGGGAATGCCAGGTGCAATCACATGTTTATATTACGTTTAGGTGTTTACTCTTAGGAGCTGAGAATGTAATTCTTTAATGCCAGCATTAATAGCGACAGAGCCCTCCAGGGACAGTGGTGGTGCCTTTTTCTGAGGGGCAGTCAATCACTCACTTCTCAACTACAGCCAGGCTCTCATTTTATTCGCAGGCTTAGGTTCTCTCCTACAGGCAAATCGCTTTCCTTTAAAGAGAGCAGAACTTGCAACGCTTTCGCAGCTGAAAAATATAAAAATAAAAAAAAAAATGTAAAAAAAAGAAAGAAAAATTACCACGCCGGGAAAGCTCGGCGGCACGCAGAGCCAGCGGTGCCTAGGCGCGGATAGAGAGCGGCAGAGCTCGGCTGAGCGCAGGCAGGGAGGGGAGGGCAGGTACACGGCGGGCAGAGCGCGGGGAGGGCAGGCAGGGCGCGGGCAGAGCGCGGCTGAGCGCGGGCAAGGCGGGCAGAGCGCATCAGAGCGGGCAGAGCGCAGCAGAGCGCGGGCAGAGCGCGGACAGGGAGGGCAGAGCGCAGGCAGAGCGCGGGCAGAGCGGGCAGAGCGGGCAGAGCGCAGCAGAGCGCGGCTGAACGCGGACAGGGAGGGCAGAGCGCAGGCAGAGCGCGGGCAGGGCGGGCAGAGCGCTCGCTCCCGTGCCGGCCGCGCCGCCCAGCGCCGCCCCCGCGGGGCCGGCCGGCTCCCACCTGCCGCCGCCAGGGGTGTCGAGCGGCGCGGCGGCAGCAGCGGGCAGACAGGCGGCCGGGCTGCCCGAGCAGCCCCCGGTGCCTCTGTGACAGCGGCCGCAGAGTCTCGCTCCTGCTGCTCAGGGCTTGCTGCTGCGAGGGGGAGAGGCAGATGCCGAGGTGTGCGTGCGTGTGCCAGGAGATGCGGAGCGCGTTTGGCTGAGGTGTCTGGCCTGGGAAGCTCTGCAAAAAAGAGGCGGGGAGACGCGGTGGGGAAGAGGCAGGAGCAGAACTGAAGTACAGCACAGCTGTTCGCGAATACTCTGGTTCTTTTGGGTGCCTCAATGAATGTGAACATGGATTCTGTCACTGAAATATTCTTGAAGCTGCTCTTTCTCCTGTCTGTTCATCACCAGCTCATGGCAGTGGCAGGGAATAAACGTAAGTATTGCAAATGATTTAAAACTCAATCCAGAGTGTGTTGAAAACTTCTGGGATTTTGATTTTATTTTTAATTTTCTTTTTCATTTAAAATAAATATAATTTTTAAGCAAACATTTCTGCTTTGAAATCATGATAGCAAGCTCCTAGCCTGAAAATGTTCTAAACTCTTCTATAGATTTTGGTCATGAGTCTATGTACAGAATGTTGTTTATAAAGCTTACTGTATTAGAGTATCCGAAAGCAGCATTTTGCTAAGGGATGTCTGTTCAGCTGTATTTTCATTTTTGTTTTCTCTTTTGAAGCGCAGTATTTTCCGAGGAATTGTGTCTTACATGAATATTACTGGCAGACTTCTATTGTGCAGTGCCTCTATTGTGTAGGGGGTTTTAGCATTTGAAAATTTTGAAAGCTGTTTCTGCATATCCTGGATTAAGCTGCACTCAACTTAAATGGCAGTCACAGCGCAGTTCAAAAACAGTAGAAATGTATGTAACAAGGAAAAATGTGCATAGCGAGACTTTGAAGTCTCTGCATTGATTGCTCAAGGAGTATTGTTCATGCATGACTAGAGAAGAGAATGCTAACAGCTACAATAGAAAGTTGTTTTTTCTTTAAATGAGTTAGCCAGTGGAGTGGTATCACAAAATAAAGACCGTGATTACAGTTTTAAGGACAATTTGCTCTCTTGAAGGCAAATCAGATGTGTGTATATATATATATATATATGGATAGACACACACATATATATATGTAGCTGAAAATCTCTGTTTCCAGCATTGAATTAGATTAATTATCTTTAAATTAAGAAAGAAAAAAAACCAAAACAACCCTACTGAGAAATTAATTTTTAGGGCTTTTATAATTCAGTAATAGAACTGAGTTATTCTTGTTCCATTTGATTCAGCTTTAAAAAGCTGAAGGATTTCATTTTGTGTTCTCTGGTAGTGCAGTAGCCTAAATGCCAGATGCTCATAACCTGAACTGAACATATTTTCTCCCCTTCCTGTTAAGGCACTGGTTGTGCATCACAGGAATGGGAAGGGCTGAAGTAATGCTTCTGTGGCAAGAAAGTGCATGCCAAAGCATTGAGGAATGTTCAGGAATAACCTTACAGCCCAGTGACAGGGGACAGCTCCCTGGAAATTTGAGCAATGGCAGAGAAGTTTGAAGTGCTCAATGGATCTGTAGCCTAGGGTTTTGCATATGGATGGTTTGTAAACTAAACATGCTCCCCTGAGCCAGACATTCACACTGCAGCACCAAAATGATCTTGTGCTGTCATTCAGTAATGATATCTCATTTGATACTCAAGTGCATAGTGTAGCCCTAAACATGAATACTAAGTTCCTCTTGTTAAACACCCTGCTGCAATCTAGTCACAGCTTTAATTCTCTTCATCATTCTGCATTGTACAGTTTATGAATACATCCATTTTCACAAGACCATGATAATTGAATTGCACATTAATAGCATTTGGCACTATGCACGAAACTAAATCAGTGGCTTACAGGGAGGCTTATTAAAACCATTGCAGAAAAGACTTGCATCACACAGCAAAGCAGTAAAGCACTAGAGGTCACTCTTACAATTTAGGAAGCACGGTTTGAGGAAGAGGCTCAAGCTCCTTTCCAATATACAATTCTGAAGGATAAAACAAATCAAGTATAAACGACTGTCTTGCTCAGACACATCTCAAAAACAGGGCAAAATCCTGTGTCAAATGGTTGAATTGAATGAACGGATTTTTTCACAGATATGCTACTATTTATAAATGGAAAGTATTTTTATTTAGGAATAAATCCTAACTACGATGTCAAAACATTCATCTGAAGTGAAAATACAAGAACTCTGCCCCATGCTACAGGGAAGATATTATTAAGGAAAGAATAAAATGAATTATTTAAATTAAACAATGAACAATAACCTATGAAGAGAACTTGGCTAGCCACACATATTGTTCATTTTCAATATCTAATCTGGGAAATAAATCCCTTTATATGTTGTTTTGAAAATAAAAATTTCTGTAGGACAGGTAGTTTGTTTTAGACGTGACAGTTTACATCAGAACTATTATGGTATGAGTTTTGTTAGCGTGTTACAATTTTAAAAATTGCCTTAGGAGAAAAGGTTTTTCATAATTACTGATTATGGTGGATCCATGCAGGAGCCATTATCTACCTACTTGAACTTACTTTACTCCTTTCTTCTTGTGATGTTAACCAGGAATTGAAATCCTTTTCAGTAGGTTCTTCTACTATTGGCAATAATGTACTTAAAAACATTTACAAAACCAAACAAAGTTTGATTTTCTTGAATGAATTTTGATGGCTAGATTTTCCAGGAGGCTGCCAATCATAAAAGACAATACGCTGGGTCTTTAATTTTTGCTCTATATTGATATATTTTTCTTGTTTTAATTTTATGGTTATTTTTTTAGTAATAGATCCTGAATACAGAAGTTTTGCTTTGCCTTTAAGGCCAGTGGCCAGTAAGAAAAGACGAAATTAAAGACCTTTAAATGTCATCTTGAAGTTGGTAATATTACTAAGTCACCTGTCCAAAGAAAATTTCTTAGATCAAAAATTGATGTGTTCAGAATTATTTGTCTTAAAGAAATTTTATTTAATACTCTTTTGAGTAAAATGATTTTGAAGTTCTTAGGTTGTTGGGAGCTAATAGACCTTGTAATCTAAAACATTAAATTTTATTTCTAGGGTCTTATTTGTGGTTTGTTTGTTTCCTCTGAAAATTAACACTGACACTTCCAACCAAGACAAGTAATAATTGGTGCTGAAATTTCAAATATTTTAAAAGTTCTGTGGTAGTGCTGCTTAGAGCTTTCCAATACTGTCTTCCTCCCAAAGAATTGCACTTCCAGTGTAGTTGAAAGAAGTTTGAAGTGCACGGCCTTAGTAAGTAATTGTATAAGGTCAGGTGTGAGTTTTCAATGGAAGATTGAAATGGAAGATTACTTACAGAGCAAGTACCGCTGTAAGTTTCTTCCACTGGAGCTATCAGACATTTTTAGTTTATTGGTAGCTGTCTCTGCTGTTGTAAATCAGCAAGTTACTAAATCATCACTTGAGAACCTGCCAGAAACTGGTACTCCAGAAGGGGCAGGGTTTTTTTTTTTAAACTTTCTAAAGCTTAGGTATTGCAGAAAACATAATTAAACCCTCTATACATATCAAGTCAGCTGTGACTGAAAATTATTAAGGGAAATTGTTACAGTGGATGGAAATAAAGAGGAATTGGGGAGTTTCCATGCAAATTCTCACTTCTGCGTACCTACTCCTCTGTGTTAAAACTCCCCAGTTTTACAGAAGGTTTTATGAATTCAGATTTTAACATGTGTACTATGATGAGCGCAATTTCTATAAAGGCATATTATTATTATTATTATTATTATTATTATTATTATTATTATTATTATTATTATTATTATTGCTACTATGATTGCTGTTGATTTTATTTTATGTAATAGGGATTTCTCATTAATGCTAGGTTAGAGGACCTCTCTAAAGCTGACTGAGAATGACTATTAATGAAACTGAAGTTTTCAAATAGAGGACTGAATGAACACATACCTTGATTATTCCATCAGATGCAAGTCATTGTACAAGTATTATCCCCTGGGAAAGAATTACGTGCTATAAGGAAAACATTGTATATTAATTTTGAAATGAATACCATTCTGATGTTAATCATTGGTACCAAACAGTTCCGTAGACTCACTGACAATTATATGGAATCACATTAAAAATAAACTTAAGTGCTGTTTATCAAAAACAATTTAATTTAAAATGTAATTCTTTTACTGTTAGTTTGTGGTTGATATGAACTGGAGGGGAGGAGAAAGTAGTCACTTCCTTAATTTTCTTTTAGCCTCATTAATATTTATTTTCTGTTTATTATCATCTATCTCTGCTATGAGAGAGCAATGGAGCTCTCATCAGAGATCAGGCCATCTCTGGGCAATTATTTACATGAATAAAACATTACAGACATCTCTGGTATATTTGGCATGTTGTTTGTACAGCAACATCAAAAACCTACATCAACATGAAATCTAAACTAATACCAGAAGAAAAATCTATCAATCTTTTTTATAGACTTTAAAGGCTTAGAATTCACGGAAAAGCCTTGGATTGATTGCACAGAATATAATCAACAATTCACATCCCATTGCTCTAGGATTTAAAATTCCCAGGAATAAACTTGTCCCAGAGCCCAGTCAGGTGGATGGATGGAGCAAACTTGGTCATGATTGGAGAAATCATGATTGGAGGAATTTGAAAGACAAGTAATGACATTCTCAAAGATAGAATGATGATAGAATCAACCACAAGAAGAAAATTAAGTAGATTATATGTTAATTATTTATTATATTTGCTGTGTAGTTTAGGATGTACTGTATTTTGATTAAATGACTGTCAAAAGCTCCAAAGGAAGCACTGACGACTTCATGTCTTCATAAATATTCAGTCATGGCCATTCTGCTTGCTTGCTTTCTTTCCTACTTAAGAGTACGTAAGCCTACATCTATGTTCATCCACAAGAAAGACAACTTTGGACTAAGACGTTTTGCCAAAGTCTCATAAAATAATGCATGCATTTATCATAGTATCAAGTTTAATATTCTTTCCAGACGTTTCTCTGTTGCATTAGAAATAATCCACAAATAGTTTGTCCTATATTTATACGTCTGTGGAGTTTTAACTCCAGCCATCAACCAAGCCGAACATAGCCACTCAGTGATTCCCTTAACAGTGGGTAAAAATGAGGAAGGGTAAAAGGTAGAACACTTATGCATTGAGAAAAGTTGAACTTTATGATCCTGATAGGTCTTTTTCAACTCAGAATGTTCTGAAATTCTGTAACTCTGTGCATAGAAAAAGCAGAAGCCACATACACAAGAAAAACAAGGAATGCTTGCAGCACTTCCCATGGGCAGGCAGAGGTGTTAAGCCATCTTCAGGACAGCAGGGTCCATCACACATCACAGTGACTTGGGAAGACAAATGACATCACTCCAAATGTCTGCCCCTACCCCTTCCTCCCCCTTCCCCCAGTTTTTATATGCTGAGTATGATGCCGTATAGTCTGGAGTATCAGTTTGGTCGGTTTGTGTCACCTGTCCTGGCTGTGTCTCCTCCCAGCCTTCCTTGCACTCACAATTTCCTTGCCATTGTGGCAGTGCAAAAAGCAGAAAGGATTTTGGCTCTATGTGATCCCTGCTCAGCAACAACAAAAAAAATCTGTATATTATCAACACTGTATTCAGCACAAACCCAAAACATGGCCCCATACTTGACACTGTGAAGGAAATTAATTCTACCCTAGCCAAAACCAGTGCAATATCTCATATAATATACTTGCCAGTAATCTGTCTACTGATTCATTTTCTGTAAAAACTTCAACAAGCTCACCTTCTAACAAATTCAGCTGAGAAAAATAGGCCAAATATTCCCCCCATCCCTTCTCAATCCTGCTACCTGCCCACTCCAAACAAGCAAATCAAAGAATAATTAAATAGCTGAATAATTGGAAGCATTAAATCTTTCCAAGATTTCTTCCCCCCCAAATAAACCTGTGCATTGGTGCTGCTCATAATCTGAGAGTTTAGTGTTCTGTATCACGCAGGATTCTGGGAGAGAGAACTGCTTCTTGGTACCTTTAATGTTTAATGTTAGCTGCTCTCAACTAACAAGGTGATAACAGAGGTGGGAGCTGTGAGAGCCATCACTAATTCAAAGGGCTTTCCTTCCTAGAACACTCTAGGCAATTTTTAAAAAACGGTGAAGAAATAACAAGTACCAAAATTAATCATGTCTGTGTCTGTCAGTGACTCCAGAAGTACACATTATCTTTAAGATGTTTCTGAAGTGAAAAGTTAAAATTTGCTTTTCCCTCTGAGTTTTCAGTTGTTTTATGAAGTGGAATGAAAAAGCAAAAACAACAGTGAAAACACTGATTACGATGAGTTTCTGTACAATTGTTTGTATTTTGTACTGTTAAGTGTTTTGGTAAATTGATCTGATAGTTGTTAAATACAGAATTCCATTGTAACTTGTAATTTTGGCAGTCAGGCCCCGTGTGTGACTTCTAGAGATGTCTTTCTCAGAATACTGATATGTATTAGATAAATATCGTTATAACAAAGGCTGTCTTTCTAAATTTGGAAATAACATAAAACATATAGGAGAAACAGCATGCTGTCAAGATGAAAATGTTTTGCTCGGATTCTTTGTAAAAAAGAATGTATCTTTACTGCTAGGGTTTAACCAACTGTGGCTTACTGAAATTTTACCTCTACAAAGTTTTATATCTAGGTGTTTTATCATTCTTACTTATATGTCATGTATTTGTGTTTTATATATGTGTAAGTATACCATTACAGGCTAATAGAGGTTATGCTGTATAGAATACTCTGTAGGTCATCTCTTATCAGTTGAAGTTGAGGCCAGTAGCCTTGAATTAAATCTGTGCAACACAGTGGAGGATTGTTGTCCAATTATTTTGCTTTTCAGAAGAAAGTTTTGAGTATTTCCTACAAATTGGTATTTTTTAGTAACCAAAATATTGTGTGGACCTGAGCTAAAAAATGTACTGTCTGTAATCTACTTAATGAGTATTTTTAGTGTAATAATTTGAAAAGTGATTGAAATCCTGGGAACTTCATTTTAAGTAGATTAAAATTACAAACAACAGAATTATTATTTAAATATCATACTCACTTAATAAACAAGTGAAGAAAACTGCCTCTAGGGCTTTAAGTCTCAAAGGATAGAGAAAAAATATGGTTAGAAAATCTATCCAGCTGGGTAGCTGGTCTAATAATTTTTCATTAAGTAGATCTTGTTATTTAGTTATGCTCAAGAATAAGTTATTGCTTGTTCCTTGCTGTTAGAGTGCCCGTTTGTTTCTATAATACTATTTTAGCAATTAAAATATTTGCATATGGGGTCTTGAGGGAAAAGTAGATCAGAAACAGCATGTTGGAATATTTGAATTTGTTTTTATTATTTAATATCTTTCTTTCTTCAGCCAATAGCTGAAGAAGATCTTGCGCTTTTCCGGGTGTTACTCTATCCTCTTCTAAATCTAAGTAGAAAGTGTTTTTTAAACCCTTAGTTGTTCCTAAAAATAAGATTTTTGATGGTTTTTTCCTGATTTTGTTTAATATTTGCTACAATAAACCCCCATCTGTATTTGCCTGATCTGTGAAAGAATACCTTTAGCGAAAATCCTAAGGAACAAAGGAAAAGTCTCATAAAATACGTGACTAAACAGGGTACCAAGAAATATGATTATGCAGATGCCATATAACCTAATAAACCTCACCTGGACAGAAAACGGAGTATATGGTTATTGAAAAAGGCCTGAAGCAGAGGTTTTGAACAAGACCGCAGGAATAAAACCTTTTGAGGGGAACATGCACTACAAAAGTGATGCTCTAGACAAACCGAGTTGCACACAGGGAGCCCGAAACGCTGGTTTAGTTCACCTGCAGCATTCTGCTGTATCCCAAGTTATACTGGACTGGAGGTGCGCAATATGGATATTCTATAGTTATCTGAAAATTTTGAGGGGAAAGGGTAAAGTTGGTTTCTTTAGGATTACTAATTATGTCAGAGGTCAGATGATGCTTACTGCTATAAGAAAATACCAATTTGAAGCTCAAAGACTTTTGGTATTAGAAATAAAATTATAGATGAGCAGGAGAAGGGAGAATTTCATTGTTCAATTTATTTGCAAATATGACTTACTTTTGAGAGGACTAACTTCTGTCTTCTGCAGAGACAGGAAAATTGGGATTTATCTGCCTGAAGTTAAAAATCTGAAACTTAGATATTTGTATCTGAGCCAGCTAAGTCCCTTTTTGGTCATATGAAAGAAAAAAGTATATCTTACATGAAGAAGTCATGACAAAGATGGAAGGAGGAAATCACATGCCAAGGCAATTTGCAGTATAAAAGTGTCATTTGGCTGACTACTGATTATGTAACTGAGTCTAAGTAACTACATACATACATACATCTGTATGCTTCATAGACATCTACACTAGATGAGAAGGGTTCCAGTTCTGTCAAAATATCCTACTGTAAATAAATGTTGGAAAAAAGTATACCAAGCATATTGATTATCTTGTACAGTAATCACCAGCTATACCTGGCGACTCGTTCTTACTTGCTGTTAACACTCCTTGAGTCTCCCTTTCCTGTGCTTGGTAACAAAGGTTCTCCTTGATTTCCCAGGGGTTAAGGCGGCTGCTATTGCTAGCCCTAGACAAAATATTGGGACTAAGTGAGGAGCTGGAAATGTCCTACCAGCGAGACTGTCTTTCATTCCTGAACGTGTGAAATAGATACTTTGACCATACACAATGTTCTGGTAAAGTGCAATCTCATTAAATTAAATAAGCTGAAACTGACTGTTCTATCCACCTGAGACAGTCTGATCTTTCCACCCCTTTGATAAACCATGATTAAAGCTCCATTTTAACCCTAGTCTTGTCAAAACCTGTCAGTTTTTTTTTTTTCTTCTAAAGAAAGCATGGAGTGAAAGAGACTCTATTATGAAAAAAACCAACAAAATGCCAGAATACCATAATAGGAAAAAAATACCTACAGCATTTCTTTTCATAAAACAATAATAAATAAAAATATCATGGTACTTTTATGGTTACTTTAAAACCTTTCTACCATCCAGACTGACTGTTACTTAGATTAGGAAGCCTTTTTATACTTCAAGCTAGTAAACTGTGGCTCTCACTCCGATCAATGACAGGAAGCCTATCCACTATGCAGTAGTTCAGTTTGCAGTAGTTTCGTAATCATAATGAGATTTACGTACCCTTATTTTTTTAGAGGAATAAGCAATCTTTAGTAATTGTTTCTGTTTGACTGATTGTTTTTTTTTGGGGGGGAGGTGTTTTTGTTTCAATTAAAAATAGCATTGAATCTCGCTGTCCTTACTCTTTATACCTAAAGCTTCTAGGGAAATCAATGGAAGCTTTGCCTAAATAAATATTGAATAAAAGCTTTAGAAAGAATGTGCTGAATATTCATTCAACAGTGATAGGGTGCATAGTTTGAATATAACTGAAATTAACTCTTTATTTTCTTTCTACATACCAGTCCTTTCACTATTCCTTGTTAGGAAGATGCAGATACACAATGATATAACAAACAAGAATTACTCATTTGTCCTGCTTGACAAAAAATAAATATGAGAAGAAAAAGACATTTAGAATTTTAGCTAGTTCCTGTGCTTGGGGAATTTCTTTGCCTGTAGCAAAAACTTGCTGTTTTTCTGAGCTAATGGTAACTTTAAAAAAAAAAAAAAACAACTATCAAGATGATTGATTTTAATTTTCAAGGGTGAAATAGCCCTTAAAACTAAATTCTTTCAGGACTATCTGGATGCAATGGAGCACACTGACAATTGCTGAGCTTTTGCGCTGCAATTGATAAAGTATGTTGAAGTAAACTCTGTTTTATCAGCCTGAGTGTGGAAATTTTAGGGCTGTTTTTCAGTCACATCATGCCAGCAGGCTCTGGAGCTCCACCATATCTGTCAGAGATTACATTTCTGTCCTCAAGCAAAACCTGTTTCAGAGACTACTTTTCCAAAGACTAGACATGTCCTCCAGTAATTAAGACTGAGAATGAACCAACCTTTTGGAGAAAGGAGGGATTATCATAAAACTTGTTTGCAAATAGTAACCCATAATTTTACTCCTAATATACTTGCTCTTACATAAAAATTTGTAAACATATATGTATGTCACTGAATTTGTTTGTCTCCCTGCAAAACAGGACGAACAGAACCATGGTGCTTCATAATCTCATTTCCTGGTGTACTTTTGGAAGATCTAGATAGCTAGTGGTTAGCCTGCCACAAGACAAGACTATCACAGGGTTTTTCTCAGGCACTGTTCTCTAAAAATGTTATTTGGACATCAAGTAAAATAAAATACAGAAGAAATTCAGTACCAAGCCTTTGCTATGTTTTTGATAGACTCACGGTTACTGTAAGAGAGTATCAATGTACTTTTATATGTGGGTAAAATTTGCATTGCATGTAACAATAATTTAAACCTCTCACCTAGACACGGGTGACAGGTTAAGCATAACTATAGCATTCTACAGAAGAATCCTTTCAGTTATGATAAGAAACATGTAAGTTTGTTTTTTTTTTATGGAATATCATTTTAACATCTATTCCTTATATATTGTTAATGTATTTGGGGTATGAAGACTTCTTTCTTTTTTTCATTTTTCTTTCACAAGGGCTCCCAGACCACCATCTCTACTCAACTTGTTTTGACTTTTGTGAGCAGTCATTACCTCATAGATCATACTTATGCTGTATAGCTGTGCTTTACTGTGTTCTGATTCATTCTCCATGGACAGGAAAATAAAGAATTTAAGAGGTAGAGACTGGGGAAAAGCAAGATTGCTGTGCAAGTACCCGTATGTACGTACATTTCTGTGCTGTCTGCAATGAAGTGTTGTTATTTTCAAACCCTTTGCAAATTGTCTACATCTCTTTGCCAATTTGCTTTTTGTAGCCCAGGAGTGGTAGATACCCAGTCAAACTACCCCAAATTTAGAGTGATGGGTGAGTGATGGATTCACACTTATGCGGAACTTTATCTCTATTATATATACTTAGGAAATTGCTGTAGAAAACAAGCTTTTTTTCACTATCTTGTGTCGTGTGGGAAGGTGGGTGGAGGTGGGGAATCTACCGTGGCAAATAAGTATTTTCTTCTTGTACCTCTGCATTGACTACATAGACATAGAAATTTGACAATATTCTGCTTCTTAGGTGGTAGTATATTCTCTGTAGATATTCTCCACAAGGACAGATTGAGAAATTCTAACAGAATTCTCTGATCTAACTCTCACCTCTAGTAAAATGTGTATGTGTGATGGAGGTACCGAAGACAGTAGTCTCTGTTTTGATGTTTCTAATATATTTTTATAATGTCTCAGTGGAAGTGTTTCTAAGATAATGCCGCAGGTGTTGAAAATGTATGTTGAGTAGAATCAAATTATGTCGAGTTTCAGTGCATGGTTGTGCATACTTGAATATTACAGATCTAAAGATATTATTAAAAAAAATTACTGGTGCTATGAATATGATGTTCACAGTTACATGTTAGCCTTTATAGTTATATGCATCCTTGTCTTGTTGAATGCTTTAATGATGTCTCAATAGATTTTTTTAAATGAGAGATTCATCTTTTACACCTGAATTTTTGTTCATATATTATCATTTACTGATTGCATAGATATTTAATTATTTAAATTATTTTTGTGGCTTTAATTAATGTAGAAGTACGTTTGGAAAAAAACATCCCAGACTGGACATGTGTCTTTTTCTCAGAAATACACAATGGATAAATGTAATAAATTTAATCTTAAACCCAGAAGACCCACACTCATGAGAATTTTTAAATGTTTCTGTTATCCTTGCTATCCTGCCTCTTTCCAGTAAAGTGCTATATGTAGGAGAAAGTGGTGATGAAGATGGTGTTCCTCTGACTTTGAAACCTCACTGCTAAAAATATGTTAGAACAACTTTTGCAGTAATGAACAATTTCAGTCAGAAAATCAGGTATTGTTTGGTACAAAATATTTTTTTTCAGACTACAACATTTTAAAATATTGATTGTTTCTTAAACTGCAATTTTTCACAAACATGACCAGATAAATAGGTGGTAAATAGCAGAGGGTGGTAATCACTCCGTGTGCTACCTTCTTGGAGTATAGATAGTGGTCTATTTTACAGTATCTTTTAATATCTGCCTAAAAATATTTGACAGATAGTATATTGATCCACTTAAATTTGTTCTAAGCAAATAATTCATTGCCATTTTTCCAGCAATTAATCTATCAGAGAAGAAATACTATGCTGCCAGATCAACATTATCAGTATTAGAATATGGAAATTTTATGAAAGAAGAATTGTTTACTCCTTCAGACTAAACCAAAATTTTATTTTCAAAGCCTAACTGCGTGACTCAGAAGAAAATAAAACATTTTTTTAAATAGTAAGTGATCTTCTGCTTGAGCTACTGTTGGGGAATTTTTATTTTATCTGTCAAGGCATGTTAAACAAAGTTCTTCAATGCTTAAATACATATATATATAAATATAATTAATGAACTGCACAGTGAGCAGAATCCCACTTCAATAAATGGTTCTAAAACAAGTCTGCATAGATGCCTCTTGACAAATGCCTTCTATCCACTTACCCCAGTACCAGCCCTGTGAATGGTCACACCTCAGGCCACCCTTGAGTCAATCCAGACCTTCTCCCAGTTCTGCTGCCCAAATGTGAACCCAGGCACCTTCCTGGTATTCCTGGATTGCTACAAGACAATAGGAAGTCATATGTCTGGCACCCTTACTCCTAGAGTGTTTAGTTCCTTCTGAGGCAATCTTGCCCTCTAGACCAAATTATTTCTCAATCACAAATTTACTACTGATAACCAGTTAGAATCTGACTTTCCCCTTTCCACTTTTATACTTGTGTGGCTTTGTAGATAACTGCTTTTTTTATTGACAAGTCTGATTTTGCGGCTCAAATGTGAAAATGAAATTTGTACCCAGTTTACATATAATACTATGTTTGAAGGTGTAGAATATGGACAGGGAGAAAACATAGATTCCCATGTCTTAGTCTCCTGTGTTTTCAAAGAATATTGAAATTGAAAAATTATGCTTGGCGCAGATTGTTTTAGGACTTGAAAATTCATTCATTTACTTTAGAAATATTTACACTTTAATGCAGGATTTGTGTGTGTGTGTGTGTGTGTGTGTGTTTGTGTGTGTGTTTGTGTGGTTTGTGTCAAAATTGACTCAGTTTTGGGTTTTTTTACAATGGTGGAGTTTGTTGTGGTATGAAAAAATGTTACATGATCAGTCAAAACAAAGGTTTGTGGAATCAGACTGTAAGGGATGCTCTTACTTCTTAAACGCCCTCCATTCCCTTTTGCAGGCATCAGAAATTCAGATGCTTGATTGTTTCATTTACCGGGGCCTCATTTATTTCCCTGGCAAGTTTTCCAAGACTTGGAATTATGTCTATTTCTGACATGTGATTTGGCTGCCTCAATAGGCCTTGGCCACTCTGCTCATTACTGTTCCTCACTGTTAGTGAGAAATGTGCAGTTTTCATAGGAATATGAGTAGATGGATCCTTCAAACTTGGAAGCTGTGGATACATATATTTGAATATTTGAAGCAACAACTCATTAAAAAAAGAAGAGCCTGACAGTCATTAAACCTGTGTACTGCTGATAGCCCATCTGTAAAACATCACGTGTGTGTTAGCAAATTGGTTTACTCAGAACGGTAGGTTGTGCATGTCAGCACTGCACGCCCAGTGTTGCCACTTTGTGTAGTTTTTATGCAGGCTTTTGATATTGTGCACCCTCTGTGTAATTCCAACAGTTGCACAAAACGAAGTATTTCCAATGATTTTTTAAAAAATTAATCTTCCTGATTGTGGAAGAGAATAAAACAACGAGTTAGTGAAGGCGTGAACTATCTGCGTGCGAGTCTAAAGGATTTTAGGTGTGAGTCCCATTCTGGGCTCCCAGTCCATCCTTATGTAAGGAAAGATTTCAGCAGGAACCTAGCTGGCATCAGCACCTGTAAAAGAGTAAGAATTTTTCCCTTATTTTGAATCTCACAATGATTGTGTGTCTTACTTTGGTTTTGACTTGAGAATTGTTTTTTTTTTTTGGTTGGGAACATTCAGGTAACATTGACCGTATTGTCAGATAACTCAAAATCTCAGGAAAAGAAAACCACAAAAGCATCAAACCAGTAAGAAAGAACTTTTCATCATTTAATTGTCAGGAGTTAAACTTCATAATATTTTTATGCATAATATCAATTAGGGTGCCACGATGGCACTTGTAACTGTACTCACAAATCTATATGTAAAGAATTACTTCACAAACCGGTGGAGTTTTTTGTTACTATTTTTATAATTGTGATTTTAAATTCTCTTTTAATGAAATTGCTAATATACATTAGCTTTTTTTATGTGCCTTACACTGCAGAGCTCTCTTTGATGCTTATTTTGTGCTCAGTTTTAACATGATTTTCCTATTGATGTTTATATGTTTATATTGACATTTGTGAATTTAACACAAGACACAAGCGATTGAACTGCAGATACTGATGCAGACCCTGCTGAAGGATGATCAGGAAAATATCTATTGTTACTCTTCAGAGTAAGTTTCAGAGTTGGTTCTCATATGCATTCACAGTAAAAAAAAAAAAAAAAAAGCCAAGCATCCTGCACAAATGTATTCTATGCTTTTTAGGTGATTCACAGCTGTTGTGTGTTGAACCCATATCTGTAAGAAGGGATGCCTTTCCAAATAACAGAAAGCTTCATTTTAATATGTCTTTTTCTGTGACTGGTAGAAGTTTTAACTGTTTTATGCAACACCGTTGAACAAAGTGACAACACTGGTTTATGTCAAAAGAGGACAAAACCAGCCGTGACCTCCTCTAGCCATGTATGTCTCTGATGGTGCTGTATTCAGTCATGCCCCTCAAAGAGCTGCTTCCCTCGCCACTCCACCTGCCCCTGCCGTAAGTTTAAATTATTGATCTAACAGTAAGAAATACTTGGTTTGATATTATAATTAGGCACTATCTTGACTAGAAAATGGATAATACTTTAATAATTAGAGCAGGAGCATTCTGTGCAATGATAAGTTTTATTTTAATCCTAGGTAAATTCATTAAGCAATTATGAAATACAGTGTTTTTCTAGGCGCTCTGCTATGTTATTAGATCGCTCAATTTGTTTTCTCTAAAGGTGAATCACATTTCTTCAAAGAGACCAATAAGATAAAACAGGCAGCTCAGCATAGCCTTTTTGTCTCCACAGTGATTTTTACAGCTGTATATGGAAATGTGAGAAGGCAGTACTAAATAGAAATGTCCAGCAAGAGATTTCCTTTCCATGCAAAGACTGCTTTCATTGAACAGGGTGAAGAAAGACTTCACAAACTAGGGCCAAGAGAAAAAAATTAATTAATTCTGTCAAACAATGTGTACTCTTCAGAAAAAAAAGGACCCATAGTTCTTTTATCTACTGTCTTTTTGAGATTTCGGTATTTGCCAAGAGATTAAGATACCATCTTCAGCCTAAAACGATCCTTTCATTTATAGTTTGAGTAAGCACAGCAGTAGATATCTCATACAAATTTTTCACTACTAAAAAATTAACATAATGATAAGATCTGTGATAATTAAGCTAACAAAGCAGGCTGGTCTTATAACCATGAAGGCAAATTTTTTTCAAAATAATCTTTCTTCTTGAAAAAAGAGGTATTGGACTGCAAGATTTATTTTGCAAGTAAATTGAAAATTAAATTATACCTCAAAGGCCTTATTAATTCTTTAAAACCAATTTTTAAAATGTAGCATTTTTGCAATGTTATTTTAACACTATTTCAATTCTACTGAAATGTGAGGGAGTGCAATAAAGATATTTTTCCTTTCTTGTATTTTTATTTCTTCTTGAAAGGTCTCATCATAACTTTGCAATATTCGACTCCAGAAATGGGTTGAAAGGGAGTATCTTTGTGCATTACCTGTGTTTTTCTTTATTTCACATAAGCAGCTTGAATAGCTTTACTTGTCTTACACTTATATAAATATGATAGAGTTAGCAGTCGAAATAAAGCGGGAACTCCTAAAGTTGACTGTCCAAATGTTCCTCATTGGTCCTCAATTACTGTGCACTTGCAAACTTTAAATAAACAGTAGATAAAAGATGTTGGTTTTCACTAAAAGGTCAGTTTTAAAAAAATTGATTTATCTGTCTTTTAAGACTTGAGGGTGGGGGCTAAGACTTGGTTTCACATTTACTGCTTTATATTGTGCCATTACTTCAATAAAACTCTTATCATTCATCTGAGAACGAGCAATCAGTAACACCGTATTTTTTCTTTTTATTCCACTACTCTGTTCTTCCTTATGAACATGTAAGGAAAAATGCGACAATCACCCCTGAAAAAGGAACTTTTTGCGTTTCTATAAGTCTCTTAATCCAGAGTAAACAAAATCTTGATATATTTTTGTCTTGGTTTGAAAGACAGGCATCTGCTAAGGAAGGCAGGAGCCTCCTTTGGAATGGAAAATGTAAACCCCTTCCCTCTGAATTACTATAATTTTGAAACTAAGGGGCTCTCGGGCCGAGATATGAGACTAGGAATCACAGTTCTTTACCGGTGTGTACAGTGAAGCGAACAAAGCCCCCCCGAGCGCCGCCCGGAGCGCGGGCAGAGCCGGAGCGCAGGGACGGCTCCTCTCGGCCGCGGGCCTTTCCCTGGGGGCAGTTCCGGGCACGGCCTGCAGGGGGCGCTGTGCGCGGGGCTCGGGCAGCGCGCCGTGATGGCGGCTGGGCCCAGACGGGAAGGGATGGGAGAGAGGCTTTGGTTCACAAACCCGGGGCAGTGTCGGTCCCGGTGTCCCTGCAGGACTCTCGGAAGCAGCCAGCTGGAGCAGCAGGATATCTCGGCAGGCAGGGGGTGCGAGGCTGCAGTGCAGTGAAAGCTCGGAGCGGTGCCGAAGCAGCAGCGGGGCCGGGACAGCGGCGGCCCGGCTCCAGCAGGGCAGGGAGAGGCGAGCTCAGGATCCCGGGCGCCCCAGCAGAGAGTGATAGGTCTCTCTTTTAGTGAGGTAGGTGAATAAGGTCCCAGTTCAGTGGCTGCTCTCACGAGCACAGGCTCACCCCACGGCAGAAGCAGCAGCTCGGCAGCAGAGAGAGCTACAAGTGCCCCAGCCTCATCTTTTATCAGCCCGGCCCAATGCTCGAGGTGTCTCTGCCCGAGAGAAACTCCCAGATAAGAGAAGTGCAACCCGACGCCCTCCTTCCCTGAGCTTGGCTACTTCTGTTTTTCTTAAGTACCCAGTTATTAGTGTTTCCTAGCAACTTCTGGGGAAAAAAATCCCTAAGTAAAAAGGAACAAAAGGAAAGAAAACTAACCCCCAACAATTTTGTGCTCTCTTTTTCTTTCTTGTCTCCAGATGATTGAAGGTTGTGGATGAGTTGTTATCCACTAGGACTGGCCTACAGTAAATTGTTTATATCCATATCTTTGGGGCTGGGGCATGGATTTGTAATTCTTCATGTTGAGACAGCAATTGAATGTGATAAATTTTAAGCATCCACTTGTTTTTTTACAGTTGTTCACACTTGTAAGTAATTTTATGTCACCTTATGACTAGTACACTTCAGTCGTGTCTGTCTAATAAGCTTCTGACATGAGCTGAAAGTCTTGTTATTTCCTGTCACGTACACGACCTTGTATTTTCTGATGCCAGACTTCATTCTCTGTTAAATTCTCTGCCATCACCTAGCTCTTTCTTTTGATACCTTGATTCTTCTCTGTATTGATGACCCGTAATTGTACAGGGAGATGAATTCATAAATGTATCTATAGTTTTTGTTTCATGGTCTTAATTAAATTAAGGAATTCCTCGATTCTTTGATCATTAAGTCACAAGTGATTTGATTCTTCACTTCTAAGTATCTCATGTTACCTTTTTCCTGTTTTTATGCAGTATGTAGTTCCTTTTCTCGTGTACTCATGAATGACTAGCAATTTCCTATATAACAATAGATAAAATCAGCCACTGCTTTTCCATCTAAAAATTGCCTGTCACAGAAAACCAGAGATTACTTTGACGTAATCTACATGAGATAAAGTTTGTTCCATTTGATCTTGTTTTTGATTTACCTTCATTTTCTAAAATATTCTTTCCTTTCAGAATTTTCTTAAATTCTCTCATATTATTGAAGTCAGATTTACACATTTTTTACTACCAGTTTTCTACCCATTCTGTCTTTCTTATACTTTCCTTTCTGTATTTTTGCTACACAGGGTTTAGTCCACTTATTCAGTTCTAATTCATCCTGTTAGATTAGTTTATGGTGCTTTTATTTGCATCTGTATCAGGTTTCAGAATTCAGAGACAGGTACTTCTGAACAGAGCTGGGGTAATATAATACACTGCTGTTAACTTTTTTTTGTGTTTCTCTTTTCTTCACGTTATGCATTGTACTTCAGTGTCTTTAGTCATCAGTCACATTTCTAAAATCATTTGAGGTAATTTTTTTTATAGAACTTAGTAGCTTGCATTGTATTTGTTTGGGGATCAAGGAAATTTTACATTTAAGCCTGGATGTTTTCATACTGTAAGAGAAAATGAGATATGTGTAGTGGAAAGTAGAATGTCTCAATAAACATAGGCACTCTATCCTTGTTCGACATATTGATATGCAGAAGCATGGATATTAAAAGATACACATATACTTAGAATTAATTCTTAAATTTCATCATAAAATAATTTGGTAACAGCCAATAAATGTGTAACCCGTATGAATATTGGAAATTCTTCTAGGATTAGTGCTTCTTAAAATACTTTACATGTACTTTATAGTTACTTTTTATTATATTATGAGGGAACAACCTAATTAAATTGTATATTGTTGGCTTTTCTTTTGCTTTTCTTAATCTGGTTAGATTAAGTAATGTATTTGAGCTGTTACAAGTAAATAAATGGTTTTCATTTAATAAAAATACCTAGTAAAATCTAGATCCTCACCAAACAAAAGCAGATGTAGTAGCAGTAAGTTCTGTTTAAGCCTAAATATGTTGTGCACTTTACAAATGTTTTGTGTAGTATGTTGTTTAAACACCTTGTTTTTTATGCTTAAAAATGTGTTTCCCTTTCAGATTTTTAGAGCCCCTTTATTTTGTGGCAAGAGTTATTAATTTATGTCATTCAGCTAATAAAGTATTTTCAAAATCTTGCATAGATTTCAAAAAGTGTGAAACTTGATTCTAAGTATCTGTGTTTGTAGATCTTGAAGTAACATTTGTAGATCTTGGAATAACATACATGAATAACTTCAAATAGTTAAAATAGTAAAGTATATAGATATTTTTGTAGATGAAGCAGGGAAAAATACTATGTTTTTCATTTGTCTGGAGTTACCAAAGTTTTGAATTCTCTCAGTTTTTTTAAACTTAAAATTATTAAATTGTACTGCATTATAACAGTAATGGCCCATCATTTTGAATAAATACAAGCAGTTAAATATAATGATAGTTTTAGGAAAATTACTGTGGATTATGCCGAATTTTAGTGTACTTTACCATGTAGCAACTTTTAGCTGTTACGTTAGACAACAATATGAGAATTATAATAATACCTCATTGCCTTAAGATGGAAAAGAACTGCCAGTGGCTTATGTTAAAATGTGCCTTGAAATGACACTCAGTCCCTTAAGATAACTTATATAAGATATGCTTTCTTTGCTATTTATCATACATTGTTTTGATAATATCATTGGAGTGTGTATTTATCTGCTTAGGGTTTTGTTTGTTTGGTTTTTCATTTATCTAAAGAAAGTGATTAGTATTCCGCAGTAACATAGTGCCTTCTCAACTCTGAATAAAAATACAGGAAGGAAGGAAGTAAACTTGATGACATTGCTTCGTTGATCGACTTGAGCTTTTATAAGCTTTCAGATTGTAAATATTTATGACTTTTATAAGGAGAAAACATAGTATTTTTACTTCAACCTTAAAATGCTAAAACACCTAAAAATAACTTTGACCTGCTTTAGAGTGAGTTTCAGCAGAGTATTGACAATTATATTTGACAATGACGAAAAATAATGGGGAATAATGGTTAGCTATCCTCCTCCCATATGTATCTGTTTTGTTTGGGTTTTATTGGTTTTGGTTGGTTGGTTGGTTGGTTGGTTGGTTGGTTGGTTGGTTTGTTGTTGGGGTTTTTTTTGGTTTGTTTTTAAAATTTTATTTCCTGGCAGGCTCACCATGTACCCTCCTGCTAAAGGTCAAGGTTCTTAGGACTCTGAAATGATGAGTGTAAAGCTTGTTCATAGGCAGTCAAAACTTTTGAAACCTCACAGTCTTGATAGAGACTTTTCCAGCTGTTTTTTTTTCCACCAGTGTTAAGATATCATCAATACATTTCTTCAGTTGCCCCACCACTGATTTTACATGACTGTATGCCTGTGCATGCATGCCTGTGAGCACATACACTGTTCTTTAATGTGACAGAAAAGAACCTCTGTTTTCTTTCCACTCTTTCAAGTTTTATTTCTCCCTCATATTAAAACCTGAAATTTGTGTGAGTAGAATGACAAACAAAAGAGAAAAATTAACAGATCTGACATGTTCATAATGAAATCATTACATTTCTACAAATAAAAGTTTCTGTAAGGGGAAGAGGTTGGCAGCAACTGATTAAAGATTTTATTCCTTCAAAGGCTGCAAACGTGTGCATGCAGATATGTCATAGTGTGGCTTGGTCCTGTCTCTAATAAATATGTGGATTTGAGAGTAATTAATGAAGCTAAAATAAGAAAAGGTGGAATTGAATTTCTAGGGGTTTGTATTTCATCTATATAATTTTAAAAAATATGTTTTATATTTAAATTTTTAATTTAAAACTGATTAAAGTTTGATTTTTTTATTAAAAATGCAAAATATTTTTGTTTCATATATGTAGGAGGCTTTTAATTCAATAAATTGCATGTAAAATATGTTGTTTGAATGAATTTATTTTGTTTCTGTTTGAGGAGGAAAAAGAAAATACCAGCACCAAAAATGCCACTTTTCTATGAATTTACATTTTGCAGTATAAAATTGTATACATACAAACCAATATGAATTCACATTTTTCCATAGATTTATATTTTGCAGTATAAAATTGAGTATATAAACTGATCAGTACTTATCAGTTTATAGTACTATATTCTATCAGTATATAAACTGATAAAAGCCATTTTGTGTACCACTCTAAGCATTTATCTTTGCTTGTGATTATTTGTGGTTGATTGTGTGGGTTCTCTGGTGCTATATTCTATAAGAAGAAAGTCCATCTGGCATCCTTAATAAAATCCCTTTCCATTAGGATCTTAAAGTTTTTATGAACTTTACTGTCTTTACAACTTCCCCTGTTCTTAAAATTGAGTTGAAATAAGGAAACATAAAGAAAAGTTGGACAGCAGAATAAAGGAGAGACATAAATAGTCATACCCACTGTAGAAATATGCAGTTACAGAATTATGCCTTACTTCTGTAGGGAACCAAGTTAAACATTATAACTCTTTCTTGATGTGGATTTTTTAAAGTTCTTGTATGAATTGTGAGAAAGTAACCGTCTAGTTGCATATTGCTTGTGAGACAGCCACCAAGCCTTTTCTTTGTCTATTCACACAATCTGGTATGTCTCAGAAGTTTGTGAAGGTAAGTATCTTGAAAACTTACACACTCAGATGTAACAGTAATGGGTATTGTGAAGTAAGTAGGAGAGAGAGAAATTTCTTTCAGTTTTGATCTGTGTTGCACCAGAACACCATGGAAAGGATAAGCTCTGGGTTAAACTCTTAAGTGCAGAAAGGAAGCATCAAGGCTTTAGCAGTTTGTAATACATCTATCTGAAGCAAATGTCATGAAAAGTAAACTGAACATGAAGATGGGCAGATATTTTGCTGACTAGTTTTGCTTCAAACTAGGTAAATAAGTCTGTGATTTTATTTCTTATTTGCTTTTACTTGTTTTTACCATAAATATTATGAGATTGCTCTGAAGGAGAGCATTACGAATTTTGCAGACAGAGCAAGGACAGTCTGTAGTTTCCTGAATATGGTTGTGCACAATCTCCGTTTGAGAGCATTTGCATTTACTGTGGCAGAAGTATTAAGCACCACTTCACTTTAGATAGATCATTCTTGGATATGACTGAAAACTTATATTTTTTTACCTCCCAAAAAATAAATTATGTGACTGTAAAATTGGTATCACCTAAAATATATACTATTAAATCAAGTAAACTTGACTCAAATACTTTTCACTGATTGAAATATTTTAATCACGTGGCTTGAAGATAATTTTTAATTCCCAGCCCTTTTAAAGTCTCTATGTGCTCTTAATTAGAGCCTAGTTTTGTAGTGGAAGCGTATATCCTTGTAAAACACTGAATTCTGAAATGCCTGCCGAGCATCTCAGAAAAGTAGTCTAATAAGAAAATCTGACAGAAAAAATTGAGGTTGTGTATCCTACTGCTCCTTTGATTTTTTTTTTAATTAAAAAAAATTGAAATTAATTATTCTAGGTTCCTATTTCACAGAGATTATGGGTTACAGATACTTTCATTTAATATATACTTTCCACCCAGTCAGAGGGGGGAAAATAGTCAATTTGCCAGAGAGAGGAACATTCCTATTTCTTTCTTCGTTCATTTTCTTAATCAAATAAATTCTTCTTGATATGTAGAGCAAGACAGTTCATTTGAACAAGATTTGGGTGAACAGTTGTGTCATGATTGAATGTCTTATGGTCACTTAAAGAATCACCTGCAAAGGTATCAGCAAATATGAGCAAATAATGTAAAAGCGAAATCATGACAGAGTTCATTGGCAAGGTTCACTCTGCTACTTACTAGATGCTTAAGACACACTGAGAAAAGCAAACTAAATTCTAAAATCAATCAATCCGAAACCAGAATCAACCCAAAAAGTACCCATGTGGAGGGGAGAGGGAAAAAGAGCAAGAGTCGGAAAGGGTAAGGATAATAAGGAATATAGAAGACAAAGTTGAGGTAAGACACCCAGTGGTAAACTGATTTAATTTTAGCAATATGAAGAGAAGAATTTTGTTGCAGAACAACCTCTGCATTAGGCATTTCAGAAGTGCATTTGGTTCATTCTGTAATTGCTGTGAATCTAAACTTTATCATGCAAATAATTTCTTTACAATGTGGTGATATGTACTTCTGGAGTATTATTCTCTGAAGGTCATCTGTGTCCAAAACAGAATGATTCCAAGAATACTATGAATTTTAGCTGTGATTTCACTTCAAGTCAATATTCAAATAAAACAAACAAACAAACAAACAAACAAACTTGTGTGTTTTCCTCAGAGTTACTGACTAATAAAACTGTCCTATAGCAGTTTCATAAGAAAAGGAAGGGCAGCTTTATGCTCTGTTCACTTCCTTAATCCTGAGACCCAGTCATACCTTTTAAATTAAAATCTGATTTACCAAGAAACAACAGAAATGGTAAATGAATTAAAAGTGAATATCTTTAGTTTTTACAAACCTGGAAATACTGGAATTTTGCCTTTGGGAATAATTATTAACTTATCACAAACTCTTCTAAATATGATTATAGCAGCCCCTCTTTCTGAAACAAGCTTTAAATGGCCTTTCTGCAGAATTAACACTTGACAAGTATCTCATAATAGCAATTAAAAACAAATCTCAATTGAATAACTAATTCCACTGAGTTTTGTGTGGTTGAACAAATGAATCTTTCTGTAAATCATAGAATTAAACTTAGTAATAATAAAAATTCCCATTCAGTTTTTAACAATGAGTTGCTACCTATTGATGAAGTTTAAAAATCCTGTTTTATTATATGCAAATATTAGAATTGTATTCTATGGAAAAGAAAAAAAAATAATGAAAAAATGAACAGGCTTTTATAGTAAAGTAATTACATATCAGACTAAATACAAGTACACTTTGCTTCCAAAAGCAGTGTCAATATTTGAGTGTTAATCTTCTAATACATTAATATATTCAAAGTTATAATCCACAGAATCAATTATATGTTTAATCTGTGTATAGCTAAAGGAAGATAAAACGTGATGTAAACTATAAAACTATTTAAACTTTTCTGATACTTTTGCATCAGTCTGTGACAGTGCTAATGCTCTAGAGGAAATTATGAGTTAAACAAACAAAGGTTTTTCCTTCTCTGAAATGCTGGATGACACTGTAGGATTTCCACTGTCAACCGTGCATCTCTTGTTTGATTTTACCACATTTATCTGGTAGCTTACCAAATTCCAACTTGTTCTGAAGACTTCTCAGTGCATTTATTTGCATAGAGAGACTTGTAGGATTGCTATTGTTTGTAAGACAGAAAACATAGCTATTCTCTTTCGTTTAGACATACTCTTTGATATAAAATAGGAGGAAAGTAAACTTGGTGTGTAACTTTTGTATTTCGAGTGTTTATCTCACGGGTCAAGATGAAGGCAGTTTAATAGGAAAGACAAAAGCCATGCACACAGGCAAAGCAAAACAAGAACTTCATTCAGTACTTCCCATTGGCAGGCAGGTGTTCTGTCATCTCCAGGAAGGCAGGGTTCCGCCATGTATAATGCTGGCTTGGAAGGATGAAAGAGAATTGCTCCAAAGGCAATTCTTCCTTCCTATTTCTTCCCCCAGATTTCTACAAGTAGCATAATCTGTATGATATGGTAGTGAGGAAGTATTTCAGCATCAGTTAACTGTGTGATTTGAAATTCCTGCAGACACCAAGTTGGTACAGATTAGTACTTTGGAGACTGATGCTACTTTATTTTACAAAGTACATACTCTTTTATGATTTCTTCACCACCTACTGGTCCTAATTTTTGTCTTGTGACTTCATTTTTGCCCACATTTTAATGCAAGGAGAAAAAAGTAAAGTTAAGGTTTTTCTATGTGCTGCATTAACAGATCTTTTTTTGTTGTTGTCATTAATTATAGAATTATCTCTTTTTCAGAGTACTTTACTGTGGATCTAATTAATTGATACATGAAATAATTTCAGTTAATTTAAAAACCTATAAAAGTTTGCTTTCATTTTCTTCATACCACTGCTACCCTTTGATTTTTTTTCCTGTTTTCCAATAAATTTTATTACTCATACTCCATGTAGTACTTCAGCTTTGAGTAGTTTTTTATAAAGATTTTATAATCCCTCTTTATTGAAATCTTTGGAGCTTTACTCCTTACTTCTCCTTACTTAGTGTCTATGAACCTTGCTGGAACCTTTTTTTATTTTTTTTCTGTAAATGTAACCTTTTTCCATACCAACTAAATAATAAGAGGCCTCAAAATCATATTTAAGTGTAATGTGATGTAGGAAGTCTAGGTAGGAAGTCTAGGTAAGATAAGCCGTGTGCTAACATCAAATTTATTTTGTATCTGAAAATTGTAAAATTCCTCAAAATCAAACATGAAATTCTTTCCTTTGAGTAAACATAGACGATGTTTGTAATAGAAAAAAAATTTATTTTCAGCTTTCTGAAAAAGGGAAAAATATTCACAATTTTTTTTAAAAAATGAAAAATCACACTGACGAATTTTAACCAAGTACTGTAGCTAGGAGTGCAAGTCAGTTTTGTAGCTGAATATCTCCATTATTGCTTGGCTTTCTTCTGCATGTTTTATATACATAATGTGGGACTTAGATCCATTTTCCCTGTGGTAAACTGCATTATGTATTAATCCCCAGCTACTGTGATATGTCCCATATTTAGTTAGATCTACTGCAATGAGCAAAGCTTACTGTTCAGCTGTCATGATTTAGAGAAATAATGTTGGCTCCTTCGGTGAGATTTTATCAGCACATACTGTGTTTTCATACTTAAAAGAAAGTACTCCTATGTTTTGGAAGTCCTGTATTGGTCCCACAGTTAATGTAAGTGTAGTCTTAAGGAAGAAAAAATGCTGTGAGATCAATAAAGTCAATCTTCCCCCATATAGTTGTACGTAACTTAGTTTTAGATCCAAAATACTTTAATCTTTTATGCTAACGTAATTATGAGAAGGCTTGTTAACTTTAAGCACTACAAAGTCTCACCTTAAATTTTTGAAATCAAAGGACTGTTCCAGTGTTTTGAGTTTTGATGTTGAGAGCTTTTAAAAATATATATATTAATGTTGTGAATAATCTGGCAATACAGTAAAAAGTGCAAGACTTCTGCTAGGGAAAGTAACACTCAGAGATATGGCTTCAGAAGGCTGGTGATGATTGAAAGGAAGATGTAATTTACTCAAAAGTCAATGAGGTCATAATGACTTCTGTTTTTTTCTCATGCTTTTCATCTCTACTGAGAGAAAACACAAAAATCTGTAATGCTTTAGACCAGATAACTATTCTTATTTTCATAATTTAAAGCAATCATGAAGCTGGTGAATTGATGACCTGAAAATCATCCTGTTTAGGGGATCTACATGACTTTGAGCTGTTATAGAAGGTCCTAAATCATGTCAGTTTTAACCTTGCACTCCTGGTATGAATGTTAAATGAGGACCTTCATGATTTTTCACACTGAAGGTTTTTGCAGGCGGGGTAAATGAACAAAAACTAGCCATGCTATCGAATTACTTTGCTTACCTTTAGTTAACACAGATGTAGCTGTATTATTTGAGACAGTTGTTTCTGGTTATTTCATTGTTGTAATGAGATTGGGTGAGAATTAACTTAGTTTGAAAATTACAGGTTCCAGAGGATATAAGTCTGCAAATGCCATAATATTATCATCAAGGAAAAGTGGTAAATAACTTATTAACAGAAAATAAAGATCTGTTACTTTTCAGTTTAAATAATTTAAATTCTCAGAATATAATGACATACAATTTTAGAGGTTTCATTTAAATTTTCCTAAATTTAGTGGTGTCTTGGCTGATCTGGAATCCCATTTTATGCCATTGTGCTTCCTAGTTAACAGTTTAAGTGAAGTTCCAGGTACACAGTTAAATTCCACTTAACTTGTGCAACAAAATGAGACCAATCAACCAACCAACTATCCAACCAACTAACCAACCAACTAACTAACCAACCAGCCAACCAACCAACCAACCAACCAACCAACCAACCAACCAACCAACCAACCAACCAAAAGTTCCTTATTGTAAGGCAGTTCTTTCCCAAATCACTATAGAAGTCGTGAAAAGACACCATAATTTAAAATGGGCTGGCATCCACTGGTTTTCTGCCCTGTGTGGTGTTGTATGGCTTCTGTTTAAATTTGAGTAATAAAACTATTGTCAGACTCCCGTATTCATCCCTTCCTGAGACAAAAAACTTTGGTATCTAGGGTATATTTTCTTCAAGTCATGTCAAAAAATGATTAATAAAATATTGACAAAACAATATCTTGAAATTCATTTCTGTTCTACATGATATCTCTCTGCCATCCATTCTTAGAAATGCAGTTAAAAGCAAGAAAAACCCACAAGGAAGACAAGAATGTTCTGTACATTACAGATTTGTTCTTTCATAGTAAGCTCTCCATTATTTGACATGCTTTAAGTCACTTTAATTAAATTGGTTGGGAATGAGGTTTCAAAAATCTCTGAATGGTTTGCTTATTAATTTAGTTTATAAGGGGAAAAAAAGAGGAAAAAAGTGAATTATTTCCCTACTTTGCACAAATATGCTTTGGGAAAATGTAGAATTGGCTGTGTACAACACTGATGGTACTCTTTTTTCCTTTCACTCTGTGCCATATTGTACTAATGTCTTCTTCATAAACTTAAGTACTAATTTAAGTGTATGCTTACAGACCATAAAACAAGTATTATTTTGAAATGCACTATTCAGTCATTTGGATATGTATTAGGGAGTTCCTGTATTCAGTTCCATTTATAGTGCTAAAACAATTTGAAAAATGTGTATAACATAAAGTGGATGTGTATAACATAAAGTGGTTAAGGTCCTGTCTCTGGGCTAGACTGACTTGGCAAAGCATCATGCCACTGTTTTTCTTAGGCTGTATTTTAATGCAGTGCCAGATACACAGGCAGCTTCAACCAAACTTGTGAAGAAATGAAAGTCCTTATTGTAAGAAGACTTCCTGATGATGATGATGATGATGATGATGATTCTTATTACCCAGATCACTGCTGAAGTCATAAGACTAAGATATCATAACTTAAAATTGTCTACAGTCCCGTTTTACTTACATGTATGGTGTAGTTCCCTCCACTTTGTTTCATGACAAGCAATAATGCCACCAATTTTAGAAGAGATTTTGCAGTTATGGTTGCTATTCAAAGACTTACCTGAAAGCCTTACAAATAATTTTATCTCCATATTTCTTTAATGTTTCTTTAATGTCACTATTAGCAGTATTAGCAGTTGCAGTAGTATCTGTTTATTGAGATAGAGTTGTGCTAAAATTCAGTTTAACAGAGAAAATTACTTGAGAGTATTTGCAGTGAAATGTCGCAAAGAAATATGGCATGAAGTGAAACTTTCACTGCTTAACCAAGTGGAATGAATTTGCAAAACTTGCAGGTTATTGAAAGGAACATATCTTTCTTTGTCTCTCTTCCTAGGACAGAGTTGAGCATTGAACTAGAAGTGGAAATTTGCCCCCTGATAATTTTGCTATTCCTTCTTTACTCAGATTTAATCGGTGTCTGGTTTCACATAAAATATTGATTTGTTTTAATTTAGAGAAGAAATAATTGTTGAGGTATTTAAGAGAAACTTCTGCATAACTCTTAGAGAAATATTGTATCCATTCTGGATCTCCACTCACAGAAAAAATTGCTAGGTTTTGTCCCTGTGAAGTCTGCATTTTAGGGGTTTTATTTGTGGAATCCACCCTAGTATTTTAGCATTTGTTTTATTATTGTAGAATATTTTCTCTTGGGAAACACGGAAAAGACATCACTTATTCAAACATTTTTTATCTCAACAAAGCTCTCAGTCTTCTCTGTTTACTGGACTGCAGCCAAAACCTGCAGGACATTTTAGAATGTGCTTGTGATGTAGCATAATGTAGGTCACCTCAAATTTTCTCCCACCCCAAACAGATTAAATGGATAGTCACACATAGGTGTTTTTAATCTTCCCTAGTGAACTGATAAATACTAAATAACTCATCCAGTGCAAAAGATATGTGTGGTAGCACATATCTGTAAGATTGGAGAGGGTATTATCCCTTTGGAGCAAGGAGCTGTTCACTACCTAGCAAAGTAGGCATGTCAGCCAGCCTAGGGAGGATACAACTGTATATTTAAGGAAGTGGAACAAAGATTATTTCAGTTATGAAGAGTGGTCATCTCAAGAAGGAAATGTGGGATGAAAAAATAAATCTTTCTGAATCCCTAGGAGACTTGGAAGATGAGTTTGCCTGTAAGAGTTAGTGAAGCACTCAAAAGGGGGCACCACAGCATGTACATTAGTGGAGGAGCTCTCTCCACTGGAGTTATCTGCGACTAACAGTCCCGAACAAGCAGCTATGATTTTTAAGGACTGAACACCAAAGTAATTGAATAAAAAATTGAAAGACAAAGAGAAATCAAAAAATATGGGTTGTTGTCTGATGCTATGGGCTTTCACTTTTCATAAGAAGAAATTTTACAAATTCTTTCTTTATCTTCTTTCTTAATTGAAAGTGAATTTAATGAGATTGAAAGTACCTGGATAAGAACTAGGCATTATCTGTCTATGCAGGTAGTTTGGAATGTTAGCTCTCGGAATAATTCTTCCAAAGCATGCAAAAGGTAATAACGTGTGACTTCACTCTAGCTGAAAGGGCAAGTGGGAAAATGTCATCAAAAATGAAAGAGAAGTATGTTCCAGCAAAACACGATAATTGAGAATGCACAGTAGCATGCAGTGACATGCAATGAGGTGTGTAAGCCTAAGCTTCAAGATTTGTGAGGTGTGTGTAACATTTCTGGGGTTGGTATTCATACTTGGTTTTTTGTTTTTTATTGTACCCTTATACAACATGATAGATAAATATGAAAGTTATATGGAATATTCCCTCTGTTTAAAATTTTCTATTTTCAAAATAATGCTCATTTTTATTAGAAAATCAGTACAGTAATTTTTCACGGTATTCCTGTGAAATCAAACACTGTATATATTTCTAAGTGTAATATGGTTTTCTCACTGATGTTTCTAATTTTAATTTTTTAAGGTTTCCATTGTGTATTTAATTATAGCATATTTAATCATACATGCCAGTGAAGCTGAAGCCTATTACACTGTTTGTTACACATGATGATACCAGGTCTCAGTAGATCCCAAACATTACAAAAAAAGAAAAGTGTTACTTCTTGTGGTCTATGCATGTCCACACTTTCTAAGAAGGTCTTAATACCAGCATTCCTTACTGGCATTTGCAAGTTATAAGGTGGTTAAAAAACTTGTCAATGAAAAGGAATTGTATTTGGACATTGATGAAGTTGTAATGAATGATTTTAGTGCCAGAAACTACCTTCATAAAGGTCTGGATATGACATAAGACAACAGACTGGTGTAACATCTTATGGATTTGGTCTGCTGCAGGATATTAGCTCAGGCTGTAGGATTCAGATCAATTCTTAAACTTAAAAATTTAGTAATAATCAGAAGGAATAAATTACATATTAATTAAAAACCAGTGATAAAAGCACTTCTAGTATTATATATTTTAATAACTCAGTAATGTGAGGTAGTGCTAGGTAAATTTTTGATTAAAGAATTGCCTTTTGTGTTATTAACATAAGAAATCTTAAATTCATAAAAACTGGCTAAATGCCAGTCTCAAAGTATGTAGGTGTAACTAAGGTGAGATAGCTGGATTGAGCTTTGTTTAGAAAGATGCCTGAGAGACAGGTGCTTCATCTAGTCCTGTTTTGCCTACAACGTATGCTGGGATAAAAATTGCGTGCTATTAATAATAAAATTGTTTGGATGAAGAGATAGACTCCTCAGCAAGTTTGCTGATGATACTAAAGTGGGATGAGGACCTGTGCAGGCTGGGAGCTGATGAGTTGGAAAACATCCCTGTGGAGAAGAACCTGGGACAACAAACTGTCCGTGAGCCAGCAGCATGCCCTGTGAGGCCAGCAAAGCTTGTGGAATCCTGGAGTGCGTTAGGAAAAGGATTGCCAGCAGGTCATGGCAGGTGATCTTGTTACTCAGCCCTGGTGAGGCCCAGTTCTGGCTCCCCAAAACAAGAGAGACATAGAGCTCCTGGAACAAGTCCAGCAGAGAGCTATTAAACTGATTAGGGAACTGGAACCTCTCTGTTATGAGGCGTCCTAGTTCTGGCCAGGACAGAATTAATGTTTTTTGCCAGGAGGGGGCATAGCCAGGACCCAGAGGTGATTCTATAGGACCTCACATCATATGGGCGTGGAGGAAGGGCTCCCTTCCATGTCAGATAGCTGCAGAGGGAGTTTTTGGGTGTTGTCAAGGGTTTTCCCAGAGGGTGAGGAATTGCATGTGAATCGTTCTTCTCTTTTCCTGTACACTTTATCATTAGTATTGTTACTGTTCATTGTTTTATTTTGTTTCCAGAGAAGATTGTAAACATATTTGATCTAATCATTTGTTGGTTTAGATCTCGAGTCACTGGTCACAATGTCACTTGCTGATTGTGGTACCTAATCCTGTATATATTCCTATATATGCACTGTGTACTCCTCACAATGTTCTTTTTCAGAACAGGGAGAGGGATTAAATTTTTTTTTTTTTTTTGCTGTACTGTGTGATACCAGCTTGTGATATGATAGCATCAAGGGCAATGAAGATAATTTGGGATGTGTATTCAATGTTGCTCTGCTATCCTTATCTTGGGTGTTACCTTTGGGAATCCATTAATAACTGTATCCACTGGAAAGAGCAGGGGAACATGAATTTCTGCAGCCTTTCACCCCTCTTTACTTCCTTCAAGTCAGTTACTTTTGAGAATTTTGAATTTCCCTTTGACGTTAAGGAAAGGATGTTCTTGCTAGGTCTGCAGGGCTTCCTCAGTGTGGTTCACACTCATGTTTGTGTCAACAAAAGAGTGACAAAAGCGATTTTTAGGAGGACCTTTCAAACGCCTGCCTTCAAGGGTGGATGAATGGCATGGAAAGTGGAAGAAAATGGGCCTGCTTTTGAAGGGCTGTTCTGCTCCAGTGGTTCAGATGGTCATTCCTGAAAAACTACAGAACCCTGATTAAATGACAGAATATCCAGCAGATAAATTCTGTGAGGTGCCAAGTTATGCAACGTGCTGGGCTGTGGCTACTACTTAGCAGACACTGCTTGTTATTATACTGCACTCTCATGAGGAGGAGAGGAAAGTAGAACAACAGACACTGTGGCTCCTCAAACTGCAGCTGAACCAGAGAAGCGACACATGCCAGTAGCAGTTGCCCCTATAAAAAGTAAAATTCAAGAACAAATCAGTTAGCTAAGTGAGAGGTGAAGAAGAAGCAAGACCCTCAAAACAGGAGGAAGTGGTAGGGGAAGAGGTAATCACCTGATCTCTATTCTTGGGTAAACTCAGAGATACATAAATAAATTGCAACTGGCAGCTGAGCGAGCCCCATGTGACCGGGCTGCTCTGATGCTGAGATATCACAGCCCATGGTAGGAAACAAGATGGTAGTAAAGCCAAGCAATGTTGGGGAAGATGAAACAGGAAAGCCTTATAAATACGATTGCCTGGCAAAAGATTATGAGGATATGGAAACTATAAACGAGATTGAAATGAAAGCCATCTTTGAGATACCAAACCTTAGTTACTGAACAACTGGAAAACAATAGTATGGCCAGCTGAAAGTAATCCCCTCTTGATTGAACAATTCCCTCTGCTTGCAGACAGGTCCAAGGGTCAGAGAAGACCGTACTAACTTGGCAGAGGGGGTCCAAAGAGTAGTTTTTAGGGTTTAAAGTGTAACACAGTATGGTAATGTAATGATTCTGATAGGCTGTATGAAAATGCTATAGGATTTGTTTCTTGTATTAGATTGATTAGTGAAAATTAGAATATTCAACACAGAAGAAGATGTATTGTAATGGGAATCTCGCTTTCTTACCTCTTACCTCTTTTACACCTCGCTCTCTTACACCTTGCTGTCTTACCTCTTAGTCTCTTTACTCTTCTTACTCTTGCCCTCCTGCTCTTACAGGCCTGCTCTGAGCTGCGGCTCGCAGCTCCAAGCAGGGCCTTTTTACCCACGCCCTTTGCAATAAACCACAGGTTCCAACACCTGGCTTTAGAGATCTCTGCATCAGTCAATGGTGAAAGAACACATGACTCAATAAAACATTAGACTAGGACAAATTAGACCTGAAAAGTTATAGGAGAAATGGTTGACTTCAAGTTAGGATCTTCTTATTCCCTTTGAAAAAATAAGACAAAACTTATTAATTAAGCAAATATACTTAAGTAACATTTTTGATCGACTTCTTCAGGATGTATTCTACAGTAAATAAAATAGAAGGGCTTCAATTAGATGGGCAAGTTTTGTGTCTTTTGACTTAAAGGCTTACTTCTTCTCAAAAAAGAGTCAGAATGGAAAAATATGATAAACACATTCCAGTTTTGTGGATTCTTAAGGGCCTTATTTGGTTGTATAAACTCAAAATAATATTTAATTAATATTTCTATGACTGAAATATTCATTTTCATTGAGTTTTGGTGGGGATCTTAGCAACATGGACTACAGGTTGCAAAAAAGCTTATAATTGGAATCTATGAAAAAATACAGTCTTTATCTGAACATCTTGGAAATTATTATAAGACCTTTTCTGGTTTCAAATGGTGGTAGGAATTAAGTTTTAGTGATAGTACTTGCCTTGCATTGAATCATTGTCTGAAGGTTTTTGGAAAAGACCAGGAGAATCAGGGGTGAGTTAATTCAGTTGTTATTAATGTTTTTTTAATATCAGGTAATAGTAGAGTTTCTGACTTGTGGCTGGTTTCTGAGTACTAAGAACATGGAAGTTCTTTATTTCACTTGCTTATGGATTTTCAGAACTTTGTGATTTTCATGGTCCCTTTTCCTGATATGTGGAACTAAAATATCATGTAATCAGATAAAAACAAAGAACTAAAAATAACCAAATAAAAACCTTAGGAAAGCAAAATTTCCAACTTATGTTATTGGTATAATTTCCCGTAACAACCATGTGGTTGCAGATTCATTGCAAGATGTGAATCTTTGCAAATATCTCTAGGGAAACATGTTTTTGTATCCCTTCCATTCCTGTATAATTAAATTCTGATCTATGTAACTTCAGTGTTTACCATATTCTTTCTGGTTTGTCCTTTTAAGTTTGCCATGTTCATTCACAAAAAGTCTTTCATGTCCCCGGACAATAGCAAGGTTGTCTGTGAACACAGAGGAAATTTGGCATTTTGTGCTTACTAGCTGTTCTTGATTTCTTGTTGGCATGAAGTAGCTGCAATTGTGAAAAAGGGATTGATCCTTGAAAGGAAGGAAATACAGCACTTCATGTAGTTTGTTAAGGTAAAAGTCACATGCCTGATATGAGTATAAAAGGAACAATTGACTGCTAAGTGTCAGAATTCGGTGGTGAATTTGTGCTAACTGCTATCTGGAAACGATAAAAATTTTATCAAAGAGCTGGAAGACTTTGTTTCAAATTCAAGAAAATCATCAGCCCTGTCATGCAGGTTATCTCCTCGATAAAGTCTTTACATTTGCAGAGAAACTATTTCAAAATACTAAAACCTTTTTTTTTTTTATCTTGGGCAGTCAGTTCTCTGCCTTCTCTCTCCACTGCCTTCAAGAAATAAATGAAATCTATTATTGAAAACTTGTGTGTAAATAAAAAATAAATTAAGAAAACCAGACTGAGCTAGTCACTAGTAAAATTTCAGCTTTAAAGGTTAATGTCTTTTGAAGAAGTAAACAGCAGAAAACCTTAGTGAAGTAAGGCATTATGAACTTATTTGCTACTACATGCAGTTGACATGTAATTGTGTAGAAATTCCTAATATGTTCCATAAACTGAACTGAAGAATGGAAAACCCTAATGGCTATCAAGAGGCATGAATGAAACAGTGCAACTTTCCTGGTGAGTTGTTTTTAAACTTCTAGCTACAGATAGCCAGCAGTACACCTGAGATAAAAAAGTTATGTTCTCTGAACAAGGGTAATTTATCCCTGTCCAGGAAGCAAATGCAAGTAATGACAGGCTGGGTTCATCTTAAGTGACATTGCATTTTGTGTAGCTAGAAGGCCTGAGACTGTGAAGGTCTAATGGTCTGTAAATCTGTCGACTTCTCCTCATTTCTCTTATTGATGAAGATTTCACTAAGATTGGGACCTGCATAATGGTCAATACCTCTCAGGAAAACAAGGAGAGGGGAAATCTGTTTTTATTTATGTCAAAGGAATCTCATTAAATTCAGTGAATCTTTTGAAACTAATTAGAAGCCTGCACACTGACCAAAGACTAAATTACCACGATTAACATACTAAAAAATTCTATTAGGTAAAATGACATAGGTGCTCACTCCTGGGGAAAATAAAGTCTCTTGTTGAAAGACAGGCTAGAGAATATTTGGTTTTCACAGTGTTGGGAAAAGACAGTTTGAAGTGCATATGACAGAACCAAAGATTTAATAAATACCTGTTGGAGGGCAGGTTTTTGGCACGTTTTTTTTAGGTTTCAGCAAGCACTAGTCTTGTTGCTTCAGTATGACATGTTCTTTATGAGCCTCATTACTTTTCATCGGGTTTTTCATCATAGATACTAATTTATTAACATTTAATAGCAAAGTTGATCCTTCTTAGGGCTTATCTGCATGGGAAAGATGAAGATATTACACTTCTGAGAGACTCCCAGAGCTATTGCCTCTTCTGTTCCACTATGACTGCATTTCTCGTTGTTTTTAGGTATTCTACTTGTCTGATGATTAGTAGTTTTCCCTGCTTGAGAAAAGATTGCAAAACGTTCTTTGATTTTTTTTTTCGCTCTTGTTTTGTTTTCACGTGGTTTACTGGAACCAATTTTTTTTTTGGTTCTGGTTTAATCTTAAAATACTGCTTTGCTCTTTAGGTACTCAGTTATTTCTTTGAGTCCTTCATAAAACCAAAAAATTTGACAGGTTCTAGGGAAGTCAAACATCATAATCTTTTTTCCCCTTCTATGCTACTTCTGTCCTGCCTTATGAGAGTTTAATAGTTATTTAAGGATTTGGTAGTTCTTGTTGGCTGAGGGAGTTTGGAGCAAATTAAGTTTTAAGAATAAAAAAAGGTGTATGCAACAATATAATAGCTGAAAATAATTTCATTAAAAAGTTAAACAAGTGAAATTGTAATATGTTAATTTGTGTATGCTCTTGCATTGGGATGTTTTACTTTAGGATACATCATGAGTACAGTCAATGTGTCAATGTAATGCATGTACTTTTTAGATAGTTATGAACAGAATGTCATTTTTCACATGAACTTGTGGTACCTAGGCCCTATATATAGACATTTGCTTATTTAGAGTAAATTTGCACTCAAATTGGAAAGTAGTTAGTCTTTATTGTGGACCAAGTTGATAATTCAGATAAAGAAACTATTCCATTCAAAATAAAATCAGTGCCATATATTCCTGAAATTTTCACAGAGGTTTATGCCTGTAAATGAAATCAGAGTTTTCTCACTGCGTGAAAATTAAAATATGCACTTACTCATTCTGAATAAATAAATCTCAGATTGTACCAGTATTTTGATATTTTTATTACTATTTGTATTTCAGCATGCAGCTGCTTTGGTGGAAGAAACAAAATTTATTTAATCAACCAGAATGTTATAAATGTAGTCATGATAACTATTACTGTTGTTGTTGTAACTGTTATTATTATAGGATGATATCCTATTTGAACTCCTTTGTTGTAGTTCATTTGACATGATCTATGTAATTTAGAGTACCTGTATATTAAAAATTTATTGATTTACTCTTATTATGCATAATGGGATATTATTTGGAGGTGGAAGGGAAATGATAGGCATACTTTATAAATGCGTCACCTTAGAGTTTTATCCCTTTAAAATGCCTCGGTTGCTTTATAAATTTCATTAAACTCAGGCTGGAATTACAGAATATGGAAAAGGATGCCTTTATGTAACTTGAAGAACTTTTCTTGAATAACAGGTAATATGTATTTTTTAATATATTTTTTCCTTCACAAAGCCTTATTTGTGACCAGATTTTTGTGCATATTACAGAAATGTAGTGTTTCTTTATGGTTTTGGTATCCTTATGTATTGTTTAAAAAATATATATTTATAACAAAAAATGTAATAAATGCTATAGGAGGGAAAACTTTTAACTACAACTCCTTGTTTTAAATCTCATGTTAGAATAGACTACTTAAGTATTCCCTTAGCCTAGAGAACTACGTGAAATATCACTAGTTTGCCTTCAGCAGTGAGATGTGTTCTGTTGAACACTGGAAGGCTGTCCAAGAGAAATGAAGAGTCACTGGTAGCATGTGAAAAAGCACTGAATTCAAACAATGGAAGCATTGTGTATAATGTCATCGAATATAAATGAAAGCATACAGAATTGTCACTCTTCAGAGACTATTCTTTCATTTGTTTTCATTTACATTGAGAAGCAAGTTGATACTGACCATCTGGTTCCTGAATATTTCTACAAAATATTTTGGTTTCACTCTGGAATTAATACTAAATTTTGAGTTAAACTGAACAATGGAAGTTGCCACAAAAATATGTTTTAAGCTACACGTGCTAAGCAATAAAGCAGAAGTTCATATGAGGTAATTTTCCTGAAATAAAGCATAGTGGCTGTTGTAAAAGAAATGTATAATTATTCAGGGTTTATATATTTGTGACACATTGCTTGTCTCTCATATTGTGCAAAGGCAAAAAGCCATATCATGGACTGTTGAATTTTGGTTAATACCTTCTTTTAATATTCAAAATGTTATGTGCCTTTCTATTATAAATTGAGTTTGACATAAACTATTATATGATAAATGCTAAGTGCTCATAGAATTCTTCTGGGAATATCTCAAAGCAATATGTGTGTTTCACAAAAGTACCTGTATTAAACCATCTGGGTAGAATATTTCAGTACCATTGACTCCTTTCCAACATGAACATTAAAAAGAAAAAAGGTGAAAAATCCATTTGGCAGAAGCTAACATTACAAAGGAAGATATATCATCCATCCATCCATCCATCCATCCATCCATCCATCCATCCATCCATCCATCCATCCATCCAGCAGAACTGTACCTTTTTTTTTATTTTGAATGGAAATTTGTGAAGACCTATACCCAAGGGTGATTTAAAAGTAGTGTGCCTGCTGTTGTTTATCTACTAGTGCTTCTATGTATTAATGGCATGCTCTCATTCCTGATGATTCATTTCATAATGCATGCCACCTCTCACCAGAAGAGCAACATTTAAAATATGAGGCATTTTGAAAGAGATGAGACATTTTGCTGCAAGTAGCTCTGCAATTTTCAGCACAGGGTAGGCATGGACCTATGGAGCAGGTCCAGATGAGAGTTGAAAAAATGTTCAGAGGGATGGAGCAGAACCTCTCATGCAAGGAAAGGCTGAGAGAGTTGGGATTGTTCAGCCTGGAAAAGAGAAGCCTCCATGGTGACCTTATTGTGGCCTTTTCAATACTTGATAAGAAAGTCTGTAGCAATAGAACAAGGGGTAATAGTTTTGAACCAAAAGAGGGTAGATTTAGATGAGTTACGAGGAGGAAATGTTTTCTGATGGGGGTGGTAAAACACAAGAGCTGTTTGGCTATAGAGACTGTAGATCCAGCACACCCAGAAACTTTGAAGATCAGGTTGGATGGGGCTCTGGGCAATCTTACCTAGTGCAGGTGTCCCAGCTTATGGCAGGGGGTTGGACTAGATGACCTTTAAACGTCCTTTCCAACTCAAACTGTTCTGTGATTCTGTGGGCCAGTGATTGTATATCATGCAGAAAAAAAATGAGTAAAAATGCCTTTTTATTTTCTCCTCTTAATATTCATCTTAGTATCTAGACTTGCAGTGTAGGGTTTGGCAGTAGAAAAAGGTTCAGTGACACTTGAAGTGTTCCCTTGCATCAGCAGTGTAAGTAGCTCTCTGTGTGAAACACAGCATAACCATATTCTTCTCTTTCTAATGAAATTTATGACTAATAAGCTCTTTCTATTTTCTGTGCTGTAAAGAAACCTTTTACTAATGAGATCCATTTCTAAGACTTACCAGTGCAATGCATTTACTCATAAGACCTTCATTTTTTTCTTTTTCTCTGCTTACCAGTTAGACAATTTGTCCCAAGTAGAAAAGCTTCTTTCACCATTTTAAATGTAATCTGTGGATAATGAAGTGAAAAAATGAGTTTGCAGTTAGACACTAAAGAATAGTTATAAAAGTTTGTCCTTTTTATTGTGTGAACCTAAAACAGGAAATAAACTTATGAAAGTGAGAATAATTTTTTTTTCGTGAGTGAAATGCTCTCAGTTTGGTAGAATATGGTACATGTGACTTTATCAAGAGTAATTATTAAAATCTGTTGTTTATTGTGAGTGGATATTATTTATGGGATGTAGGAGAGAACTTCTAACAGTCAAGGCCGAGCTTTCCTCTACGAACTACATTAAACACCATAAAAAATATTTTTGAATGTGATAAAAATGGGACATTGATATAAAAGTCTTGCTGCTAATTAGAAATATCTATAATTGCTTAGCAGAAACAATTATTAATTAAGGTAAGGAAAAGATTTTGTATTCATTAATATTTCTGGTTTTTGACAGTGAAACAAATAGAAGGGTTGGAAAAAGAATTCACCTATGACTTGACAATTATTAGTTCCATCAAAAGAATATGATTGTCCTGAAAAGTAACACTTCAGAAAGACTAAAAGTTGACATAATTTCCTCTTTCTCTAAACAGAGATATGTTCTCTAAAGAGATGCCAGCCCCAGAAGTTAATTTTCTTTCAGCTAAACTAGTCAGATATCGATTCTCAATTGATGCATTTCAAATTTAGATGGAGAATGAACACATATCCTGTATAGTAATTCAGCTGGAGAGGCATTTAAAGCTAGAGTATTGATTAGCGTTTGCTTGTTTCTGCACAATTGATTGTGAACTGCAGTTAAATCTTCTTTTTCTGAAACACTCAGGTTTTATTCTGTATGATGTTAGGATTTGCGTACTAATAATCGTGAGATAATGATTATTTTGCTGTGTCTGTACCAAACACGTATCATTTGCAAGGCAAAAAAATTTCGATTTTGTCATGTTTACTGTTCTTAAAAGGGATGAGATTACTTTGTTATTTAATTTCATTCAGTTTGCTTATAATTTTTTTTAAGAAATAGCTGTGTTAAATGTGATTGCACATTAAAAGTCATTGGAAAGACCTGTGCTGGCATGAGGTCAAAAGTAAATAAAAAGCTTGTTCTGAGGCTGTAGCTCGGTTCTGCAACACAGAATTGAATGTGCTATTCATGTAAATCATAGTGAGTGACCCATTTCTTGGTATGATCTGAGAAGTTAAGTTAGAAGGGGGTAAAAACAGCTGGTTAAAGAACATGATAAATTATCGTCTGGTAGTCTCATGAAATACTGGGTAAAAAAACCCAAAACCTGTGCTTAAGTACTGATACTTCTATACAGAAGTGTAGAATTATTAAGTATAATATGTTTGTAATACAGCAAGAAGAAATGCTTAGAGATACGCTGCTCTCAGATTCAGAGTTGATTGTGTCACAGTTCCAGTAAGCAGTGTCTGTTGGATTAACCTGAACGTGATATTTTTTGTTGGCAGATAATTGTGACGATCAGCTGGTGTCTGCTTTGCCTCAGTCGTCATTCAGTAGTTCATCAGAGCTGTCTAGCAGTCACAGCCCTGGCTTTGCAAGGCTTAATCGAAGAGAGGGTGAGTGAATTTTATTGGTTAATTGTTAATTCTGCGTTGAAATGAAAACAGTTTAGATATTCAAGAGCATATGTTACTGTTTCAAATTATTTTTGTCCGGTGTTTGTATACCAACCATGAATTACAGCATAGTCTCAGCGCAAGGAAGTTATCAGTCTCAACTTCCCATCCTACGGTCAGCTGTCTGGGCTGCTCTGTGGGCTTATTGAAGAGGCAGAATCTAAGGATATTTAATTATTGCCAATGAGGAATCTGATGAATAAACTGTTTCAAAGGTGCTGTCCTAGGAAATGTTCTCAAAATCTAGTCTTAATAATTCAGCCATAATATTAGTGGTGGTTACATTCAAATGCATCTGATTTCCCTCATGTAGTCCATTGTTATATTATACATTAATTTATTTAATTGGGAAGTATATAAAATAAATCTTGAAAATATTTTGTTGTGCCAAAATAATTTATGTCACTGGGCCTCCACGATTTCCTGGAATATTTTCTATGTCTGATAGACAGAAGCACTGTAGTGAAGAAGGAAAATCCCAATCTATTTTATTAACCTAATGTGCAGATTTGATAAGCATGAGCTTCTGTTTTGAATGCAGTTGTGATATCAGTGGAAATTATATATCCTGGAAGGGCTTCCTTGGGTTTGAATTAATGTAGGCTCTTAGAATTTTAAATAAGATATGTATAATCATCAACATTAGCATCTTCATATTGGTCTTCCCTAAAAATGTATGTTTGAAAGCTTTTTCCTTTTGGCTCTCTTCGTGTGCTGTGCAATTGTTTGTGCCATGTTAAAATGCATATTTTAGATTTATGATTTCCTTCACTTTGCCCTGTATTGTATGATCACATTAAAAATGCTTACAACCTTACATCTGCTATCATTTGAACTCATGTAGATACAAAACAGCAGGTAGCCTAATTAGAAGATTGTGACTGTCTACCTTCTCATTCTTTGTAACTCAGGTTCGTGGTACTCAACAGAGTACAGGTTTGAATGTTTTATTCATTTGTCATTGTTTAATAATATGGCTAGATTGTTTAGCTAGATACCTTTTAGTTCATTCAGATGTAATTTTATGGAATGGTGTAGATGAGGTGAGATGAAAATTTCTTCAGCAAATTAATCTTAATTAAATTAGTTTTAACTTACATTTTGTTCTTTATTTTTCACTGTGAGTAGAGACTCAGTACTTACTATGGAACCAGGAATAGATTTTCTGCATTGAATTTGTGTTTCCCCTGCAAAACCTGATTATATTTGTAGGTGTATATAGGTGAAAGTTTTATTTATTAGATGGAACCACGGTAGTCATTATACATACGTGGTAATAAACACAAGAAATGATTGCTAAACCATACAGAATGGAAAAAAAAATCTGTTATTAGGAGAATACAACATGTTCTATCAGTGATTTTATGGAAGCAATGAACAAATCATTAGAGTTTTAAAAGAAATCCTGTGATAAGTGAAAGTGGGTTTGCCTTTAATATAACTCATTCTCTACTACGAATAAAAGCAACTCTTTTTTTCAGCCAAAGTTAGAGATTGGGAGTAATTCTGACTTCCTAATGTTAATTTAGGACAAGCGGATTGTGGTTCCACCACAATAATCTGCTTGGTTCATAACAGTTAGGGAAAATTGAATACATTTTAGACAGAAAAAAGTTGAGCTTTACACAGATTACGTGAGAGTCAAAATGTTGTCCTTCATCAATAAAGAAATAAACTAAATATACATGGGCACTTACCCTGTTTCAGTTGGCAATGGAAAGTTAAAAAATAGCAGGAAATTTATCAGAAATGTGGGAAGTTGCACTGAAGTAGTTTTTTAACCATGTAGATTCGTGTTTGTTAAATGCAGAAGATCAATAGGAAAAGTTAAAGAGATTGAGGAGAGAAAACTGTAGGCTAAAAAAAAGTACAATATATACTTTATGTGAAGACATAGTAAAAATTATAACAGCAGAGAATGATTGATAAAACAGCTAACTGAGAATATGTTTCAGTTTTCTCTGTGTAAAGCAGAAAGATAATGTGGTTGAACTCCTTGATAAAAAAAAAAATCAGTCCATTAGAAGTTAGGGAAAGTGATAACATCCAGGAATAACTCATTAAATTTTCTTCAGAGTTTTAATTATTACTAGTTCATTGATTCCCTGAAGTTTTCAGATACTCAATACTGAAGCACAGTTAGTGAATACTCCTGCTAACTGCTAAAGTAGTTACTCTGACATCAGCTTTGCTTGCAATAATGGAAAATTAGGTAGAAAAGTTAAGTAACAAGAACTAAGTTAAAAACCCCCGAACACTAATAGCAGTTTAATATTTTTAAAGGAAAATAATTTTTTAAATTCCTGATTTCATGATTTGAAGTTAGCAGATATAAAATGCAGGGATTTAATGTAAGTAGAGTTTGACTTTTAGCCTAATGTTGTATGACTTTTTAATTTTAAATAATAGCACCATATCAATGCGGTCCAAATTAAATGTACTAAGATCTAGCTGGTGGACCTCATAATGCTTTTATCATTACTATATAAAGGTGTTTTCACAGAATTTTGAAGGAAACTCTAAGGCCAACTTTGTCAAATACTTTAGTTGATTATATGGAAGTAAGCACAAATCATTTTTGATGAAATGCATTATGACATGAAGATTGATGAAATAGTGAATAATCATGGCAAAGCAATTATGAAGAGATACGGTAATCAATATACCTAGTGAAATAAGCACTGCAACAGTGTGAGTTATAAAGTATTTAAAGAAAAGAGAAGAGGTCATACTTATCAAATAGGAACTGTATTCTACAAAGCTGCAATTGAGATTAAACTGGGAATTGAACTAAATTAGCAATTCTCTTTAGCTTCTTCGCTAGCAAAAAAAAACCCCAACCAACAAACTAAACCAAAACAAACAAACAAAATAACCCAAACCAAACAAACTTGTGCATAAGCAAACAGAAAAAACATTTATTTTTATACGTATTATTATTCGATATTATATATAGAATGGAATGGAATGGAATGGAATGGAATAGAATAGAATAGAATAGAATAGAATAGAATAGAATAGAATAGAATAGAATAGAATAGAATAGAATAGAATAGAATAGAATATATATATAATTTTATATAAAGCTATATATTTTACCACTGCGCTGTGTATTAATAAATTCTGGATCCTGAAAGTCTGGTTGAAATTCTAGGCTGTTTTCCTATGCCAGTGGGAATAGGCAACACAAAAAATGTTCAGGGGTGGTGCTCTCTTTTTACATATCTATCTAGTCAATGAAGCCAAAAGGAAGAAAGAGCAAAGGTAAAGTGCACCTCTTTATAGGGTGAAATGAGGCATCCCAAAATAAGGGAGAAAATAGCCAGCATTCAGAGCAGCTGGCCTGGGATAGTGATAGGAATTTAAATACCGATACCTAACCCGGATTGTCAAAGATGTGTTTCTGTCCACTCATTGCCAATAATTTACATTACAAGTAGTCAGTTGAAGTCTGGTGCTTCAGAGGATTTGCTCTATTTGCTCATTCTTGATGTATTGGCCCTCAACTATGATCTGTGAAAGAGCCCTTTACCACATGGAGAGAAGGCTGTGTCATTGTTGGGCTCAGCATTTTCTGGATTTATCTGCAGTGGGCTGTCAAGCTGGTTGTACAGACTCTTTAATTCACCATTCCAATACCCTTGGGAAAGATACCTTAATGCACCATGCCTTTATACCCAAGAACACAGGCTTTCTTTTGAATTAATGAACTTCTGAATCCTTGCAAGAAAAAAAGTTCAGAAGACTGTTGTTCTACAAGAGTGAACATACCACTGGAATAGCCTTAATATTTGGACAGCTAAGCAAGCTGGATAAGGATTTGGCTGTGATTATCTTGCCCCATGTTCACACACAATTAATTGATCAAAATATGACAGAAGAAAATTGAATATAGAAGTTGTTAAGTAGCCAAAAAAACTGGCTTACAGCTTTCTCTTTCCCTCATGTAGGGAGAAACCCATTTATTTTAATTACGCTGTCAGCTTACCCTGCCAGTTTTTCAAAAGCAGCCCGAAATTTTGAAGGCTTAACAGCTACCAGGTCTATTTTTTCCACTGGCGTATATATGGAACTTCTTTGTCTTTTTCATTACCTTTACCTTAGTATTACACTGAATATCCTCCACTTTATTGCATTCTTTTTGTTACAAAGAATATTTAAGGGATAGTTTATTCAGTATGGTACTATAAACTCCATATTTATTTTTCTTTTTATAAAACAGTACATTTTAATCACTCTTTGAGTGCTCACACTAAGTAGGTCAAAATGGATAAATGAATTCTTGCAATCAGTAGTTAAATAAAACATCAAATCAACAGTTAAAGGAAAAAATAACATTTCTTACACAATAATAAGGTCTATTTTCATCAGTTTTTATAAGAAGCTGTTTAACCTTCATAATGTGATGCTAACAATTAGAATAAAATGGCAGACAAACTAAAGCACTTAATTGTAGCTAGGATTGTATGTCACCAAAGGATAATTAGGAAACGTTTACCCCTCCATTTCAGTATTGTACAAATAAAATTCATTCAAGCTGATATTTTGCTTTAATACAAGGAATAAAAAAAGGAAACTAGAACAAAAAAAAAATCTGATGGTATGTTTTTATAAATTAACAGCAAATCTAAGTTCAACCATCTAACATCATGACATATTTTTATGATTTACCTGCATTTAATCTTATGTGTGTATGTTAGGAAAAAGGAAGAAGTAACAATCTCAATCTTTTGCTTTTAAACAACAATAAGCACTTTTACAGTGATTTCTGCATAAAGGATCAAATGATATACTGCTGTCCGGGTAAAGTTCAGGACTATGCAGTTTCCGAGGAAGAAATCAATTTGGCTTTGTTTGGTTGGTTTCTTTCCTGTAGCTGTTATAATAATAATATCTTTCAGTGAGAACATTAGATTTCATCTCTCAGCATATTCATTATAAAATTGTTTTTAATGCTATTTTACAGCTTCACTTTTTCTGCAGAAAATGTTTTTAATAAGTATATTAGACACCTTAAAAGTTACATGAGCACATAGGAAAGTGGCATATGGTGTTGCACATGCATATGTTGCATGTACACAATTTTAGGAAATTCTCAGGAGTATGTCAGCCTTATTAAAGGTAGAATTTGAAGCAGTGTTATTGCATTAATGTCAAAATTTGAATTTATGCTGCTTTTGTTTTGCTGTATCTTCTGTTCATATGTGTATATGGTGTGATTCTGATATTGCAAAAAGATGTGGGAGTGAGAAAAAAGTGAGAAAAAAATGAAGAAAGAAAGAAAGAAGGAATTAAATTACTCTTAACTGGAGTGAGTACATAGGATCAAAGATTCACTAATATTTTACATATTTACGGCCCATTGTGCTTTCATGAACATTTATGAGGAGTTAGGAATATTTGTACAGTTATTTCAAGAAACCTAATTCCAGCCTTGTCATCAAAATTCATTCAAGCATAACAAAGCATAACAAAAGGTTTCAACCAGCTATTTCATGTGTTTCATCATTGGAATAGCAAAATCCACGGTGAAATGCACAGAGGAAGTGAAAAAGTGGTAATAAGGGTACTTCATTGTTGAAATTGTTAGGGACTCTTTTTCTACCTGAAATATAGCTATGGGGATAGAAAAAATAAGAACAATAGTATTGCAAAAAACTTGTGTTGAACTAAAGTATTCAAATACTCTTAACAAGCAACCAAGAACAAGATCAAATAAAAATTTACTTCAAAAATAAAGTTTGCTACAACCCATGGCTACTACCCTTTTTGTTAAAGTTCATAAAATAAAAAAAAAAATCTGGATATAGCTATTTTGTTTTTCTAGGTTTAGATAGTTCTAAATAATATACTTTTGAAATCTTAGATAAAGGCTGAATTTTATCCAAAATTTGAATCATTATGATATCTTTTAGAGTCAAAATAGAATTTGACTCCCAGGATTGCTTTGCAGTAACAAAGAATTTAAGATCATTAAGATCCTTTAATATTTTGAGGGATAGAAAAATAGATCATAAGTGATGATGCATCTGATTTTCTTCTTTTTTTCCTTGTATATTTGGGGCAAGGGTAAAGGAGCTTAAAATATTTTTTGCTAAAAAGACCTTAAAAACAATTGCTAGATGGAAAAAAACAGATTTTGGAAAATATCTGAAATTTTAAAATGTAAAAAATTTTTATGTCATGTAATAATGACTAATTTCAGCTGTAGTACAAAATTAGCTTGAGTGTCATAAATTCCAATTTTAGAGAATTGTGAAATTTTCAGTTTTAAAAGAGAATGCTGTAAATATATAAAACATTTTTCCTGCCACACCCCTACAAAAAGTTCTGAGACTTTACTAGTACAAGGGATCTGTCTTTTGACATCTCATTTGCAGTAGTTTTCCTTGGCTTCTTAAGGACCAGCTTTCTGGCATAGAAGACATGGGTTTTTTCCCTTTCACCATCCTGCTTATACTGCACTGTTGGTACAACCAACTAGATTGGCTGAACAGAGAACTCAGGATTCCTAGACTAATCTCAGAACTTTATAAAATGGTGTTACTCTAATGAATATCCTCTATAGTCACTATTTCTCTCAGTATCATATAGGCAGATAATTAAATTATTGTAATAATCTTTGTATTTTCATAATCCTTATGAAATTATGTTAAATTTAAATATTGCATTATAATCCACATCGTTAGGTGTCTCAAAGATAGAGAAAATCATGGACTAAGCCACTTCAGATAAGAGATAAGAGCTGAAGGTACGTCAGGCACTCTTGAAATGTGTCTTTAGAAAGTAATCAGACATCATATTTAATTGACTCATATACAAAGTAGAACTTTCTGGTGAAAAGTAACTTCGAACTTATCTCAGCCTTTTGATTTCTATCCATCAATAAGATTTTATTTTTAAAGATAGATGTAATAATAAAGAATAAGTGAAATACACAGATCTATTAGACAATGGTATTATGTTCAAAATGCATTTTTACATATGTAATACCATTTTCATTCACGTTTTTAAATTTCTGTCACAAACTGCTCCTGCTCTGGACTTTGAAATGAAATTAGCAATGAATTTCACTGGAAATTCCTAATATTCAATAAATACTTAGCTGTTTTGAATAAATTTCACTGTTCTTTGGGTCAGATGTAAAACAGCAGTCTCTGTCTATCAGTCTTATATCCCTTTTTTTTCCTTCCAAAGCAGAAATAGGTTTTGTTCCAGAAGAATAATTTTCAATTGCCTCCTATTGCATATAAAGAATTAGACAGAGGAATTAGTTCTAAGTCATGAAAATTTGTGTAAAATAAACCAAATATATAGTTATTTCTCTATTTTCTTCAGATTTCAGTGAACAATGAAGTCTATTCATCATTCTTCAGTAAATTTCCCCATTGCAGTACCTCGATTGATAACCAGGGAGGTTGTAAAAAATTGTTTTTATGTAGATAGTTGAACGAGGCTTTTAACAAAAGTTTGAACTCTACAGGGAAGAATATAACAACACACTGACATCCTTGTCGATGTTGGAATTAATTCCAGTCGTTGCTCCTGGTATAAATATCACACAAAACTACAATGGTGCAGCTTTAGCTGGGTGGACTTGCAAGACAACTTTGTATACTTTATGATTTCCTTCACTTTCAAGGGAGTTGTTTCCATAACTACTCCCATTGGCTTAAAGCAGTAGAAAAAATAAAAATAACTACATCAGCAGGATTTTTATGTACAAATAGAAGTGTTAATGTAATTTTAGGTTCGTTGTTTTGTTTTGTTTTGTTTTGTTTTTACTTCGTGGTGTGATGATTAATAATGGAGTGGGCAGAACTGAGTTGAATAAAGTCAGTAGAAAATTTTATTAGTATTTTTAAGTCCCAGATGGAAGTACCCTTTTTCGGAGACCTTTTTTGAATACCTCTTCATTTCCTTTGTTATTATTTATCAAAATTAAGAATTCTGTCATAAATTTATTAACACAAATTTTAGTTTACACAATAACATCATTTAAGAATCAATAGATTATGATATATCATAAAAATAATAGTTTTATCATTTGCAAGATTGAAGATAGTTCTGTTAGCAGTTTTCTACAGTTAAATAATTTATGAACCTGTGAAATTCTCCAAAAAGTCTTCACCTGTGGGTTTTTAAATTTCCATTAATATGGCGTGCCAGCTCCTTTGTATTATTTTTTTAGGTTTCTTCAGTTTTAAATATTAGGGACCTAAATTCCAGTGTCAAGAAGATTATAGAATTGAAATAATTTCTTTAATGTTCTTTCTGTTGTTGTGGTCTCTTCCTAGTGTCACAATGGTAATTGTAGGTTATAGCTTACAAACCATGTTAAATGAAACCAAAAGGTCATCAGTAAATTAAGCTGCTCAGTCTTCATCATCTTGGGATATAAAAAGTCATCATCCTTTATATAGTATGTGAACTTATCTACACTACAGGCTATTTTTCTGTCTTAAGATTAACATTACATTTTTTGTTATTCTCTGGTGAGTTGCTTATGAGATTCTTTGGTTTTGGAGTTAGAAGCTTCTCAATTTTATAGTCATTTATTTTTCGTATTAATATGGCTTTCATTCTCCGAGAACTGAAGTACAGTTATGCCTTATTCTCATCATGTCTGCATCTAGAAAGAAAATGAAAGGTAGCCTATTTTTTTATGCACGTGTGTCAGTTCAGACTTTTTCTACAAGTTGATTTGAGTGTTTTATTTTCCAGTGTCTTAATCTGCCAGAATTGCAAATATGCAGTCATAGTCTTTGCAAAAGTCAGATTGGAGGTCAGCAAGTGAGTGTTTGTAATGAATTTATCATACTTTCTGGCTGAGGAATTCTCTAATCCTTCAGTAGAGAATTAACTTGAATAGAAATGGTGCTGCTATCAGATACCTGTGTATCAATTCATGCTAAGGTTGCTGTCTGCCTGAAGCATACGTGGATTGCAGGATGTCTCTCTCATAGATTATTCCTTGTATTTGCATTAAAAGCCAGCATTAAGAGGTCATTGATAAATAGTGTGACCTGCAAAGGAACAGGAAAAAAAATTATTTTGCAATTTATGGTAATTCTAAATTGCTATGAGTATATTTCACAAAATCATCACCCCAAGGCTGATTTCCCCTGTTTTGGGACAAGAGAAATGTAACCTTAAATAATCCTGTTTGAGGAAGTAGGTTTAAAGGAAAAACCAAAATAAAAACCCAAAGTAAAATCCAAATTATTAAATTGTTGCCTACATTAACAAATGTGTTTTGGGACAGGTAATTTATTGTATTCAAAACTAATTTTTACTTCTCAAATGTTATAATGAACCTGAAAGTTCAATAGGGATCTTCAAGACTTTTTAAGATTTGAATTTTGATTCCGTTACCTGAGAACTTTGTGAAAAACAATTATTTAAAAAAAAGCCATGAGGAACTAAATGTCCAGGAAAATAAGAAGGACTTAGTTAAGATCATTTCCGTCTTTTGTAGGCGAGTATTTTACTGCGACGTTCAACTGAAAAAAAATACTCTGAAGACTGAAAGAGCATGTTTCGCTTAATAGGCACCAAGAATGATGGGTAATACAATAGGAGAAAAAATTTTCCCATTTAATCTAAATTTTTTTTTTGTTGATAAGTTGAAATTATCTCTTTTAAAATTTCTCAAATGTAACAAAATGGGTATTTTACTGAATATCTTGTGTGAGCAGGACACTACATGTATAGCTAATACAATTTTGAAATGCAGATGGCATTTTAAGTACATAATTAGTGTCATTGATCAGGCCTTGATTTAAAAATATACTCAGCTGAGATCTCCAGTGCTGCAAGCTGCAAGAACAAAAATTCAAAGGTGGGAATTTTAACGCTGATACAATACAGAATGCTTTGCGCTTTTAGCATACTTTCAGAAGATAGCTGTTTATTTCAGTAGTACTGTGAAATTTAATTGAAAATTCTGAATTTTTAAAAGGGATTGTTAGAATAATTTTAATAAGCAAATAAAAATATTAAGAAAATATATAAATAGATTCCATCAGTTTTTTTTCCAGTATTTTAGTTTACTTGTTGTGTGAGTGATGAGTAAAAGCTGTGCTCAATATTTTTAGATATAAAGCAGCTGAAGTCTTCCTTTAATATTAGATCTTTGAGCTATAGAAAGATGAATGTCTTTCTGATGGGAAATCAAAAGTGTCTATTGATTCTAAAGCATAAATTGTCAAAAACACACTGGCGGGAGCTCACTGATAAATCAGTTTTCAGACAGCCTTGATATTTCAACTTCTAACATTTTAAAAGGGATTAAGGTGACTCATGTTGAAGTGCACCTGGTTTCTAAATATAGAATGAAGGGATGAAGTGGGATCTTCACTTTTGCTGTTGTTGAGAGGGATAATAGATTTACATCTGGCAAGAAGAACCCTTTGTTTGCGGTTACTGTGTGTCTTTAATTCTGAAACAGGATGTCTGCAATTTAAGTGCATTTATAAAACCACTGATGTTCTTAATTAAGCTCAAAAATAAACAAACAAAAAAGAACAGATCACAAAATGTGAACTGTAGCCAAGGATTTATTAATCTTGAATTCAGGAGCCTAAATATCGTAAAGTACCTTAAATTAATCAAGATCAGCATTGATGTGAAATGAGAAAAAACTCGAATATGCATCTGTTTTTTAAAAATTATTTTGATTTTTCTCCTTTTATTCCAGCTCATTTCACATAAAAAGTTTTTAATAAGATATTCAATGGACCATTCTCATGTATTTCAATGTATTTTAGCAATATTTATATGTAAAGGCTTCAAGACATCTTCTAAACATGTTTTGATCAATAAACCAAGAGAGTTTAAATATACATTTTAGCTTCAATCATCGTAAGAATTCATGACAATGCATGTGATTTTGTTTTGTTTATTCCTTTTTTATGATATTGTTTTATCTCTTTAGATCTTCAGTGTGTTCTCACAAATAACTACTTTGTTAACTGAATATCCTTTTGGTTTTTTTTAATATTAAATGTGTGACTCATTACATTGCTAAAATGAGTACTGCATTCTGAAGTGAACAGTAATTGGCAAGTAGTTGGCATCTTCCTTTTTAAAAAATAATTGCTCCTGAATATATCAGGTACTTGAAAAGATCTTCAATTTCCTTAAAAAGTGTGAATGCTTTACAGTCTTTCGAGGTGCAGCTATCATTGGTAAACTATTCTGAATTGCTAGAATGTAAGTGTTCTGACAGATTTGCAAAGTTTAACTCATCTATACATTTGTTTTACCGAGGAACAAATATTCAGTAGAAATAGAAGCAAAAGCTCTTTGATCATTAAGTATGTGTGCCTCATACCTAATCTAAAATACAATAAACCAGAACAGAATTTGGTTTTGCTATTGGTTTTTAATGATGAATTAGAATTATTTTATTTTAAAGTAATAGTTCAATAGGGTGTTTTTCTGTGTGGCTCTGCTTTTTGCATTTTTGCCTCTAGCTCTAGCTAAATGTGGTCACATTTAGGTATAAGGTTTTTTTAATATATTGAAAAATACTTTTTTTATTTGCCCAGACTTTATTCTATATTACCTTTTTCACACCGTCTAATAGCAGTAATAACTTTAAAATACATTTTTATAGGGAAATCACTGTATAATAAGCAATATCTGTATATACTCACAGGACTAGATTCTAATATGATGCAGAAGGCCAGCTGTCTACATTTAGCAAAAAGTCAACCTTGAAATTGGTAAGCTTAGAAGAGTACTCATGAAAGAGCAGTTCAGGCAAAAATGAAGCGATCCATTGAAATCATGGCTTTCACAAGTCATTACGTTGTTTACTCTGTTTCCTCAAGGGATTGTTTTGCCTTTTGGATAACTAAGAAGCCTTGATTATTTTTCTAGCCTGCAGAAATATGGAAAAGCTTTTATCATTTAATCTTTTGCAAAATGCAAGTGCTAGAGACATAAGTATATATACGTACAGGAAAAAAAATAGGAAAGAAAAAGTAATTTCAGCGTATTTCCTGATAAAGCAGAAGAAAACAAACAAATAAGCCCACCTCAATTTTCTATTTTTAACTGCAAAAAAGAATGTCTTATTTTTGCTGTTACATGAGTATTTGTCACATAAAATTAATTATGTGATCATTGTTGGGTCCTTAAAGTTTTCTGATATGTTTACACGGAAACAAAGTTTAAGATAATCAGACTGTTATGGGTAGAGATGGTGAAGGGGACACACACGTGCATAGGACTCTTCACACTCAAATGAGAAAGCACAAAACCCACCATGGCTTTGTTCTCATTTCTTAAGAGCATGTAAGATATTTTTTCTCTAATAAATCCAGAAAAGTTGTATGTGTGCATGTTCCCAGAACTCATAGAAACTTGTTTACAGGTTCATCTGTGTGACTGATCATACCTCTCACTGTAGTCTCAAAGACAGTATTCTCCTCTAGAGTGGGTTTTTTGAGCCACTTTTAAGCAATTCTTCCTCAAGAGAATATTCATCATTTTCTGGGAGTGAGGATTGCAAAGAAACCAGGAAAAAAATGGTAAAATTGAGACTGAACTGAGATTTCTGGCACACAAAATTATAACACCAGGAATGGCAGTATGACTACTGCTGTACTGTTTGACCTAGTGCCAGGATCTGAAGCAGCTGGAACCTCGTCCTGGGAGGGCATACATAATAACAAACAAGACGCATTTTCTAAATGTCAAATTTTTTCTTGAGGGAAACCATATTACCAGTACAGTTTCTGGCTATATTCCACTTGCAGTAGCTCTCAAGTCCTTTTATATGCCTTTTACACTCATTTCCCTAACCTTTTCACAATTTCTAAGATGAGAAAAGATGAAGGCACAATTATTTTTGTTGCTTTATTCTTGCTGAGGCAGTTTTGGCTTACGTGGTTACAAATGTCCTCCTGGCCTTTAGTCCAGGCTTCAGACTGCCTGGACTCAATTTCACAGTTGAACTACCAGAAATTCAAACCAGATATGAAGGCAGTGTTCCTGACTGACTGTCACATGTAAGTATTGATCTTAGAGATACAGAATATCCCATATAGCATGAAAACAGTTATCAGAGTACATTTTCCACCTAAAAATCCATATGGAAATTGAATGTTACCTGCAACTGATTCATGTTTTGGTACCAATAAGCTTTTGACTTCTCATTGGATCAAAAAGCAGATAGTATCTTAGTAATCTCATCCATGTCAAAAAGTGGACTACTGATAATATCCTTCATTTGTGCAACATGTCTGACTTCGTTTTTTCTTCATCTCACAGCATCCATATTTATGGGGGGAAAAATAAAAACCAAACTAACTAAAAACAAAGCAACAGTCAGAGAACGTTCTTTTCAAGATCACAGTTTATTCTTTCTGAGTGTCACTCTTTACCATTCTCTTTCTCAGCCTACTTAAATACTTTCTTATACTCACATATTCAGTATTTCTGATAAATCTGGTGCAGTTATTTTAAACAGCTATAACTGAAGTCCACTAAAAGTCACAACATTATTTGTAACAATTTATACTTCTCATCTTTGATCAAATTCTTATATTCCTGCACTGAATGTTCTGGCTTCTCATCACCAAAAGAAAGCAGAAGAAAATGAACTGCAAAATAAATTTCCTCATTTCAGTTCTTGTACTTGGTGTTAGCCCATAAATCTCAGCAGCGCCAATACTTCTGTGAAGTAATGCAGGCAGAACTTTCAGAGTTAACTGATAACCTAATAATATCTCAATAATTTGTTTCTGTTTTATATATCAGCCAAATGTGATTGATAAGAAAAAGGGGGGGAAATGTATTTTTTGGCACATATTCATCACCTAATAACAAACAAAATCGTTGTATGAATCTTAGAGTTGCTAAAGGCATTTCTCAGATAAGAAAAAACAAAAACAAAACTAGAAAAAGAGAGGGAATAAGCCTGAAAGATGAAAGTTTTCAGTCTACTTGTAAGTCTGACAGAATTTGAAATACCTGGAAATAATGGATAACCTTAATAATAAACCATACTACCAAGATTTCCTATAACGTAATTCTTCCTACCTTTTTTACAGATCAGTGGATTTAAAATCCAGATCTATATCTTTTCAATTTCATGTAACTTAATAAGGGAGGAAGAACATGTAGCTCTTGGCAAGCTATGGTTAGGCAATCAACATTCAGAGCTGACATCTAGCTGTAAAAGGCCTCAATAATATGATCAGCTGAGGGCGGGTTTGTGATTGATTTGTGCCCCTTCCAAGCCCTTTTGCAGAGTATCCTATTCAGTAAAATACAACATACTTGTTAATACCTAATTATGTAAGGAATAGGAGTAGAAAGTGGAATTTCAGCTGTCGGATCTCTTATTTCGCTGGTAGCTCAACAATATATTGTCAAATACTGAGTAATAAAAAAACCTAATGTAATATATGTGGGGGTGAGGGGTTAGTTTTTTTTTCTAGAGACTGTACTTTGAACTCTGAATTACCAATACTTTGTTACCTAATACTAATACTTTGTTACTAGTACTTTGTTACAATACTTTGTTACATCTTTGTATGGAGTATCATACATTTGTATGTTTGATTTAACCATTTAAAAATTACACTAATTCGTTCTATACTTGTGTAGTTTACAAGATCATTCAATTTGATTTCCTCCCTTTCACCCCCAGGTAAGTCTGTGATACTGTGGATTTACCCTGTAACAGTGCTGGGGACTAGAACGTTCTTGGTTGTCTTATTCTTGAAGTAGTTACATGTTAATAGCTCTCTAGATTTTCTAATTACCTCCCAGAAGAGAAGCTCCTGTATGACACTTTAAAATGCAAAATACGTAAAAATTTTACTGTTAGAACTTGGACAGCCTGATGTTGAGTGTTATTTTGTGACTGCCTGTAGTAGGTGGGAGATGAGAGATGTGGGATAAAATGTCTCTGATGACAAAAAAGGGAAAGCTTATTATCCTGCTTCCCAACAAATAGCTTTGTAAAAAATTTGACTTCTTTAGCACCCTTTTTTAATCTGTCATCTGCTGCATTACTACAGCTTTCTAGTCTTGACTAGGAGAGCAGATTTACTTCTGTTCAAAGTTACCTTTTGCTGGGAACTCCAGTTAAATGTAAGTATCAGAATTAAGATCTTCCTAGCCTTTGTGTGCGATATCTGCATTCCTTTTCATTTGTTGGCATAAGTTTTTAAGCGTTTCATAGGCTTTTTATGAGGTTTTGGCTTCTTTTTTGGCCTTTTCTTAAGAAATGAAACTATCATAGGGAGTATGTAGTATAGATACACAGAATGTAAACTTTTCAACCAACTGCAGTACTTCACGGTTTCTACAGTCAACATTATTATTATTGCATGACTTAAAGCTAACATTATGGCAAAAGTAATTGGAAATTACTTCCTTTTGTTTAGCTTGTGATTTTGTTACAGTCCAATAAAAGGAGAGACTGGTAAACAATAAAGCTTATTTCTTTCTATAAATGACAACAACAACAATTTTCAATATTAATGAGTAATTAATTAACTATTTACCTTTAATTATTAATTACAGTTTCACTACCATCTACTTATTTAATACTAAGGATCAGTATTCTCTAAATATTAGTTTTCAATGTGAAGAAATCTTTACTGCATCTTCATCCCTCTGTTTAAGTAAGCAGAATTTCCTCGTAAGGACTGAAACCTGCAAGACCAAGAAAATAAAGTATTATCATGTAGGCAAAAGAGTTATATACATAACATCTCAGAAATTTAAAGCTCTAAATCCACATCTCTTAGAGGCAGAGAGCTTTTAATCAATTTGGCTTCAATCCTTGACTAAATCTCTTTGGACTACCCAGGAGTAAGGGGAAGTAAGTTCTTGAATTCATAAAACCATCTACACTCCAGTTAGTAATGTACAATTTCCACCTTAAATTGCTATATCAAATAAGTAGCATGCTTTTAGAATTTTAAGGGACATTAAGGTATCTGTGTGTATATATATCTATATATCTATATATCTATATATCTATATATCTATATCTATATATATATATATACACACACATGATTTTCGGATGGATACAGTCAGCTTCTCTTTTTATACAGGTATACACACGCATACATATATGCATATGATGTGCTAATGTATGATATGTCTATATATAATATGTATACATGTATAAATCTGTGATATTTATTATCATAATCTACTTCTAAAAATCTTTAAAATATAGAGAGCTACAACTTCCACTCAAAATATACTACAGTTCCTTAACACTTTAACAAAAAAAAAGAAAAAAAGCAGAGAGAACAGTATGATTTTATTGAATATCTATCTAGCAAATCTTGAATATCCTATCATCCAGGATAATGTATGAGGATATAGTTAAGCTGGTATATGAACATTTTTACATAACGAGCAGCACCACGACATAATGCTGTTAGACCTTAGCTTGCAGTTGGGAATAAATAATTGCAAAAATACAGATTTAAATGAAGGAAAAATACTGTCTGGTCACATCCTATTGATATCTATATTTTTGCCTTTTATTTTAAAAGAGTTTTTTATTTTATTAATTAACACTTCATCTACTTGTGTGTTGCAAGAATTTGAAAATAATTGTTAAATAAGTGATTTTATACCTAAAAATAGAATAGTTTAATTCCTGATAATGTACAGTAATGTAATTCCTGATATCAGATTAAATTAGAGTTCATCAGGATCATGCTAAAGAAGCCTCAGTTTACAAAATTAGTTCCTAAGGGCAAGAAAAGACAATATTAACATTAATAAATTGCAGTGGGTTGTATTAAGTTTCATTTTGACTGTTAGTTAAATTCTCTGCAATATTTTAAGTAATATAATACTTGTGAAGAAAAAAAAATGGATCATGGTAGCCTGAAGAAGTTGCACTGTTCAAATCTTCAAGGTTTTTAACAGTAATATTACCTTTCTGTAGCTGTAGAAAAGCTGTAGAAACTTTTCTACACAACCACTACTATGATTTATTTATCATTACATCTATTTTTGTCTGATTCCAGTAGCTGTCCGTAATGGCTGTCATTAAAAGTGAAATGCTATGATGACTTGAAAAGATGGGATCTGAATATGCATAAATACAGAATTTTTGGTCTAAGAAAAGCTTTTAAATTAAATGTAATTTTGTAAGTAATACAGCTTAGTTGTGCATTAGTTATACACTGGTTGTCTTAAATCTGATGCAAATAAAAAATCCCTGAATTACTCATTTGTCTGTCAAGGTTGGCTGATTTAGTTTCATAAGCATTATAATGCTATTTTTGAAAATCACACATGAGCACTAATATTATCATAATACTCTGAAAAAAAAATCCAGAATGCTGAAAAACAAAGCTTTCTCCAGGGACAAAACTTAAGTGAATGGAACTGCAATTTTTCTTCATTGTTAAGTAACTCAATTAATAAATGTTGTTCTTCAGTATTGTAGGAAACAATAATAAAGCTCTGTTATTTATAGTGTACCACCTACAATTTAAACATTTAACCAACATAGATCTTATCTCCTAGATAATCAAGCCAGATGTGATTATATTTCTTAATCATGAAATTCCATTAGTCTAGCTCAATCCCATTTTCTCCATTTTGTTTTCTAGTCATCATTATTATACTCTCAGGCTTTATGCCAACAAAACTGAGTCAGGAGTCAATGCTGTTTGAAAGAGTTGAAACCTCAAAGTTAAAATATTCAACTCTCTTCTTATTTGTGAGCTCTTCATTCTAAATTATGTGGGGAAATAATGACATCATAATGCATGAATTCTGAAACACGCAGATGTTACACAAATACACAAAACCAGAAATTTACTTGTATTTGAAGAGAAGCAGTATATCTTTTTTTTACTTATTTTTATAAGAATAGGAATCTTAAACCATAGAAGGTAAATGATATCTCGACTTTATAAAAGCTCAGTAATAAATTTCTCTAGCAACGTTTTACCATTCAGGTCAATATGAAAAATATTTTTGGAAAATAAATAGAGGAGTTAGGGAGAGTTACACTAACTTCCCAGCTGAGGATCTGGTATAGTGTGTCATCTATAGATACCAATTAATGAAGTGCTAAGTTTCATGTGATATATATTTGTGAGTAATATATTTGTATTGTAACAAAATGCTGGGAGTAATGGCTAGAACACCAAATTAGGGAAATACCATATATTTAGGGGATAATGCATGTACCAGTTTTACCTCATCCTTTTCTGTTCTTGACGGGTCAAGTTGCTCTCAAATGTACAGAAGTGGAACTGCACATGTGCATGCATACTGTGACACTTGTACCTTATGCAACGTCAGAATGTAATCAGACTAGACATTTCAGTTGTCTTATCTGTCATTCCATTGCAAAATATTCATATTCCTGTGCACTTAGCACAAACAGACTTTAAAGACCAGAAGGCTGTTGCTGCACTTGTTTTCTCAAAATATCAAACTCTTTTTGTGCATGTCAGATACACATGCAGGCCCATAACGAGCTGGAGCTGGCCAGTATCTACCTGATCTTAGTTGTAGTAATTTACAATCACAGCAATGGAAATAAAATAGAGCTTTTCTCTTTTAAATATGTGTACTTAAAGTACTTTTGCTTGGGTATGGTTGTCAATATTTTTTTCTGTTTCCTTTGCTGTACTGACTGCATCATGTGTAGTGAAAGAGGTGGCAAAGTCAGTGAATCAGCATTTTAAAGGCTGAAATAGATTTTCCAGAAGTACCACCAGAAGTACCAAAGTGGATTATTGAGGATTGAGATTAAAGTAGTGATAAAAATGACAAGCACAAACATGTTCATCTGCTCAAAGGTACTATCCTGCTCATTTTATTGTAAAGTATACAAACATATCACTTTGCTAAGTAAAACTGGAGATGGTACATCTAGTTATATATTAGAACAGGGTGATAAATGTCAGGGGGTTTAAGATTTAGTTTGATAGTATATTTGAACTTGTTGCTGATCGTTTTACAGTTCAGTGATACTGCTGTATCTTCAACATTCTTCAAAGCAGTTGGCAAATCCTCAAGGAAAATGCAATAATATCTGAAATATTCATCTACCAGGGTTTTTTTTTTTTTTTTTTGCAATGAAGTTTGGTTTGTTGTTTTTTTTTTTTTTTTTAAAAACAAACTAGTTATTTCATACCTGTGTCAATCTATTCTTAATAAGTGTCACTATTTCCTATTAAAGTGGTGGATTTATGTTTGAGGAGACAGGAACACAAATCACAAATGAATTTTTGGATCAGAAAAATACAATTTAGGTACACATATTTGTCTGTTTTGGTGTAATTTATATCACTGGAGATTGTAGCTCGTATTAGGAAATTAGATTTAATTTAATTACTCTGGGATACCTCATCAAAACACTGTCATAGTGACAAACACTTAAAATACTCAGTCGTCTTATGTCAGGTGTACTTAGGCAAACTGATCAATGCAAAATGTTTTAAGCTTGATTTCATTTTCTTTGAATTCTGTGGCCATAAAATATTGGTCAGTAAAATACTGGGATGGCACACAAGCCTGAAGTGTACAGAAGTACATGCTAAAGAACCACGTTTAATTTGGTTTCAACTTTTGGGTTTGTGTGGTTGTTTCACCCTGGAATTAATGAAAGAAAAACAGCTAAGAAAGAAAGAAGAATAGTAAAATGTCTACAAGTGAATTAATTGCAGATATTTAACTGTAAAAAATATTTCTCAATATAAAAATATTTTTGTCCATGAAAACTATGGCTAATTATCACTACTAGATTTAAATTTCAAGACAGGAGTGTAACAAGTTGGGCAAGACCGCTGAGAGAGGGAAACAAATACAGATGTCTCAGTGAAAGTAGCTGCTCTGTAAAAAACATGTAAAAATTTATTAGCTTGAAAGAAGTGCATAACTTTATAAAACTGTGATGAACGGTGCATTTGAACTAGCTATGGGGGTTCGTAACAAATATTTATACAATAAATACATGTTTTCCATTTCCACTCAGTTAGTTTACATTTCCTGACATAATGCTGTATATACAAGAAATTACATCAGTACAGAAATTTTAGTGAGAATGCTGCTTAAACTCAGTGGTGTAGCAAAAGATGGTGGCAATGAAATTTTTTATTTTTGCTTCCCTGTGAAATTTTCTGTGCAACATCTATGAACAAAATAAGTGTCTCAAGTAAAATTTACAGTGATGAGATATATGTGATCCTTACTTCACTGATGGAAAAAAAGAGAGAGAAGGTTAAATGTTGGAAGTAGGGACCTAAACTTCATGCAGAGCAGGATTTACTAATACAGCATCCTAAACCTAGATATGACCAGAGAAGAGAATAGCACTATTGCAAGAGTACATTCTCCTAAGGAGGAGACAATTTCCCAGATGTAAAGTTCTGCTTTACTTGCAGTCTTGGATTATTGCCAGAATACGTGCCAAAAAGGGGTACAAATGCTGTGTGAAATTCCTAGTTTGTAGTAAGGGAGATAGTTTGCTTATCATCATGTAAAAGTGGATGGTAATAGCCAAGAATGATGTAAGTCTTGCCATGAACTGGCACATTTCCAAAACAGTTTTTCCTAAGAAACTTTATGGAGAGCAAGAGCATTTCTTCAGCATAAATATCTTGGAATGACATTTTTTTTAGTACCTGTCTCCTGCTGGAGACAGGTACTAAAAAAGCACCTTTTTAGTATAGTGCAGAAGTGGCTTAGAGTGGCTCAGATTATATCCTACACAATTATATCTTCATTACCTATATAATGTATATAAAAGCTTTTTATTCAAACTTGGGCTTTCCAGTGCACACAAAAGATGTCTACTGTAGGGCGCTGGTTCATAACACTGTGTGGTATGCTGGTGATGAAAAATCTGAACAAAATAGTTGCTTTGATAGGTGTTTGAACCATTGCAGTATGTTTTCCTTCTGATAAACTATCTCCCTCAATATATATACATAATAATTAATTGAGGAGAAATATCTTCAAAGCTTTCTGAAGAAATGTAAAATGGGATTCACTGATGCCCTTACCTAATTTACTGTTAATGCAGAAGGGGGGATGCAATAAAATTATCTACCTTTTTCTGTTTGAATGATGCAAAGTAGATCAAACTTTGTCAGTATTAATACTATTTCCTAGTGCCTTTGTGTTGCACTGATTCAAATTCGAAGTGCCTTTGAAACTCCACTTGACAAAGTAACTACTACTTGTCACAAATTATTATTAAAACCTAATATTCATTTTATAATACCTGTCACAATTTTGAAAGTTAAGTTCCTTAAATATTAAATATTCTGACAATTGAAAGAATAAATGCAATTGCTCCTTTTCTTCTAAGATCGTACATGTTTTCTTAATTGATATTCAGTCTCAGAATATCTTAAAATAAGGTTAGACCTTCCTACAAAATTAAGCTTATTTTACCTTTGAGGCCGCTGAAGTAGCTGCTACACCCACCTCCCTTAGACTGTTCTGTCTGACTGAGGCATTAATGTAGCTCTTTTTATGTTCTGTCTCAAAAGTAGCTGAAATTGTTAGTAGTTTTGATTTCTGTTGACAGAGCTCTGCATGCCACTTGTGAAATACTCCTTAGAAAACATATCTTCACTACATGGATAAGCCAAAACATACTTGTTATGCCTATACTTATTTCTGGAAATTACTTACATAAATTCATCTCATTCTTCGGATTTTAAGAGGCGAGATTTCATCATTAATTTCTTAGCAGAAAAAATAACGTATAGGTTTCAGAATCAGATTCCATTCATGAGACTTTTCAGTCTTTATTCAAGTAGTACATCTCATTACTGTGAGTGCGAAGTTCTGATATTAGGCCCTCAAAAATGTGTCTCTTAGTTATTCTCTCACAGTATTTTCTGAAACCTAACTAAGAGCTTCCTTAATAATCCAGAAAATGATGGCTTATATGTTGAGAAGGAGAGGGTAGTACTGAAGACCTTCAGAGTTTATGTAGTGCAACAGATTTGGTTTTGTTGTAATATACAGAGATAAGTTCTGTTTTCCAAAAAGAGGACATAATTCAGAGGAGTTATTTGAAGTGGAAATCTTGTTTTTGATTCCTTGAAATACATCCAAGTTTCCAGTCTGTTTCTGTACTTTTTTTGTTATATTGAACTTAACCAATATCTGTGAGTCTGTAACATTAGAAGACAAGACCAGAAAACATCTAAGAAGCTATATATGAAGTTGGATTATGTATTTCTTAGTTTTCATCTGTTCATCTTACTAGTTAGGACAGCTTCAGCTAATACGTAGTTTCCTATATACAAGTTATATTATTTAAACCATCCTAAAATAGAAGGACAATTGTGAAGACACTGAATGATTTCCTATGAAATCCAGTTATGGAAGGATACTAAACCATGACACTGTCCTGAAGGACAGCCATGCAGTCTTTTTATACACTGGTAGAATGACAGGTCACACCTGCTGTTAATTTCCTCCAAATCAGTAATGTGTCTTTCATGGACAAAGTAACTGCGTACTGGAAGTCTTAAGATTCCCCAACAATTCAAAGCCCCTTGTTTTAGTAATCTTTAAAGAGGTATTTCTCTGATCTTGCACTTTGTCTGAATGAACTATATCCTCCTGGCTTGCAAATCTTAAAATCAATAGAGGAGACTGTGGAGATGAAAACACCAGCTGGTTAGAGCATGATGCTAATAACACCAAGGATGTGGGTTTGATCCATTTGTGGACCATTCTCTTGAAAGATGGACTCGATGATCCTTGTGAATTGCTTCCAATTTGGAATATTCTGTGATTCTGTTTCCAAGGCTGTACAGTTTCTAACGAGTTAGACATGGGTCTTTTGTCAGGCAATAACAATTCTTTTTGAAGATGTGAGCTTTCCTGCACTAAATTCTCTTTTGACAAAGACTTTTTAGTCCTGATAATAATCTCATAGGAAACAATAGAGTTCAAGCTTCAGATAAAATTTGTCAGGGAGATTCTCTTGAGAAGTCAGAAAGTTCAGAAAGAAACACTTTGCTTTGTAAACTCCTTAGAGAGGAGTGTAGGTGAAGCAGGATCCATCCTAATTCCAGACTTAGTCCAGAGTTTATGTCTAATGGTTTATCTAGGTGTTATTCAGCCTTTATATAACTTTCTCTAACAGGATTAAGGACAGCGAACCAAATATATGAATAATAAGTATGTTATTTTTTGAAATTGGTGATGATTATGATTAGACTAAAAAACTTCAATCAGAGTTACTTCCTGCAGAGTGTATTTATAACTACTATTATAGTGCATTACTTTTTTAAAGCAATATTGAAGTCATTATATTAAGACTAGCAAAATAGTTATTAGCAGGAGATTTATACCATACCGATGACCCTGGGCAACTCTTTAATTCAGCCTCAAGGAGTAACCCTGAGGAGCATTACCACTCAAGGAAGGAATCTCCACATGCGTCCTAGAAGGAGTTGTTGCAAGTCCCTGCTGTAAGAAGAGGGATTGGGTTTTCATAGTATAAAGTCATTGACTGTCAAATGCATGTTTCTGGGCCAGCTGTGTCAGCCCAGCAGCCTTTAGCTCAGCAGCTTTAGATAAATTACGACTGCTATCACTTGGTGGTTCCTTTATTAGGATATCTGTATGCTGCATCCTCACTGGTATGAGTTTCTGTTGGGAAATGTTCTTCACATCCTCAGAATATTTAGCTTTGGATTGATGTGTCAGGCTGGCCTCAGTGTTCTTTAAAACAGGAAGAGTGTAACCCCTCCTCTCCACCTGTAATCAATAACTTTTGAAAGTATGGTAAATTCCAGGCTGTTTTATCTCCACCTAGAAGAGCATCCCACTACATATCAAAGGCAAAAGATGAACAGCTATCAAAAATGTGTCTGAAAATTGCTATGGTGAAATTTTATATGTGAAGCAGCAAATGCAGAACTGGGTTTTGATCTAGCTGTCCTTCTCAGGTTTCTTCAATCTGCGTGGGAAAAAAAATTCTGTGTCCTGTATTTCTTAATCATAGCTCAAGGTCCCTCATCTCTTCTCAGGTTTACTTGCCACAGTATATCTCTGGTTTCAAATTTTGAGGCTTTTGTCCATATCTTTTATCACTGAATTATGGCTTAGAACAGCATTGCTGTAATAGATTTCACACGGCCTTTCTGAAAAATGGGCCAAGTTGTGATTTATGCTCTTCGGCATTTTTGGCTATTTAGGTTCTTCTTGATGATTACTTTTCCTGCATTTTGCTGGGCTATAAATGGGAATCTCTAATTGCATGAGTTCTATGTCGTGAATTGCCTCATTAAGACATAGGAGAACTAAAATGTAAAAGACAAGGGGTTTATCACAGCAGTACACACTTTTTTAAGGGGCCAAGAGGATTGTCACCTGCTAACAATGTATAAATATCAGATATTGCCCCCAACTCCCCACCTCCATTTTCTGTCAATTAACTTAAAGAAAAAAACCCTTGGACTTTTTATGTAAGTATGCACCTAGTTTTTTAATTCTCCATTTGTGAAAGAGGATGCTATTCAGCTTAAGAAATGAAATAGTGTCATATTTTGATATTTTAGGGGTTTTGAATGCTGTAAAACAGTTCATTTTTCATTTCACATAAGCCTTAGAAGACTCAGTTGTCAATTACTTGCATGAAGAAAATCTGCTTTTTAATAAGAGCAGGCAAATTCATCCCTGCTGCAACTTTATTGACTTGAAATTAAAATCAGCTTCTGTTAAATGATCCATATGGGAAATACAGTTTGATTAATCAAAGGAAAGCATCCTTTCCGATATGTGTTAGTTTTAAACCTGAACTTTTGCTAATCCAGTATTGTAAATAAATATGAAAAAAACTCACAGAATTTAAGAGCGGTGTAGGTGCTGGTGCTGCCTAAATGATCTAATGAACTGCATGTGAAGAAGCAGATGTCAAGGCATGTATGACTGTAAACTGTTCTGTGGTTTATATGACAATATATTCGTAGTCATACAGATAAGAAAAAGTAGGGTGCTGTTCATATTAAGGGGTAATCTTTAAATCAGTTTCTATTCTATCTAGTTCAGAGTTTTTAAAATTATGCTAAAGTAGCCTGGCATCCTGATAACTATACAGGGCAAGTTTGGAAAGCTTAAGCATCACCAAATAAATTTTCTGCCATCAGGGTTAAAGGTTTTTAACCTGATATAGCATTCCAAGTCCACTGTAGCAATACTCAGGTATTTTCTGCCCTGGATTTGAGTTTTTTGACCTTATCTTCAGTTATTTCTAATTTTGTTCTAGTTTCTTTTTTGTTACCTATTTGCTAACTTTGCTGACTTTTTTTCCCCGTTTTCAATGTTAGTGATAACGATATTGTCATGATTAGCTGGTGAAGCTAAGGAAGTATGAAAGTAAAAGCTCTTTAAACACATATTCTAGCAGACAGGAACCAGGGTAATGAAATAATACCCATTCAGTGTTGTGATTTGTTTATGTTGATGGTCATGGGAGAGGTCAGAGGATATTTAAACTCCAAAAGCAAGAAAGGTAATATAATGAAATTTAAACTACATATGAAGAGCATAAAAATTTAATTCAAGAAATATGGGGTATTTGAAGGAAAGCAAGTCTTCTGCTAGAAGTTTAGTGCATAGATCTAGGACAGATTACAGGCTGCAGTCTTGTTTATAGTTTGGCAGTTGTAGTGATGAAGAAATTGCTGACAGAACTAATCAATGACATCACCTTGTACATCTCCCACAGAAGAGCACTGTGCACTGCTTGGAGTGAAAGTGTGAGGAAACTCCAATATATTTCACTTGACTGACTTGAAAATGAATGTTATAATGTTGTAGAAACAGAAATCAAGAATAATGGAATTTCACAGGCAAAATTTGAAATATGAAATATGCATGATTGCTTAGATTTTAAGTCTAGCGCAAATTAATCAATTTTAATGCATTAAAAATATCAAAAGCTTAGGAATTTTTTCTATCATTTAACAATCAATTTATTCATGAATATCACATAAAATGAAGGAGGCTATTTATCAATTACTACATATAAGTGACTGATGGAAACTTCAAACTTTGATTGATTTCTCCCAGTCACCATAGATCCTCCATTTACTTATGAGCCATCAAGTAAAGCTGGCAAGTTCTTACTAAAATGGAAATGAAAGATAAGGTTCATGAGTTAAGAAAAGGAGTTAGTAGAAAAAGTATTGCTAAATGTGTTCAGTAAATGATGTACTTAAAAAAGTACATCGTAGTTATACAAACGTTTTACAAGCATTGGCATGTAAATACTATAATAGGAATAATAAGTTAAATGAAAAGATTTTATGTATTATCTGTGTGTTCAACTTCAAGTCAGCATGTTCTTCATAAAAAGTAACTTTGTAATGCTTGGGGTTTTTAAAAGAAATAAAGCATGAATCTTGCATGCTTGGGCAGCTTGAATGTAGATTTTTGGTATGTTTCATACAAATAATCTCAATATTGGCATGACACGGTAGGAAAGAGAAAGGGTTAAAAACTCCCTGAGATAAAGTTCAAAAAAAGGAACTCTACATAAAGGTTTTCTCCCTTTTGAAAATTATTTTTCTGATTTGCTGTTAGTTCACAATAAAAGATGTTTCATCGGTCACTGCAGAACATACATTCATATGTTATTGAAGAAAACATATGCTTTACATAAAAGACATTGACGAAAAAAATAAAAAGAGAGAAATAAGGTGAAGACTTCAAAGTCAATAATTCAGGAAATTTAGAGAGGACAAAATTATGGTCCTGTAAATCTTAATCTATCCCTGTGTGTTCATATATTTTGGTACAGCCTTGTTTAATATACATGGTATCTGCATCCTTGTGAGGAGCTGTTTAAGACCTCTCCAGATCTTCGCAGAAACATCCACACCATGCAGCATGAAGTCTGACAAACAAGATCCTTTTGACATCTGTTGTGCAGCTAACTTCTGTGCATCACCATGTCCAGATGTATGCTGCAGACAAAAGCGGTTTGGCACACTCATTAATCTTGCTGCAAGGGCAGGACACACTGTAAAGAGTGCAGGGTGAGAAGCTGGCATGCTCTACTAGTGTTTTCTGCAGGACTGGGCAACCATTTCATGTCTGTGATGTGTCAGGTGGCAGCCAGATGTTGGGAGCACACCTGGCTGCTGTATAGTCAGACAGGAGAGTTCATGAAGAGCCTTTGACAGATGAAAGCATCATGTGAGCCAGGGTTGTGGTGTTTCAGGAAACATGTTGCAGCTTCTGCCTGGTGGTCCAGACTGTGGTTTGACACAGGCTCTTGGAGATATGCTGTTTCTGCTTGGTGGTTTTTCTTTATGGGCCTTATGTTGCATTAGTCAGTAAGGACCCAATAGATGACTTCTGGGACTGCATTTTTACTGGAATCCCTCAAATCAAATAGTGCTGACATTACAACAGTGTGTATCTGTGTCTCTTTCTCTTCTTTCTTTTCTAGATGTAGTGGAGCATGATGAGGGCATATAGACTAGCTGATGACATGCCTAGCAAAAGTTTCTGGAAAACATAGTGCTAAAGACAGGAGAACTTATCTCAGGCTAGCACCAAGTAGTACTGCCATAACAGGTTGCTTTTCAGGCATTTTATTGACATCCTTCTAACTTCCATTATGTCATTTTGAATAAAGTTCTGTAGTCATCAACTGAAGATGTTTTGTCTCAGAAGGAATTTACAAATTATGTACCTAGCATAGACTACTCCTGTTGACGACAGTTTAAGTGGAAAGTTCAAAAATGTCAAAACAGCATGGTGACATAATTCTGAGAAGGCTTTGGATAACACAGCATGGCAGAATGTTGCTGTGTCTGTTAGTGGTCATGCAGAAACTGAGGTTTTGGAAGTTGGCAATTAAGTTCTATGTGGTGTGTGCCACAGATGCAGTATAGGATGTGAATGTGGACCAGTCTGCCTATAGGTGAGAGGACCCTTGTTCAACCTCCCCTGCCAAATGCTCACGGAGTTTTTTTGTTTGATGCCACCACATGGCCACTAAAAGATGAAATTATGTGGTCACAAGGAAAGGCTTTGGAATATGCTTGAGGGTAATTGAGATGCAGCTACTGAAATCACGTATTTGCATAAAATTCTAAATACTGATTTGGATAAATAGAGAAAAAATATGCACAGTATTTAATCCATAGTTTTAATTCTGTTACATTTTAATTAGCACACAAATGGTGGGTAAAGGAATTGTTACATATATGGGACTTTATGTTTTTCTCTCAGTTCTTCCTGCTTGGCTCTGCACAATGGACCTCACTTTTTGCGATTTATGAATAGCTGTATGATCTCCCACCATTTTATATTTAAGCGACAGTTTTACATCCCTAATAAAAAAATTCTTTTTTTCTTTTTCTTTCCTAGAGAAGATAATGTTAAGAACTTGACTCATGACTCCAAAAAGAATTAAGCAACATGTAGTATTTAGCTATGAATTTTTCTACATCTTGAAGCCTATGCAAGCATAAAATTGGATTGTAGCTAACTGATTGTTGTGGAAACTAGATATATCTGTTCTGGTTCTGTGTATGCATGCTTTAAGAACTTTTCAAGGTGCCTCTTACTGTGTGTTTTTCAGAGTTAGATCTAAATCTAGCCTTAAATAATGGGTATTTAAAAATTTTTATCACACCATTCTCTGATAAAACTCACCAGATGCTGTGTCTGAATACTTGTATATTTTGCAATGTAGTTCTGTAAACCAATGCTTTTTCTTACGAGATTGATACCTATCCTTGACCTTTTCCACCCAGCTTTACAGGAAAACTAGCATGATCTGAGTAAATAAAAACAAACAAAGGAGCACTGAGTGATATGATTTCTTCCTTTTAATATGTTTCTGATTAATTAAAATACTGGAGGTCTAGGTCAACATTTTGTGTGATATTTTTTCTTTGCAGACAGGTTTGCCTGTGGTTGAAACTGCATGTGTACACCTCATATTCTCTTTCCATTTTGCTTACAAATTTATTGATCATTTTAAGGAGCATGTGCAAATCTGTCATGTAACTAAGCTTTATTGCTTCATATGCAAATTTATATATCCAGGCCTCACAGAACAGGATCGTCCAGAATCACTGAGGTTAGATAGGACCTCTGGAGATCTTCTAGTGTACATAAAGTGAAATTGGGATGCATAAAACAGAAACACAAAATTCAGATTTTTTTACTTGAAGAGTCTAGTTGGTAAAAATTACTCTGCAAAATTTTCTGTGGGACTTTGAGACAGAGAGGAGGATGTGAATAAATTCCTAATAATTTATAATAGTTACATTTGGTTACAAATGTCTAGTAATCTAGTATACATTTTCAGAATACTTGCTAAATAATACCAAAATAGTTTTGATGCAACTATATCTTGAATTAGAATCAGAGAATCATTGAATGGCTTGACTTGGAAAGGACTTCTAACAATCTTCTGGTTTGAAAACCCTATGTTGGAGAGGGATATTTTTCATTAGATAATGTTGCTCAATTTTATTTTTGCATATACAAATTTTGTGTTAACTTGCTTATTTTTAGGAATACTTTTCACTCTTTTTCATTTTTTTTAAGGTGCTGGTGGCTGGTCTCCACTTGTGTCCAATAAATATCAATGGCTTCAGATTGATCTTGGTGAAAGAACTGAGATTACTGCTGTTGCTACTCAAGGTGGTTATGGGAGCTCAGACTGGGTTACAAGCTACATTCTGATGTTTAGTGACAGTGGACGAAATTGGAAGCAATATCGTCAAGAAGAAAGCATTTGGGTATGTTCTTCCAATAATGAGAATTAAGTTTCTGCAAAAGACTTAAAGGCGACTTACTGCATATTGTTGGAGATCTAAGTAAAGCTGTAGAATATAAAGAACTACACTAAAAGTGTTTAGATAATTAAATATACAAAGCAATTTAGCTCTTGAAAAGATGAAAGACTGTAAAAAGAAAACAAACATAAAAAATCTAGCTGTAGCAGTACTCCATTAAGACACAAGGAATTATTCTGAGGATTAAAAATGTACTACAAAATCTCTTTTGTCTTGCTATGTATGGCAAACTTTTTTTTCCCAAAAGCATTGATCCCAGTGCATAAAACTTGGCTTTTAGTTACGGTTGAAAAACAAAACAAAACAAAACAAAGCAGAGCAAAGCAAACCAAACCAAACCAAAACAATACAAAACAAGTCAAAACACTTGCTTTATTTTTTTTGTAGAACGTTTGAACTGATTGTAAGAATAAAATGAAACAACCAAGCAAATCCCAGTCTATTTCAAAGAAAATGAAAAACATGAAGCAATATTTAAATTTTGGTCATCAAATTCAGAGTCAAGTTTCTGATGCTGTAATCTGTTTATCTCTGACTAGCTTTGTAAATAATAATGGTAATTAATAAGCCATTAATAAGGTCATCACTTTATTTTTGCATTAATATAAATGAGAGCAAAGGGTACAAAACCGGAGAGATGCTGTCCAAAGTCTACAAGAAAAGATGGATTATGTAGTTTTAGAAAAGTGTTGCATCTTTCCTTGATCCCCAGTAATTGGCAGCTTGGACTAGAGGAAGAATATTGGAGCTTGTGTTATATTATTGTATCCTGTCAAGTTAATTCTGTTCTCCATGCATAGAGCTGATAGATTTCTAAATTTTTCTAAGCCTTAGACTTCACTTATTTCTTGCTGCAGTTAAACATTATGTTAATATGTATTTCATTTTATGCATTTTGATTTTGTTGACTTTTAATTCAAAATGTTCTTGTCACTCTTACTGTCAAAACCCATCCATGGTATAATGAGATTATGCAGTGTTTTACTTGTTGCATAATTATCCTGCTTTTTAAATTTGCTATATACTTCCACTACAGATTGTGTTTTCATAACAAAGAGAAATAAATGAGTTTCTAATCCATATGGCTGTGGGGAGTAAGAAAATCAATCAATTTTCCAAATGTTAATTAAGCATAAGTTGCTACAATATTGTCTTTGCTCATCTTAAGACTGACTGACAAAACATATTTGAGAGGTAGGGGCAGCTTGATCTCTTCCACGGCAACTCCTTTGAAATCAAATACTGGCGTAGCAAACAGTGATGCAGATTGTTATTTCTTGTATATTGCCACCAGTAAAATATCAAATGAAAGTTCTGAAAAATAGCTAAATGCTGATGCAGACATTGCATAAGGGGGTCGTTAGATCTATAAGAGCTAAAAAGTGGAGCTTCAATTCCATCATCTCAAACTTAATAAAAAATGATTATTTTAATGATTGCAATGCAGATTGAAGGTATGGCTTGCAGGCAGTAATGAATAATTCAAGGATGCAAACCATCAAATTCGGGGCATTCTATTGATCTTTTTATGTATCTTTATTTAGGAGTTCTGCTTCTAGGGGAATATATTTTCTCTTTTCTAAACTAATACACAGATGTAGTGAAAACTCTTAAATCTCTATTTATTTTATAGATTTTCTTTGACTGATATCTCTGACTTCTTAAATGACATGCTCAAGTTCATTAAGGCAAGAACATCCAACATTTCATAATATCTACCGTGTTGCTATTTTTAACTGAGTCGTTGGCCTGACCAGAAGTAACTTTGGGAATTTTTTTAATACTACTCTGCAGTAGAATGATGGAAGATGTCCAGTTCTGAGGGGCCTGTTTTGAAATCTTCACTAGATACAAGGATTTTACTTTCTAACCACTTTTGCAGACTTGAGTAAAGATAGTTCTCTTGCCTGCAAATTCACTTCCTACTTTCTATCTTTCTTTTCAGAAGTCAGATTTGAATTATCTTTGTTTCCCTATGGCTTATCTTAAAGTTCTGAAACTCCTGTCACCGTGCAGCTATAGCAGTTTTCTTCATCCACTGTAAAATTTTTGTAACAACTGAGGTGAAAGAATACTATCTACACATCTGCAAATGATCTAGTTACCAAAACTCTCTTAATAGTTTGTGGAGAGGGTAGTTTTGTCTCTGACAATAGGTGTCTTGCTTAGGTTGAAATGAACCACCTTTCACCTTTCCCTGCCTATAAAACACTTCGTAGTGTGTTGGTGCTGAATTTGGATGTAAAAATTCTGACGTTTGGTGAGATTAGCCTCTCTCCCTTCCCTGTGAAACTATTAAATACTTGCTTTCACTTTTCTGTATATTGGGAATTGGTTTAAAAGGAAACATGGTGAATGTAGTCTTTACTCATGCAATATATTTTGGTCTCAGTGTTCTAATTTTCTTGTTGTACTGACGACCTAAATGTATGCCTTACTTGCTGTCTCACAACTATAGGAACTTTGCAGTTTATGTGAATTTTATTTATGGCTTAAAAACCTATAATTATTAGACGAGTTTTTGAAAGACTAACTCCATTACATTTAATTCCTAAGACTCCTGTCACTATAGATAAAGTATTGTTATCTATGGGTTCTACAGTAGAGTTTTTCTTATTTCAACTACACGTTTTGATTTCTGTCCTCAGTGATATTACTGTCACTGTATTTTAAAGTTAACTGTATTTTCTGCCCTTTTCTTGATATTTATTTTAAGATTTTTTTCACTCAGACCTTAGTAGAATCAGGATTTCCATCTCTTTTAGGAATTGGTACAGTTTCGGTCAAGATATAACTCTCAAGTAAAATAGTTGTTATAAGTGGTAAAACACGTTATTTTTGCATAGAAATAATTCCCTTTGATAATGATTAGTTTAATCTTGGGAAGAAATAATTCAACTCAATTTTATATTTTCTTTAATTTTGCCATAAATATAGACAACACATAGTGTTTGAACAACACATGTTGTGTCCTTTTACATTCTTCAGTCTTTTTATTGTGTTCCTATTCCTTAGGATGTAGTTTTGGATGCAGTAAAGTTCAAACTCACAAGCCCAATCTTTTGCATGGTTCTCTTTTAAAATGAGAAGACACCTCAAATATTTTTGTATCAGATGATTTTTTTCTCTGGAAATGATGATTCTTTTCACTTCTGTCAAAACTCAGGAGGTATACAGTAAAACATCATTTGAAAATATATGTTAAATTTTGGTCAAGAAGTGCTAGGAAACTTTATGTCTTTAAATACTGCCTTTATTAGAGGTACTGCTATTCATTTGTCCTCGTAATTTGTATTTGTATTCTTCCTCGTAATTCTAGATACCGTCACCTGTATTTTGTTTGTGAAGAATCTCATATTGTAATCATATTTATCTAGTTGGGGCTATGTATATTGATCATTTCAACTAGTATAGTTTCTGGGTTTAACTAAATTCATAGCGTTGTGTGTTTTTATCCTGTGTACCCTCTCCTTGACATTACTAATGGCTTTTCTTTTAAAAAGAGAGTAATAAGATAAAGAGATTAAAAGGGAGGAGTTAAGAGGGCAAAGAAGGATAGCAATTCACAGTTTCAATAACAAGTTTCCCATGGCTGATAATTTCAATGAAAACATGAATCATCTAACTCATGGAGAAATGCATCTCAATGTTATTCATTAAAAGGAGTTTCGAAGAACAAAAGAAATGCAATTTCTTTTTGATACAATATTGACTATTTCTTCTCTGACACACATATGGAAATATATTCAGCCGTCAATTTTGTGGATTGTATTTTTTTTCCTGTAAGTATAATGATTTATCCATTCCACAGCTGGTATTGAATTTTTACTTTTATGTGTTTCTTTTAAAAATTATTTCCAAAGAGAGAAATTAAAATTAATGGACAAAAATAGCTAAAAGTCGGGGAAATTATGACCATTTTAGTAAATTCTTTTTTAGAAGACAAATTTGTTTATGCCTGTTTATTTTTGTACATATATAGTTGTGATGTCTACTGGATGTTTAATTTAACTTAGCTGAAGTTAAAACTGTGAATTTCTTTTATCTAATATCCTCAACCTTGAGAGCTTGCACAGAAATATTTTCACTGTAACACTTGCTATTTTAATGGTATGTAGTATAATTTTATGAATGGTGAAGAATTAATTGTATATGCATTGCTACACATATTCAAAACTTTGTTTTTAAAGGAATTGGGGTTTTATATTTTATTGGAGACTTCCCATGGTGTCTCCAGTAATAAATAACTCACAATTAGGCAAACTTACAGGTTAAGAAATACCGAATCACAAGTATTTTGTAATAACCACATTATAAGTTTCAAGACTACACTGTTCTGATAAAGCTGGTGACTTTTTCTTAGACTCAGTGATTCACGTTTTCTGTGATCCTCCTCCTTAGAGAGCAGAGTCATCGTTCTTGATCATAATTTGCTTCACTTTAGTAGCAAAAGACTGTACATATGTGCTACTTTTTTTGAGTTCTGCTAATTACTTTTTGAACCCAAATGTTTTTTCTGTTGATTCCTTCTGCAAGCCATGTCATAGATAATTTAAGTGGGTACTCTATCACTACATTTTCTGTAGGTACACTTTTGAAATATTGTGACTTCAGACTGCCTGACACTTCTGTTAGTGACAGGAAAGAGAGAACCTCTTTTATCTGTGAATTAAAGTAGAGCATGGAGTAATGACCCCCATGGGGGATCCACACTGGACCGCTGAGCAGCTGAAGGACTGCACTCCGTGGAAAGGACACATGCTGAAGTACAGACGAGTGTGAAGAGTCACAGCCCCTTCAAGAAGAAGCATGTGACAGAAACCACTTCTCATAGAAGGTATCCCTGCCCGCTGCAGGGGAGTCAGGACTTTAAAGTCTCTTTATACAGCTGGCCCCCAATCCATTAATCCAGCCCAACTGGATCCCTCTGTAGAGCTTTTTACTCTCCAGCAAGAGTATCATGTCTGCCCAGCTTGGTGTTGTCTGTGAACTGACCAAGGGGGAACTTGATGGTTTTTGTTGATTGGGAAAAGATGCTGAGGAATGCAGGAAGAAGCAGGAAAAAATGAAGGAGGAGAATATTCTTAACTTGGGTAAAAAAGGAGCTTGAAGGGAAATACGAAAAAATAATTATGAAGAAAGTCAGAAATACAAGGAATCTTGGGTGGAATAACACAGACAGGGGACTATTGTGCAAATGCCTTTGTGAAACGGGTTGCATGCATAAACTTCCACTTACTATGAGGACATTTTAATATTTATTTAAAACATTAAAATTTTCTGAACTTACCCTCTGAGCTTTTGCATTTCTCTATCTCCTTCTGTTTTAAAAGCACTTTGACCACAATGCTATTTTTAGACACTTAAATGACAATCTAATAAGGCTAATTTTGCAGTTACAATGATTAATGTTCTGTATAAAGTAACTTATATTAGGTGAAGAGATGAATGCATGCATCAAGGTTAACCTGCCTCAGAATATTTAACGTAAGTTAAAAGGAAGGAAAAAAATATTGAAACATCAACAAAAATTGCAGTGCTGTAAATAAAATGTATATCATTTTTGTGGGTAAGCATTAAAGGAATTGTTAATGGCAGAATAGGTAAAATATATATTCACACTATGTATAGTATGGCAGACCATATGTGGAAAAAAAAAAAGCTACACACACGTTTAAAAAACATGTATTTAACCAAGGATAGGAAGATGCCTTGAAAATATGCAAATCCAGCAACATGCAGACATAAATATTCTCTAGATTTAGACATTTAATGGTTATTTCAAATGTGTGTGTTAATGTTGCAGTCATTAAATTAACAACAGCTTTGGGAAACAAATGTAAATTTGTTGGGATGATAGTTTGTTATTTTAAAGATTTCTGCTATGCAGACTATTACCTATGTACCAGAATTGGTTCTGGGACTGACCTTGATCAGGGCTATTTTCCAGACAGTTTCCAGCTGCATCATAAGCAATAGAAAAGCAGCTACAACTTTCTATATTTGGGTAGTACAAAAGAAACAACAAGCAGCAGTTCTTTTCTTCTGCCTTTTCTGCACATTTAGTTAGTGAGTTTGTGCTGTAATGACTTTGCACTTATAAGATGCAGAAATTCTGTAAATGACAGCACTATTATCTTGAGTTGTTTTTGTAAGTTAAAAATAGTGCTTTTTCATTGAGGTAATAATTTTCTTCTGGATCTCTGATTATCTCTACTCTAAATATATTATATCTACTCTAAATATAGTGATACTAGCACACCATTTTTCTATGATATATGATGAATTATTTTCTATTGCCTTAACTTATTGGTTATGTTATAAACAATGTAATATTCATATGTGTGCGAAAAATGCCATAGAAAGCATTAGAACTAAAAAAAAAAATATATAAAAGGAAAAAAAATTCTTTGTCTCGCCTCTCAGGTGTTGGCTGCTTTAGAGTGATATTGCACTGATCCCTATCATTCTCATTCTAATATGAGAAGCTTGTGCTTGAACACATATGCCTGCCTGAGAATGACTTATGATGTATGATGAAAATTGTGCTATGGCTGGGAAAATATTATCCCTATTTTCTGCAACAGACAGATTGTGTGCTTGAAGAAATCAAGCTGTCTTTGAAGAAAGCATTTCATCTTTATAATCAGGACAGAGTGTGTTCAGTTTGCTCAAGGCTTATTGAGCAAGTAAGTAGTAGCAGACCACATATTCAGCTTCTCTCTTGTTTATTCCAGCTACTTCTTTAAATATAGCAAAAATACTTTCAGAAATAGACTTCAAACCTAATTTGGAAGAATGTCTCTGTCATATATGATTTGTTTTATGCCTAGTATAATTCCTGATGTTTAAAGTTAACAACGTGAAAGAATTGATTTTTTATAAAAACTTTGGTCATTGAACTTCAGAGAAAACCTCAAATTATTTTGAATATATAATATCTTAACCCTGGTATTGTGGTGGTCATGCCATTTTAATAGTTTATGAGTTATTTTATTAGTATGTCTACAACACAGTAACATTTGAAACATTTTCACATTTCCCTTTTAGACGCTTAAATTTCCTTTGTAAATCTTTTTAAACATTGAAACTGCAGAGGCCTAAAAGTAGAAATAGGAATTTGGAGGTCTAAGTGTTTCTTGAACTTGGCAGCTCCAACATACACTTAGATGCTCAATTTCCTATTTCAACTTTTAGGAATCTGATTTTTGTCAACAGTATTTCAGTGTTTTCAACCCAAATTTCATCTGTTGCTTATCTTTCTCTGTATCTGCATTTCTATAAAACACATGCCATGGCTATTAATCTTGTTCTCTTACATGACTGAATGACAGTTTTCAGGCTAGTGTGGAATTAAGATCTGCCTTTTTTCTTTTGTAGCTGTTCTGTTTCATAAACACAGCAGAAGTTCCTTTTATTTCTTGTGCTGTCTGACCTAACATGGAATAAGAAATTGCCACCCTGCTGTATGATCCAACATGAACTGTTTAATGTGCAACATCACATTTTCATTGTGTACCCATGCCTAAGCATTCACTGGAAACTTAGAAAACCTCAGCCTCATAATTTTTTACATAGTAAAGGTATAAATAATGGGCAAGAATTATCTCCTGAATACTGTGAGAATGCAGAGACTTTTAAGGAAAAAAAATGAAACCTATTTCCAAAGTAGTTTTCTTAATGGGCAAATACAGTTTAAATATAGGATGAATCATAGAGTAGATGGGATTAGTCAGGACCTCTGGAGCTCATCTAGTCCAACACCACTGCTAAAGCAGAATCAGCTAGAATAGGTTGCACAGAATCACATCTAGGTGGATTTTGAATGTCTTCAGAGAAGGAGCCTCCACAGCCTGTCTGTGAAACCTGTTTTAGTGCTCTTGCTTCCAGAGGTCTGAGGTCCCTGAGGCCTGCCTTTAGCAGTAAAGACTAAACTGAAAAGGTATTCAGTACCCTCTCCTTCTCTGTGCCCTTTGTCACCAGGACACCTACATCATTCCACATCAGACCCACCTTTTCCCTAATCTTCCTTTTACTACCAATGTCCTTGAAATCCCTTACAAGATTTAATTCCAAATAGACCTTAGCCCTCCTTGTCACATTCCTGCACACTCTGAAAATGAAATCTCTATATTTAAGACAGACAGCTATACAAAAAGATCTTTTTTGAGATAACGAATACAATTTTTGTTGATTTTTGAAGTAAAATGCTCCTATATGTCTTAGTATAAATGTCTTATTTTATCAATATCACCTTCGATTGATACCGACCTGACCAGTAACTTTGCAAAAACTCCACTGTGGTTTTTTTTTTGGTTTTTTTTTTTTTTTTTTTCAGTTGTCTAAGATTCCATATAATCATCATATCTTCATAGCCTTGGTAATGGCATAGAATTTACTAAAGTTTTACATGCTTGTACTTTATATATTTTTGTTTCATTATTGGAAACTTGAATCACATAAGGACAAACAAGGTTAGTAATCTGTATATCAATACTGTGTACTTTCTTGCTTTTGTATTTTAGGGCTTTCATAAATGGAAAGGACTCTTATTCCTCTTCTGGACATGTACTTAAATCTTAGCATCTTGCATTTCTATGCTGAATGAGGAATAGGCTTTATTCTATAGTAGATTGGTGTTTAACCCATTTAAATCTACATTTTCTGCTGCCAGACAGTGACATTTCCTACCACTTGTTTTAAAGGTCATGGGTAAGTAGGTTTGAATGAACTTTATTGCATATTTTTTGCCTTGTATAAAACTTGCTAGACTTAAACTGTGTAAGGAATATTTCCGTGTGTTTTAAATAAGTGATTCAGCAACTGTAGCAATACTATTCATATCTAGTAAAGATTTTTGTGTGATCAGACCTATACTTTGAAAATTCAGTGAATATCTTATTGTTTCCCACTTCTTAAATTGCCTTATTTTTTCAAGGTCAAGTAGCCCTAATTAAAATATTGCTGAAAATAACTACCTTAATGTGCCTCAAGGAGCCTTTTCCTCTACTTTTTTATATAGTTATCTGTGAATATGCTAGCTGGAATTCATGTTTTTTTTGATCTTCAGATCTGAGTCACAGTATCAGAAAAGTTCCATGAAACATTCTAATTTACAGCATTTAAAAAAAGTATCTCCTTTATCTAAAGGTTTTTTTATTTCCTATATCTGTTAATTTATCTGCAAGTTTCTCAGCAGATTTCCTTGTATGAAGCTCACATCTTTGAGTAGAAATTGAGCATAGCTACTTCTTTGGGTAGACTTCATTAACTTCCATAATTTTCAATAAAAAGCATCTCAATTTTATTTGTACCTGTTAGATAAAGTTTTATTTGGGTTAGTAGACAGATAATGGATTCTATACATATTTGTTGGTTTTAATATTACATTCTATGTTGTAGGAGACATCAGATAAATTCTTATGGGATTCCATGGCTTATGCAATAATCTTCTTTTTCAACTATCTGGCTGTGGAGATTTTTCTTATAATTACCACATTCATTGTTATTTATTTGGGTTACTGACAGGAATGTTTGGGGAAAAATGATAAGTTAAGTAACTTAACTCCATAATATCCTGAATCTGTATCAGGTAGTGGTAGATACTGGTACTAAGCTTGTAGTTAAGGGCTTCTATGGTCTTAATGGAATCTTAAAAACTAGGTGGTGTTAGTGTTTAGTCATAGATACAAACCGGAGTCAGCATGGAATTTTTCTTCAGATTTGTCAGCTATTAACTTCGTCTTTATTTGTCTAGCATTCTAGTGACTGGAAAATAGAAAAATAGTGGAAAGGTATTTTTTAGCTTTTATGCATGATTTTGCTGACTTAACTGATTATTTTGCCTCAAAGAGATACATGTATCTATATTAACCTTGCCATGACAAGTTTTAACAACTCTATCAGTTACTTTTATGAATCTGTTTATCATAGTCAAACATACATTATATTACTTTTTCAAATAACTCCATCTTTCAAAACTTAGAATGCATTATTCACATGCAGTCAGAAATATTTGGGCATTTATTCCTGTTAAGAGCCATTAACCATAACATTTCAGTCTCACAATTCAAATGTAATGACAAATAACCTTGAAAATTTTAATCAGTGGAATGCGAAATTTATCAGATACGTGCAAAATAGTTTTAGCATTGAACATATCCTTAGTTGTTGTTAATTATGTTTTAATACCTGTTTGGTCTTAGTTTTTGTTGCTATTGTATTGTTGTATGTGTTGGAGATAAAAAGAGAAGTACAAAGGTCAGGCTTCACCTCTGATCCCTACTATACACAGTAGATTATTTTGAGAAGTGAGAGAAAGTGAAAACTTATTGTGCTTCACTTTTTATATTTGTGAAAAGAGTTATCTTTTTTCCCCCTTGGGCCAGTGAATCCTCAAGAGCATGCAGAAGCATGTATAAAGCTACAGAAGAATAGTTAAGACACAAGAATATTATTAAGGCACTCCACTCCCAGTCATCACACCAATGTCTTCTTAAGAAAAATTGTCCAGTACCATTTTTTGTCCAGATTTAATGCATTGATAATATATAGGCTAATTAAGTGGTGAGTTTATGTGATGGCTTTATGAGAATGTGCTTGCTGCAAAGTTATGACCAGGTTAAGAGTCTGAAGTAATTTGAATTTTAAAATGAGAGACTGAAAGATAGGCTTTACTTGATGTGGGGGGAAGACTGAGATTTAAAGTAGGAGCTTATAATGCTTTTTCACCTAGCAAAGTCAATGAATCGGGCAGGATTTTACTCCTTGATTCTGGTGTATTTTGCCTACAGTATATTTAATTAGCCCTAGACAGACATAATTTCTTCAGGTTTTGCTTTCCTAAGGCTGAGTCTAGGTTTCAGAGGACTATCACACTCATGCAAGTTGACTTGGAATATTCCACTAGAAAATTCACCCATTTAAACTCTTCTTCATATCATAACTTTGTATGAGGTTTTATTAAAGCAGGCTGAAGTACGTTGCAGATTAGAGATGAGGAGTTGCATATCTGGAGTTTCAAATTAATCTGTAAAACTGTGGCTTGATTTAACACATGAATTTATGATTAGATTCATCTTATGATATCTTCACTACTTAGACTCTCTTATGGAAAGTTGTTATTTTAGAGTACTTGAGAAAGAGCAAAGGAAGTGGTCAATTTTGTTGTTGTTTCTTGGGCAATTCCTTTTTCCGGTTAAATGTCAGAGATTTTTCTTTCTGCATAGTTTCCTTCTCTGTTTTAGCTTATGGAGTTATCAAAGCTTTCTTTTGAATTTAAACAGGTGCAATGTTCTACTCAGGCCAGTAAGAGTTGTAGAAAGAGGGGTTTGTGGTGATCTCAAGCAAAACTTTCCCGTTCTTCTTTGCATTGCTGAAATTTGCAAGGATTCTGGTTTCTCTTCCTGGCTGCCCATCAATCTTCATCACATTCTGGCAAACAGAGTGGGTGGTGAGAGTTGAAAGAATTTCAGATTCAGGACAGCAGTTTTATCCTTAATGTTTCTCAGACTGAAAAAAAATTGCTGTCATAAACTTAGTTGTCCCAAAATCTTATTGTTCAGCAGTAAAAAAACTGAAACTAGCAAATTAGTTGAAGTGAAAATATAAATCTAATCTTACAAGTGTCTGAAACAGTATCTTCATCTACTCATGTGTCTGTTTGTTTCTCCCATTACAAGACCCTTAAATTAGACTTAATGCTTAACGGTGGAAATCTTGAATCTGGGACAGAATAACAGCATTTCCCAGAAAATATCAACATTCCCGAAGAGACTTGTGAAGTAATATAGGCAATTCATATACTTTAACATGGGCTCTTGGTTTGAAAGAGGTGTCTGCCAAGGGAGGCAGGAACCTCCATTGAAATGGAGAATATGACCCCCTTTGCTCCGAATTATTATATAACTCTGATATTAGGGCCTTTCAGGCAAAGCTGTGGGAAAAGGAGTACGAGTCCTTTCCATGTGTGCATGTAGCAGCAGACACAGGAGCCAGGCCAGCGCCGGCCGCGGCCAAGCGGAGCCGCCATCCCAGGGCAGGCTCTTCCCGCTCTCCAAGGCCTCTCCCCGCTGCTGCGGTGACGGCCGCCGCCGGCAGGGGGCGCTGCTGGCTCCCGGCGGGCAGGGCGGGCCGTGGCTCCCCCGCGCCTGCAGGGGGCGCTGTGGCGCGGGGCCGCCCGCGGCTCCCGCACGCCCTCATGGCGGACGGGCTGGCAAAAGTGCGGCCAGCGGGAACCTCGGAGCAGGGGCTGGAACGTCAGGGCTAGCTCACCCAGGGCAGCAAGCAAGAGGCAGCAGAAACTGCAGCTGTAGCTGGAACCGTAGGGTGCCCCTGCAGGCAGGGGGTGAGGAGCTGTAGTGTAGCAAAAACCCAGAGTAGTGGCAGAGGACTGCCAGGGCTGGGCAGTAGCAGCCCCGATCTGAACACAGCCCAGAGAGGCTGGCTGGGAGGGGAAGGGGCTGGGGATCCCGGGATTTTCCCTGATGGTGAAGTCTCCTTTTTTTTAGTGAGGTAATGTGTTAATAAGATCCCAGTGTAATGGCAGTTCTTACGAGCAGAGGCGCGCCCGCAGCAGAAGAAGCAGGACTGGGCTGGCTCTGACGGCTGCAGAGAATTCCTCCCCCAACCTCATACACTCCCCCATGCCCTGTAAGCAGCAGGTCTATCCATCCTTCTCCAAAGCCAAGAGAGCAAGAGAGCTAGGAGTTGTCCCAACCCGATTCTTTCCATATCTCTGCTCCTCCATGGGGAAACACTCAGATAAGAGAGTAGTCAGCTGCATGCTTCTCTCGGCAACTTCTTTTCTATCTTAAGTACACGGTTGTTACTGTCTCTTAGCAACAAAATGGGAGAAAATTCCTTCACAGAAAGAAAACAAAAGGAAAAAAACTAGCCTCCAACACGTAGTTGATAATAAATTATCTCTGTTGCTAACATAACAAAAAGTGAGAATGTTAACTGGAAAAAAAGCTGCTTCTGTGTAAAACTAGAGATCTCTCTACATCTCTTGCCTCTATTCTGTCACTGACCATGATATTATTAAACCTTAACAGTCAGTAGTTGTTTGAAATGTTCTGAGTCATTATGTCTGTGCAAATAATGTTTTTACATTAGGGAAAGAGTAAACCTTTATCTTCTTACTGAGCCTCCTTGTAGATTGGGGTCACATTTGCTAACTTTGAATCACCTGAGACCCCTCTGATTAACCAGGACTGCTGGTCAATGATTGGAAGTCTCTCAGTAAGCACTTCTACCACGTCCTTCAGTACCTGTGGGTGAATTCCATGCGGCTTGGTACACCTGTGTGTGACTAAGTGGCGTGGCAGGTCACTATTTCCCCTTTAATTTTGGGCCCATCATTCCTCACCTCATCACTGCTTTCCAGCTCAGGGGTATAAGTATCCCCAGAACAAATGGCCTTGAAAGACTGTACCTCCTGTTACAACCTATCCGGGGAATAGCATCAATATATGTTTATTCCAAAAATTTATCCTAGAGAGCCATAGAGGTTTAGTTCCATATTAATAGTTCTTTTCTTTCATTTTGTAATAGTTTGCCTTTTGAAATAAAAATAAGCTATCTTGAAAAATTTATTATTATGAAAATGCTAGAATACAGAAGGTATTGGCAACGACATTTTCTTGTTAAAAACTGATTTCAGTAGGAGTTACCATATTTCAGTGTTCCCTGTGATAGTAGTGGGAGCGAACAAGGGACAGACATATGTACAGAAGTTAAGTTTTGACATTGGAAAACGCGCTTTATTTCCTGTCCTTCAGCCTGAAAAAGAGCCTGTAATTTGTGTCCATGTATTTTCAACGGTGTGGAACACTGTCTTTTATGAACCCTCTATATTGGTCTTACATGCTTAGCTGTGAAAAGAAAATAAAACCCTCTATGTTTCATAGAAAAATGTGTACATGAAGAATTCTGTACTGATCTTTTGTGTCTTAAAAAATTAAAGGGGATTTGTGCCTTTTCCTCAGGTCTGTATATAGGTCAGTCTGTTTGTTTGTGAATAATGATTAAAATGGACAAAATCTCAAATACATTTAGGAAAAAATCCATGGATAGTTTATCTAGGCTTTTTTTTGTTTTTTTTTCAAAAACCAATGATCACCACATAAAACTGATGACATATAGCTGTGAGATCAGTCTATTAACAGTAAGACAAATGTTTAAGACATCTTAAAAATTACTAGGAGGACTGTCATTACTTAAAATTTGTTTAACTATTATCTTTCAGTTCATGCTTGGTAGCAACAAATTTCTCTCTTACTGTTCGGAACATTTCTTTGCTGTTATTTTTAAAAATATATTGAATTAAGAAGCTTACTCAACATGGTTTAAAAAAGTAAGCTTGTTTATCAGCATCTCTGCAGAAGTCAGGTTATGATTCTTCTAAATAAAAGTATGCTTAAAAAGATTTACATTCTACTTTTCATCTTCTTAAGAAATACCAGACTTGAACAGAAACTTGCAATTCTGAGGAAAGCAAATCATGCTTTTTTTTACATTTTGAAATTATTCTGCATTGACGTTTGAGATGTCATATTTATTAACAGACTGTGAGCTGTTATGAATTACAGGAGATAAAGTGGTCCCAAGTTTATTGTTTTGTCATCTTTGCTGAAAATGAGGTGTTCAATTTTGTCTTATATTTCCAAGGTTAAGATAGATAGACATTTTATTATGCCTAGGGTTTCAAACCCAGTAGGAGATCAAAGTTTTTTGATTCCTGATATTTAACTGTAACATATATATATATACAGATATAATTGTTCAAGCTCTGAAATGTAAGAATATATCAGTGAAATCATATTGCAAATTGCATGAAGAAAAGTAGTACATGACCTCCTGAAAATCTCTTGCCATTATGCTCCTATGAAAATTGCTGGGGTTTTTTTTTGACTCATAGCAATCAAAAAGCTTTCCACAGGCTGGGAATAAACTTGATAAATTATTTCCTTTCTGGAATTCCAAAAAATCTTAGACCTAGTGGACTCAAGGCTCTAATCCACTTTCTTTATTTGTTTCTTAAGTGTGTTAGACCACAATAACTTTTCTTTTCATGTGTGTCATTTAGTAAATACTTTCCATATGTGAATTTGAACTTTTTCTTCATTTAACTTAAGCAAAATTTTATTTCTTTTTTTTAAACTATAAATTACTTCCAATTTTTTTTTTTGAATGACTGTATTGTCTTCAGCATATTTACAGATTTTGTATACCCTGCTGTGTGGAAATGCTTTCTTCTGTTCCTCATATGTCTTCTTTTAGTTCTTCAACTTTTATAGTATGAGAGACAGGCAAATTGTATTTTTTTCTTACCTTTTTAATGCATTTTTAATAAAAGAATACTAATTCGACTCTGGTTATGGTAGTCTGTATTTCTTGTATGATAGAATTGCGCCTAGGATTAGTTTTACAGTTAACATGATGTTAAAAAAGCATGACAAGTAGACATTTTACAAGACCATATGTAGAGCCACATCCATCTTTGCTATGAGTCTCTAGACAGTCAACATATCTGATGGCAAGCACTGGTTCAATGGAGAGCACCATCAATGTAGTGGAATGGACAGGTCAGAAGTATCATTTATGCTGGGAAATAAAAATTCATTTTAAGTGGGAAGAAAAATGTTTTTGACAGTTGCATTTCTTGGTATACCGAATATCTGCTCACAGCCAAACTGTTTTCTCAAAATCCAATGCTATTCTTTTATTAGGCACGATGGAAAATACTTGGCCAGAGGTACTTGCTGTTTCATTGCCCTAACAAGGTAGTTTCAGCAAAATGTTAAAATTTGGATGCCAGTGATAAAGTGTTGCTGCAAAGCCTTATACACAGGCTGAAGTAAAATTTTCATGGTTTCTGATGCTCCACTGAAGCATGTTAAAATCTACCCCTTGCCTCCATCAATTCCTCTTCTGTGGATCTGTTCATTCATCAAGAAACGTCTTTCCTGTTCATGTCCATATCTCCTCCTGACTTACTGGGCTGAATTACAACTGTATGCAATAAGTATTTTTCTTTTTGTTTGTATGTGCTTCGGGTTTTTTTGCTATTTTGTTTCTTTGGGATTTTGGCGTTTTGGGGTTTTTTTTTGTTATCGGTTTGTTAGGTTGGTTAAGGATTTTTTGTTTGTTTGTTTGTTGGTGTGTTGTTTCAGGTTTTTTATTTCTGTGTTCTGAAAATGCTAAGGAAGTGTGTATTTTTTTATGGTTTTCCTATTCAAGGGAATATAAGTATGGTATTTTCTTCCATCATAGTCCAATAGTCAGATAAAATGAACAGGAGATGGATTGCAGATCTGTACTCTCATTTTGAAATTCTTTGTCACATATAGGAAAGCACACTCTATTAAACTAACCTGTCATCAAAATTGATTTCTTTCATTGTATATATTTCTTTTCTATAATGCAGTACAAATTTCAGCTCTATGTAACATCACTGATAAATAAAAAAACCTTTATTTTAACCTTTCTAATGTTTTCACAACTCATTAATCACTGAATCCAGAATCTCAGAATGATTAAATTTAGAGGGGTCCACTGCAGGCCAACTAGTCCAACTTCCCTGTTTGAGCAGAGTCCTCTGGAAAACCTTATTGAAGATTGTGTCCAGATGGCTTTTGAATACCTCCAGGGAAGGAGACTCCTCAAGTTCTTTGGATAACCTGTTCCAATTCTTGGTGACCTTCACAGGAATGAAGCAAAATACCTGAATGCAAATTAATTAAAGACACTAACTAAGGATTTTTTTTCTATGACTTACGAAAGAAGAAAATAAAGGAGGAAGGTTTATGTGTTTTCGTTAGGTCAACCCTTCTTTGAAGGTTAGTCTTGATACAATAATTACTTAATAGAGTGCAATTAATATTGGGAGATCAAAAAAATCTGGAAGATGTTAATTAATTTTGTTATACACACACACACACACACACACACACACACACATATATGTATATATATATCCCCAAAAAAATGAAAAGGCACCCCGCCTCACACAAAAAAATGCTAAGAACACAGTAGCTTATGAACAAAACTAGTTAACAATGGATAGCAAGGCAGTGAGGAGAACAATCAGGAGCAGCAAAGAGCTCCTAATTTTAAGGAACCTTTATGGCTGTTTTTTTCTGTCCTGGTAAGATTGATCTAATGTAAACACCATCCAAAATTCAGTCCTATTTTCCTCATTCTGATGCATGCCTTTGGGACTTAAACACTGATAGAGCTTATTTTTATTTATTTTTATAGCACCAGGAAAAATATTTTGGCCCTATGATGTATTATTCACACTAGGAATTTACTTAGGTTTACTGGGAACCAGCAACATCCTACAATTCCAGAAACCATTCAAAATCATTGGAAAATATGGGGAGGACTTCATATTTACATGCACCAGTGTACAAATAGGTACACAGTCAGAACTTCATCAAAGTGATAAAATCTTCACCTATGCTTATTTGTATCTAATCTGTACAATTAAACTTTTTTTTAAGATCTATCTGCTGATCTATTCTTTCACAGACTCAGAAAGCAGGTATTAAATATTTTTCTATCTTGTTATTTGGGGTTTTTTAATTACCATATTTACAGGAACTGATGAATTCTTCATCTCGTATTTTTATTTCTGTTGGTTTTTTTTAATCATCCTATTCAGACCTATGATTCCACTTTTTGGAAAGTTTCTGTGGGATCCTCACTTGGGTATGATTTAATTCTTCAGGTAGTTTTGCATGTACTCTCCTGCATACCCTCTTTTGAGACTAGTTTCCCATCTCATAATTAACAAAACAAATTAAACAAAGACTTTTCTTTTTGAAAGAGAGATTTAAACATGTTAGTGATTATTTGTTTAGGATTATTGACGTGCAAATGACACCACATCGTTGCTTGTGACTTGCCTTTCTGACTCATGGGGTCCTAGTATTAATAATATTGTTCGCATGAAATCAATATATAAACTCAAGTCAGGAAACTGTGCATGATTGCCAAAGTGTCTGCAAACTGAGACTAATTAATGAGTCAATTCTGGCACAGTCAGACATGTATCAATAAGTGCTTCAACCGCACCAGCCTAATACTTTGATTGTGTGCTAATATACAAAAATATACTGTAGCAACAGAGATTTTTATTTTTGTATTTCTCCTTGAAATTATTGAGTGCAAAAGAGAAAGCCTGAAGAAAATTAAGTAATATAGGCCTTTGCAGATAATAGATCCTACCAAATTACAATTATTCCTCTTGTCCAACTCCTGTGTTTATAAATAGGCAATATTTTATTTTTATATAAAAAAAAATATGATTGTTTTGGGAGAGGAAATATTTGAAGTGTTATGCTCAGCAGTTTGTATTATAAAAGTTTTAAATTACGTGTTATACAAGGGTATTTAGGAAAAAAATCTTACCTGCCTGTATTCAAGGAGGTATTGAACTACTCATGAATATACCTTTGCAAAAAGCAAAACCTTAGGGTAGCAAAAATGGAATTTTAATTCTAGTTTTTACAAACTGTTACATTATTAGTGTTTACAAAGTTAGTGTAATAATGACTGTGCTCAGATCAGGAACCTAATGGCTTTTCAAAACGGTTTATAATGAATAGTTCCATGAAACACCTGACAGACCACTAGTTTGGTTTAGCTTTATAGTTTTGCTAAATTTTCTGCTACCTGAAAGTATGTAGCTGTGAATAAATGCACATTATGCATATTTTGAAAAGACTAAATTGTTTTTAATCTATATGTTAATGCGCTGTCAACGTACTGTGGCATTTTTTTTCTTTTATAATGTTACTGATGCAAGCAATAACATACAAAATACTATAATAACTGAAACACAAAAATTATTACTAGAGAAAATTATTCACTGTATTTAAAATACAACATGGAAATGAAAATCACAGAGCTGTTAGTAAGAGAAAAAATTGCAGAAGGAATATTTTCCTCTTAATGACTGCAAACATCAAATACTTTGATCAGATACAATAAATTATTTATGATGTAAAAAACAACATTCTCAGATATTGAGCAAATGTCTCAGAAAATCCTCAAAAAAAGGATTTTTACACAGTGTAAGCCAAGCTTTTTACTGTTTAACAAGCTAATTGGCTGTGTTGCATATCATAATCAAACAATGTTTCCTGAATTTTCCTTATAAAATAAGAGTTTAATTTGGTGTAAAGATACAGAGCAAAAAAAAAGGAGAAATTGCAGCACATGAACATGGCTCAAAATACCTTTTTTTGTTCATAGTTTTCATCAGAAACATGCTCACCTTTTCTTTAAGAGATAGTTCATAATATTTGTTCCTGATATGTTTTTTACTTTTTTTTTTTTTTCCTCTTTTACAAATTTATATTACCTGGTAAATCCCTCTGATAGTCTGTATCTCAAACAGCAAATGTGTTTCTTGAAAACAAGAACACCTAATATCTGCAGGAGTTTCTTAAACTCATTACAGTACTGGTACTGATTGTATACCGGCCCTAAATACCCCTCTTACTTATGCAATACTCGAGTGATGACACTTGGATATAAATGAACAGCAAGATACGTGGATCTTAACACAACTCTGAGAACTATTTTTGTCTTTCATTACATGCTATATCAGCACTTCTTCCCATTACAGGTGCAATTTGTTCCCTTAGTAGGATGTAAAATGCAGTTCCTATTTTGCCTTTTTTCTTTTTCCTCAAAATTCAGTCAGTAATTGGAAGATACCTTTGCCATATACATGCGCACATGATGGGTAGCTAGAAAATTTTAGGATCCTTGGTAGGGTCAACTGGATGCTCAAGACTAAAATCCTCTTACATACTCCTTGAAAATAGAAAACATAGACTGTTTAGAAGGCTACACAATGTTCGTATTTCTAAGGTCAAATTAATTTTCTAAACTATTTCTCTAGCTTGTCTTTTTCAATAAGTTAATTACCTCTTCCACTTCTTCGTCTTGTCCCACTCCCTTTGCCTGACTCCCTCCCTTTCTTTTACTCTCTCTCACTCTCTCATTCTCACAGAAGTCAAGAAAAACCTGAGAAAGCACACTGAAGTATTTTACATTCTCAGGAAGAATCTGAAAATTTGGTTAATCTTCCTTAATTTACATATTTTTGAATTTTCTAAGTTTTTATAGTCATGGCAGTTTAGTTTTGCTAGAGAGACTTCATGTATTTCCTTCAGCGAATATTAATGTATCCACGTATTTTAGATTTTAAATATAAAGGTCATTTTTAATCTAGAGCAATTTATTTTTTTGTTTTGCTTTCTTCTACATAGACAATAATAATACCTTAGAGTGGTGAAAAAAAAAGAAGTTGTTACACACCACACCACCTACCTGATGCTTGTCATCAATCATATAAATATCCCATTTAACTCCGATAATTGTCTTTGTAGTTTATTGTCCATTTATATTTAGGGATATTGTCTGAATAATGGCAGAGTTACAGTCCTAGCCTTAGAAAAGACCATAGTGGTTTTGAACTCAACAGGCAGTCCCTTATGGAAAAGCAGAAACAGAAAGCTGAAATTGGGTGTGGTTGGTGCTGCAAATATCCCTCAGAAAGGGTGGTATGGCACATCTATTAAGAAGATATTTACTGCAGGTAAACTTCACTGTGAAACAGTTTTGTTCCATTTTCTTTCCATTCCTTACCTTAGTCAGAAAAGTTGTGTATTTCAAGTACTATTCGGAACCAGACTGTGTAGCCTTTCATGGGTTTTTTGGCTGTTCAGAGGGCTTGGCTTGCTGCCATTAAGATAGAAGTAGTTTAATTCAGTGTGCTGTGTGATGATATTAAGCCATGTGTATTCAATTAGATGGAAAAGATTTCTTCTTTCTACTGACTGATTAAGAACTGCTTCTAATAGAAATGTGGGCAAGAGTCTCATGCCTGAGAAGTATACATTTCAAAATTATTTTGTGTCATTCTGAAAGAACGAGTAGTTTTGACTGAATGTGACAGTTCCATTGGGAAAATTAGATGTTTCAGACTTTCAGTAAAATAAAGGGAACTGTATGATCTTTCTGAGACATAAGATGCTGTTGAAGGAGTGCATCAATCAATAAACAATAAATAGTGAATCAACAGCTGTTTTTAAACTGATTAACATTATATTTTACATTTACATTCTATATACTTTCGTTGAGTTTGAGTTTCTTTGTAGGACATCTTTCTGTTCTTAATGTCATAAGAGATCATGTAACATTTCCGGTTTATTCCATCTGTGTACTGGATACACAACGTAGTTGTTAGAGTGTGCAATGAGTATTAAGGGATCATTAATAATGTAGACAATAAATAGAAAAAAAAAAACAAGATTTTTTTTTTGTTTCCTATTCTAAAAAAGGATACTTTCAGATTTAATTTGCCTTTTTTCAGTCAGTAGGTTGAACTATAGGGTAGAAGTAATACTTCGTATTATGAAATAGTCTTAAAAAAACCCATATCATTGCTTTTGCAGCCATATTTTATTTCAGACTGCAGAGTTTATTGATCAATTCTGTGGAATACAATTTAAATCTGGATAATATTTTTTGTTTTCTATGAGTTGCTTGATTAACCTACACTTATAAGGATCTTAAACAATGTGGATTCTTTTACTATTTTATAAAGGGCTTATCAGGATTCTGTTTTGTTTCGTAAGTATTTTGAAATATTTTAGTTGTTGCTGTAAAACTTGATTTGTTTTTTAATTTAACGTGAAGCTTTACTAATGATTTATGATTAAAATTGAAACTTTTTTATTACTATGTCTCAGCATATGTAATTCAAGCACAAGATTTGATGCAATTACAAATTAGGATTTTGTCAATGTGTTTTCATGGTGTGAAAACATTTATTTCATTGCCGTTTCAATATCTCACCTTGAAATTAGAATGTGGTAGTCATTCTGTTGGTGCCAAAGTCATTTTAAGGAGATGAAAATCAGTATAGTGGATTAGTTCAGGTATAATGTAAATAATCAGTGGTGGAATTTCATCAGGGTGTAATCAGGGTGTAATGTGAAAAAAACCCCACAATTTTTGCTATGCATATCCCTAGTAAAAATGAGAATTGAAACGTAAAAGGCTTTTTCACCCATCTATCATTCGTATGATCTCCAGGGTGAACAGAGGCAAAAGAAAGAAAAACTACCTATGTGTTTTAGTATGAATTTTATCTTTGTTTCTCAGGAAATGTGGGTGAAGCACACTCACTCAAGTAATAGAAAACTCCATAGATTCTCTGCCATCTTCTTTGGTAAATTTGACCTGCTAGGCCTCTGTTGTCTAAGATACAAAATCTCACATGGAAGAAGAATATAATGGATTGCAGGTATTGCATTTTGGTAGCAATTGAACAAAGGATAATATTTGATTAGCATGCAGATAGTATTTGCATAGGCATATGCAATGTCATTTATATGTTAAATACATAAATAATTTCCTGAAAAAAAGTATTTTCTCTAAATACGTATTTTGTTTAAAATGTATGCCCTTCTTGACGCAGGGTGGGAGTTTTATTTACTCCCAAACTGTTACTTTGTTCTTCTAGTTGCATTAAACATTGCTAAGAAAGAAAAATGTTTATTTCTGTGAAGAGCACAAAATATCTTTGGTATGGAAAGATTTCTTCATAAAAGTAATGCTGGCCTTTGAATGCATATCAGTCTAGATAAATATACTAAATCTATTAATCTCATATATATACATTCAGGCTCAGTCAATATTTTTTTTAATGTTTAAATAAAATTCAGTACGTGAAATATTAAGGGAAAAGTCTGGGTTACAAAGAAGTATTACTCATATTTTATTCATATTTTCATTAATACCACATTTGAAAATTTATTAATATTTTACATACGATGAAATTTGAAATCAACAAGGAACTAGTTACCTTATATGGAGTAGATTTTTTTCCTCGAAACTTCACATTAAAAAGAAATCTAACCTTTTCAGGCTATCAGAAGAGACATCTTGAAACTACTAAATGAGAAAGTAAATTATGTGGTCCTTAGAACAGCTGTTACATATGTCCAACTGTGTATTTTCAAAAACTAAAATAATAATTTTCACTCCTAGAAATATTTCCACCTTTCCATTCCTAGAAAAATCTTGCATTTCATGGCATTTTTTTGGCTTTTTTTTTCTTTTTTGTATTCTTGCAAAGAGTGTATATTTTGCCATCAGAAAATTTTCTAAGCATTTTGTGAGTCTTTAAATAATTCAGATATTTTCATTAAATTACGAAATTAAAAAAAAAAAAAAAAAAGGACCAGAAAATTAATTCCTGAAATATATATCTGTTTCAGCATTTTGTTGTTGATGACCTTGGTTTGGTCGTAATATTTTACATGGTGTCTTTGATATTCTTAACACTAAAAAAGCGAAAGTCGGGCAGTGCTGGAGCAAGACAGGTATGTAGCTGTGGAAAGGGGTTATGCACAGCTACATGGTCGTCTTTCATGACAGGAAGAAAGAGACAAGTTTATTCAGAAACACACTTGGTTTTACAGCATGACTCGCAATTCCAAGAGTAGAGAAAAGGTGATTGGTTCAGAGAGAAGACACCCCATTCCCAGGGCCTGGTCACACACCACAACAGGTGTTCTATCTTGTTATTAATTCCTTTTTATTTTGACCAAATTATCACCCTGGGAGAAAATCTCCCTAGCCTTGAGCTGGCCCAGCTTATCGGCTGGGAACAGAGCTGAAAAGCTCCAGCCTGGAATATTTTTCAGGCTGTAATTTTCTTACTTTCTCAATATGTGTCCCACACAGGTAGGACTGGAGTAACCTTCACCTAGTTCTGTTTTGCCTGCCACTCCAGTGAGTTCAGCTGCTTGGCTGTCTTGATATTATGGATTTCTGGGAATTCATGCATAGAATTTGCCATCCTACCGGGAACAAACTAGTAGTCTTCTGGATTACCTGCATCCATTTTTTATTTCATTCAACAATGTCCCAAAGCAAAAAAATAATAGGCAGTGAGGCTGGTCTGGTTGAAATTAGATATTTATTGTGGGTATTGGTTTCAATGTCATTTAAGTTTATTACAGTTTATTATAATCATGGCCAGCACTGATCAGAATCAACATAACTTCTCATTCTCAGATAAATGTGCACAATTTTTAAGGCCACGTCTTGAATTCACATCACTTTTTAAAACAGACTCAGTTAATGAACATTCAGAAACTGTGTGTATAATGTTTTGTGATTTCATTAAAAGCAAATATTTGTGTATTGTGTGGCAGTATTTTAGATTTCCCAGTGAAATGAAAAGTCTTTGTCTTGTCCCATTAAGAGAGAGAGAAAATTGAGGTCTCCCATTAGAAAATATTTCCATCCCAGTTACATTCACGTACTTGAAGACATAATCCTCTTCTGAACACTTTTCACAAATCAGTCCACTGCTGTCTTAGCAAATTTAAGGCCTCGTAATGCAGAATTCAGGAGGGGGAGGGAAGAAATTACCATTATATTACTGTTATGCTCCTGGAAGGTGATGTAAATTATTTGACTTAATTCCCGATAATAAATTTTCAGGAGTACCAAATTAGTGCATAAATATACTATCCTACAGAGTGCTATTTAAAAAGGAACTGCAGTAAAACTCTTTTTAGTAAACCCATTTTAATTCTCAAAAGACATTAATGGAAAGAAAAAAGGTATTATATATGAGAAGGGCATATGGATAGTTTTGCTATAAACAGCATTCCACTCTTCAAGAACTTTATGAGCCATTTAAATTTCTTTTGATCAGGTTAGCATTTAAGCTGTATTTATTACTTTTTTATTATAGTACTGGGTTACTGATACTGTGGGGTGTCATATATTTCTACTCCTACTGTCTTCTAAACCAAGATCAATTTTACCAAATCCTAAAACTCATGAGAAAAAAAAATCCAAGAGCAGAATGAAAAAATTTAGTGTCTGTGGGATGATAAAGATGTTTAGTTTAGAGACTCTGATAATGAGGAAAACTTGAGATGATCACTTTGTATCCAAAGTCTTCCAGAATCAGAATGTTGAAGGTGTTCTTGATATTAGCTAGAAAGGCCTTTTTCTTCTAATTTGCTAAAATAGGTTATATGCTTAATAATATTTAACTGCTTCATTCTTACAAGAAGAATGAAATATAAAAACATTAAAAAAAAAAAAAAGAGAAAATAAGGAGTCCAAGGATGCAGTAGAAGGCTTTCTTAAGATATAACTTCTATAAGGAACAGTGAGGGGTAGTGAAGAGGCTGAGAGAGTATTTCCAAAATATGAAGTATAGAGTAAGGAGTGTTTCTCAATTGAGTGGTAAAACAGCACATTTTTTAACCTGAAAAAGCTGCTTGTGTTGAATATAAAAGGAGCAAAGTTCTCATCTGAGCTGATGGATTTATCTTAAAGATGTTTAGATTAAAATAAGAAAGGACATTTTATTTTTTACGTTTTATTTGAAGTTTTCTACAGTTTGTCTTATATTCATGTTTTAAATGGAGAAGAAATATCGAAAGTGAGATACTTTTATTTGTAGTTTCAAGTCAACTGAACTTCAATAATCTAGAAAGAAAAAAAAACCAAGAAAATGTACTATTAATGTATTAAAAATACAAAACCAAACCAAAACAAAAAACCCCAAAACAAACAACAATAACAAAACAAAAACAAAACCAAACGAACACCCCCCCAAAAAAACCCAAACAAAACCAAACAATAATAACCCACCAAAAAACTAACAATATGTTTGAATGCTTTTTTTTATATTTCATATTTACATAATGCAAAGTAAACCAATCTGAAAAAAGAAATATTATATTATTCCCACTTTGCACCACTTGAATAAAACAGCTACAGCAGATGTGTGCCCCACACTAGATTTTTAAGTTCAATTTCTTTGAAAATTGATAATTTGACAAAACCAATATTCTCTAAGTAGTGTAAGAGCATATATTTGTAATATACCATGTATTCAGGTAGAGAAATAGTTTTTAGTGACTTTATTAAAACAAAGCACATATTAAGTAGAGAAGCTACCTTTATTCTAGCAGAGCTCCTCATTTCTAACCTAAAAATATCTCTTCCACCAAAGTACACTTTGGTATTACAATTTCCAGTCTTAGACGGAAGCTTGTAAGGGTCAAAACAAAATCTAATTTCAGATTTGTGGTTTAGAGAATGACAGAATGCTGAACCTTCCGTTAGAAACTGGATTTCAACAAAATCTTCCACAGATCAACATGCAATCTTTGTCTGTGTTACTCAATCACTGCTGAATTGGAATGAATTTAAACTGTCACCTGGAAATGAAAAGCTGATTTTCATATTTCTTGTTGAATTCAGTGTCTCAATTCATAGACTGATGTAATATCTCTGTCTTGGTCAGGTATATCAAAGAGCGATGACTTCAATATATGAATTAATTGGGCTTCTGACAGTTAGAATTACAATGATGACAATGACTTAAATGGTATGGAAATAATTTTAAATCTCTAAAAGCTACCTTTATCAAGTTATAGTTCTTTTTTGTTGATTTACTTGAGTAGTGGTTCAAGATACTCCTCTGAGACATGCTAGAAGCTGAGAGAGTTCTACAATAAAAATGATATACTCTGTAGCAACGGCTATTCTTCAACTGCAGTCAAGATGGAAACTGTTCTGCACTGTATTTTATATTGTGTTTTCTCTTTGTGGCCTGCCTTTGATTTTGTTTGTGCTCTATATCATATATCAGGATTCCAGTTTGTCCCTGGAATTCTATAGGGAAACCTCTGATACCTCTTGTTTATTTTCTCAGATCATATACTACACTATAGTGTGTGTCCTAGGGAAGATTATTTGTACTTTAAGGTTATTTTGTTAAAAACAAATAACGTTTGCAGTGCAAGTCTTAAATAAGGTTTCAGTAGAAAGCTCACATCTTTGTTAAGGTTATGTCTGCAAACCTGAGGTATTTAATCTAAAGTTTTCTATGCCAGAGAAGTCTCTTACTCTGAGCGTGGGATTGGAGAACGATTTTCAGATAAACATATTTATTTCTGATAGGAAAAAAGAAGAACATTTCTACCTAAAAGTGTGCTTTTTAGAACTATTGTTTCAGGATTTGTAGCATTCAGCATCAGAACAGATGTCACACGTTCGTGAAGCCTTATGTCATATACATTCATAGGAACTTCCTTTTGCACTGGAAAATTACCACTATTTTGATGTCATTGCAAATATGAAAAGCTAAGGCATTTGTAAGTACTTCAGTTTAATTCCTTTTGCAATAACAAAACAATTCTGAGATAAGTCATTCTTCAGGGACAGTTTACATCCAGGTGAAAAGGATTGTCTCTGATGCAACAGCATTGAAATAAAGTTTCTAATCTATATAAATATCTTTAAGGGAAAATGTCACCCACCATTTCTTTGTAAGTCTGATTTTTATAGTTTTTGCTTTCCAATGTAAAAAGTGGAGCTGCAAGAACAGAATAGCAATCCATAAAGTGCAGTTGATATCTACAGGCCTGGATTTTCTTAATATTCTATCTTCAAGTAATTGAGAGAAGTTAGCACTAAGGTTCCATAGAACCAGCATTACTTATGAATAGCAAACAAATTTTTGTGGCCTATTTTGAATATATCTTAGATAAAGTACAGAGAATTAACTCATTTAATTAAATAATCAATTAGAAAGGTTTCTTTAATTTGATTTTCTAAAGAATGTAGTTCTGTACAAACTTGTACTCCTAAACTCACTGCTCTTGAGAGAGGTGATTAATCTTTCTGATCTTGGTAGCTGCAAGTTTTACATCATAAGAGAAATTAAATCAGAATTCTATCCTTTTTGGTGGGATTGCTGAGAATCTTCCTTTCTACCCAAACCTCAAAAATAACGTTCAACAGTAATGTGAAACAATGGTATGAGGTCTGCTCATCCTACAGAACATTTTATACTATTACATAGAAGGCACTTGTCCTGCATAGTGTGAAGATTAAAGGTTTCGTGTGTTCAATTTTCCTTATACTTGCAATTTAGGTTACTTTAACCCACTTTATCTTTATGGAATATAGTTCTCATGAAAAGTTCAAATGCCAAAATCATCAGAAAATATAGCTAGAGTAGGTAGAGTAGTATTTTTGCTGTTGTGGTTTATCGATCACTTTGGGCCACAGCAATGCAAACACATGGACTCACAAAACTAAAAAAAAACAAAACACCACCACCACCAACAACAAACTTAAGAGTTTTTGCATAAAAAAAATCCTCATCTACTTAAACATTTAAAAACCAACTAATGTAGAAATGTATATTCCTTTACTTGTCAATATTAGATTGATTATTTCAGTATATTCCTGAAATTCTCATTTTGTAAAATATAAATGATGATTTATCTTAAAAACATTTAGGTTTTTCATTAGAGTTGCATCCCTTGGTGCTTTTTATCTACTATCCTGTCTGAATTTCATTATAGAAAACATTATTTTCTGCCTGAAATTCATTGGAACAGCTTTCACTGTTGCTTTTTTCCGTATATTACAGTCTTTTAGAAAAACTACTTTTTTAAATGTCATTCAGTCCTCTTTTTACAGTGAAGGTTGTTAACCACCACAACAATTCTGAGATATGCTAGAAATATAGCTGACATTGAAAATTCTCAGATCAATAATGAAATACATAAATGTTAGAAATGGAGCTCTTAGACCATCTCAGATGTTTCTTAAATAAAAGGAATATGTTCATATATAAAAATAATGTGTTTGTAAAGACTACTTTGAATAAATATTAAAGATAATAATTACAAATGATCATTGTTTGTCTTTACTTCTTAGATTTAAAATATCCTCTTACACTTTTCTACCTCTGCCATTCCTGTTATATCATCATTTTTGCAATTTGGGTATCTTTCTCATCTTATCTTTGTCTTCTCTATAACTATTGTCCTCCCACATCCAAAAATATCCTCCTCCACCCAAAAATATCATGCATACTGGAAAATCCAGCAATACAGCTGAGGGATTTATACTTTTCAGATTGCCTGTACAGTCTGTTTGTATTTCATTATGTCAAATAATTTTGACATAACTCCTCTTCAGAAAATTTCCCAAAGGACCCCTGTAGGCTCATCTTTTCATGTTGCTGAGATTGTATCGTATCTGCATTTACTCCTGGAGACCTTCCTTTTATTTGTAGTAGCACCTGATGAAAGAAATCAGTATTTATTCCCTTGATTCTCCACTGATGGATTTCTCCCTGAGGTAATGAAAATTCAGCATCAAGTTATGCAGTAAGTAAATTAGCCATGTGTCTAGTTTATGGTAATAAAATTTTAGAAATTTGCCTCTTAGGATATTTTTTAGCATTATGAGATTTGATATTTCTTAAGAACCTGCTTGAGTTAAATGAATCAAGCCAACATTAGAAACATACAAACAAGCAAATCCAAACACAAAAAAAACACATAGCAAACCAACCAAAGCAACAATGAAACAATCACCAAAATACCCAGTTTGATGCCAGTGAAGGTTTGCTGCTTATTTCATAATGGAAGTCTGGATAGTTTTATGCGTCTTTTTCAATATCTACAGACTGGCAAAAGGTATGGAAGATAATATTTTCTCTTATTTAGAAATTAGACAGTCAGAAAATAAATGCCTTTAAACAAATTTCACAGAGTCTCAGAGTAATCTGAATTAGAAGGTACCCATAAATATCATTAAGTCCAATTCCTGGTCCTGCCCAACACCATCCCCAGGAGTCACAACATGAGAAATTTAATTTAATACTATTACCATTCCTTAATTAATTAGCATGACTAAAAGAATATTCAGATTCTGGAAAAAAAATAGAATTATACATCATCAACATTCTTGACAAAAATAAGTTAAAAGAAAGCTTGAAACAATTTTGTTGCATTTTACTTTTTATTGTGGCTGTAGGTGAGAAACCTGTGATTTTAAGGGGTTTTTTTTAACAAGGTCTTCAGAAATACTGACCTGAAATTATGAGATAAAACTCTCAAATGAGGTAATGAAGACTGTTAAAACCAATCATTTGCAGTACTAGTGGCAACATGGCATTGTAGATATTTTGCGTATATACATTTTACTACATGTATACATGTACATTAACGTATAACTGTATTTCAGTTTATTATAAAATATACCATTCATATACATACAGAACCATAGAGTGGTTTGTTTTGGAAGGGACTGCAAAAATCATCCAGTTAAAACACCCTTGCCATGGGCAGGTTCACCTTCCACTTGACCTGGTTGCTCATTCAAACTGGCCTTGAACACTTCCAGGGATGGTGCCTCCACAGCTTCTGAGCAAACTGTTTCAGTGCCTCACCACCCTCACATTAAAAGATGATTTCTGAATTAATACCTAATCTTAATCCATCTTCTTTCAGTTTAAAGGCATTCTGTCTTGTGCTGTCACTTCATGCTCCTGTGAATAGTCTGCCTCCGTCTTTCTCGTAGGCGCCCTTTTCCTGGAAAGCTGCTCCAAGGTCTCTCTGCAGCCTGCATTTCTTCAGGCTGAACAGCCCAGCTCTCTCGCCTGTCTTCATGGGACAAGTGTTCCAGCCCTCAGATATCTTCATGGTCCTTCTTTGGACACAGGAGATGCTAGCCTCACACAGACTTATATTATGGGGACAATAAATAATGTTGAAGATAAGATCTTGAAAAGCCTTTTCAGGATCTTGATGTAAAGTTTCTATACTTTTTTTTTTAAATCTTGATTAAGTTCCCAGTTAATTTGCATTATTAAAAATGTCACCTGACATTGTTAGTATGATATTATGCTGATTTGTGACCTTTTAGTTCTGAAGGGTAAACCCAAACAACTAAGCAAAATAGGTAATTGTGTTTAATGTTACTTAGTTTTTGCAGTGTTTCTTTAACTCAGCCAATACAAATTCACAAAATTGCAAAAGAGGACTATGATTCTTCTTTCAATGTTGATGTGAGAAAATTTGACTCCACATTGAGGAAAAAGATCTTCTCTGTCCTCAGTAACTTTCCTTCCCTCAATCAGATTATAATTTTCAGTTTCTTCTTGTTGATTTGAAATTAAGGAGGGCTCTAGTAAGATGAAACCAGTAAAAATAGATATAATTGAAAAATTAAGTGAGTTGAATTTCTTTCTTTTTTTCCATGATTTTGTTTGGTCTGTGGCAATTCACGTAGTAGCAAGCTGTAAGCAAAGTTCTGTCGGTTTGTATACCAGACATTAAGTTTTGGATATGCTGAAGTAATGAAAACAAACAGATCATCTTTCCTTATCCGTGGTTCTGCTGGTATTTTTTTCACACTGTTTAGGGGATACAATTTAGGGGAAATGTGTCTCCATTCTCCTGAGGTGCAAATACTTCGGATGCAGTGAAGCTTTTAGAGGCATACATGATATCTATTGTGTAGTAAATTATGTACAGTAGTTCAGTCATTTGCATTTTCTGAGAGTGCAGTGGCACGGTGTCAAAACATAGCACCTGTACTCTGGAAGTTGAGGTGATAAAATAAACATACATATCAGGAAAAAACTGGTGAATAGTTAATATATTTTATGCATTTTAAATTATCATATATATTTTAAATCTTAAAATTAGAAAGAATATCATTTCTTGATGTTCTATGCTATCTTTGTGTTAATACATAATCAGTAAATAGAATCAAATTATCTTATTTTTTTCTTCCCTGTTTGTAAATGGCATTTAGGAATTGAAGGGTAATAAAATCCAAGTAAATTTGGATTAATAACACATTTTTATTTCCAAGAGTCTGACAAATAAAATGGGATCCTCAGGATACTACCCAAGCTGTTTAGTTTGCAAGAGTCATCATCATGACATATTTAAAAAAAAAAAAAAAAGATTTCAAAACACCCCCCAAACACCTACATATAATTATTCAGATTATGCAATGTCTATGATATTTCATCTCTCTTCCAGCACATTTCCTGCAATATGAAGTGAAATTCCTCTGTTTACCTTTGATCTGCTTTGAGGGGATGTCTGGAGTACTATCACAGAGGTAGTCTCTCATATCAGTGACTTCATCAAGACATGATAAACTTTGCCTCTTGGAAGAATCTAAACTTTAATAATCTGATATAAACAGAATGACTGCCTAATTCTGCACTCTACTTGTCTCATTTCTTTTCTAACCTGTTGTAAAAATGAAAAAAGGGGAGAAAAGGGAATTTTTCTAGGAACTGGTGACAATTCATGTGACAGATATAAGCATGCAAAGTATAAAGACAGGTACCAGGAAAGCCCTGAGTAACCTTCCCTGACCTAATAGCTGACCTTCATGTAAGCAAGAATTTGGAATAAATTACCTTCCAATCCAAATTACCATATGATGAAATGAAATGAAATGGTATTCAGCTGAAGTATTCCTGAAGTTTATGTTAGCAATTCACCTTCTCCTCTTTTTAATTTGTATGTTTCTATACTTCTGTTTTGCAAAATGGAAAACAATTCACATGATATGGGAGCAAAGGAAGAATTGTTAATGTTTCATTTAGTTTTGGTAGAAGCAGGATGATTGTAACATTTACAAACTCTCATAAAATTCCTATCGTCATCTACATACCCAATGCTGAATTATCACAGGTTCATATTCAAATATCATGCAAATTAATAAAGATAGCATTCTTCCATAAAATATGCACATATTTGAAAAGATTCCTTCAGTGAAAATTATGAAGCTATACAGATTTTCTTAAATTTTCACTGTTTCCTCTTTCTCACACAAACATACAAATATCAGCTCAAAATACTGTTTGAAATTGTGCATGTAATTTTGAAAGTCTGTTGCTGAAAATCATGTGGGTTTTGTTTGGTTTGTTTTTTAATTAAACCAAACAATAGTATAACTTTTTATCTGAGAGAAAATTCACGTTTTCTTTGAAGCAAACATATCGTATTAATACTTAATCTCTTTACCAGAAGTAGGAAAAAATGTGTTGCAGTAACAAGTGCATAACTCAAAACATATGAAATAATTAAAATATTGGTCTATTCCATAGTCTTATATAAGACCTCGCCATTTTAAATTTTCTCTGATATAGTCCAATATTTCTACTTGCCTTCTTTAAAAAAAAAAAAAAAAAAAAAAAAAACAAAAAACAAAACAAACCTAAAGACAAAAAAAAAAAATTAAAAAAAATAAAAGAAAAAATATTCCCAGATGAAGTTATGACTTAGCTTTTGGCCTGGAGCGTTTATAAGGCTTTCTAATATTTACATATGAACTACTGTGATTAAGCAGAAATACAAATATCCTGGCGTCATTGCTAACAAAATGTACATGGAAAAGAAATCCCTCAAATTACACCTCCCAAGACCCCATGGTCCTTTTCATGTTAAATGAGTGACTGTGGGATGCTACTTCCAGGATAACACCTGAAAATTCTAAAACATTTATGATTATCAGCTTAGTCTTCTGGAACAAAGATGAAAATAGGGTATTAGAATTATGAAGAAATTTGAGGCAAATGAGACAGAAAACCTTGTTATTCCACTGTGAATGTGTATATATTGTTCATTTTTTCAGTGCAGATTTGATCATTTGAAAATAATATAGTAGAACTGGAAAAGATTCAGAAAATTATGTTTTAAAATATTAAAAAACAGACAGCTGGCATGGAAAAAGTGACTGAATAGGCTGGGATTCTTTGGCCTGGAAAGAGAATATTGGGTATGAATGTGACACAAATCTGTAAGCACAGTGGCATGAAGAAGAAGGTCAGTTGTTCATTGCCTCTACCAGCACACCCGAGTGCAAATAACATACCCTGCTCATGACTCAACAAAACCTATCCCTCTGGGGATGTTTATTCTCAGTTGGCTGCTAAAACTGGTCCTTTGAAGACCAAATGAGGGACAGATATTACACGATAACAATTCTGACTATTCCTTGTAGATATTGCATTCAAAAAAAGCTCCATTCATTACAGGAGTATCTTCATAGGGATAAAGGTAGTGGTGAATATTGTCACTAAAATAAGCTTATTTCATATCACAGTTTATGCATTTGATACAAGAAAAAAATCATGTAAGTGCACATAACTAGGAATGCTGGCTATAAAGAAATAGACATTTTATGTTTTATAATACTGCCAAATACAGAAAATTTCACTTGATCTTTCTAAGAATTAATTGTACCAACGATTTGTATCATATGGCAAACACATCCTTGATAATAAGTTTGGGATGTTTAAATAATGGATAATCACACTGTTATATTTTCTGTTGCTCTTATCTGTTTAGACAATATTTATCATAATGCTATTATAATTTGTTTGAAGACAGATTTTGTTCTTCATATGGAATCTGCATTAGAGTTTGGTTAATTTGTGTTGTGTGGAGTTGAAATAACATTTTCATTCCACTATGTTATGAAAGCAAAGGTGATTTGAGCCAAAAAAATCCTACATAGAAAATATCTAACATTGGATAGAAGTTAGTCTGGAGTAGTAAAGAACCTGTACCAACTTTTGTTTAGTAAGAATAGAATATCATAATCTATAAAAGAGGTGTATTTTTGTTAGATCCAAATAATCAGTGGAGTTACTATCTTCCATATAATAGAGAGCTAACATTAAAACCAAAAAACTTGAAAAAAAATCCTCTGACAGCATTATTTTAGTGCAGGATATAATCTTTTGAACAACTGCAACCACTCCAATTCTATTTGTGATGGTGGGCCTTAGCAGCAAGAAGTACCTTGCCTCTGGCAATGTAGACAGGAGGAGTTTAATGTTTGAAAGATATTGTCATGAATGGCAGCAGGAAAAATCTGAGCTCTTTAGACGGAGCTTCTGCAAGACTGCAAAATCTGTGTGGTCTCAGGTGCAGAAAAATACAAAAAGGTATATGTGAAATATAGTGTACATAATATAAATAAATAGCATGGCAAAAATAATATTTGTTGTTGAAGATAGGAGAACTGTATTAATGGAAAACACTGCTGTACTGTGATTTAATGATAAACTTAGCTCTTAATGATAAAAAGTTGAATTCACTAATGTGATTAATTTTTTTTCTTAAGAATGGTTCAATCAAGTCCTCAAATTCATATAAAAAGAGATTTAATTTCAAGAAAAAGAAAAAAAGAAAAACAATCATACCTCTTTTTACTGAAGGCTAAGATAACTCATGATTTTAAATATATTTAAAATTGCTGGAAGCAATATGAAACATGAATATTTTTAAGTTTGACTTTCCCTTAATTTCCATTCTTTTGCTTCCTAAGGTAGTCTGTTTAAAAGAAATTCGTAATAAATACATAAAAATATAACTGCAAAGGCACTTGCAGTGTATAAATTGCTTAAAAGTTAATTATTTTTACTTTGTCTATAGCACATGCTTTTTCTTCTTCAAAAATAATAAAAATACATGTAGTTAGTAAACTGACATTTAAAATAAGAAATATAAATAAACAAAATTAGAAAAAAACTCCAGAGGAGATAAAAAGAATAAAAAATCAACAGAAAAACAAATCTCCAAAAGCACAAACCAACTTTCTGAAAATATGAAGATGGGAAATAATTAGGACTGCCAAATTCTAGTTTGATGGAGCGAAACAGTAAGAAAGAGTAAGTTCTTAATTGGATTAAGTATCCATAGCTAATTTTCTGACAAACAGATTTTACCGAGGGAGGGCTTGAGTGGTTGATTCATCATGCATGCATTCCTCAGTCTAAATAAAGCACACTGCAATTATTCTAACTTGCATTATTGGTTTGTTACGGCACATTTTCCAAATACTTTGTTCTTTTATCTGACATGTTTTACTTTCTACTTTTTCTAATTTCTCTAATAAAAAAAAAATTAAACTTTATCATTTTAATTGCAAATACTCTCCTCTCCTCAGTGGAATTATTTAAAAATGTTGTCTTAGTCTTTCTTCACATGAGATCAGATCTTCGCTTTATTAAAAATTCAGTCAGTTTAGGTGATGTTAGTGAAATTATGAAGCAGTATTGTAGCTGAGCAAAAGTCTTTCCTTACACATGTATTAGATTAAATACTCTGAAGAAACCTTGCTAAAAAAGTCTTTCTTTAGTTTTGTGTTTCTAAACAAACGTACCAGGCAACGCGTGAGCAGCTTACTTCCGTTTTGCAAGGAAAAAAGCTATAAAATTCATGAAAGATTATTACAAAATTAAGATTGTATGAATTTTTTAAAAGAATTATTGCTTAAAGATGTTCTGAATCTTCTGCATAATAAGTCTAAGTGGGGATTTCATCCCCAAGCACAGTCAAACATTCAGCATTTTGGACTGAGTATTATGAGAGAACTAGACTGGAGACAATTACAACATCCTTTACAAGGCAATGAATGTTTTCTCTTATTTTCAGTGTTTAATAATTATATACATTCGTTTTTTAGAATAATTTTGCCTTTTTTGGTGGCACTCCTGAGTGTCTGTTCTGTTGCACAAATGCGCATGCACGGATTGGTGTAGATGGGGACAGATTTCTGTTGCAGAATTTTCCATCTAGGTCTTTAGCAGCTAAAAGCCACCTCAGACCTTAGAAGCTAATGTCAAATGGAAATACTTGATTTATCCGTTTAGCATGATGGATGAGTAATTGTTTTTGTCTAATAGGGTTACAGGAGGGAAAGCCTGGCATACAAGTGGGGATCATGTTTAATTACTCCTCTGCTGGATTTCTTTCTTTCTCTTTTAGAATAAAAGGTAAATTTGTAAATTCGGTCTGAAATAGGTGGTCTTTTTTTTATTATTTATCACTGTCAAAATATCCAATCATGCCAAAAAAATAAAAAATCCAGCACATAAACTCACAGACGGTTAATGTTCCAAAACCAACTTTCATAGTCTTCATCTGTAAAGAGCAAGAAACTGCAGAATAATGCCTGTAAGTTTATGTTTCATATTCATTTATCAGCTTCAATCATTCCAGCTCCTAATTAATGTCCTAGAATTTATTGCCTGTGGCAGAACCATTTTCTCCTCAATTTCTTTTCAGTGTATTCTGTTTCTTTGGCAAGATGAGCATGATTCTTGGTCTACAGTCCTGAGTACGTTAATAGCTGATCACTACTCAGACTACGAACTTCCAGAATTGCCCTCTCTGTATGAGGAATGGTAATTTAAATCTTGCTCTTCACCAGCGAACAAGAAAAGACCAGGCAGACTGGCAGCCAGCATGACCACATGCCTTTTTAGATATGACAGAGGTGTGAGGGCAGTTCTGTGCATCCCTAGTGACTACTGTCCTCATGAGAGTCCCCTTAGGACAGACTTCACATGGACGTAATAGCAGATAAAATTTTACACAGACTTAGTAAGAAACTAATTTTCTTAAGAGCATATGTACTGAAAGCAGAGTCTGAGAAGTCTAAAGGGCTGGTTTGGGGTTTGTGGGTTTTTTTGTGGCTTTTTTTTGTGTGTGTGTGGCGGGGGGGTTGGGTTTTTTAATTTTTTTTTTTTAGTTTTGAGTTTCAATTTTTAATCGATCATAAGTAGCTTAGAATTGTGAAAGTATTAAAATACTGGTAACTTATTTAAGAATTACATGAAGAGATTATGTAATACCTAACAAATTAAGGTTTGTGATAATCCATGATTGCATTGTGTATTTCTTGTTGCTGGGTTTTTAAAATGTGTATTTATTTCAAATGGTTGTGCAGAATTGTTTGTATTTGAAGTACATTTACCAAGCACTATGATACTCTTTATAAATACAAATCTTAATTTGTGGTTTGAAAAAATGAGATGACAAAGGATGACATTTATTAATATTTTAAATACAATGTGAATGACATTTTCATTTTGAAAGTATTAGAAATCTTTTACTCTGTGTTATAAGAAGATAATTTGAAACATTGTTTGACAATTGAAGAATGACTTCTATTTTCTGACAGACCTAAAAATATTTACAAATGATTCCATATTGAACTGTCATTTCCTTTTCCTGTGCTCTTTTTGACATTACTTCTGATGCCAAGATGATAATTTGTCTAACAGAAACATTCTTCTTCTATAATTAGCCTAATCATTGATTTATTAAATGATGACGTTGTTTGGGAGCAACCAATTCTTTGTTTCAAAGAGAAGGTGCCTGTCATAAGATTATATGCCAGACTGGTTCAATTCATAGCTTTTAACATAGGTTAAAAAAAAAAAAGGACTTACGTAGCTGTCATGAAGTATGAACCTACCGGCTTTTAAAACACATTTAGATCTCAATAATTATAAACTTGAGAATGTTTTTGAGAATGGGTGAATTGACTTATTGACTTCTATGGGCACTTCCTACTTTGAGTGGCTCACTCAGTATCAGATGGAGGTACCAAATGAACTGATGAAGTGTTTCCACCGTCTTCCTCCCCCCAAATGTTCATCTTCCCCTAGTAGTTGTAAAAGGCACTGGTGAATTACTCTGTAATTGCTCCGTTAATTATATTATATTGCTATCTAGAAATTTTTTTTTTAACCTTTTCTCTCTCGGTTCTCCAAGGAAATCACTCTTTGTTGAATTGTGATCTGGCAACTTCATGCTTGATCTTTATCTTAATTTATTTGTTTCCAGATTTTGGCCTTCCTTAGAAAATAGAATAGAGTTTCTACTGTAGCACACACATACTGAAATACACTTATCAAAGGGAAAGAATAAGCTGTTTTCCAATGTAGTGACAAAATGTTTTTTAAACTGGTTTCAGTGGAGTTCCCCTGTGGTCTGATGTCAGAAATGCTCTTATTATTTATTTTTGCTTTTTATATATAAAATATGATAGCACCTGAAATACATGCTGTCCTTAACAGTGAATTGTGAGTTAAACTGTGTGCACTTAAATGTTGGTTGCAAATGAAAGAGATAACAGTCCTCAGTAGAATTACTTTTGTCTGATGAAATCTATACTTATAAAGTTGAGTAAGGCTAATTTTACAAATATGCATCGCTGCGACCTTTTGTGTCCTTAATTCAACTGGGGGAATAACATTGAGGCAGATTATTGTGTTTGTTGCAAGATAATTTTTTTTCCCCCAAGAACCCCTGCAGGAAACTAAATAAAAAAGTAAAAAATTAAAGGCGAGCCCACGACTAGAGTCCAAATTTGGATATCCCTCTGAATTCCTTCAGGTTCTCAGTTAGATCTCAGTTTGAATGTTTCTCAAAAGCATTTCAGAATCAGTTCAGCTGTTCAGATGTGTTGTTTTCTCAAGGTGTAAGAAGATAATTCTGCATTTTCTTCTGCCTGCACTTTACTTTTATCCAGATGCACCAAGTAGTTAATGATGACTTGCAAACTAAAATCATCCACTTGAAATAGCTTAATTTATAACTGTTCTGCAGCAACAGTGTGCACCAAAGGCAGTTAAAGATGTTACAGTGTAAGCAAGATCCTTTATGTCGAAATATTTCAAAAAAACTAAAGCAGTAAAATTAATCTATCACACTCTTTCCTGTGGATTACTGCAGGTTTCTCTACATCAAAAATTATCTAAAAGTTTTTTTGAAATGAAATCTCATACCACAAATATTTAGTCAAAGAACTAGCATATTTAAGATTCTTATAAAAGAAAGTAATATTTTATGGGGCTCCAAGTTCCACAAGCAATGGCTACATAAAATAGTTCGTACTATTTAGTTGTTTTCTTTTCCTACTGTACAGAAAGCCATGATGTGCTATCCATCCACAATTTTGGTTTAAAAATGGACTTAGGATCATCTTCATTCCATTTTGGAGTGTTACTTTTTTCTTTTAGAAAAGCTATTTCCACATAGTCTCTTTTGAGTATCAAAGCTAATTAAATAAAAATTAATTTCCAGACTACTCTTGAGCAAAGAATAATTTAGTTTGAGAGAAATGACCACCCATGTACCTGTAGTCATTTGATCATAATTTCCAGTGCCATGCACAAATGACTTCACTGTCTCTTGCCCTTCAAGCATTTCATAAGTGTTACACATGAATTCAGTACTCTGCAAATTGTGATATTAGAAGCTGGTAACACTTCAGGAGGTTGTGTTGATTTTTGTCTCACAAGCTTGTTGCTCACAGGAGAGCCTCCGTCTAGGAATACCAAGTAAAACCCAAATTTTTTAGTTCTTGCATTTAAGATTGATTATTTTTAATATAAAGAAACAGCCTTCATATGCATAGTCAATGCCAGTTTATCCAGAAAGCAGTTAATTATTGAAAGGAAGTGGTTGGTTGATTGTTTAAGGTTAAATGTCTTGCAGTGTGCACTTTACAATCTATGTGAGCTTAAACCCATTTCCTTTGGTCTGTGTTTTAGCTTTAACCCATAGTGATAGATATAAACATAGAGGTACAACTAAATACTTGCAATGTTTACATAAACTAAAGAGATCAGCATCACAAATTACCAGCATTACTCCCATATATTCAGTCACCTCCTCTGAAGAAGCAGTTATGGTTAGTGATGTCATATGCACTGAGTGAAATTTTTCCCATTTATACCATGTAAAGTCTGATTTCTGATTATTAGAGTTGAAATACCATAAAAGACCTTTAAAGTTTGAAATTCAGTGCTATATTCAAGCTATTATATCCTTAAGATATACACTTTTGGGTTCTTACTTCTGGGTTATACATTTCTCACATGCTATAACAGCCTTAGCATGGAGTTTGATCACAGTTATATTTGCAGTAACGCTGGGGACTCAAGTAAATACTAGAGACTCTACCTGTCCCTGAGGTAAATCAGTACTAGTGTAACTTGGACTTGTGTTTTTAAACTTGAGATATAGGAGTTGGGACAGCTGACATTGTCAGTTCCTGATAGAATTTTTTTTCCTGCCTTTTTACCTTAACAAACTGAGAAGATGAAATAAAATGTGCTGTGGAGGAGATGGGATAAGTGGTAAAAGACCCTGATCATTTTAGGTTTCACATAGAAAGTGATGTATCAGAATTATTGTTAATTATTGGTAATTATTATTATTATTAACTGACTTTCCTTTTGCTTTCTACCACATAGCCTTATGAAGAAAGCAGGTGACCATCACTGATGTGTCTTCAGGCTGCAAAGCATGTGTAATATTTTCCCTATGAGCTGTGAAGTTATTCAAACTTGTATCTGGAAAGAAACTTTGTCACCTAAAATTGTCTTCTCCCTTCTCTATTTGAAGATTTAACTAAATGTTGTTTCTTTGTTCCTTGCTTCTGCTTGCTCTTTCCTGTAGTTGATGGGGCACCACCATATCAGTTGGTTCTTTCCCTTCCACAAAGGTACCCATTTGCTGAGGGTTGAAAGTGTGTCCATTCTGCTGGCTGCCCATCGTGTGTTCTGGATTGTTCTCATTGCACACCAGATTTCCTGGTCACTGGTATTTGCTAGTCATTAATTTATATTTAAAGGCACAGGAGTACTGGAATGAATTACCATTATTTTGCTGCTTAGGATATCCAAATACCTGAAGTCTGTGTCAGGAGCTAATTCTCCGTATGAACTTGGTTTTATTGCATTCAGTGTGGCTTTTAAGACACATCCCCTGGGTTCAAAGAGAGCACTCTAGTAAATATTCCTAGGTGATCTCATAGTGTGTTTATAGTGCAGACTTTGCTCTCTGCATTACATTGCTGAAGCATCAGATGCCTCCTAGAGCAGTAGGCTCCACCATGAATGCTGATGTTTCTGAAAAAATGAAGCTCTACTTTTGTATTCTAAATGTTCTTAACAGGAAACATTTCCCACGTTTTAATAGTCCCTGATAACTATTGAATGCAACCTTAATACATATTCGCTGAACACTTTTGCACAGAATTTGTATTAGTATACAGAACATTCTTATAGCCTTATTGTTCACATCGTACCCAAAACATTTAATCTCATTAAGTTTCTTTTCATTTCTTGGTATCTTTCATCAGAGTAAAGCTAAAAAGATGGAAGTTGGTTGCTTTTGAAAGGTTTTCTAATTATCAGAATGGCAAGCCCTATGTGAAAAGTGAAATTTTGCCACTGAGGTTTTTGGTGAAATGGGTGAGATATTTGACTAATACTGTATCAACCTAACTAACAGATTGTCCTGTTAACTTGATGTTATACACTAGTTATATACCAGTCCATAATGATGAGTTGAAAATGAATTCATTTACAGAAATTTCTCTAAAGGCAGAAATCTTAAGACATTATATATGAAAAGCCACAGAAATGATTTAGTAGGAAAACTTTTTTATTGAACTATTTTATTGTTTATGATCCTCAGAACATGAGTATTTTCTGTGCGATTTCCGTGTTGCATAGTTAATAAGGTTTCTTTCCTTTCTTTCTAATAATTTCATTTCAAAGCAAGGTGTGAAATTTTATGAAAAGAAAATTTATACTATAATATTAATAAAGTTGGTTTTTTTCATATTGCTTTAAGCAAACAATTCCCACATACTGTTTTGACATTTCAGTGGATTTCATACACTGCTGTTACACTAAATGTATTTTAGTTATAAATTACCTGAATTACCTTTCTGGTAGTCTCTGGGTTATGTCATGTTTTGCAGAAGTACAATAGTGAATTGTGATTCCTACCTAAATTTCATACAATGAGAACTATATCATCTACACAATATTTTATTTTTTTCAAATTTTAACAAGTAAATATGTGGAAATAACAGGTTAAATATGCTACTGCTCTTTGAAAATATTTCATAACAGTTATGGAGTTATTTATTTCAAAGTGTATAAATTCAATTTTGCACTCTAGATTAAATACCATTAATAAAAACATTCGTTTACCCAGAAGAGTTGTGATTAAACTTCAGATTGATTTGAAAGTAAAAGGGACAGCTGCACTTTAGCTCAGATTCAAAATTCAATGTATTCATATTTTACAGATTATTTCAAATGGATTAATTAAAAAACAAGGGGGAAAAATGTGAAAATAAAACTACCAAAACTGCTTTGGTTTTTATCTTTTGAGCTAATCACAGTTACTTTTGGAATAATATTATAATATAATATAATATAATATAATATAATATAATATAATATAATATAATATAATATAATATAATATAATATAATATAATATAATATAATATAATATATATTAATAATTAAATAATTAATAATATAATTTAAATTCATTTACTACGGATCCATATAATAAAAAACATATCTATATTCATTCCAGATAAAGAGTTATCTAATCTTTGAGAGTTGTTAAAGATCATGTAGAATTCCAGTAACATGATCATGAAACACATTCATATTTTCAATTTTCAGGAATATCTCTGAGGTCCATGTGATTAGGCATTAATAAACAAAACGTAGTATATTCTTCTATATGCTGGGATTTTATAAAGAGGAATTGTTATGATAATTTTTAAAGGGGGAATGTTGTGCCTAGTTGTGTCAGTACAAGAGCTCCCTCTGATGGTGACAAGTTACTTCACATAAAATTTTTAGTACGTCGGAATGAATGAAAGGCAATAGGGTAGATGGAAGAATTCAAAACACCTATTAGTGGCTTGCAACAAGACTTTTTTGGTTTTATTTTATTTATTAGTCCCTATACCATGTCATCTAGAAAATTAAGTACCTTTTCATTTCAGCTATATTGAACATTAAATGAAAAAAGAGAGAAAACACATTTTATTAAGAACATTTCCAAACAAACATGGCTTGCTGTTGATAAATCTCTTCTGACTAACATTAGCTGTTCAAGGGCCCTAGATTCATACCCTTTTACACATCCCAGCAATGTTATATCCAACTACCATCACTGTAACAAGAAAAAAACCCCAACCTTTTCCCACTAGATTAATTTTAGATGTTGAAATCTCCTTCTTCTATGTTAATATGGAAACAAATTGCTGCAATTTTTTCTCAAAAAGAACAAAATCCACCAAAAAAACCCAAAAAACGAACAAACCCAGAAAAAAAAGAGAACCCCCCCAAAAATAAGTCCCAAACAAAACAGAAAGGCAGAGGAGTAATCTCGAGTCCGTTTGCAAATATCAGATGTCACCTTTGATAAATTAACTGGCAAGTGTGGTCTCACCCTCTCTTCACCTCTTAATTCTGGAGCTGTTCTCTTATGTAAAGTTACTCTAATATTCCACTCATATAGTGAAGGACACAAAAAGAGCATGAACCATGACAGTGAATCAAGCACTCACCAAATGTAAAGAAATAAAAGAGATAGAATGAAAGAACTTTGATGCAATTTACCCCACTACCCTGTCTCTGAGTGACAGTGATAGAAAGCTGTAAGTACAGTAGTGCAGTAGGGGGGGATTTAGGTGTTACGAGCAATGAACATTGACTGGAACAACAATTTATGATGGTTTTCTGCCAAGTGTTTTTTTCTGTCTATCTGATCTACATTAATCAGATTGTCATTAATATCTGCTGTCCTTTTTTTACAAAAGACATTATGAACACTCAGATTTATGAGTATGTGTAACTACTGTGTGTTTTGATCAATTTAAGGTAACACTACTATATTTCAACTGTATCTTCAAACAATTCAAAGAAAAGATCTAAGGGAAAATATAGCGAATAACTTTTGGCCCTTCTTACTGTAATAGCACTATTAGTGTTTTATATGAAACTTGTCAGCCAGCTTTTGATTATATATTGTTTGTAACCAATGGAGTCTTAAAAATCTGTTAATTTAACCTCTGATCTTTTTTTTTTAGTCGTAATTGTAATGTGGACATCTAGGAAAGGAGACAATTGTCTGGTACAGTGCTCTCTGGTCAGAGTGAAGGACTTACACATTTTTTTCACTTTAACTGAACAGTTGACTGAAGGTTGACTTTTGGGAGCAACTTCAATAGACTAACAATAACTCACCACAGTGGTAATGGGATGAGAAGGATGAGTCTGAGCATTTCGATTCTTGTTCAGAAAACGTGTCAATTGATGTGTACTTGTACTGTGTACTAAATTATCTGGAATAGACACTTCTGTTTTTTTACTGAGATGTAAAATTTAAACTGCTATATGAACTTGGATATGACTTAGAAGTAGTGGGACAAAATGGGAGAGATGTGTTAATCTTGCTGCATTATGTTTATGCAGTAGTTTATACAAACAGTTCCAAGTTACTTCACATTGATTTTTTCAACTACTTTTTCTGATGTTGGTACTAGAATTCATAAACCATATGATGAAGTTAGATCCATCCTGAGGTACACTGGTACCACAGCTTCTCTTCCAACAAAATTATCCAGGTTTGGTCCTGTTCCAGTACTTGTCATTAAACACTGAATGGAGATTTGCAGCTAAGTATACCCATAATTATTTATATATTTATATTTATGTAAGTAACATTTGTAATAGATATATTTATTGCAATGGGTACACAACATATGTAAAAGCTTTGTGCATATTATTTAGTATTATGTTTTACAGTATATATATATATTATACAGTAAAAGTTATATCTGTAAATAAGCGTTATGTTGTCTGAATTACGGGTCCAACACAGTTTCATTTCTGGGGAATTTTTGATTGGTGAGGAAGTTTCAGACAGGATGCCCTGTATTATCCCTGGTCAACATGTGCTTTCCACATTGAGGATGGGCAGAGAAACGAAGGAGCTTTTTTTTACCTTGTCTTGATGCAAGTTTACCTTCACAATCATTCTGAGCTTGACAATGCCCTTCTGTGGACAGGACTTTGCTTTACCCGTGCAGTGCAGGGTGCATCTGTGATTTCTGACACCATGATGAGCTGGATAATTCTGTCTTCAAAGCAGTGTTAAAGTAGCTTGAGATAAAGAAATTGCTGGGTTAGAAGTTGAGTAGGACGGTTAAACCAAGTTTGAGAGCAGTTCAGGCTTCAGCACAACCCAGAATGCTTTTACTTCATGGAACAAACTGCTGTGGAGAGTTATCTACTTAGATATCTATGCTGCTGAGTGGCATTGTTCCTGTTTACAGCTAAACAGCACTATAGTATTTCAGTGTTTCAAAGACTGCATTCTTTGAGGCAGATGGAGTGTTTTCTAGCTATTGGAAAGCAGTATCATATTGTACCTGTAAATGCATCAACTAAGATTCAACAAGTGGTTATACTGGGTTAAGTGTATAACCCCATTAATATTTATGTAAAGAGTGTTTATTAGATGCAATTATGACGTGTGTTATTTCTATTAACTGAGGGCCACATTACATCTCTTTAACCCATAGATGTCTGGGTAGGTTGTGAGGACTCAGTATAATCTAAGGTAATGGCACGTTCCCTGTACGTGGTTTGGCATAAGAATGAAGTGGTCTGAACAGCCTGAAGAACAGGGATAGGAAAAAAGAAGCTCATTATATGGTTACAATTCTATGTTTTAAAGGTTGCTGAATTGGACCATGAAACAGTAATTGTGTTCTACTGTAAAGACAGCACTGTCTGTCATGTCAAATATAATTCTCCTCTAAAAAGCTTACAGGCTTCTTTCCTAGGTTTTGGGTATACCTTTAGTACTGTTGCCTGGAGAAGAAGCAGTCTGATTTTGTCCTCTCTTTTTTTGAAGAGGACATAGACTGAAAAAAAAATCCAAAATGCATATTTTAACCTTTAGACTCCTTAAAACCAAAAATAAGGACCCATTTAATACTCAACAAAATTGATACGCTCTAAAATGTGGTTTTCCCAGATAAAAGCCTTGTAAAATTATAGCAAAAAAAATGCTGATTTCTAAACTGGCCATTCTGAGCAGTGTTAAAGGAGTACTCTGAAGTATTTTTAGGTTATTTTAAAAGCCAAAACCCAAATTTTGAATCAAAACCACATGGTTTAAATATATCCTACAGAAAAAAGAAAAAAACAAAAAAAACACCAAGCCATACACAGTCTGTTTCAAAACTTAAATTTTTATGAGGTGGCTGCTCTCCAAAAACAAATTTGCAAAACTTTAAATCTTAATGGAACACTTCATTTGCTCACAGTACTTAAACTTCTGGGTCCTGGTTCTGGTTCAATCAAAAAAAGAATTGGAACTTTCATGGGAAGTTGTATTTGTTACAGATTACAAATCGGATTTGAAGGGACAAGAGGCCTGGAAAGGTCACACCCTCCAAATAATAGATCTTCTCTGATTTTTGTTGTATTTCTACCTTTATGTTCTGTGTTAGTGGAATTCCAAAGCATTAAGATTAAAGTGGAGATTCAAAGTCACTAGCTCTCATTTCTTATTGCTAGCCTAATATATTAGCTTAAACAAGCCAATTCACCAACTGTTCTGTTTTTGTTTTGGTTAGTGGGTTGGTTTAGTTTGGGTATTTTTATTTAATTTGTTGGGGTTTTTTTCCATTGGGAGTTCAGACATTAGAATTTATTGAAATTTTACTAATACAGGAGAAAGAAGGTGCAAATATTTGTGTGTAGAAAGATAAATAATGAATGCAGTGAAGCTCATCTCTGTTTCTAAAACTTGCGGAAAGAGAAGCTGCATACCTAAAGATGTTGGTTGCTATGTACTTCTCCAGTTGCAACATCTGTGGCTTATAGCTATGGCAACAGCACTGTTCATACATCCAGAAATTTGTAATCTTTTAAATACTGCTCATTAAATATTTCAGAGAGCTATCAGACGTTTGGATTCAAAATGTCTGAAGAAATTCTTTCTGCTTCACATACCATATGACAAAAAAAGCACCACACAACCCAGAGAAATCAGAATATATTCTCCAGTTTTTAGAGTGCTTAAGTTTATTATTACAGCTCTTTCTTCCATCTTTCTTCTTTATATTTCTTTCTTTATATTTCCTGTTTACTTTATGTGAGAAAAAGGGAAAGTACTTTTATCAGTTAAATACTTCAAAAAGTCTACTTTTTTTCTTTCACCTTGGTAAAAAATGGAAATAAAAATTCTTCTTTTTTAACAGGACACTGAAAAACATTCCTTTTGAAATCATTTGGATTCTTTAGTTGGAGACAAGTCTTTTATTACCATGATCTCTCAGTATAAGACCATTTTAAATGCAGCATACTATACATTTGAAACACAGACTTGTAATTAAATCCATCTCGCCTTTCCATGGAAGAAATTTTTATATATCAGTCTGTTTACTTATGATAAAGTGTTAGATAGAGCCATGCACTGAAATGTGAGGATATTCTACATGTTTTTTGACAGGAATGTTTGGGTTTGCAGGGTTTGTCCACTGAAATTTTAGAAGTTGTTAACTAATTTGTTGAGTGGGCCATCAGTGCTAAATATACAGATGAGTTAACACCTGATCCAAAAGAATATTCAGAATTGTTTTGTCAGATGTTCCTATGAAATTCTCTGACAATTGCATTTTATTCCTGTGCTTGACAGTTTGCCATATGAAATGGAAATAAAATATATATAATCAAAAGATCAGTGATACTTCCATATATTTCTGTATTCAACGTGGATGTAGCTGATTTCTTTTTCATTTTCTTCTAGGCCTTTTCTGGAAACACAAATGCAGACAGTGTCGTGTACTATAAGCTTCAGCATTCTATTAAAGCAAGATTTCTCCGTTTTGTGCCTTTGGACTGGAATCCAAATGGCAGAATTGGAATGCGCATCGAAGTGTATGGATGCACATATAGTAAGTGTATTTCTGAGTCAGCTAAATTAAATGAATCTTCATCAATGTATTTTGCTACCTAAATAGCATTTGAAAGTTTATTTCTAAGACTAAATTTAATCTCGAATAAAACCAATTTAATAAGTTTATGTGCATACTTCACTATTTCTACATCAACTATCAATACGTGATGCTTATTTTCTAGTCCTTTCTGTATAGGAATGAATGGTGTGGACATAATCCAGCAACTGATTTAATGCAAACTCTTTCGGGTTTTTTTCATAGCCCTAAAAACTGCATTTTAACACAGTATACTTTCTAACCATCTCAAGGCCAAACTTGAAATATTTACAGTTTTAAATATATATGGTCTTGATCTTGAGCCAGTAAGACTACAACTAGATAGAGCCACAAATAAAAAATTGAAGGACAATTTGAAATCTTTTATATATTTAAGGGTACTTTTAGAATAGCTTTTGTGCCCTTAATAATGGACATAAGCCTTTGAAAATAGATTGCATAAGTGTTGTGGTTTCATTGAGAAGCAGGACAGTGAAAATTTTCTGACATCTTTCTGTTACAGTTTTTTGTCCCTGGATTTTTTTAAAAAGTTCCTCTCAGTAATTTTTTACCACTTTTTCTTCTTCACATCTTTTCTCCATGATGGAAACAGAATTAATTTTAAGCAACCTTTTTAATTGCTTTTTGTTCATACTTTAATCTGTTGTTCTTTGTTTTTTGGCTTTTCTTTTTTTTTTCTTTTCTTTTTTCTTCTTTTTTTTCTTTTATTCTTTTTTTCTTTTTTTCCAACTCTTTAAGTTATATTTTGTGTAGTTAATCTCTTTTGAATGGTCTCCCTGTATCTGTTTTCTATTCCATGCATTTGTATCTGACTTTAAGTGTATATCAAGAAAACATACCTCTGGGCTTTCTGCCTTAAACCTGACTTTGTAAAATTGGTAAAAGGTAGTGAACTAAGAATATTGAAAATTTAAACTTGGATGCAGGCGTTCAGGTCACCTTAGAAATCAGGTAAACTTCCCCATTCCAGAAAACAGACATCTCATGCCAGGAGAAGGGCCTGAAAGAGTCATGCAAAATTCCTCAGTGACAGCTGCTTTGAGACTAGGAACATGACTTATGGTTTGTAGAACAATCTGAGAAAATGGCCTTGAAAACTGAGTAACTGGGAAATAAGACCATGATTCAATTTGTCCTCAACTCTTTTGAGTTCCAGAACAACCAAAGTTTACAACTGGAGGCTGAATAGATGAATTTATCATTCCCAGCTAAAATGCCATCTGATTCTTCTGTTTGAGACTTGATTTCTGTGGTACATGTTGGGAGAATAGTCTTTCTTTTCTTTAAGCTTTGCTTTAAAATTCATTGATAGTCATCAGCTTTGCTTCTTCACAGTCCTTCACCTTGTGCATGTGATACTATTTCAATCCTTACTCAGTTTTGCTCTCAAACATTTCCAAACTGAAGAGCTCTCTTTTGACCATGCCTAAAATCCAGATTTTAATTATTTACATTCACTATCATAATTTTCTCTGTCACAACTTGCAAGATCCATATTATGGATCTCTTCAGTGTTGTGCCTATTTCCCAACAGTGGAAAACTCTATGAGTCTAAAGGACAAATAAAGAAAACTGTTTCATGCAATGGAAAAAAGAAAACCTTTAGAATACACAGCTAGGAAGTTAAACTATTTTTGTGTAGCCATTAACTATTTTTCAAGAAGCTTTTTTTTTTTTTTATTTTACATACTTGGCACAGAATTTATCCTATAGATAGCTTATGGAAGTGAATCAACTACGGTTATCTTCTAAGATTAGGATGAATTTTAAATGAATATTTACTTCATCCATTATTCACTATAATGCAGTGTAGTGAAGAACATGATGAGGTCAAAAAAATTTAATTTTTTTAAGATGGTTAAGGTTTTCTCTGAATTAGTGATATTGAGTGTTTTAGAAATGCTTATTTTTCCTATCTAGAAATGCTGTCATTCCAAATTAATTGCAAATTTCTTATCATCTCTGTATTTGTTTCAAGCATTTACTGATTACCAAGTGCTTTTACTAGTTAAATTCAGTGGTTGCCATTGAAGGCAAACCAGGTGATTATAGATTAAAGTTTTAAAAAATATTTTAAAATGTGAAAGTTTAGTTCTTTTTCTCCAGTCTTTTTCTCCATTTATCAGGCACAATGAGGCCATGTAGTTATTGTTACAGTAATTGTGCCTGGATCTTTTTGAATGACTGTGTACTTTTCAAAGTGGGACCAGAAAAAAAAAAAAAAAAAAAAGAAAAGTAGAAATGCCTATAATATCTACTTTAGTTTTGATTCGCATGTTTTGCATGTCCCATTTTCTCATCCTTCCCTTCAGCGAACTCTCACTGGGTATTAGATATTAAGACTAAATAACTCTTTTTGTTTACCATCAAGTATGTGAACTGTGTTCTGTGTTCTGTATTCAAGTGCAGACTAATTTCATTCTTAAGTCTTATCCGTTAGAAATTATACAGCTAAAACTAAATTTATGAGAATACAGGAAATAGATCTCTACTCCATAATGTGATGTGAAAGAATGCACGTCTCTATGTCCTTTATAAGTCATTACTATCTTAGAGAAGTCATACAGGGCAAATTTCGACGCTACTTCAAATCTGCTGTCTTCCAGTCAAATGCCTGCTCTGAATACCTTTGCCTAGTGTCCTGGTTTAGGGCAAATTTAGGGAGAAAACCTCTGAATGAGGTCCCTTTAGGAAACCAATTCTAGCAGTCCTTCCCCAACTGGTTTGGGGAAATATTTCCTCAGAGAGGAGTGGAAAAAAACCTGTTTATTTAACAGGCAAAGCACTTCCCAGCACAAAAATGAACAATACTAAACAACAAAACCTCTCACTGATCTGAAGAGATGACAAATTCAGAAGAGTCCCTTCTGTGGGTTGCAGCCCGGCTGACTCAGACTGTGATCCCATGAGAAGTTTGAACAGAGAGTGATGAAGAACCTTTGCCCCCAGGGAAGAGGACAAAGATCTCTGTTCCCAGAGAGGAAGATGATCTCAGAGACAGATGAAGAGAACCTTTGCTTCTGAACTGCTCAAATCCTTAAAAACAGTACCCCATAAGCTGACATGGCCCATGGACTCAGGTGTGGGAATGCTGTAAAAATGTGAGGGACTTTGTGATAGCAGATTTTCAGGTGGCTGCTATTCGCGAAAAATAAAAGCCACAAGAGAATTATTTTCTTGTAGAGAAGTCTCCATAGACTGACGAGAGAGACTCCACTCCCTAGGAGAACTGAAGAAAGACTATTCTAGAGATAAAATGACTGATTTGTTTCAGTACATTGTCATTGTGAAAGGAAAGAAAGTGTAGGGAGGAGAAAAAGTGTTTTGAAGGTTTCATTCAGATTCTTATTATTTTTTCTTTTAGTTTGTGTTAATAAAGTTTTCTTTATGCCCTTCAAAGTTTGAGCCTTCTTTGCCTTCCCTCCTAACCCTATCTTATAGCAGGAAATGAGTAGTTAATTCTAGTGGGTGAACGGATGATTTGGCCAGAACTAGACCCACTGCATAAATTGGTTGGTGCATTGGCCAGGAAACAGCAAATTGGCAAATCAAAACCACTAAACAAAATTGGTGTTACCACCTGGTTTTGAACTGAAACCACCACAAAAATGAAAATTACAAATGTATAAAATTGTAGAGTATAGATAACGAGAAAAAAAATATAATGCACATTAAAAATTGTTAGATATGTGTGTTATGATAACTAACAACAAGCATTGCAGATACTACTCAAACCCTTTTGCACTGTTGTCTATTACTTCCAATTCTATTGAGGCATTTTCAGCATTTCCTTCTTGGCTGAAATTATTTAAGTCAACATCACAGTAACATCAGTCAAAGAAAGGTATATCCTCTTCATAACTAGAATACTGGCCAGTTGGTTTCTATTGGTTTGCATGAGTTTTTTTTCTTTATAGAACATTAGCATTGATTTCAATGGATATAAAGATAAGAAAAAATAATGTTTTCAGAGATATTTCAACTAAAACTATTGCTCTGGATTGCTAGGATTCCTGGTCCTCTGGTACATGAGGCTTCCAGAATTTCCAGTTTCTCAGGGGCATTTCATGATTTCCAAAGATATTTTCATAATGTACTAAGGATTTAGATCACATTAATTTAAAGAAGACACACTGCAAATTGTGGAAACAAAAGATGAATGTTCGTAAAACAAGTCCTCCTGTTTTGTTTTTCTTATTTAAAAGAGTAGAGAAAATCCATGTAGAGGGATTTTGAAGTCCAGCAACTATAAGAATTTGCAAGTAGTTAGTAAATAAAAGAGGAAAATCTTATGATACTCTGGAGAGGTGCCCACATTCTATTTATCCTTATAACCGTGCAAGACACCAAAGCTGTCTTTCTCACAACTCTTAAAATGTATTTCTAGGGGTAATGCATGGATGCTGAAGACAAGCCCCGTGTGAGATATGTTGCAAGAATTTTGATTGCTGTCTGCAACCCTTTCACAATCTTCACTAATTCATGGGGTGAGGGTGGGGGCAAAACTTAATTTTGTTATTATTCCAAATTTAGACAAAGCAGATTTTGGTTCTTAGGAACTAGTGCTGCAGAATAGTGTAAGGGATTTTGGAGAGCCATGCTGATGTTGTTTATGCTCTTGTCCTACAATCCCAATCTTACTGTTATCATTGCCTACTAAGAATGTCTCTAGTTAGCTGGTTTGATAGATGTATATAAATGTACAAGTACTCTTATTGAAGTCATTTTTGAAGCTATTCTACATCACATTCATTATTTTAATTCAACATTAACACTTTTGTTATCCACATTAATTCAATGACAAAAGGAAGTAAAACAGTTAGTCTAGGATTCATATTTAGGTAGAATGTACATATTTAGCTATCATTGTACATTTGATAAATGAATTCTTCGTTATCAAGATATAAATAAAGTCAAGAAACTGTATTAGAAAACACAACTGCATTCACTTGACAAGAGCTTTTTGAAACTGGAATATAAATTACTAACCTAAAGTACAAAAGTTAATTTGAATTCATTTCATTTTCCTGTTGACAATATGGAGAAATATTTTTAGTGAAATTATATAAAGTTAGTAAATAGCTAATGGGTTTCCTTTGACTTGAAAGAAGTCAACCAGTCAGTTGAAAAACAACTTCATATTTTATTGAGTGTCCTTTACATCTTCATTCACTTCAAAAATGTATTTTTCAAGGGTAATTGCTTTTTTCTTCATTGCATATGAACTGTGAATACTCTATGAGCTTTTTATAGTGTTATCAGTTCCTTTGTGTGTGTCTTGTTCAATCTGTACTGATTTTGACAGATATCCTTTCATACTATTGGGATAAAATCAGTTAGCCCTATTCCCTTCCCGAAGGTCAACAGCAGCCTTGACTTTTTTTTTGGTCTTGATTTTGTTCATTAGAATGAATTGCAGATAAATTAATAGAGATTTTCAGCCTAAGAATACAAGTAGAAACAGAAATGGTCAGAGTACTTTATAGCTCCAAGGAAAGGAAAACCTACTTTTCAGCATGTGAATACTAGATTTGAATAGAGGCCAGATCTCTTCTCACATGGTTTTATTGTCTAGTTATATCATCATCATTAAAACACAACAGTCTTAATATACGGGGAAAAAATAAAGTATGATTTACTGTGCACAAGTGGATCTAGAGATGTTAGTGATGGAACTTCATACCATATTGAAGTAACATGCAACTGTTTCTTTTAGACATAGCATTATACATTATCTTTCATTTCTTTACTTCTAGGGTCTGAGGTGGTTGGCTTTGATGGGAAAAGTTCTCTAATTTACACATTAAATAAAAAACTCATTAATGCAGTGAAAGATGTGATTTCTCTGAAGTTTAAGACAATGCAAAGTGATGGAATTCTCCTCCACAGAGAAGGACAAAATGGAGACCACTTCACCATGGAATTAACTAAAGGGAAGCTGTCCCTACTCATTAATTTAGGTAACAGCTATAGTCTCATAAAGTCTAATATAGCTATTAGGCATTTTTTGACTAAACCTTCTCTTAAACTGTTTAGTGGATTTTAATGTATAAAGTATGATAAACTAGCAATATATTTTTGAATAATTATATTTTTGAATGAAATTAATAGTTTCTATTTTTCTTCTTTCAAGGTGATACTAAAACTCATCCTTCTAATGCCCAAATTAATATTACGCTGGGCAGCCTTTTGGATGATCAGCACTGGCATACTGTTCTCATTGAGCATTTTAACAATCAAGTAAACTTTACAGTGGATAAACACACTCATCATTTTCATGCAAAAGGAGAATTCAGTTATTTGGACCTTGATTATGAGGTGTGAAAATTACCTTTCCTTTATTACATTTATTACCTTTGTTATGTAAATGCACTGAAACAGGCAAAGGAAGTTTGTAGTCCTTAAGACCTTGAGGATTTTCTGTCTGTTAAGGGAATGAATCAAAGAAAAAGAGATGTTCTCGGAGAACAAATCTTCCACTAGACTCTCAACTCTGTATTTTCAAAAGACCATCTTTTTCATCTCAGAATTCATTATTTTAATACCTTTGTTTCAGTAGATCTGCAAACATGATAAACAATAATGTAAACATAATGAATGAGACCCAACTCAATGCTGTTATTTAATGAATATTAATGTTGTGAATATAAAACTTGATGACAAATGAAATAGATCAGCATAAAAACATTTTAGAAATGCTTATATCAAGACTTAAAACCCTGTTAGATCTGAAAATTATACTGTTAAAATATCTTGCATGGCCAAATAGTAGATTCATGAAAAGTAGTAGATGTAATATGCTGTGAAATTTTCCTGCCTGTGGTTTAAAATACCTCTATTTCACAGCTGTTATGTGATGACTGGCTGCTTTATGTTTGCCCTATACTGTTTGTTGGATAAGACAATGAGTGATAGAGCAGAATGTCTGGAACCCCAGGCTTTTTTGTACTAATTCCAGTTTTTAAGCATTTTAGGGTGAGTTGTCATGCTGTTCTGTATCTGCATTATTTCATTTCAAAAATATCTCTTCAGAATTTCTGAATGTAAATCATAATATCAAAGATTGGAGTATCATACTAATTTAAAAAAAAGAAAAGCAAGAGGGAAAAGAGCTAGTTGACAAAGAGATATCTTTTACTAAATCAGTCAATATTGCAAATTCAATTTTCTTCTCATCCACATGCTATAGTTTGAAGTATGTGTTGTTAACACAAGTAAAAAGAAAGCATAAAAACATTCAAAAAAGAGCAAACTACTGTGTTTTTAATTGCATTTCTAACTATAAAATGTTCTTAGTTTAATAGCTTAATGAAATATTATATATTTTATTTTGGTTGATTTTTTGGGGTAAAATTCTTTTAAATATTAAGCAAAATTTTGAAATTAAAAGGTTAATAGTTTAGACTGACCTTTTTTACAGTGTTGTCCAGAATAGCTTTGAAATATGTAAGCTCAAATGTTCACTTATACTGGGATCCTATTTTTGATGGTGTCCAAGAGTTAAAACATGGACTGGAGCAGAATTAAGGTCACCCTTGTGGCAATGCTTTTCTAAAATAATTTACTGTTTTCTAGCAGCTTTTGCCTTAGGGCAGGAAAGTATTTAGACAGAATGATATTCTTTAATTTAGTAGCTCTCAATGGGTTTTTATTTTTTATTAAATCTTCCAATCTCTTTCTGAAACTTAAGTAATTTTACAGCATTGTACAAAGGAACTGCAGAGCCTAAGCGTTTTGAAAGGGAAAATGTACCTCCTTCAGTTTGTTTCAAATCTGTCCTAGAATAATATAATTTGATGCACTGTTATTCTCTACCGTGGTAGTTATCGTGTGCACAGAGTGGAGAAGTTAAGCTCAAGTTGCTAAAGAAATTGTTGCTAATTTTCTTCTTCCTTTTTACACTGTTTTGCATAGTTTTCATGTACTTGGCCTTATAGTTCTTCTCCTTAGTTTTGCAGCTGTAATGGATGCTGAAAACTGATTCAAGACATTGCTAAGTGACATCAGAAGAAGAAAAAAAAAGCCAAAATGTCAGAATAATTTGCTACATACATTTGACTTGATATAGCCTAATTTTTTGTTAGTCTATTCTTTTAATATTTAGATGTGATACAGTGAAATACACAAGTAGCAGATTTGTTATAGGCCAGTCTTTTGACTTCTGCTCTTTCAGTATAGTCAACTTCTTTCCTTAGAAAGTTACTTAATAGTATTATTGATTTCTCTTCTCTTTCTAAGATCAGCTTTGGAGGGATCCCAGTGCCTGGAAAATCAGGGACATTATCACGCAGGAACTTTCATGGGTGTTTTGAAAATATTTATTATAATGGAGTGAACATTATTGACCTGGCCAGGAGGCATAAATCTCAGATCTACATTGTGGTAAGAGATTTATAGTTAAGAAAGAATAAATAACTAAAACAGAGAAAAATAGCACAACCACTTTCAAATCCAACCTGTTAGCAAACATTTTTAGTAAAATCTATGTTAGGTAACAAAAGGAAAATAAAGTATGGGCTGTTTTTCATTTTATGCTGTGTTGACCCATCCCAGTAGGAAAGGCAGGATGCATTTCATTCTTGAGGTCTTTAGCTGATATTTAGATGTCTGATGTCACAGTGTTGTGTGGTAACTGGGTGACAAAAGTAAACGAGTAACAAGATGCATGAGAAATCATTAAGTCTTTGGCTTTGTACAAGAGTGATAAGAATATGTGCCTGGCTAATAAGAGCACCAGCAGTACTAAAATTATAATTTTAATTTTTTTTTTTTTTCCTGAGGACGCTGACCCACTTTACTCTGTCCAGAGCATTATAATTTTGATAGATAAGTACTGTTGTTCCATTTTTACTGATCTTTGTCTGAAGACCTGTGTTTTAGGTTGGTGGGTTTAATGTATTTATTGTGATATGGCCAACAGTCATATTATCCAAATTCCTGCCTTTTAGAGAAACAGTTCCAATAACAAAATAAATGTCCTCTGTGTTACAAAAGGATTTCTAGAAATTTTACTAAGTCCTTTGCTGTTGGTTTTGGGTTTTTCTTCCCTAGTACAACAAGGGTCATCTCTGTTTGCAACAAGTACTTATTTAGTGGCAGGAAATGCAGAGGTATCATAGAAATCAGCTCCGAATAATTAAAAATATGTTAAATGTTTTCATGATCCAAATGTTTTAACTTGGATTTCTGTTCGGAATACAAAGAATAAAATTTGGTTATCTGTCATAGAAGATAGGGATGAGCGGCATCTCTTCTCATGTGAAATTCACATGAAATATTCCAAAATTAACTGTGCTGGTACCTCTGCATGGTAGTCTGTCCATGATGCTTATGAATACTAGGGAATGGGCAATTATAGTAGGTTCTGGGCAGACTAGCAGAAGGGGATCTATGAAATTATCTGTAACAGGAAATATCATTATTTTCATGTCAAATGTTTAAAATTGTTGTACTACTTTCAAAACTATTTTGGAGACGTTTCATAATGTAAATAATTATGGAAAGAATCTCTGTTACCACAAATTCCCTAAAAATAGGCACTTTACTGGGGGAATCTGCAAAAGGCCAGCTTTTAGCATTTAACAAGGTTTATTAATCTGATGAGTATCTTTTTACTGTGTGTCAGTTTAGCTGACTATTCATTTCTGTACAGCTGACTTCATAAGATAAAGGTTTTACTTATTTATGTATTTTCCTTGAAGAAAATGAAAACCCATAAACTTTAATACTTTGCCACATCAGATACTAGTGCGTAGTTTTCTTACATTGATTTTAAAACTTCTTACTGTGAGGTCAAAGTTTTATGTATGCTCAAAACTTTAAAACCTCTTAGTGTTGAATAGAAATTAAGTGTACTTCAAATTCCAAAACCATTAATCTTTCTTAATTCTTTGTCCAGAACAAATTAGTTAGAGTGCAAATGGTGTCAGCAAGTCATTCGATCAGAGTGCCCAGTGTACTACTATCAAGCACCATGAAGCATTAACTAACCCTGACAGCAGATGCAAAAAATGCATTATTCCCATTCCAGATTTCTTATTTACATCACTCAGTACAAGTACAGATGCAGGTTATTCTCAGAGTTTCTCAGTGAATTTAACTGCAAGTTTACCTAAGAAACAGTTATTTCAGAAGAAAATAAGCACAAAAAACCGCTAGGTGCATAAATCTAGTTCATCATCTAGTCCATATGGGCCTGCTTGAAAACACATTCCCTCTTAATTTAAGAAGTATGTGTTGAGCATGTGTAAGTAGCAAGAGTTTATATGTGTAATTTTTCTGTTTGTGAAAACAAATACTGGAATTGGTGCACGTTTCCAATTGCATTAATTTGGAAATAGTTTTTTTCTTACATTTAACACCGTCTTAAACAATCAGTGCCAGATCAACATTTTTTCTCTACATCCAAGCATTTAGACTCACTTAAGTGTTTACATGCAGTCAGTGGCATGGCATTTATTTGTCATTGAAGGATTTGTCAAGTCCCTAATGCTTACTGAGACTGACCCAATCTAGGAACAAAGCAGATCTTTCTAACTCCTGAAGTAGCATTAAATCAGCCTCATAATTTAGGATCTTACATCACTCCCTCAAAGGTCCTTGCCACTTTGTGCAGACAGATGAATCTATTCTGGTCAAACAACTATGTTAACATTTCTCAGACTGATGATGTTCACGTTTGATTTTTAGACTAATACATTGAAGTACTATGCCCCACGTTTTGAAACTCTACCATGTTTCCATGGATAAATTCTCATGACTCTTCCTAATGCCATATTTGTTTTCTTTCTTTCTAGGGCAATATGTCCTTCTCGTGTTTAGAGCCACAGGTGGTTCCTGTTACATTTCTCAGCTCCAACAGTTTCCTGGCACTGCCAGGAATATCAGGGCAAGATGAAATATTTGTCAGTTTTCAATTTCGCACTTGGAACAAGGAAGGACTTCTATTGTTCAGTAAACTGCACCAGGCTTCAAGTGGTTTCCTCTTATATCTGAGTGATGGGAGAGTCAAAATCAATCTTCATAAAACAGGAAGAGTACTGAGTGACATTGCTGCAGGTAACAGAAATGAAGTAAAAAACGTCCAGGACTTCTATGCATGAAAGAAAAGAAAGATTATAAGTTATTTACTTAGTACTTGCTTTCTTGAATTATTTTTATGACTAGTTTGTGTACAACTGTGCTTTACTTGTGAGAATTTTACATCAAATTATTTCTAAATGTTTTATTTTCTCACAAACATACCTATTCTTTTTTTCCCTATGAGTGAGCAGAAATTACTTGCAGTAATATAGACTGAAAAATTGAGTCCTTAGCTTAACATGCATACGGTATGTACAGCTCATGTGTATAACCGGGGAAATCTAAGCAGCTTTTTCAGTTGTGAAGTGTAAGAAATTTAGTCTCTTACTCTGTCAAGGTAAGTCATTAGGGTGTTTTTTGCCATTTTTCAGTGCTTTCAAAAGATATCAAGTAACTTTATAAGTTATACATCACTATAAATATTACATCTATTATCTTTTAGAGTTCTCAACTGCAGAGTTGTGCATTAAACTGGGAGAGTGTATGCCCAATACCAGACTGTGTTTCAGAAAACTTGGGCAAGTTTGAGCCTGTCATTAAAAAAAAAAAAAAAAAAAAAAAAAAAAAAAAAGGGAACTTGCGGAAAATTAATACCTGAGAGCTAAAGGGTCACTTTTGTAGTTAAACACTGAATTGAGACTAGATCATCTACTTTTGGTAGTGCATTGCTAGGCATCCCGCAGGGTGAAACAGATTTTCAGAAAGCTAATACCTTCTAGTCTTCTGATGAGTAATTTCACCCTTGGCAAACAAATGTGTCAAGATAAAAGGATGAAGCAACTACAGTGATACACAATCACGTTAGAGAGTATTCAGTTGGGATTCTAAGCAGATTCCAGCTTTAACTTTCTCTCTTCTAGGCAAGAATGGGACTAACTCTTTCACAAAGAGTCTCTTCAATTTTTCTGAGCAGTTAGCACTTGATGTGAGAGCAAGACTGTTGGCCCAGTCAGGAATCTCCATCTTTCAGGAATTATGAGAGCAGGACAGAAAAACATCGTCTCCACCTTCAAAGGCTTTTTATAAAATGCTGAGATCCAGTAACATCTCCATGTAATAATATCACCACCTTCACCTAGCAGCACTTCGTCAGTATTGTACTATTCTCTGACATTCCATGTATCACAGCTACCTTAGAGCTTCTCATTATTTATGCAAACAAATTGAATTTGGGCCTTTGCATGTAGATGGATTATATGATGTGACATGTTATGATGAGTCCTAAGACAGGAAAAACTGCAGAACAAAGATTAGGTGGACAGAAGGAATTACCAGGAATATATGAGTATGAGGAAATTGAGGCTGGGGTTGCAGTGGTTTCTACATGGACAAAGATGCCCAGAGTCCACTAGCTGGAAGAATATATTGTAGAAGCAATGGTGAATTTGGATGCAGAAAACACATTTATGATATCCAAAACATCATTTGATAATTGATTTATTTTGACCCATACACAAGTATGTATTTTCCGTTTCATATTCACAAATATCGCTATAAAAGAAGCCAAGTTAGTTCCAGTTACATAATGAAAAACAAGTGAGAAATCCCCTGACTAGTTATAATCAGTATAAAGACAAAATAAGAATAAACTGATCTAAATTGTTCTCAAAATTTATTAGGCAGTATAATGCAGACAAAGGAAGCAAAGCAGAACCAAACAGGACAAAGAAACTGCCACAGGATGTGAACATGAGGTCTCCTTAGTCTCTATTCCACACCCCTGTTTCTTTTAGATTGATTCTTTACTTTAGTTCCTCTAATAACTGAAAATGCCCTTGAGGGAGAAAAGAGGAAAAGAGGAAAAGGGGAAGAGGGGAGGAGGAGAAATAGGGAGAAGGAGAAGGAGAAGGAGAAGGAGAAGGAGAAGGAGAAGGAGAAGGAGAAGGAGAAGGAGAAGGGGAAGGGGAAGGGGAAGGGGAAGGGGAAGGGGAAGGAGAAGGGAAGGGAAACTGAAGTTCGTTATATTTCTACAGGTGTATAACTATTAAAAGTAAAATTTTAAACTGTTGATTATTTTAACTCAGGAAAAGACTATAAGCCTCTAATGACCACAGATAATGTTGAAATTTACATAAATACTTTGATCCTGCTTCTGTGGGTGGTAATAGAAATGGCCCTGGTATTTTTTATTATCTAAAATAACTGATGCACAAAGAGTACCACTTTAATGATAAGAGATTTCCCTAGGCTTACCATTTGAAAATGTCAATTTCTTAGTAAGAATGTCAGTGGTATGTAGTTAGCAGTGATGAATTTGACTTTTTAGGAGCTATTTCAATTGCTGTTCAATTAGGTGATGTATGTTAAAAAAAACTGTTGCCATGCACTGTCATTTAAACAGACTGGCTGAAGGTGGTGGCACTTTTAACAGCTGTAGGTAGACTTGCACATGGGGCAATTTATTCCGTTTTAAAGCTTCAACACAATGCATAAAATATTAGCATAAAAATCCCAAAATAAATCTTGACATTTTATACTGAAACCAAATTTAATGCTCTCATGCTAGGTTAAGCTTTCTGTTCATAAAGTCTAACAGGAGGAATTGTGTTTGTCTTTGTGAAGGCAAAAGCTACAGTAAAATCATCTTATTTTCTTCTGAGAAGGAATTTATCTAACAAAACCATATGGGATACTTTTCCTTGAGTTCTTGAAGTGTTTGTTGTAGCAATCACTGAAGCAATTCAAGTCTGCATTTGGAGACTGAGTAATTAAATTATGGATGGTTGGACAGAAGATTTGCTCCCTTACAGGCAAGGACTTATGACCTGACTTTCATATGCATGCACACACACACACACACAGACACAGACACACACACACACACACACACACACACACACATAATATTTGACAGTTAAATCCAACCATATTTCTTTGTGCACAAGTCTTAAATTAATTATACTGTGTTTTTAAAGAATTTCTTTGACCATATAAAACCGAGGGGAATAGCATGTTAATTCATAAGTAATTAAGTTATAGTTAGTTCTGTCTTTCTTTTGCAGAATGGTTGTTTAATGTCTTTCATTTGTAGCCTCTTTTGCAAGTGGTACATCGAATATTCACAAAGAAATAACATAGATTTTAAAAAAGAGAAATCAACACAAAGGTTAATTTGTTTTGAATTATGAGACCAAATTGAATTACAATATGTGTAAATGTTAGACCCTCCATTTCTATGCAGCTTTTAATTTCCATGCAGCTTTTGATTGATTTTAATAATAATGGGATTTCATTGTTGTACTTCAGATCAGTCTATAAATTACTTCCTTTAAACTTTTTTTTTTGTTTCTTACTGATCTCCTAATAATTTATACATACTGTATCTTATCTATCTGTTCCTGACATCAGGTATCATTGTTCTGCCTGACATCCCATAGACCCTATTTTAATACTTAGATTTAAAATGGTGGAACTAATGTCAACGAATGGACATCTTGTTTAGCAGCTATCTTATTTTGTACTAAAAAAAAATAATTGCTTTGTTTTTCCTACTTGTTTCTGGTGAAGCATTTTTCTAACTTAGTAGAGCAGCAGACAATACAATTTTCAGAAGGAATGTAGATGCTAATAGTCCACTGGCCTCTTCCACTTAGATGTTGTACCACTGAGTGACTCCACACATGCAAATGTGAATTTTGTCAAGGTTCTAAATTCAAGGGCTAAAATGAACAGTTTTCTTCAGAGTGGCTTGTGCTCCCACAATGGCATTCCTCAGTAATAAAAGGGATTTCTAGGAAGCCTTAACTTCAGCTACATGAACATTGTTGAAAGATACCAAATTCTAAGGAGAGATAAAATATCCCTTCCAAAATCATATAGTAGGACAATATGGTGAATTACAATCAACAAACCAAAAAGTGCAAAAGTCATATTAGTAATTTTCCAGTAACCAAAACTTCTGATAGTTTGAAATAACATTCTTTATGTGTTAGGACAGTCTCTTACCTACCTTCACAGTCAAATATTGCAAGGTTTGGAATATATTTTTCCCATCAGAACAAGAAGCTACTGAAAAAGGATGCACAACTAAGAATTAAAAGCAGTTATCCTAGTAACAATTAAAGTAAAGTGTCAGCATTTACTGCTAGATTTAATATTTTCAGTAAGGACATAGGTAGTGAGATCAAGTGTATCCTCAGCAAGTTTGCTGATGACACCAATCTGAGTGTGGCAGTTGATTCCCTTTAGGGAAGGAATGCAGCCCTTGGTAGATTTGGAGATGGAGGGCCCTTGATAGACTTCAAGAGTGGACTCATGTGAACATCATGAAGCTCAACAAAGCCAAATGCAAGTTCCTGCACTGTGTTTGAGTGTCCTCCAATATCAGTACAGACCAGGGGAGGAAGGGATTGAGAGCAGGCCTGCCAAGAAGAACTTGGAGGTGCTGGTAGATGAAACCCCACCTCAACAACTGCTTCAAGCTCTAGGGTCCCCAACACGTGAAAAACATGGTCCTGATAGAGGAAGACTGGCGTAGGGCCATGAAAATGATCAGAGAGCTGGAGCACGTCTTCACGAAGACAGGCTGAGAAAGTCAGTATTGTTTAGCATGGAAAAAAAATAAAGCTTAAGGGAGACCTTATTGTAATCTTTCAATACTTAAGAGAAGACCTATAAATGGAGAGTTTTATTCTTTTTTTCCTCCAAGGATCTGTAGTGGCAAAACAAGACGTAAAATTTTTAAAGGTGAAACGGGTTATATTTACATGTTCTGCTCCTAGAGATGTTCAAGGTTATGTTGTATGGGGGTTTTGGCAACCTGATCCAGTAAAAAAGGCCCTGCAAAGAGTGAAATTGATCTAACTGTTTTTTAAAGCTCACTTTCAGCCCAAAATGCTGTATGATTCTATGATTATTTGATTTCTAAAGGAAAAGATAATGTGTTAAAGAGATCTGATTGAGGAAAACTTCAATCACTTGAAGTACCTTTGAGAGGCTGGGGCTAAAGCAAAATGTTTAGGATTTCTTATTATGTGTTCTCTAATAAATATGCTGATTGAGGTAAGGAAAAAATTAGAGAAAAGTTATATGGGACTAATATTATCTTAAATATGTTGGAGATATTATCTAGGTGATAGTTCATTTGAGTTTGCAATGTTCTTCTAGGGTTTATCTCTTCATTGTATGACAATCCTGTATTTAGTCAACAATCTATGGATCCTAGTTATGCTATAATTCAGCTATTTGAACCTTCTCATCTTTCTCTTTTTATTTCTTTTCTTTCTGTTTAAATGAGTCTCTTAACTCATGGACTGTTAGTGCAGCATGTGCAACATGTTCGAGAGAGGAGTACATAAATACGTGAAATTTCAAGAGGGAAATCAGATCGCAAATCATAGGCACTCTGCAGTCAACAAAATGCTTTGCCTAATTTAAAGGTTGTATTTGTTCTTCACTGAAAGAAGTACCTCTATTCTGAAGAACACTCAAGAATATGATTAACTTTAAGCACTTGTTAAAGATAATAACCTGGTTACATGGTGCTCTGTGTAGAATTTATTTATGTATATATAAGTGTTTCCAGAATCAGGGCTATAAGTTTAGTGCTTTGTGGCACCTTACCCCTACACAACCAGAGATAATGTAAATTTGTGGTCATGGCTAAACTCTCAGAATATTTTCCCATACATATCCAATAAAAAAATCAAAAGCAAAATTGTCTTGTGACATTGGCATGATGATTACTGAAGCTTTTAGCATCCACAGTATTTTGCTATTTTGCCATGTTGTAGTATAATGACTACTTTTTATTTTAAAATATGAAGAAATCCTTTGTAACAGTGTAATAAAAATAAGTATTATGTGTAAAATACTTTATCAGCCATCACAATGATGTTTTAATGATAACCTCCTTGGATTGGGAGAATACTCTTCGCAGTCATTACATTAAATGGATATACTAGAGATAATTAGGCTACAACAGTAGTACTACACTAAGACTTATTCACTGAAGTACTTTTATTTTTTATTTATCAAATGTGAAGCAAGGTTCTGTCTTCATGAAATATGCTTGTGCATATTAAGTTCTTTTTCATTTCACTATCACTTGGAGATTTTGTGTGGGCATTATTGCTTTCTTGGTTCCTTCTCCTTTCAACTCTAAAACATTTAGATAGTATAACAATAAGTGAAAGCTTAAACTAAATTTTGGGGGTTTATTTTTCTTTCAGGTGCTGGATTAAATAACGGCCAGTGGCATTCTCTGTCTCTCTCTGTCAAAAGGAATCGTATCAGTGTAAGAGTGGACAATGATGTGACCTCGTCTGGCCATGTGTCCATACCTCTGCAGATTTATTCAGGAGATGTTTTCTACTTCGGAGGTGAAATATAGTTGCTTGTTTGTATAGGCAATGTCTAATAGTTACACCTAAATTTTTCCTGACATATTTAATCAAATGAAAAGAATTGTTTGGCTTGCTTCAAGTCTTCTTTGCCTAGCTTGTTCAGGCATTGTTCGATGTTTTTAGTTTGTTTCCTTTGAATTTTATCATGTTGGGTAGAATACCCTAAATACTTGGTCACTTTTTAGATTGTCGTAACTTGTATCATGTTGTGATAATTGAATATAGTCTGTCTGGCAATCAAACAGACATGCAAAGATTTCTCTTTCTGCAGACTTATTGTTTTGCTAAATGAATATTTTGCAGATTCTGCCACTGGAATGACCTTAAGTGTATGTTTACCTGTGTAAATACCCTCTTTGTATGATACATAGATTTTTTTTTTAACCACGGTGATACAATTTTTCTACATTTGACAAATATGATATCTAAAAACCAATATGTAAATATATATTCATTTCTCTAGGGATATCAACAGTCATCTGTCATCAAGAGATGATGTCATTAGTAACATGTATTGTTACTGATAGAGTGGAACAGGTTGTTCCATTATTCATATAATTCTTTAGGGAATGGGCTGCATAATAGCAATGATAAACATTACCTGAGTGCTTTATTAGCCTATTGCTTCCTCTCTTTTAAACACTAATGGTTGAATTATTAAATTATTATTTATTAATAATTCTCGAATTTCTGAGAAAACTGAGAAGGTTGTGTACAAAACACTGAGTATGGACTCAGTCATTACCCAAAAATCACTTTCCTCAAAACAATAGATTTTAAATAAATTTCATGCTCACAGGCGTATTCTTAATACAGTAACTGCTATATGAGCATTCACATGAATTTTCACATCTGGCATCTACCCTTTTCTACTATAAATACCCTTTGACCTGGCTAATAATCAGCAAAATCAGAGAAAATACTAGTCTTGAATCACCCTTCTATGTTGGTTCAGGTTCCCAGATCCCTGATTGGGTGATTTTCATCATTGCAGGGTTGATGGCACAGATGAACAGTTCAGAAGGGATGTGAGCAGTTACAAACACAGCATATTCAATTAAGTTGTATAAGGGCACTTCTTTTTGTGTTTTGCAGTTTGGAGAGGACAAAATAATGCCAGGAACACTGGAAGTACCAACTGCATGTCCACTTCTCAGATTCTCTGATCTCAGCCTTATTACTGAAATCTGCAGCTTATGCATCTCATAGAAAGTTAGGGAATCCTAGAAGTGGGTTTCTGAGTTTAGAAAATTATTTATTAATTATTTATGTTATATACCACTGTCAAAATGCAGACAATGCATTTTTACTTTCTTTCCAAGTTTATATGAACATTTAGTGTGTTTGTGCTGTTTGTGTAAATATGAGTATCAGCCTTTCAGGGGAGATGTCCTGGGGACATAGTGATTTGTTTACTTGTTTTAATGAATACAAATTATGCAGGAAATGTGTATGCTTAACTAGGAAAACGTGTAATAAACATGAAAATATTTTCGTGTTATGTCAGTACATTTTCTAATCATGCCATCATCAAGGATCTATAATCTCTCTCAGTTCTTGTAATAATAACTCACAGCAAATAAAAGGAAACTGATTAAAGGAATTCTCCTTGTATTAATATACAGCCTATAATTCCAAGAAAACACAATTTAATTAATGTTGGTGATGTTTGTCTTTTCTTCTAGCTAATAGAAGACAATTTTTGAAAGGGACACCAAGAAAAATATCTGAGACACACAATTTTGTAAAATAGCTATGCCTAAAATGCTAAACTTTTCCTGCTTTCTCTGGCCTTTACTTATGTATTTATTTATTTTAAAATATCTTATTTATTTATTTATTTATTTATTTATTTATTTATTTATTTATTTGAACTCTACTGGAAGTATTTCATTCTCAAATGAGCATCATTTTTTTCACCAGAAATGACAAATTTTCTGTTATTGTTCAACTGTAGAGTGCTGTAAAGGATGCAGTTAGACCTGTAATTGACTTTTCTAACTGTGTGTGGTGATGAAAACTTACTGTGCTCCTATTTTGACTTTTGCACATCTGTTTATTTGTTGTTCTTAAAGCAATACACCAGGCAGATCTTAAAGATTTGCCTTTAGAAACATGATAACAGTTTTTAACAGTTTGGTTCCTGAACAGAGTTATACACACTGAAAATCTATTAACTTGTTGAATTTCAGTTTTAATTAATTTTCTAATCTATATTTCTCAAAAATATATTTATACTATTTATGTTGTTGCACACTCATTTGAATATATTTAGTACTTTCCACTTTCATTTTGCATTCCTGTATCATAAGCCTCTCCATTGTCTTTACAGGATTTCAAAAGTACTCATTAGCTCTGTGGAATAGAAAAGTGTATTAAAACTCACTGCTTCCTAACACTGCTGTCCTGAAACATGAAGGTCTTCAAATGCTGAGAACCAAAATCAGTATTGTTTGAGTAAGATCAAAGGATGACCCTTGGTCATTTCAGAAACAGTACCCCTTGGAAGAAAGACAAATAACCATCTAAGTATTGTGATGCAGTGTTTAGCTGCCACTGGGAAAAACTGCTCCATGGATATGGTTTAAATCAAATCAGGATTAAAACAATTTAATTATTTATTACAAATGTTTAATTATTTGGCAATCAGTGAGCATGACAGTTCAGGATCAGTAAGACAATAGATAAACCACAATATTAGATTCTTACACAGTGTGGACATCCAGATGGTCTGTGGTCTCAGCATCTGTTCTAAACAAGTCTGATTAGATCAAGATGTACAGGGATGTGATGACCACTCAGGCTTTGTACAGCTGCAAAGATAAAAATCATGACTACTTGGAGAAAACTGTTCTCATATGGACCACTGTCACAATAAAAACACTTGTTGCTTGTATCTTATGCCTTATGATCCAAATTTGCAGGTTTTCAGTTTTTGCATCTTATCCTGTCACCATCCACTGCTAGAAGTAGTCTTGCTCCATCTTCTCTGTGCTATCTAATCAGATAGCTTTATCTTCTCTTCTTAAGACTAAGTAGGCCCAGGTCTCTCAGCCTCTCCTTATAGCTGCATTCAGCTTCCAGCTGTCTTGGAGGCCTCCTCTGGCCTCACTCTAGGACACTGATGTCCTTTCTGTACTGGGGAGCCCAGACCTACAGCACTCCAGATATGGCATCCCAAGTGCCACATAGCAGGAAGAACCACTTCCCAAGGCTTGCTGACTGTGCTCTTGATAATACATCCCAGAATGGCATTTGCCTTCTGTGCTGCAAGAACATATCCTCAGCTCATATTCCACTTGATGACCACTAGGATCTCAGGCCTCTCTTTGCACAGCTATCCTCCAGTTCAAATTGTTGTGTGGACTTGTTCCATCTCAGATTAAAAATCTTGATCTTATTCTTAATAAATTTCATGTCATTCCAATCCAGCCCCTTTTGAGTTGCAGCTCTGTTCTCCAACATTTTGTCCCTGCCCCTGGTTTGGTATTAGTTGCAGGCTTGCTGAAAGTGCCTGCTGTCTCATCATCCAAGTCATTAATCAAGACATTATAGATGCCACTACTGACATCTAAAGAATCTTCTTCTCAGTGCTCATCAGCTGGACTTTGCAGCATCAACTGCCTGCTTATCCCACCTGTATGTACTGTGAATCTTATTATTGGTTATTGGGAGAAAACTGTCAAGTCTTTGCTAAAGTCATAGTATGCAATGCTCAGAGCTCTCCCTTTGTCTGTACTGCTCATTACTTCAGCAAAGAAAACAAAGATCTCAGTCAGACATGATTTAACCTTCAAGCTAAACTTAGCCAGTTAACTTGTTGTCCTTTGCATGTTTAAAAATGGCTTTAAGAAGTTTTGCTCTGTGAATTTTCCAGGCACTGCAGTAAGACTAAGATGCAGTAAGATGGGTGTAACATCTTCCTTTTCCGTTTATCAAGAAGTTCAGTATATTGCGAAGACCCTTTGAGGATTAAAATGTTAATGAATTCTCAATGACATGGAAATTGTAATTGAAATGACAATTGAAATGGCATTGACCAAGCCCTGCAGCACCCTCAGATGCACCTTGGGCTCATTGTTCCTTTACTGTGGGTACTGCATTCTTTTTTTTTCATACTCTGCTAGGATGTGGGAATCCTAAGGATCAGTTTTACTAGTGAAGAAAAAGACCTTGGAAAATACAATTCTTCTCTAGACCTTTGTCACTAAGTCCCCTGCCCCATGGAATATATAGATAATATCCATAATCTCTTTAGCCTTCCTTTTCTTACTGTTCTACCTACAGAAGCCTTTTTTGTTGCACTTCAACTTCCTCGGCATGTTTTATTGCCTCTTGGTTTCCTAACTGCATTCCTAGACATGCAGGTAATGTCTTTGTAATCCCCTCTATGTTACATGTCCCTTCTAACACATTTTGTGTGCTTTCCTTTTGTGTTTGCACTCACTCAGGAGCTCCATGTTTATGTTTGCAGGCCTTATGCTACTCTTGCTTAACTATTTTGATATTGCTATGGACTTCTCTTTTGCTCTGAAGAGCTTTTTTGCTGAAAGCTCTCCAGCCCTTTTGCTCTCCAAGGCAATTTCTGATGGTATCCTAAAAACAGATCCTGATTGGAAAAATGTTGGCTTTTCTGAAGTCCAGAGTTATAATTCTGGGGTTTAGTTTCTTGCTCTCTTCTCCGTGGCTCATAAACTCCACAGCTTCATCTTTATGTTTGCTTTAACCAAGACTATTCTTGACCTTTACATTTTCAACGATTTCTTCTTTGTCCATGCAGGTCAATGGAGCATCTGTCCTAGTTGATTCATTGATGGTCTGCAACAAGAAGTTTCAGAACTTTAAAAATCTTTTTAACAACTGATGGAGTAAAATCACTGTACTTAATAACTGGGTTTTTTTTCCTTACTTGACATCAGTAGTGGCTTAAAACTTGTTCAAATTGTGACCTTGTATTGTAACCTTACATTCTGGGACTCACAGTCAAGCTGTTCATATTCAATGCTGACTCTCAGTCAACCTGTTCATATCTTGATTCCACTCATTGCTTTGGAACTTCTGTTTAGGTTATCCTTTAACAAATTTTTTAATGATGTTTTGCATATGCTTTAAAAATGGTAAGACTGCAGAGAAGTAGTTCATTAAGTCATATAACCATGGTTTACCAGAAGAGCTTCTAGCTAAAGTCCTTCAGTCACAAAGGTTAAAATATGTGGTGGCTATAAAAGTTCAATTTATTTTTGTAATGTATCATTTTTTTCAATATAATATTTCTTTTCAGCCCCAGTTTTTATTCTTCTTTCAGGCTGTCCAAGTAGTGGAAACATTTCTGAATGTAATACCTCATTTGGTGGTTTTCAAGGATGCATGCGACTTATTTCCATTGGTAACAAAGCAGTGGATATGATTTCTATTCAGCAAAATGGTTTTGGCAATTTCAGTGATCTTCAGATAGATTTATGTGGCATTACAGACAGGTAAGAAAATAATGTTTGCTCATTCGTTTATTTATGTCTGTGTTTTGTTTCTAATAGTGACTTGATGACAAGAACAGAACACTTACAAAATGACGTGCTGTTTCTTTTGTAAGAATTCGGAAGTCCAGAATAAATGCAGAATATGTAGCATATAGCAAGTAGACTTCCTTTTATCTGCAAATAAAATTTACTTTTTTAAAATTATTTTGTATCTGACAAATTTTAAATATCTTACTTTTTTTCAAGTAAGCGGCAGACACAAATCCCCTACTGCAACTTGTAGTCCCATCCACCCTTTAAAATACTATGTTTTTAGAAGATACTTCTGTTTCCTATGTTCTGCCTATTCAGAAACACAATACATAGTATCTATCACAGTGAGTGAGCAATCATCTTTTAGACCATGGTCAGACCTAATCTCATAATTTGTGATTAGCATCTCTCTATAAAAGAATGGCTAGTTGAAGTATTCCTCCCCATAAAGAAAGTCCCTCCCCAAAGAAGAAAGACTGTATACATTCCCAGAAATAGAAGTGCTTGTTGGAAAGATATTGCTGGACTTCAGTGTAGTGAAAGCAGAGGGGGTTGCAGTACAACAGAGCCTGCTGAGAAGAGAGGGAGTAAACACACAAACAGTCAGTGGAAAAAGTTTTTTTCTGTAGACTCTAGAGAATGCAGTCACACACAGCTATTTTGTCTTTAATCCAGAAGTGTTTTACTTGGATCCAGGTGAAAGGCTGTGCTGAAAGGACAACGCAGGCTGAAGGGAATAATATGCTTTTGAATTATTGTCTCTCCCTTTCTATATTTCTAGTCCTCATAACATGCCATTTGATTTCAAAAAGTCTTTCTTTTGAATCATAAAACTTTTCAAAAATTACATCTTTTTGGGAAAACACTGTAGGCAGAGATCTGCTTCAAAACAATAACCAGGTTCAGAATCAGTCACACAACTCTTCTTCTGTGACCTGCTATCCATTCCTAGAGAAAACACAGTGTACATCTAACCATGTTCTTATTTTGGAAACAATCACTACTCCTTGTAGATGAAAAACAAAAAAAATACTAGCTATTTACCTAATTCTTCATAAAAGTTTAAGAAGAGAAATGTCCAAGATAAGGATAAAAGTTCTTCCTACAATGTGTGCCTTTCAATTGCGTTTGTAGTGTGTATTCTCACTAATATTTCTACACCTATCATACATTAAAAACACATGTTGTTCATATATATATATATTCATATATAATTGTACTTTGTGCTAAGTTATCTCCTACTGAGCTAATCCTGACTTTCTGACTTTGCAGTAGGCACTAGGTGTGATAGAAATGTGCCACAACACAGTTTGTCCTCAGTCAAAACTTTACCGTATGGCTTACTAGGGACTTATATTTGGGATGCCACATACATTGATGCTTCTTTTTGCCTTTCTTTCATACTACTGCTTTTGACTTACTTTCTTACTTTTCAGTCATAACTGTCTCCTTCCTCTCCTCTTTGATGGACCTCATGACACTTCCTTCCAGCTTCTAAAGTACTGCATCACTACTGTTTTTTGAACTCTGGAATAGAACTTACTTCTCTTAGACTGCTTGTTTTCTTGCTCATATAAATACAAAATCAGGAAGAGAATCAGGTCAAAAGAATCTAATGTGGGAGTCTGCATATTCTTTAGTCAAACACTTTAAAAGATATCTAAGTAAGATTATGAGTGAAAAATATCACCCAGTTGGCTCACAATATAGTTGATACCAATTTCTGTCTGATTTACCATGAATTTCCAATGTTCACAGTAACTGTGGACATCCTAAAATGCTCCTCTCAGCGTTGCAGTTTAGAAGCTATCTCATCTTCCATGAACATGGACATATCTTACCAAATTTTTTAAAGGAAGATGGTACATTCTTTTTAATGTAGCGATTCCAGCTATTTTCAGTTTTGAATGACCATAAGATGTAAGTTTGTACATGAAGTTTTAAAAGGATGGTAAGTGTATAAATAAGCAATAAATAATGTTTAATTCACTATGTAAATCTCATTATATAGAAATCCGGAATTATTTAGAGCATGCAAGTGTTAGAACATTTAACTCTTACTACTTTCTCTCAATTTATTGACTTGAGCTTATATTACTTTCATACTTCATCGAAATTATGTGTGTTTTCTCAAGATCAGTGATGCAAAAGGAAAATAGCATATTTATGGAAGATTTATGGTTGGTTGGATTTGTTTTCTCTAATATTTGCTAGTGATAATTTATGCCTTTATTTCTATCTTGACCATTGTACCTTTCTTTCATTGGCTCTGCCTGATTTAGTTTTCAATTCCCAGCATGCTTATCATATATATGTCTTCCTTATTTATCAAAATAGAAGTTTAATCCACCCATTTTTATAAATATTCTTACCCTCATGATATTTTGCTAAAAATAGGCTGGTTTTAAAAATCCTGTCTGGTCATTTGTTGTATTACTTCTGCAACTGTTTTTTTCTCGTTTCCTGACACAGTCTCAATTCAATATCTGCAGCTTATCGTTTGGAACAAGCTTCATGTCTCTCTTTATCAAACTAATTTTACATGTCACCATAAATCTCAGGTGATAAAGCACATATATTTGGCAAAATTAAAACTGCTTACATGTTTTAAACGATTTTTAATAGGTAGCTTGTGTCATCCTGTCCTTATTGTTTAAGAAAAAATGCTTTCTTCCTACTATGATTTATAATTGTCTTCGAATGCCCTAAGCTAATGAGCATTTTTGCCACTGTGTTTCTGATAGTAATTATCTCCTATTGTAATAGTGATAGGTGAATGCAAACGAATTCCTTGTCTTGGAGTCTTCATGCAAGTCTTTACATCTCCAGTTCTAAATCGTGAAGCACAGCCCAGATTCTGGAGTTATTGATGGCTTTTGTAATATGACTCCTAAATATAGTAGTTTTATAGTAGATTTACACATTTAAAGTGCAAGAAAGAAACATAATTTACTCTTTGATAGCAGTCTGGATTTATATGCAATAGTAAATAAACTGAAAACAATTCTATTTAATCCATTCTTTACCTTATATATGCACATTTAACATATGAAGAGTGTTCTTTATGAGATTTACAGTCTCCATGGAGAGATGGTTAGTTAATAATTCATTTTCTGAATATAAATTATTAACTTTTTTTCATTTTATATGAACAAATGCCACACCATTTTCCTATTTTCAATTTTCTCAGTTTGATAAACTTTCTAATTCCTTATTGTAGTCTTAAATTGCTATGACTGTTTGCAGTCATCAGTCTTCCCATGATCCTTCATTTAGCCATTTCATTACATGATATCTTTATATTGTTCTATTGCTCATATATCTCTTATGCATGCAAACAATTCCCTTCATATATTTCTCCTCAATATATTTTCTCTCAGCTCCTTTATCAATATATATTGGTTTAATAACTCCCAATTAGATATAAACCATTCACAAAATCACTTCAAAGGACACAGTGTCATTTAAATATCTTACAATGTTAGCATATTTGGTCTCTGAGGAGAGAGTACCAGATGAGTCTGTCCTACATTGAGCCCTACACAGAAACATCCAGTTTTCTTCCAGGAAAAAGAGCTCCTACCAGGAACTCTTGCCTTGTTGTCTTGGCAGCAGCATACAAAAAAAATGATTGAATACGTTTATATCATTAAAAAGCCAAAAGTAAAAATAATGGTCACTGCACAGTTCTGAAATATTTTTTCTCTTTTTTTTTCATAAAGTGAAGGGTGAAGAAATAATAAGCGTTAAAAATGCAGCAGTTATTTGCTTTTTTTAAAGAATCTTTTAGCCATAATTTAGAACCATGATAAAGAAATAGCATATAAAGAAAAGTGTCTAGATGAAAATTTTCATACAAAGTTCTTATTTTTCCCCTTCTTTATCCTGGCTTCATTCATATTCCAGATCACTATTCTGCTCTCAATATCAGTTTGTAGTTATTAATAGGCTGCTGGCTTGGTTTAAAATATTATATCATTTTCAGAAGCCATACACTTAAAAGCATATTATCAAGAAATAGGTGGTAAATGTTGAATCAGCTGTTGCTTTTCTTGTTTTAGTAAACACAGTGATGAATCTAAAAATTATTTTTATAGAGGAAATATTAGAAATACTGTTTCAAATATGAGAAGTATTTTTTAGAAGATTAGGTTGTTCAAAGAAAGCTGTGTTCTAACTCTTGCTTTGGGGTAGGGTCACAGCATATAATATAGTTATACATTTACTTTGATGTAGCTAGTGGCTACTTTCTTATACATTCAGAAGCAGAGAAAAGAAGTTAATGCTAAAAGATTTAAAATATACTCTTAACTTGTTTTCACTTTCATTAAGATTGGTTCAAGTGTCATCACTTTCATTGAAGCTTTTCATTTTGTTAACAATATTAGGAAGATTAGTTAGTAGGAACAGGGAGTCAATACAAGTAAAGACCATGTAAAACACAGTTTTTGGAAAATGTCTTTATCAAAAAGGCATGAGACACAAAATGTGACTGAAATAAAAGCAGAGCAGCTGTTAATGAATGCACTGAAGGTCTTGAATGACAGTTTTGCTAGAGATTTGTATTTATAATAACTGATGATTAGTTATACCCCAAAAAAATAGAGCATTTACCTAAGAAACATTGGTATGCGTATTTATGTACTTCTATCAAACAAAGTATTTAAAATCAAAATAATTGTAACTCTAGTGCCTAATTTTTATCTTTGGTCCTAAAACAGAATTCATTGAAACATATGTAGTCTGCTGACTAGTCTTAGGAATACATTTTCTGAGTGAGAAAATAGATACAAGGTCAGCTCTTTCACTGCCAAAAAATGTCACAGATTTCCTTGAAAATAGGTGACATCTATCACTTCACTTACTTTACCTATACTTCACCTGCCACTTCTTTTTTTAATTCTCTTCTGTGAAAACCACTTGTCCTTGTTTATAAACATGAAAGAAAGATAAAATTCTTTGAGAGCCGTGAGTAACGAATGTGCAAGGACCCTGAATTATTTATAGGGCAGATGTGTGAAATGCTGGACTTTCTGCAGTCCTAATTTAATATTATCCTAACATTTCTTGAATTAATTAAAAGGTACTTTAAGGTCCTGTGAATGTTAGCAGGCATGTTGTTTTAGTTTGTTTTTTTCCTGTGGCTAATGTCAACGGTAAAATAATTTTACACTTTCTGAGCTTTATTAGACACATACACTCAGTGCAGTTAGAATGTCAACTAGTTTCTACTGCGAAAAGCTAGTTAATAATTGGTTGAAGTGTGCCAATCTATTTCAATATATTTTCAGCTGCATTTATAAAAAGAAGAGAATTTCTTTTTTTTCATGTCACAATTTTTATACTTCGATATGGTGCTGCAGTCTTAAACACTAAGAAGTTGCAGGTATTTTTTCAGTCAGTCAACCATTGTATACCTAGAAGAAACTCAAAAATCAAAACTCTTCAGGATCTTATCGTATTAACAGAATGGAAACTGGCTTTACAAGTAGTTAGGTCTGTTAGAGCTGACATACTGAATTCTTTCTAGGATAGAAAGTAAACAAGATTTTGGAATAAGAAATAGATGTCAGGTGCCAAGGTCAGATTTATTTGTTAGGTGATTTTTTTTTTTTTTACAAGAGCAGAAAGAAGCCTGCTGTAATGTTGCTTTAATCTTGCACTTTATTTCTGCTCACAAACTTATTACATAATTAAGATATGCAAAAGAAATACCAAGGAAGAAATTATCTTAATTTTCTTTTACTTACATTGACATCTTTACCAATGACCAGGATAACTTCCTTCACATTATACTTCTTTTACAGGATTTTGCTTTTCTTGCTAAGTACAAGTGGCATTTAAGTGACGAGACAAAAGAGTGAAAAAGCTTTTTTTTTTTTTGTTTTAGATGTTTGCCTAATTACTGTGAACATGGTGGTGAGTGCTCACAGTCCTGGAACAGTTTTCATTGTAACTGTGCCAATACTGGTTACAAGGGACCTACTTGTCACTATCGTAAGTCTAAGATGTTTTCTGATTTCTGATTATGCTTTTATTTCTGATTAAATTTCTTCACCACAAAACAAAACAAAGCAAAACAAAGCAAAATAAAACAAAACAAAAAATCAAAAAAGACAAACCAAACCAAAAAACATTTGAATCTATCATTCATAAAATATGTTCTGTCATAAAAATATTCATAATTTGGTTTGAGGAAAGGCCTTGGGAACTCAAAATATGTAACAAAAAATGGATTGAAAGTTTAAGTGTTTTTCTTTCACATTTTTTGTATTTTATATGAGATAGTAATATCACCTCTCATCCATATAATTCTGCTTTCTGAATCAATGTATCATTTAGAAATATGATAAATCCATCTGAATTCATCATAACAACTAATATTTATTATTTCTGAGCCAGTGGGACAACATGTAGGTCCAAGGGTAATCCCATGCTAAACCTCAAACACATGTTTATGTAGTTTGCTGGATCAGGAGGTAGATTAGGAGAAAATAAAATAAACACATTTTTAAAACCTAATTGAATGTAACTTAGGTAATTTCACAGGAGATGCTTTATTTTGGTACTGCTTTCAGCATGTTCTGTGAAGAAGATAAAATATGTACTCTGGCTTTCATTGCATGTCTCTAATAAGTAAAAATCCATAAAAATTTACGGTTTTGTGGGTTTTTTAGATACAAAGATTGCCCTAATCAACAGATAAATAATTCTATACTTATATATTATCTATATAAAATCTGTGCAATCATTTTTGGCAGCTTTTACACAAAGAATGTACGTCTACTCAAATGGGATTTTTTGAGAAATCACTGATTTTATAAGACTGACTATTTAAATCTTGCTTGTTCAAAGTCATCAACAGTCATAAGTAACAGTATTAAGAAAAACTGTGTAACATAAATATACCAATAGTAGAGATGCTTTTGAATACCTTGGTCTAGCCCGTTAAACTCTGATGAGCCTAGAGCAAAGATGAGGGTGATATGATTCATTGCAATTTGAAAAGTCACAAATTGAATCAACTGGTGATGTCTATGAAGACAGAGGGAGGCTAGGGTTTCCTGACGATTAAGACTCAATGAGAAATGCAATGATATGTGTTACTGATTTTTTTATTGTCAAAAATAATAATGAAATTTTGTAATTTCTAAATTTAGCTGAAAGTATTTACTGTAATGAACCACAAAATTACATTTGAAAATGGCATAAATTATTATGGATATTTCATAGAATAAGTAAAAGGAATGGTTTGTCCTTTTTTTTAGTTGTTGCCATATAACATCAGTAACCATCAGGCAAAAAAAATAGAAAGATAACCCTCTTTTTGGCAGAATTTTTTAAAGTTTTGCTGACTGATGGAGCGCAGTTTAATTTTGAAATGAAAGATTAAAACATTAATACTGCTCAAAAGAAATATAATGGTTAAAGAAGAATTTAATGTGTCCAGATGTGACATTATCATCATGTTTCCTGAGCTACAGTTAGAGGTGGATTCATACATCTTTTTTTCCTCAGATATTTGATATATACGAGGTATCACAGATTTTTTTTTTAGACCTGGACTGATATAAAGTATAGATGACAAGGAACCAAGGAGCTGTCATTTTGTCTTTGCTCATTTAGTTCTTTTACTGAAATCTCTGACAAGTCACTTGCTTTTCTGTTTAAAATGGGAAGAAAATAAGACATGTGAAAGCCAAAAAATGCTTACCGTCTGCTTTTCATTACAACAGCAGTAACAAAAACCTGAGTTGGTTGAGGTAGTTAGTGAGGGTTTCTTCAAAATCTGATAACCAGGGTGTTAGTACCCTTGGCATTCTAGTATTACTCAGCAATTTTGAAACCATTTACACACTCATATTTCATGGTTTTCTTCCAGAAGTTTTGAACTGGAAATACAGAATAAAATGCTTAAAAATGCACCTTGTGTTCTCCATAAGTAAAACCAAATATGCTTGACAATTTCTAATAAAGGCATAGTTTTGATTGCATGAATTTTCTTCATTCTTTAGCAGAGATAGTACACACCCACTTTCTTTTCCCAATGTCAAAGGTCATGCACTTTTATTTAAATTCCCTGAATGAAATGTAAAATCATGCCGTTGAATTTGTGATGGAATGTGTTCTTTTACAGCCATCTATGAGCAATCATGTGAAGCCTATAAGCACAGAGGGAACACTTCAGGGTTTTACAATATTGATTCAGATGGAAGTGGCCCATTGGGACCATTTCTCGTATACTGCAATATGACAGGTGAGGTGATAAACTTCCTTAACTTACAGCTGTGACTGTATGCATGCTCATTATATTGAAACATGACTTATCAAGTGAAAAGTCTCTGCAGTTCATGAATTTAATGTAAACATGCACAACAAAATGAAGGTGACTCCTTAACTCAGGATATTGGGTAAATAATTAGGCATAAAAATTAGAGTTATAACAGGATTCAGGCTGTGAAGCTAACACAGCATTCCTGTTATGCTTTGCATAAATGGTGCATGTGTTCCATATGGATACAATGTCACACTAGTTCATTTTTGGTGAGCAGCTTTGTTTTCACTGAAGTTGCAGCCTCTCAAGGATACTTAAGAAAATGAGAAATAAGTTATGTCTATGAGAAATTTGCTGACTTTCCCTGACAGCCTTCTGAAAAAATTTAATTTAGATCTGGCCTTTGTTGGGAGGAATATAGATATTAAACTTCATCTTTCAAACTGCAAGGTGATCTTTTAGAGAATACAAATGCAAGCAGTGGGACCCTTGCAGCCTCACATTTGGACACTGTTCCCCTCCTGCAACCAGTTCTTTGATCATATACATAACTAGAAGTTTTAGCTGTCAGGGTTTGTTTTTGATCTGCTTTTTATCGAAGCAGCTGATGTTATTTCTATGTGGTATATGGTGTATTGATATATGTACTTTCAACTAAGCTTAAATTTAAATGGCTTTATGGAATTTATTACTGCTGGATTTGTGGCTGTCTCCTTTTCTGTTTACCTAGCCCCTTTTATTTGAATTGCTTTCCAGCCAAAATGTTGGGAACATTTTATTGTTTTGTTTAACATAAAATTATTTTTACACAATTATAACTGTTTAAAAGAATACATGAATAAGCTAGATTTTAACTAGGTAGGGCTAGATACGCCCTAAGTGTTGAGAACTTGGCTTAGAAATTTTATGGTAAGATTTTGATGCTGACCTGAGCAACTTACCTAGTCTCACCATGTTAGCTTCTGACTGACTTTACAGCAAACTGTGCTTTTTTACAATAAGCACACTTCAGATTGGCACAGGCTCTTAAAAAGAAGTATTCTAGTGTCCTGTGAGACTGAAAGAGACCAAAGAATCATGGCAGAAAGATGACAATTTTTCTAAGTGTGTATAACTCTCTAAGGTACAGTGTAGTGTCTGATTTATCCTTGTGTGTCCATGAACAGCTGTTCCTGTTTTCCTCAGTCACTCCTTATTCACCACATTAAGCAAACATCATTGATCAGTTCTTCATATCAAGATGCATTCTGACAGGATGAATCCTCTATATTTGTTTTGCTCCCAGTTTCCTCATGACTGGTATTCCCTTTTCCCAACAGAGGCAGGGAAGGCAGATGCCCACATTTCTTACTGCACTGCCTTGTCTTTGACATTCATGGGGATCTATTTTCAGGCAGCTGGGAAGGAGGTGTCATTCCCTGATTTTATTCTTGGAGGTCAGTTTCAGAATCAAAAGCCTACAGTCCACACTGTCAATTAAAATAACTAAAATACTACAAACTTTGTAGTTACCTGTTTTTCTTTTTTTTTTTTTTTTTTTTTTTTGCTATTTTGGGAGTGTGACAATGAGTTGAATATCCAAGCTGCTTGTCTTCATTTTTATGTTCAGTGTAATGTTTAGATGTATTTGTGTTTGTATGTATGTCCATTGACCAAAAAAACCCCACAACTGTAGAAAACAGCACCCAAAACAAACAAAGGAACCAAAATTTAAATTTGTATTTCTAGCTAGTTTTGATAGTCTAATTTTATCCTTAAAAAATTATAATTAGATAAAAAATATTTAATTTAATTTTTCTGACTAATACTTATCTCTAAGTGACCATATGTGCTGGTTTTGCACATTTGACATTTGGTGATGAGAGAAGAAGTCACCCACAGAAATAATTTTTTCTGAGAGGAGATCCGGAGATGTTGAGATCCTGTATGTGTAACAAAAAATAATCAGTGATTAGTTTTGAGAATTGACAACCTCTTAAACCACTGAGAAAGCTGAACACACCTCTGTGAACACACATTTTAAAACTAACAAACCCCAATATACCCTCTTTTCCTTCTGGCCTGGGAGTAAGTTACAGGCCAGCCCAGTCCCTCAGGCAGCCAGGCCCCAGCCATTGCTAGGCAGGGCAGGGGAGGCCGTGGCCCTGAGATCCTGGCTGCTCCCCTCTCCCCAGCACGGCCACGCCGGCCCGTGGCTCCCTTGGAATGCTGCTGCTGAGTCTCAGCAAAAAGCACCGAGCAGGAGGATGGGGAGCCATCGACCCACGGGTGCTGCCCTGTGCTCTGGCCTGGCTGCTGAGATCCTGGCTTACCCCCGGCGCCGCTGCCGGAAAACTCGCCACCTTAAACAGCTCTGACTGGCACCTGGCAGGGATAACACAACCCTCTGCAGGCCTCGGGCCAGATATGAACTCTTGCATTGCACAGATGAGACTTGCACACCTTCCACCCTCTTTCGAGTGAGAGAAAAGGGCAGAATGAAGACACGTAGAGAAACAACATGAGGACACCAAGGTCAGTGCAGTAGAAGGTCCCAGATGGAAAGGATTGATAGAGATGCCTCACTCTTGGGCTGAAATCCTCTTGTAAGGCTATGGAGAAGATACAATTGATACATCAGACTCTTTTTCCCTGTAACTCGTTGAAAAGCATGGAGGGGATGAGGCATTCAAATTGTAGGTGTGAGCAAAGGCATTCACGCTACACAAGCCGATGTTGAAGTGGCTGTGATCCCATGAGAAATTTGAACAGAGAGAGAGTGATGAAGACTTTTTGCCCCAGGGAAGAAGAAGGATATCTCTTTTCCTAGAGATGAAGATGATCTCAGAGATAGATGAAGAGAACCTTTTTTTTCTGAACAGCTCATCCTTAAAAGTGTACCCCCTTAGCCAAAGATTGAGCCCTCAAAAACAGTTGTGGGGAAACTGTAAGTCGTGGGGAGAGACTTTTACACAGTGATCAGATTTCCATTCTCCCGGGCAGCTGATTCACTGTGACAATTGTTTTTTTGTGGAGAAGTCTCCATAGCGTGACAAGAGAGACTCCTCTCCCTAAGTTAACTGAAGAAAGACTAGTCTAGAGATGGCAAACTGATTAATTTGTTCCTTTACATTATCTTTGTGAAAGAAAATAAAATGTAGGGGGGAGGAGTGTTCTAAAAGTTTTCTGATTCTTATTATTCTTTTAGTCCTATTAATAAATTTTTGAAGTTTAAGCCTACTTTGCCTTCTTCCTAGTCCTATCTCACAACCATAAATGAATAAATAAATAAATAATTCTAATGAGTGCATTAGCATTTAGTCAAAGCTAGACTCACCACATAAAAGTACATTAACTGTACATATGCATTATGTACATTAGCCAAAAAATCTCAAATTAGCAAACCAAAACCACTACACCATAATTCTTTCCTATTTATGGATATTTTGTAATACCTGCCATGCTTGACCCATAGGCAGCTGGTGAAATAAAATACAGATCTAGTTAGAAAACTGCTATTAGAATGTCTGAAATATTATATCAATACTAAAATTCAGAAAAAAATAATATTTCTCATGTTTTTTTCAAATTACACTGGCCATGAAGATTAAAGAATACAGTGACCATTAATGCAAACTTGACTTGACTGTCCCAGATGGGCTTTAACTGGAAGCCTTCTGACCCCTACCTTGAAAGGAGTTTTGGTCAGGAGAGTGAGACTCACAGGTTTTGAAAGTGGTCATTGAAGCAGAATAAGATCATTTTTTTCCTATTCACAGGTTTGGCAAAAATACGAAACAGAAGAATTGTATGAGCCTTCACCATGACTACTATTTAATTTTAGGTGGCAGTAATAATTCACCTTCATGTAGTCTTATATATGAAGCATACTAAACACAGTATACTCAAGATACTTCTGCTTCTTTGTATAATAGAAAGGGCCTGTAGGCCATTTTCTCATACAGAATAAATTAATTCAAGATATAAGGATGTATGTAATGTAGGTAGATTCTATGAGAGAATTACTGTTTTTTTATACGTTATTTAAGCCTGGGGAAAGTAACAATAGTAAGTGGTTTTTTTCCTCCTAATGTCTCATTGAAATTTACCAAGTAAACAATATTTTATTTCTGATACAAATGTTTGGATGTCATCACATATTCTTTCCCTATTCAATAATCTTAACTAGTTGAATACCTGTTATAGTCATTGTACAATGATCTATCTATGAATAGAAACAATGAATAATTGTTTTAATTTTTGCTCAATTATTTATGTCTGTTTCATGGGCCCCAAAGGACTTTCTATCATCAAAGAAGTTGAAGTTTGGCTGCTTTAATCATAAATACTCTTTCCATAACTAACTTATGCAACTCTCTCATTCTTTACTACTTTTCACATGTGTTTTGAAAGATGCAACGTGGACAATTATACAGCATAATAGCACCAACCTAACCAGAGTTAAAAGTGCTAACCGAGAGAACCCACACACTGTGTTTTTCAAGTATTCTGCCAGCCTTGACCAGCTTCAGGCTACAATAAACCTTGCAGATCACTGTGAACAGGAGCTTGCTTACTACTGCAAAAAGTCAAGGCTTTTAGATAAGTCAGGTAAGTAAAGCAAACTTTATCATATTGCATTGTGCCTTTTATTTTAATGGCTCCTAGAGTTATTTATTTATATCAAGGCTATGGCATTTTGCTGCTATGAAGTTTAAACTGCTTCAAATACTGAGTTTTCAGGTTTCTGTACGCTAGAGATATTTGAAAATACAAATGTCGATTTATAATGATTTTCTTTCAGAGAATTAAATTCTCAAGTTTCTCAATTTTTCTCATAAGACTTTTAAATTAACGGAGATGGTTATTAGCAGAACCCCTCTTTGGTCTTCCAAGATTTTTTTTTTTAAAGAAGGAATTAAATTATTACTGAAGAAATATCTTTTTAAAAGAAATTAGTGCATAGATACCAGCAGAAGTTAACGTGTGGACTTAAGTGCATATTGTGAGTACTTGACAGAACACATCAATATCATTGAATTTCCACTGTCCAATATAAACATTCTTAAAAAGCTCAGTAGTTAAAATGTGGATTATTGACGAAATTATAATTGCTTTAAGTAATAAGGAGGTCTGATCTACATAAAGAAAAGTGATGTAGTCTATTTAAATTTTAATTCTAAGTGAAATTTTTTTACGTGTTCACCAGAAACTCTTAAGGTGCTAAAAATTGATTCATTGGCATTCTGTCCTACTAAACAGAGAATGCCTCTGCGTGAAGCCCTCTCTAGTTCTATGTCTAAGCTCTTTCCTTAAACATTCTTTCTCCCTAATTATGGCATGGACATCTCTGGGCTTCTTAGGCTGGTGTTTGCTCTTGGAAGAATATCTGTTTGAAAGCACTTCCACAGCAAAAAAAGGGAACCTGCTGCTTAAGATGTCCCAATGAACCTTCCTTTTACTCTGGGCTCCAAATTAAAGCTATGTTTAGCTGTTCAAAAGTCTGGTTTGCCTCAAGCAGAAAGTTTGAAGACTATTTTTTTATTAATCTGAGGAGATTTCATGTAAATGTGCTAAAATAATTCACTATCTATATTGTTATACTGTTTACATTACATATAGGTGCATCTTTATAATATGCACATAAATGTACTAAAATAAATGTTTTAGAAGTGTGCAACCAGTCACTTGTGGCAAGTCATCTAAAATTTAGTTTTGAATGCTAAGAATTAATAGACATGTAATAGCTATATGAGACTTCTACAAATTTTCTAAAATCATTCTTTTTTTAAAACACAGTTTAATCACTCTCATTTCTTCTGTTATATTCTTCACTAGCTATGCCTGAGAAATAGAAAATTTGATTACGGTTATATAAAATATTTTTTTTGGAACAAACAGTCCGCCTAGTATTCTTAACTGACTGTATTTTAGAAATGCATTATATTCAATCAGTCTGGATAGCATTTGCAAATGATCTCATTAAAGAAGTGATCGGTTAATACATTTATGTGATCATTATGAAGAAATCTCTAACCATTTTAATTAATGGCTTTATTTTGCCTAGGCAGTACTTTCTGCCAAGGCGGGGGAAAAAAATCCAGGCTAATCAGTATGAACTTGCAGCATTTCAGTAAATACTCTCTCCTCACCCTGCTGTATGAACAAATAACTGAGATCAGCTTTTAAGCATACCCCGATGTCCCTAGTGAAACACTGGGAATGCTAATTCATGACTACAATATAAACCTAAGGCATGCTGTTAAAGCAGCAGAAATATTCTGCTTTTTACAGTCTTAGTTGTTAGAACCTTTTTAAAGTGTCACCTGATAAATTATTTATACACAGTCTCTGGGTTTTCTTCCTCCTGTGATGGTTTGCAAACACAAACACTGATATTGGACATTGATGCCATTATGCAAGCTTGACTTTTCGAAAAACTGCTCACACTGTTTTTCGGCCTGCTGGGCTGACAGTTGTGTGGTAATGAATGCAGTCAATATGTTTGCGATCTGAAAGATTGTCAGTGTAACAGAGGTCTTATCTAACAGTGAGGTTTAATAAGCAGTAGCAGTTGTAAGTAAAGTTGAGAGTAGAATATATTCTGGCTTTTTCTTGGGGCTGGGTGCTGAGAATGGACCTCTAGCAGAAGCAAAAAGAAATGCATCTGTAAGAAACTCTGTAATTTAACAGTACTTGATTTCTTCTCACGCCTTGACTTTCATGCATCCATCATCCTTCTTCCATCTCATTTGAGATGGTTTATCTTTATGCTTCATATCATTTAACCGTTATGTGTTCTGCAGATATTTCTTCTGTTCCTATGCTTGCTTGGCAATATCTTTAAGCTTATTCTGCAGTACTGTAACATTAAGGAAACATACAGTTTTATCATTTTGCTATGAACAATGCTGACTTGATGCACCAGAGAGATGCAATAGTCCTGGAGAACCTCACTTCTGCTCACCAGATAAATCAACTTGCTTATGAGAACACCGTTAACATGATTTCTGTTGTCTCTGAGTATATAAATTCTGAATCTGCTGTCCGTGACCTAACAACTGTCTTTGGGCATTTCTGATTAACATCACTATTCAGCTGCTTGACGTTCATCACCGATGTGGGTAGTCGTAGGCTGTAGTACTCTTGGTAGTGGGATGAGGCCATTTCTGTGACTTTCCTCATTCTGTTTCTGGTAGTTCCAACATATGAAATTGATTTTTGCTTGGGAATATAAACTACCCTGATTTTTAGGATGATTATATCTCCTCTTTCATGAACCATTTTAAAATGACTTATATAAATGGACTGCTTAAGATAAATTATTCTAATATCATGGCTGGCTGAACTAGGTACTGTGAATTCCCTTTTCCACTAATGCAAGCAAAAATCTGTGACAGTCGCTTAATACATGATAATGAAGTATTAAAATGAATAATTACTTAAAGTAAAGGTGGAAATTTATTTTTTCCTGGTCATTTAAAGATTTTAGATTTGAGCAGGGATTTTTGTCTTCTTAACCTTTTGGAAAATTATTTGGATGGGAAACCTGAGAGAAGCAGGAGACAAGACTGGCCACTGATTTTCTCTAACCTGCTTTTTAGATGGGATGCCACTGAGTTGGTGGATTGGAAGAACCAATGAAACTCATACTTACTGGGGAGGTTCCTTGCCTGCTGTACAAAAATGTGCTTGTGGACTGGAGGGAAGCTGCATTGATTCCCAGCACTACTGCAACTGTGATGCAGACAGGGATGAATGGTGACTTTTTACTGTTGATTATTCACAATACTTTTTTTCTTAAAAGTAAATAAAGAAAATATACAGGGCTTAGCACATTTATAATACTAAGGCAGTTGTAAATCTAAGTTGCCATAGTGTCATCTGGTTATTTGCCATAGAACATATTTTTTCACAGAGTTATTGCTATGTACATTAAGTATTGCTGCTAATTCTTTCACTCTAAATTTTGGGGGAGGTTTAAGTTTACAGGTACTTTCTAGTCTATTAGTATATTGCATGTTGCAGATTAAGACAACAGTTCTTTAGCAGAACTTCAGTTAGTTTTAGACTACTGAGTGTAATTAAAGTTCAAATAAAACATTCTGTGAAAAAAAAGTTACTTTTTAGCATAATCTATAACTACACTTTAAGGTTTAGACTTTTTACACTCTTTTTTTCATCTATAACATAGATAATTAAAATTAATACTCTTGCTATCAATGAAGCAAAGAACTCATATGGAGTCCTATTCAAAGAGAATGAATGAATTTCTAGGATGTACACCTTCCACTTGTGTCTAAAATTCTCTGGGGTCATTTACGATAACATTCAAATAAATAATATAATGGATAAGTTCTTGTTACAATGTCAAATCTGAACCTGACTTTTTATGTAGTAGGATCAGATACAACTTTCTCAACCATAGCTGCAGTGCAGTATAGGCTTTGATAAAGCAGAGGGACTTTTCAGATTAAATCTCTTCTGTTGAAGAAACCTTTATAGTCTTAAAATTTTGAAGTCCGTGTAAGTTACATAAATCAAGTTCAGTGAGTACATTAATATATGCATTTAAAAAATGCATCAATATCTATTTTTTTGAAAGTAGGAGAATGTAAGATATTTAGGAACAACTTGATGTGTGCAAAATCAGGCGATGCATCATTTTTTTCTTCTGAAGCTCCACCCTTCCTTTAAAGGAGAGACTAATGAGTTGGGTTGGAAAATGCTCGTTCCCTCAACATAAGCAGGAAATTCAGCAGACACAGAAATGAAAGTACAAGAAAGAGTTGATTTAAGAACAATTCTTCACAAGCTTCAAAGATTTATGGAGAAAAGAATTTGCTATTGCAGTAAAATTCACAGGGCGATAGCTGCAACATTAATTCTGATAAAGAGAGTAAAGAAACACATATAACACTAAGAATTTCCCTATTATTATGCTGCATGAAAATAAAACCAGTGTGTTTTATAAATAAGTGTTAAAAGACAAATGCATTTTGGGAAAAAAATGAGCAAATTTTCTCATACATGTAAAATATTCTTGCTTAGTTTTGTCATTCATTCAATCCATGCTCACATATATAGGTTAATTTATAATGGTAGCATATTTGTAAATACAGTAGATGAGAGGATTATGTGCATGTCTTCACATGTACATCCATTTCGAGTAAGTTGCTGAGATGTTTATGAGTGTATAAAATGGAAAGAATAATGAATCTGGGTTTATGTTTCTGTTTGTATCACTTTTGACACTTATAAGTAGAGATTCTTCCCAGTGATTCTAGTGTTACAACAGTTATGTGTACACTCATTTTGGTACTTGTGATTAAGATTGTATTTGCTTCCCTAGAAGCTACTGTTTTGAATCAGTTGACTAGGTACTGTTCACTGGGTGGAAAGGTAGAAGTTCTGCTTGTTTGAGATGCATTTTGAGCATAGAGAACTAGTTACACACCACTGTTTTGACACACTGGTTTTGACAGTCCACTTTTATAATGAAATCTGTCTTATTTCTTACATAGATTTAACTCTAAACTCCTTACCTGACTAATCAAAAACTTTAAATCTCTAGAACTCTAGAACAGAAATATTATTTTTTTAAAAATCTGGTCCTAAAAATTTAAAAATTGCAAATCGTCTCAGAAGAAGATAATTTCTATTCAGTTTCATTTTGTTTACAGCTTCATTTTACTGAAGCAAACACTATTGGTGTTTTGAGGAATTTTCTTTAAGTTCTAAATTAGAAACGTGCAATATCTCACCTCATGAAAAATTAACATTTTTTTTAAAAAAACATGTTTTCATTCCTCACTTAAGCAAAATAGTTTACTGAAAAAATGTCCGTTTGTTTGCACTGTGCTCCGAAACAGATAAACAGAAATTGTGTGCAGGAGAAAGATGATGATGATGGGAAGGGGAAAGGGAGAGGGGAGAAGGGAAAAAGGTCGCTAATTTTATTTAGCATGAGAGTGGACTGTCTCCCTATTGTCTTAGTCCCAGTGCACTGTGCACTGAAAGACAAGGTTGCTAAGCCAAATGACATTCTCAGAGAAACATGGATTTCTTCCTGAGGTATGTCTTATGTTTCATCTCTAAGCAGTGGAGTCTCTAGATTGCTTCTCCTCTCCGAGTTTCTGCTGTTTATTCTGAACTATTTGCTTTGCCCTTTAGAGGGAATATTCAACCATGAATGGATTGAATGGACAGATTGAATTTTCCAGAATAGCCCTGAGTAACTGAACATTTCCATGGGTTTGGGGAAAGGAATTTCAGGGCCAAAACTGGTGCTTGTGAAATTTAAAAATTAAGGTCTGGCACTAAGTCAACAAAGATTTTAAACAAGGAATTAGGTCTAATATTACAAGTTCTAGATGCGTGCTCTGAGTACAAAGTTGTATACTTTCTTTCCTGCAAGTTTCATATTTGTAGCATATGCTGCTTTTCCTGTAGTCAGCATGACTTTGTACGTTTCTATTTGATTTTTTAAACTTTTCTCAAGGCAGAAAGAAAAAAAGTAGACTTACTTGAAAGTTATGTTAAGCCACTAAATATTCCAAATTGATGATGGAGTGAATTACAGATACAGTATCTCCTCAGAGACATAAAATTCATTTGCAAATTTGACTTGGGCAAATTCATTGACTTAGGCAGCCAGTTAGTTACTTCAAGGGGACTTTTCTCACGCTTGTCTAGACCAGCACAACCATAAAACTACCCACTTCCAATTAAATCCTTTCAGTCCTGTCAAATGAGCTCAATATCAACTCCAAAGAATATGTTTCTATTCACAGTTTTTTTGTATCACACACATATACAAACACATATGCACGCATACAAATTTTAGGCAGCCTGTTTCTTTTTTTAAAGTTTCTTTCCTTTTCCTCAGGAATGTGTCAATGATAATGAAATATTTTTTGGAAACATTTAGGAGAGCTGTGGCTTTCATTTTACCTTTTCAGGACTAATGATACTGGCTTCCTCTCCTACAAGGACCATCTACCAGTAACAGAAATTGTGATCACAGATACTGGCAGACCAAACTCGGAAGCTGCTTTCAAACTGGGGCCTTTGCTTTGCCGTGGTGATAGTAAGTAACTACTGAAAAGTTTTGCTAAACAATGATGCATTTTTTCTGCTATAACTTTTAAATGTTATTTGTTACAAGCGTAAGATAGGCTTCTCTAAAAACTTCATCCAGTTCTTCTTGGAATTAGAAAAAACCGGTCATCATCCAGTGCAATCCATCGACATTGTAAAAATGCATTTTTCATGATACACATCAATAGTGAAAACAGAAAGTGTTATAATAGTTTTCAAACAGATATTTTGGTTTATCCAACTGGAATTAAATTATGAATTCATGAATACATGAATAATTTAATTACATGTAGGGGAGTTCATAGCTGGTTACCATGTCTTGCAGACATACCCTTCACCAGCTATGCATGTGTCCATCACAAAACATTGCACACTTTATCTCCTCTGAACTTCTATACAGTGGGAGAGTAACTCAGTGTATGCAATACCTACATGCAAATTTTCAACTACCTGTAAGAATTCAAATTTTATAAATTTACACAATAATTCTAGGTTTACATTCTGAATATATATATGTGGTAATCAGAATAATATGTTTACGCAAAACACACCTTATTGAAGATTTGTGATAATACTTTTGTTTATAATAATTTCCCTATTCAATGGAAAACGCTTGATTTATGTTCAATAGTAACGTATTACACAAAATTCTATGCCTGCTGCTGTTTGCAATCAAAAATTAGGAATTAGGAGAAGAAATGCTATAAACTACCCCAAAGAACTCAACTGAAGAGTTGGATGAACCATATTTGATATATAGTTGAGTAAGTTATTACAATATGCAATTAGGTTAATTTCTTTAAATCATATGTTACCTCATCAGTTTTCATTAACTTATCTGTTATCTATAAAAATTATGTTTAATATATGATAGATATAATATTTAGAAATATTTTTATTCTTTATGTGAGTTTCCTCCTTCATCATATTTCTTCAGCTTATATGGATAAGAGAAATACCAGTACTGATTTATGTGTTTAAGCTCACTCAGGAAAGTGCATAAATTAAAGAAATATACATTAGTATGTATTTGTTTTTGTATCATCTCTGTCTTGTCAAGGAAGATTTCTTAACAGATGGGTGTTTCAGCACTGCATTCTAATTTTCCTATGAAAATTTATAAGACTTAAAAATCCCGTTGGGTTCTTTCACTTCACTAGTCTGACGTCTGATTGTGAACTATCATTTCTCCTACATATCATGGGGCTGTGATATAGTATTATGGTTTAATTCAGTGTGACAGGACCTCAGGAGGTCTCTTGCTTACAACAGGATTAGCCATGGGTAGAGATCTGATTTCTCAGTGCTTTGTCAAACTGGCTTTTGAAGCATTGAAGGATGGAGCCTGCACAGTTTTTCTGGGCAACCTCTTCTGCTGCTTGGCTGTCCCCAGTGAGAATTTCTTTTCACTTTTATCAAGACTTTTTACTTTTATATGTGCTTTCACTATAAGCACTGTCTTTGATACTCACACCTTACACCAAAGCAAAGACCCTGTATCTGTTTGATGATTTCCACTTAGGTTTTGGAGTCTGCTATAAGGTTCCCCAGAAAACGTTTTCCCTCCCCAGGCTGAAGCAGCCCTGCTCATCCAGCCTGAAGGGCAGGACAAGTGCTCCAGACCTGAACATTCTGGTGGCCTCCACAATGCTTCCTCCTGTTTATTAATGTTTTCCTTTGCTAGGGGAAAGGAAATTGGAAGCCCAATGCAGGTGCTCTCTTACAAATGCCGAATAGAGGGGTGTAACCACCTCCCTCAGTTGACTGGCCACGCTCACTCAGCCTGTGATTCAGCAGACCTCCCTTGTGGCCACAGACAGTGAAGCCAGTGATGAAGACAGCCGTGAAAACAGAACACTTAGAGCTTGGGTAATTCTAATTACTAGGGGAGAAGAATTTGAATTCCACTACTCACCAAGTTCCCAAGTATTATTAATTACATAACCTGAGTTCAGATGTGACAGATCTTAAAATGGAAGTCAACTAACTTCTTCAGAGTAATCTCTAAAACAAACAGACAGTTCTGACACCCATTGACCTCCCTGGCTTCATTTGATGTTTGCTTAGTCTGGGTGATTGAATTGCTGCAATATTTCACACACTGATGATGAATGATCACAGTATTTCTAGACAAGCTGTGATGTAGAATTCTAAAATATCATGAGAACAAGCACAAGAACTCAATCTGAATGTCAGAGAAATATGCTTGTAATGTCATACAACATTATAGTATTTGACTTCAAAAAGAAGCAATTTTGAACTGAAATAAGCCCAGTGAAAAGATTTCAAAATATAACACTTCATGGTCATAATACAGCAAAAACCTTGAAATAAAAACATTGACTTTTTTTTTCTCAGTCATTTGTATCATAAAGACAGTATGAGAAGATGTATTTAAGGTGCTAAGAACTAAAATTTGAGAAAACAACACCACTTTTGAAGGAGAATAATTATGTCATAGATTTGGACATAAACCCAAAGTACAATTTGTCAAGAAAACCACAAATTCTATGACTGTATATAATAAAATATCTAAATACAAGTTATTATATAATTTTTGGCATGTTATATATATAGACATAATATTTATAATGTATAATATATGAAATATTACCCATATTATGAAATTATGATATAAATATTTGATAGCATGATATGTAATGAAATCCAGAGAAGGGCAATGAGGCTGATGAAGGGCCTGGAGAGAAAGTCCCATGAGGAGAGTCTGAGGAAGATAGGGATGTTTCGCCTGGAGAAAAGGAGGCTCAGGGGTGACCTTATCACTCTCTACAACAGCCTGAAAGGAGTGTGTATCCAGGTGTGGATCAGCCTCTTTCCCAGGCAACCAGAAACAGGACAAGAAGACACCGGGCTTATGCTGCCCCAGGGGATGTTCAGGGTGGACATCAGGGGAATTTCTTCATAGAAAGTGTTGTTAAACACTGGAGTGAGCTGCTCAGGGAGGCTGTGAAGTAATCATCCCTGAAGGTTTTTAAGGAAAGACAGGATGGGGCACTCAGTGCTATGGTCTAGTTGACAAGGTGGTGTCCAGTTAAAAGTTGGACTTGATGATTTCAGAAGTCTTTCACGATGTAATTCATTCTGTGATATAGCCTACATAGGAAATTTTATATATATACATAATATATATGATATAATATATATAATTATTATAAGTTTTACATATTATATGTAGACTATATTGAAATATATTAGCATAATTCCTCACATATAATATATTATGTGTTATAATAAATAATGCGTGTAGGACTTAGTAGATTTTTTTCCAATGGTAATTATGTATCAGCATAGATTTTATAATTAACATTTTCTTTAATATTCAGTTTTACAGTTAATGTAAAGAGCTATGGCTTGCAGTAATTTCTGAGTTTTACATATAAATTTTCACACTAGAAAAAAACAATGAAATTTAAACTCTCTTGCCAGGCTGCTGCTTCTAACAACAGTTTGAAGAAGGAAAGCAGATTATTATTAAGACCTTTTTCCTAACCTGAGGTAGCTGACACCCATGAGGGTCTAATTAAATGTATTTTTAATAATGTTTACCTTTGTATAGGTGAAGAATATCAGGAAGGTGTAGTGGAAAATACCCAATTTTCAGAAGTGCTGTCAAAAAAGGGAGAATAGATATTCTTGGACTCACAGTGTTACTTGAACTCTTCAAAGAGATCGTTGCTTATTTTTGCTTCTGTTGCCCTCTAGAACTAAATGATACAATTGTATTTCACAGGAAGTATCCTTTATTAAATAGGCTTTTCTTCTATCTGACAGACATAATTTTTTCGGAATAACTGACTAGCATACCATGTAAAAACATGGATGAGAAAGTTTATTGGTATTTATAATATATTCAATACTTCATTAAATGACTTGAATCTAAAAGATCATAAATTCTTATTGCATCAATAATCTATTCCTTGTAGGACAGTTACTTGGAGGAAAAGAAAAAATTTTAAGCCTACAGCAAAATAAAGTAGAACCATGAATAATTGTTGAATTGAATTATCGTGAACCATGCACTCCACTAAGTTTCCAAATTAGAGTTACTTGTTTGGGTGCTTCTGAAAAGTCATGTATCAATGCAGTCCAGAAGAAGTTGCCTATTGTTGCATATTTTTTATTTAACATACCATTACTGTACGTGGCTTCTTCAAGGATTTAAGATTTTAAGGGTTGATCTCTTCAATGAAGTACGTTAATTATAAGAAAACCAAACCATATTAGTCAGAACAAGGCAGGAAAGAATAGCCTTCTGTAAGAAAAAAAAAAACCAACAAACCCCCCCCCCCCCAATCGAATATAAATATAAATATAAATATAAATATAAATATAAATATAAATATAAATATAAATATAAATATAAATATAAATATAAATATAAATATAAATATAAATATAAATATAAATATAGTTTATTTTATAAAGTCTTAAAAATTGTATTCAGATGTTATTGATTTTTTTCACCACTTGTGATAAAGTTGCCTTACTATATTTATAAGATGCCAAGGTACAATGAAACTACTAAACATATTCTAGAAGAATATAGCCATTAAAAAAAAAAAATCAATAGTATTTGGTGACAGCACCATGCATATGAGTAGCACTCACACTTTTCTGTCATCTTCAAAATGAAGTACTGATTTATTCCTGATTAATTTCTATATCCCCTTTTCTGCTCTACAATACAATATGTTCAATAAGTTGTATGATAGGACTGCTGATATCAAATTGAAAAATGCATCTAAATAAAATGAAATTTAAGATTAACATTAACATCTATCAACTGAAAGATTTTGAATCATATGAGCATGAACAACGTCTTTGGAACATTAATAGATAGAAATTCTGTGGTCTTCATTAAAAAAGATTTATCTCCACTATTTTTGTCATTATTGAAGTAAAAGCTAGATGTTGAATGAATTCCAACAGAGTTAACTACTATGAGTAGATTAAAGAAAAAGCCACCTTATATGTTGGGTGTTTTTTGTTCTTGTTCTTTTCATTACAAGAACTGAGTAGACATATTCTGATTTATTTCTATGAATAGAAAGTAAGTATTAGGATATATAAATAAATCCAATATATTGAAATATATCTAATTATTGTATTAAAATTATTTATTTAAAAAATATTGTATTAAATGAGTGATTATAATCTGTCAGCATAAGATTGATTCCTGGACCCAAAATAAAATTGATTACATAGAGTTTCGTAAAAATAATGTAAAGATACTATAAAGCATTGTAAAGATAAGGTATCATTCAGCAGGAATTTACATTAAATAAAGATAAAGATGATACTGATGGGGAGACTGATAGACTCTAGTAAGGTATTGAATGGACTGTCATTTAATTGGCTGAATAAAATAAAAGTAAATTCAACTGCAAAATGGCAGTGCAAGCATGTAAATGCAAGCAGATAATGCATTCAATGTGAGTTCTCTGACATTTAAATGAAGAAAGAAAAACCAAATAGTGTGAGTTTTGGATGTAACAGAGACTAACTGTATTAACCAATTGTAAGTGATACCTTCATTAAAGCAGCACAATAAATTTCTAATTTAGCAGAAGCAATCTCTTCAGTACCCTGAGAAATCAGAGCATGTCTTTTGCTTTCAATTGCAGGAGTAGTTGTAAACTGCGTGTTCAACTCTTCCCGTTTATTTAGCTTTATATAAATTGTTATTAATTCATATTTGTCCTAACCTCAGTCTAATCAGCATTGTTTTCATCCTCTTTGCAGCTTTCTGCATAATCAAGAGGTTTAATACAAGCCTGTGATTACAGTTTTACAATATAGGAAGAGAATGTAAGGATAGCATTAAAGTTGAGGTTCATTTTTAGTGAAAGCATTTAAATCTCTTTTCTGATTTTTGGGCATAATCTGAGGTGATTGTTAAACTTAAAAGGAGTTTCATAGAGGAATAAATTCCAAATAATATTATGAAAGCAGGAAATAAAACCAGAAAATTATTTAATGTTTGGGATTTGAAGCTAGACTAGGTGTGAATACATATATATGCACACCAACTGATAGTAAAAGCATTTGTGAATTTTCATAAATTGACATGTTTTAATGCAATCGAATATTTTTCCTAGACTAAGTTATCTTTTTCAGACAAGAATTGTTTCAGGGAATTTGTATAGTCTGTGTTATATCAGACATTGAACTAGATGATTGCAGTTCTCCCTTCTGGTCTTTTATCTATGGATCTTACAGTTTAAAAAAAAAAAAAAAGTACAAAATATACTGTTTGGCAACATAAGTTCTTTTTTTTCTCTGTCTCAAGACTAAGTGTCCCTACTGACAGAATGAAGATGCAAGTGTTAGAGATATCACAAGGAATCGATACAAATGATGAAGAGATTTCAGCGTTGAGTTGGAACTTGTAGAGTGCTACAAATTGCAATTGCATGATTGTTTTGAGAAGGTTTATTTATCTGTCTTTTCATTATTGTCTCTTTTTTATTTTACAGTTTCAAGTTGGTAAGACTAGTTGATATATGCCAAAAACTTATGCAATTTTTTCAATAAAAATAACTTTATGTATAATTTGTAAGAATAGGATCTCCCTTCTTTTTACTCATAGGAAGACTGCAATCTTACTGCTTAGATAAAATCCTGAATAATATTGATTTCCTAACCAAATGGCATTTGGCAGTTCCAGAAAACTAAATGGGAAATTGCGAGCCAGATGTCATAAAGTGAAGAAATTATTTTCCCAACATGATTTACAACAATATAATTTGTAATATGCTTTTCCTAAGCCTATATTTAACCTGCGTTATTGATAGAGTATCTTTATGTTCATAAATCACACAGTTTTCAGAGCTGAGAAAAAGAACAGTTAGACAAGAAAAGGCAGTAAATTAAGAGAGAAAATATAAAACTTCTTATCCCTACCCTCCCCCAAGGATTCCATTTTGATTTACAAATATAATTCAAATGCTTCAATGAAGCTAATTGTGTCATTACTTTACTGGACTGTTACTGCCACTATTGACTTTCTTCTAATTGTTGGCAATGTTGTACTAATTTTGTATAAATTACAGTATTAAACTTCCTATTGTGTTTGAATTACTGGTAACAGCCAACCCATTATTTTTAAGTAGCTGTGGTACACTTGACTCACAACTGTTGTGAAGTTTGCTCTGTGGGAGCCATGACCTGAAACAGCTGAGGAACACGGGCTTAAAATCGATGCCAATATATAAGGCTGCTGCTTTTCTGGTGTCACTTTTCAGAGGCTGGCAACTTCAAGAAGCCCATAAGGCAGCCCAGGAGAGCGAGGTGCAGAGCTAGGCATTCCCCTCCCAGCCCCAGCCATCTGTTCACAGCTGCCTCGCCGTGTAAATGTTGTCCCGATGGCTGCTGTAACTCGTGATTGCTGGCAATGCTCCTGAGCGCCAAAAGTCACAACGAGCAATTGCCAGAATATGTGTGAAAATCCTGTCATCCCGCTGTTCTACGGTTTTGAAGGTTTGGGATCCAAACCCTTCCTAAAATGGTAAAACTGCTGGAATGAAGGACTGGACTATAATTTTACTTCACTGTCTCTGGACTAGGCCTCCATATACACTGTGTTATAGGGTTTGATTTTGCAGGGAGAGAGAAATTGTCAAAATTTTTTTGTTGTTGTTTTTGGTTTTCTTTTTTTTTGCTTCTCCCTTCCCATCCTGAAAGCAGAGGATGGCTGGAGCAAAAATTAGTTTTGCATAACTGCTAGACCAAAATCAGACCATTATCAGGAGAATATGCAATGGTGTTGATCAATTAGGTAAGAAAGTATTGATGTCTCATTTGGTTTAGAATGCAATGTAACATAATAAAGAAATACTTATGTATCTGTAAATATTCAGCAATATTAACAAAGAACTTCTAGTTGACCACCATAAATGAAGATTATGTCCTTATTAGAAGAGGGTAATATCAAAGATTTTACATCAGCATTTTAATAATCAATAACAAAATTTTAATGATCAATAATAAAAGTTTGCAAATTATGATTGAATGCTCGCTGAAAAATAAATAAAACCAGGAAAATGTCTATGGTAATTTATTAAATTTTACAATTTTTATAAATTTATTCTACAATAATTGCAAGGATATTTGTCCTATATTCTTTAAGATATCTGGTAAATTTCACTGGACTACAATGATAACAGGTCTCTTTTCCTTGCTATAAAATTTGAACTTGAAATGTTAGATAACACTATATCTATCATCCTTTCATTCTGTTATCCAGGAACATTTTGGAATTCAGCTTCCTTCAACACAGAGACATCCTACCTGCATTTCCCCACCTTCCATGGAGAACTCAGTGCAGATGTGTCATTTTTCTTTAAAACTACTGCTTCCTCAGGAGTGTTTTTAGAGAACCTGGGAATTCAAGACTTCATAAGGATAGAGTTACAGTGTAAGTAATATGACTGATGGTGTTTTTGTTGTTGTTACTGTTATTATAATAAAAATTGGATTTTATTTAATTTAAAGGGGGAGTATTTAAAAAGTGTTCTCTACTTTTATTACTTCTACTACCACCAGTTCTTAATCATTATTGAAAAAAATCATAACACTGAAACTAAACAAGTATCCATTTGAGAAAATTTTCTGCCACAGAGGTTTCTTAATCTAAAAGCACAGCAATCAGCCCCTGACTGCTAAGACTGTTTCTGCTTCTTTTGTTCAGGGCATCCATGCCACCAAATTTTCTTCTTACACATTTTAACATTAGGCATTGTATGTGGCTGCTGGAAGATTCACTCAGTCACTGTGCGTGACTCAGATCTTTTGTGGCACAGTATCTTAAGTCACACATTCTCATATTTTTTTTTCTTTTTTCAATTTTGTTTCATTTTATTTGTGCAGACACAAATTCTTAGACTTACAAGCAGAAATAATTTTTTGTTGCATAAGAGAGAATTAAATATCCCACTAAATCCGACATAAGGTGACCAACGTCAAATGAAACCTTTATCTTAGTTGACTCAATGTATTATTCTTACATTGCTTTTTATTAGAAGAGAGAATATTTAAAAGGCTGAAGCATTTTTTTCATTAGGTTTTTGAATTAATTTGAAATGTCACATTAATTGAAAAATCTTGTGTTTGCCTGGTGATTCTGAGAGTTCTTTGGAACACTTTTTACCTTGGGATTAGACAGTTCCTCATTTTTTTCTAAATGAATTTTGTTCTGAGACTCCAGTATTTTCTGGGGAAGAGTAAAAATAAATATATGTGTTGTATTGCAAAATATTACTGGAGAAACTTTAAATAATTTTATTAAAAAGTAAAATATTTTACTTTCTTGGGGTTTTTTGTCCATGTTAACATCTTATGTTAATGAAACAAACAGGAAAACACCTTCCGTACATAGTTCAATTGTAGGGTACTCTATAGTGTTTAATGAATTTGTTTCTCATCATCACAAAGTATAGTGCTGCATTTGAAAACTACCCTGTTTTCAATATTGTTTTACCATGTTTTTTGGCAGTATGAAAACTTCCTTCTGTTAAAGCTCTGTGAACAGTTTAAAGGCCAGTAGCTTTGTAAACTCAGTGTCATACAATACAGAAAATGTGCTGGGTCAGCACTTTAGTGGAGGCTCTCAGAAGCATTGATGATAGTCTTGTCTGATAAATTATTTTCAATTTTCAAAATAAACAGGAAAATCATGGAAGCATTAAAGGAATGCTTCTGATAACTGAATTTATTTAGACATTTGTCAGAAGACTGTAAGTTTTTCTTCAGAAGACTGTAAGTTTTTCTTCAGAATAATATTATGAAGACAGACTCATGTCACTTACTTGTCCCATTCATTCATGAACGTACAAAGCACTGCATACTTATGGATTTTAAATGACTTTATATGAGTAGGGAGGTGTGAGAAAAAGCAAAAGGCTGAATTGGTCTGTAATTTCAGCATCTAAAAAAGCAAAGTTATCTCGTTATTGTGTAGCACATAGAGATATTTCTTCATTTCCATAAAAACCCTAATCTGTTGAGTAGACAGACCTATTATTTTTTGTATGTCATATGTAAATTATATGGAGGATTGTTTGTAGAGGATCCAGAACTGTCTGTTTTTATTGAGGAAAATATCAGCCAGAAATGAGCAATATATATTTCCATCAAGAGTACCTTTCTCAAAAAAAAAAAATTAACTTGAGCATTTCATACGGAACAAGATGATATAGATTTCACCACATAAAACATAATAAATATGAATGTAAATTACCAGCCTACACTTGATGTTCTCTTAATAGTTTAAAATAAATTAATATATTTTATTTATGTAATAATAAATAAAAACAATGTAAATTTCAGATGTCACTGTTTTAGATGATGATGTAATAAAATGTTTAAAAGTTATGTCTAACTTTTGACATTCAGTAGTTGGGAAGACTGATATTTTGTAATTTTATTGATTGTTTTCAAACTTTATATCTAATGCTTTTACATATGGGGTAGTGATCTTCAGACTGAAGTCTTGCTTCTTACAAAAAGTCAGATCCAGAAACTTAATAGGAAATGTGAAACTTAAAGCTATTCTGTTGGTTTTATGAAGTTATAAACACTGTAGCGCTTATATTCTAGAACACTGTTGCAAAAATGGTGTGTGCATCCTAACTGTATTTTAAAACAGAGGTTAAGGAAGATACTTATCTCAAAGAAGATTCTTCATTTCTTATTTTTGTTTTGCAATAAGTTATAAATGCATGTTGAACTTCTTCCTGATTTCCTCATTTTCTGCACAAGTAGTGGTTGAAAGCAATAAAGCCAATTGAACTCTGAAGAGTACACTCTGCTAAATACTTAGAGGACCAAAGGACCAAAGGTTACATGTTCTAGCCAAAATCTGGATATTTAATGTTGAATGCTCACTGAAGGTTTATTTCCAAAGACTTAAATATAAATTTAAAATAGGGTTGGAAACACCACAGTGTATTGATTTGGTTGAACTTCTGCAGTTGCTTTGGAAGTAGATCAGAAAAATCTAATATGCAACTACTTTGTCTGCCCAAATTTACAACCAGGGTGAGTGCAGTTCAACAGTTTCTTTTATGGAAAACGGTAGGATTTTGCATTCTGTAGCATATTAATTGGCAATCACTTTCTGCCTCTGCCCACGATGCTCAACTCAATGCTCTGGATGGTTCTCTGTAGCTCTGCTTTCTGTTTGTCGTTCTAGCCACAGCTAGTCACTGACCACTCTATAATTGCCAGCAATCTTCCACTCCACTTTGCCAGTCTGTAGCTGTGCTCTGCCTATGTTTGAATGCACTAGGGTTACAAGAGTTCCCGCAATACTTGGATAGTTTTTAAGTAACATCAGTGTAGGAAGGACTCAAAAAATACTTTTGTGCCAGGAGAGGACTCCTGGATGCATTCTCTTCTGCTGCCTAAGAAATGACCGAAGTGCTCTGTGCCTATGTCCTTTGTTGCAAGACAACACGTTTTAGAACCCAGCATCATCCTTCCACGTGGCATATTTTCTTGGTGATTCATATAAACCTAAATTTTCTTTCAAATTTGCAGTGTTGCTGTTATTAGCAGAAATACTTATAATATTGTAAAATGTTAAGTGATTATATTTTTCACTTTTGCTGACATATTCTGGTTAGACTTCAGACACTACAATGGATGACCATACACCCATTCTTTTTATTTCAGCTATCATATGTGGAACTTAAGGGATTTTTTCAAGATTATATTAATTTTTTAGTGGTACTAACATAATTCGTTATTGAAGTGATTATTTCAAAATCTTTATTATGTGTTTTCTTGCCTTTAAAATCTTAACAGTAACATTATTTGTCAGATCTGTCATTCTGATATGCTATTTAATAGGCCCATTCAGTGAGTTCAAAGCAGAACTTGTGTGTTCAGGCTAAACTCCAACAGTATCCAGAAGATTACAAAGACCTCTCTGCAGAAGGTAACATTCAGTAGAAATTCTTTTTAGCCAGTCACATGGACTTTCCGTTTCTTTTGTTCTCCTACTGTGTGGTTGGCTTTTTTTTTTCCTTTTATCCCTCTATTAAGGGGGAGTGAGTTCTCAGCTTTTTCTAAATAAAAGAAATTTATCCTAAAATTAATTTATTTTACTGTGGAGCTGTGTTTAGACATCAATTATTTCTTATTATTATGTAAAACTGTTGATTTTTAAGCAGAAGAGGTAATTTATTACAAAAGGCATTCCATTTATAAATTGACTGCACAATATGCTTTATTTTATTTAGTAAGTGAAACGGTTTATATATTTCCCATTTTACTTTTCTGTCTTAGGTTCAACTATTATAGAAAACTACTTTATAGGAACAAAATTTAGGGCTTAAGGGATTGCAAATGTGTGACATTACTCATTCTAAAGCTTGGCCAAAGTGGATTTAAATGTTTTAAAATGTTTAAAATATTTTAAAAGGTGAAAAGAAAGTAAAAATACTGTATAGAATATTTTTTTCTAGTTCAATAAATTCCTCTTTAAAATGTTATGTAAAGCTCACCTAATTCCTTGACTCCTAATTTTTTTGCTTTTCTGTCAGAATTCGATGACGTAAATAGGAAACTTTTTTTTGGATCCATGGAATCTTCTCTATAATATTTTAATGAAATTCTTAATAATTCAAAGTAATGGCTATCCATTGCATAGAGAATGCTTTTTTATCATAGATTATTGCCTTTGAATATATGAAAGAAAGACTTTCATAGAGAATATTCACAGTTTTCAGATTTTCAGTTTTCTGGCCTATTCCTCATCTTTATATTTTGACCTGAAAAGATACAGTTATGATTTTCTAGGCAAACCATGAAACTGTGTAATGTGAAAATTGCTTAGAGAAAAACTCAATTTACATCATAATTTTATAAACTACATCAAAATCTTCCCTCTGATGTTTGTAGAGACTATATGAATAATTAACAAAAGGGAATAGACAGTAGAATATGCTGGTTGGATAATAGTTGTGATAATTTAAATACAGTTAACAACAGCAATCAATTTGCATGTAATCAAGAGATGAATTTCATCCAAACCGAAAAATCACAAAGCTAGCACATTTTACTGTTCCTTGACTACTATGCTCTCCAGGGGTCCACCAACTGATTGGTTTCCATGCGGTGCATAAATCATTGCTCTTGCTGTCAGTGAGTATGAAGAATGGGCTGCAGGCCCCTGAAGTAAAGTCTTCCTCTAAAACAATGAGTCTTATCCCATGAAATAGTAGGCTAAACCTTAAAGTAGCTTGTTCTGCTATTAATTATTTTGTGAGCCAATTAATTAAGAACTTACTCAAATGTCTGTTAATTACTATCCTTTTTCTAGCTCCGTCTGAGGTGGTCTTTTCATTTGACGTGGGAAATGGACCCAGCGAAGTCATAGTGCAATCACGCAATTCCTTAAATGACAACCAATGGCATTATGTGAAGGCTGAACGAAATGTCAAAGAGGCTTCCTTACAAATAGATCAGCTTCCTCAAAGATCTCACAGTGCTCCACCTGATGGACATATTCGCTTGCAGCTCAACAGCCAGCTTTTTGTAGGTAGGTGATCCACAGAATAATTCTCAATCATCATCATTAAAAATATGAAAATTCTGGGGTGAGAAGGGGAAGAAGAGGTGTTGGTAACCAGATCTTTTGAAAACACTTTGTACAATGACATGAGAGACTTTGTGAAATATCTGTGGAGATATTAATTATTTTGAGATTATAGATCTCACAGCACCTTGGCCAATAGTTACTCCAGGACAGGATTTCAAGTGAAGTTTACTTCTTTTGCAGTTTGTTTGAAAGACCATCCAAGGATCTAGATTTATACTTTTTTTGAGAGGTTGTAATCTACTAAAGGAAGTTGTGCCATTTCTATAATTTCAAGGAAATTGTGTTGTATCTCTTTGTCCACAGCTTCTCAGGTTGACTTTAAGGCATTTAGATATAATACCAAAAAAGAAGAAATGGAGTAAAAAAGAATTAATTAGTATTTATTTAGCTATTACAGAAAGCTATATAGAGCTATGTGTTATATCCACAGTAGTGTTCTTAATATAATATTACCTTATTATGAATTCATAAGTTGCTAGTGTAAATATATGTTGTACAGTATTAGAGTATTTAAAGTTGGCCCTACTTTTAAAAAGATTTTTTTTATGTCTGCTCTGAGAAACTCATACTAAATTAGTGTAAGTTTTATTTGATGTGTTGGGGAGGAATACATTTAAGGGCAACAATGTTCTTAAACTGTAGCTACAAAAAATGTGAGTACTTCTGAAAAAATGAAATAAGGAGGAAAGTCTTGTATGCTCTGATAAAAAATTGCCTCAAAAGGTAGCAAGGGAAGAAGACAGAGACTAGACCAAACATTGAAGGCTTTTATATTTTGATTAAAAGTATAGAGAAGGATTCTATAACAAAAAAATATATCCAATGTATTAGTTGCAGTGGAGTTAGGAGAAGTTTTGAGGCTGGTTTATATTCACAGTAATGCACTAGATCTATTAATGGAAAGACCAGATTTCTTTTTATTCTACTAGAGTAAACTGTATTGCTGTTCTCTGACTTGACTTGCCATGTAACTGCTATTATATGAATACCTGAAATTAGATCAGTGAAATGGTCTAATTGTATAGGTGTTTTGGCACTATCAAATCTAAATACTTTTCTAATTATTTAGATAATTAGTTGGTCTCTAGTTCTTCTAATCCTCCTCCTAAAAATCTAATACTATCCTGTATTAACAGTTAAACTTTCTGGTGACTCTTTTGGCCATTGAATAAAGTGATTTTTATTGTCAAATAATCTGGCAAATTCAGGTATGCTCTTGTCTATTTCTTTGATCGAGCAGACAATATAAAAACTGTTTTGACTTATTTATAGGCAAGTTGTCTAGCTTGTTTTCTTCAGATAATGTTCAGGTGAATAATTGTACTGGAATAGTGACTTTGTTTTGAATCTGGTGCTGAGGGGTTTTTCTCACTCTGAAAAGTCGTGAACATCCGGGATTAATTAAAGGATCTAGAGAAAAACAAAATACAGAGTGTCTTTAGCATGACATTAGCAGAGGCACTCTTTACTTAAGTGTCATCTTGGAAATCTAGTACCTTCCTTAGTCACCCATCACAGTCAGTAACATATGAAGACTATGATTTCTTCAGATTAAAACACTCTTTACTTCTTATGAAGAAGTAAAGAAGTTGTATGCACTCTGGTTTTTCAAAACCAGAAGAACTAAAGCCTAAAGCAGCCCGGGAAACCACAAAATCATAGACTTGTAGAGTGATTAGGATTGAAAGGAACCTTAATCTAGTTTCAATTTCTTGCCATTTTAAGAGATAACATGAAATTGCCAACTCCAGGTGGTTTTGTTCCATTATAACTGAAAATAGCAATATCTATGTCAAGACCATGTAACACCAAGAATTATAGAAATTTTGAAATTGAAAACTCAAAATGGATGATCACATGGAAGCATTAATCCAAATGAGAACTGGAAATGTATGAGAATTATAGTCTACAGTCTCACCCATCATGGAATATTTTCTGCTTTTACTTCTTAAAAGAGAACAAAGGATAAGAAACATCAGAGTAAGTTGCTCAGTAAAGGACAAGGTATGTAGGTTGCACACCTTGCTAAGCAACACAGATTAATAAAATGTTAGCTATCGTGAAATGTGCTAAAAATAAGGAACAGTAAAAAAAATGAATCACCAATTCTTGTTAGTCCTAGGATTGCTCTGTATAGCTATTACCTATGCTTGGTACTCAGGTATAACCTGTCTGGTATTGCTCTGCAGAGAGGGGTGTTAACCTTCCTATTATTGAAGAATAGACATGGCTGCCTTCTGAGACAAATTATATCAGAACAGACACCAGCTGAGGGGTATTGTAGAATCATTAAGGTTGGAAAAAACCTCCAAGTTCACCAAGCCCAACCTTTGAATGAACATGACCTTGTGAACTAAACCACAGCACTAAATGCCACATTCAGTTATTTCTTGAACATTTTCTAGGAGTCAGGACTTCACAACATCCCTGAGTAGCTCACTCCAATGCTTAGTCACCCTTTCAGTGCAGAAGTTCTCCCCGATGTCCAACATGAACATACCCAGGCCCAGTTTGAGTATATGCCCTCCTGTCCTGTCTTTGTTTGCCTGGGAGAAGAAGCCCACCCCCACCTGGCTCCTCATTCCCTTCCAGCAGTTGTAGAGTGATAAGGTCACCCACGAACCTCCTTTTCCCCAGGCCAAACAAACCCAGTTCCCTCAGCTGCTTCTCATATGAATTACTCTCTTAATCCTTGTACCCACTCCATTCCCTGTCTCCTGACACACTCCAACACCTCAGTGTTTTTCTTGTTGTGAGGGGCCCAGAACTGAGCACAGCACTCTGGGTATGGCCTCACCAGGGCCACGTACAGGGGAACAATTCCTGCCCTGGTCCTGCTGGCCACACTATTGCTGATGCAGGCCAGGATGCCATGGCCTTGGCCACCTGGGTACAGCTGGCTTGTGTGCAGCTGCTGACCTGTAACCCCAGCTCCTTTTCCAGCAGGCAGCTTTCCAGTCACTCTTCTCCAAGCCTGCAGACTTGCATCAGGTTGTTTTGACCAAAGAGTTGGATTGCCAGAATTCTAATTTGTTGAACTTTGCACAACTGACCTCACCCCATCAATCCAGCCTGTCTAGATTCCCTAGCAGATCCTTCCTACCCTTCAGCAGATCAACACTCCCACCCAGCGTAGTATCACCTCCAAACTTACTGCAGGTGCATACAATACCCTCATCCAAATCACCAATAAAGAGATTACACAGAATTATAACTACACTGAGCCTTGTGGAGCCTAATCAGTGGCTGGACATCAGCTGGGTGTAATTCCCTTCACCACCACTCTCTGAGCTTGGCCATCCCACCAGTTTTTAACAGAGCAAAGAGTTCACCTGTTCAAGCCATGAGCTGCCAACTTCTCCAGAAAAATTTTAATGATAGAGGTATCATCATCCATACCATATGATTTACAGACAGATAGACACACGTCAGTTTATCAGTTTATTCAGTAGAATACTGAAATATTGAAATAATGAAACTATTCTCCTCTCCTCTCCTCTCCTCTCCTCTCCTCTCCTCTCCTCTCCTCTCCTCTCCTCTCCTCTCCTCTCCTCTCCTCTCCTCTCCTCTCCTCTCCTCTCCTCTCCTCTCCTCTCCTCTCCTCTCCTCTCCTCTCCTCTCCTCTCCTCTCCTCTCCTCTCCTCTCCTCTCCTCTCCATTTTTTGTGAATTAATAGAGTATTCAAGAGATCTCTGTAGTTACTTGACATAACAGAAATCAGATGTACTTTTAAAGCTACTTATAAATATTCTCACATGAATAAACTTGTGTCTTGAAAAGTCATAATATACTGTTCATAAACTGTAAACTATAAAGATGGTTTTACATATGAATTATTTGAAAGTTTTAAAACTCCTATACATTTATTTTCAGGTGGAACAGCATCCAGGCAGAAGGGATTTTTGGGATGCATTCGTTCATTACGGTTGAATGGAATGGCCCTTGATCTGGAAGAGAGAGCAAAGATAACACCAGGAGTTGAACCAGGCTGTCCTGGACATTGTAGCAGCTATGGTAACCTGTGTCACAATGGTGGAAAATGTAGAGAGAAATATAGTGGATTCTCCTGTGACTGCACTTTTTCAGCCTATGCTGGTCCATTCTGTAAGAAAGGCAAGTATGTCTTTTAGCTTTATCAGTTATTGAAAACAGGACCATACAGTCCACATCAAGATCTTCACATCCCTATAAAGAAATGTTTAAATGCTTCCAAAATATTTAGTGTACATAATGTAGGTAAATATTCAGCTGTATTTAGTCAATATCTGTAAGTTTTACTAAACACTCGTCTTTCAAAGATAACTTCAATATATACCATTTAAGCAGGAACCACATTACCCAAAAGGATTAACATTTTCAGGCAACTTTTTTGATTCTTTAATACTATAGTAAATCTAGGAACTATATTTTTGTGGTAAAGCATTTGAATTTCTGTCTTTCAAATAGTAGTCTCAAAACTAAGTCTGAGTTTGGAAAACAAACCAAGAAGTAAAACTTAAATCTACTTTTTGCTATAAGAAGATAGTAAGATCTTTGCAAACACAACTGGACCCATTTTCCAAGTCTTTTAAAAGTAGTTCTTTGGTGTTGTTATCATACCAGTAGATGATCATAAGCCATCAGGTCCGAATTTCAAAAATGAAAGTTTATCTAGAAGTTTTGGTGTTTGCATAAAATTCAGATTTGCAAAAAATCTTGCTTCCTCCATGTATTAAATGCATTCTGCAAAGTACTAAGCAGCTTGTATGCCACAACTTCATATTCCTCTAAATTAGCAAAAAATCTGCCCTGTCATCCTTGCTACCACAAAAGTGAGGAACCCATCTTTGATATATGGAAGACTTTCCATATCTAGCACTTCAGATCTAATGAGGAATAATGTTTTCCTCCTCTGCATCAGAAAAGACTAATAGTTGCGCTGTAATATTCAGCAGAGACGGAGTAACTTCTGTTGCTATAAGTGCAGGATGACCTAAATAACTTGCAGTTCAGCTTTTGTCAAATACTCAGCCAGATTACAGAAACTTGAAAAAATTTCACCAAAGTGTGAAAGCTGTGAAAACAGCTATGAGAAATCACAGAATTACAGAAGCCCTCTTTAAGTGATTCATCCTAAGACCATAAGACAGTTTCTATTTTCCTTTTCTTTCCCCTACCTGACCAGTCTCTTCTACCACATATGTGTTTCAAGCCAAATCTAATCTGTATGTTAGGATTCAAATTGCTGCACCCACTTCTTTGTAGGAGTAGTATACATACAAGACAGAATATATTGTGCTTGAGGACTAGGATGATCAATAGAAAATAACCTAGAAAAAAATGCACTTCTTCATTAAACAGGTATTTAAGACACACATCTAAATGAGCTTTTGCCCCAGACCAGGTCATGTCTTATATTTCTCGGTAGTTCTAAATGCTAGTTTCATTTATATTTATATTTTAGCTCTATCACAAAAGTGTAGAATACATTTTATTTTCTTCTGTGGTGAGGCAGAAGGAAAAAAAACAAAACCCAAGCAGACAAAAAGAGATGTCTAGTGTTATTTTGCATTATATTTAAATATTGATTTACTTTGTGTTTCAGAGATCTCAGCCTATTTTTGGACTGGCACTTCTGTGACCTACAACTTTCAAGAATACTACACGTTGGCTAAAAATTACAGTTCTCATGCTTCTTCTTTCTATGCTGACATGACACTGACCAGGGAAGAAATTACATTTGCCTTTCGAACAACGCGGACACCAAGCTTACTGCTCCATGTCAGCTCCTTCTACAAGGAATACCTCTCAGTCATTCTCACCAGGAATGGTGAGTTTTCAGATTGGATGTCTGGAAACACTGATGAACGTCATAACTGTCAGCTCTAATTCTCTGTGATTTCCAGACCTGAATCACAAACTACATGTTGTCTTGATGGTTCTTTAGATGGTTTGTTTTTCACCTGCATCAAGCATTCTTTCCACATCAAAAACATTCCTCCTACTGTAATTTCAACTTTCCCGACTGATTTTTTTATTGTGTTGTCAAAATGTTTATTTCTGAAAATCCTTTAGAAATTTTTGGATTTTAAAGTTTGGAAATAAAATTAAATTTTATCTGAGCTGTGTTCTACTCATGAGGCCTATTAATTGCCATCCTCAAAATAAATAACGAAATTAAATACTTTTAAAAGTGCTTTATCCATTTCCCAAATTAATCAGAGGTAATTTCATTAAATTGATTTCATAAGCTACTTATATACCTATGAAAATACATATATATGCATATAGCTGTTCAAATACATGTAACATGGTTGATGTTTTTATTTAAGCTGAACATTAATTATTAGTTGGATTCTTTTCCATTCTTTCATCTAGGTTGGTTTTTTGTTTGTTTTTTTTTAAGTAAAATAACCCTGCAGACTAAGTTAAATCTTCAGGTTTATTATAGACTCTGCAGTCACAGTTGTTCCACGCTAAAGGAAGGTTCTGCACTTTCTTAGACATATATCTGGATATAGAATAGCTGTATTATTCTCTGTGTCATGTGACATGGAACATGTTTTGCTCATGACTGGCCTGAGTCTGGCATGGGCCTTGATTTCTGGAGCATGAGCAGAAAGTTGTGGTCCATCTGCAGCTAAGAAGGAATTTCTGACCAGGAAACTACATTGCCTTTGTGTTCTCTTTGTGTGATTATTTGTGTTTACAGATGGTATTCTGAGAGCTAACAATAAGGAATGGAAAGGGAGTTAGTACATTTCATTCTACTTAATTTTCAAATGGTCAGAAGTTTACAGGACTGGACAGGGAAAGCATTATTCAAGAATTATATTTGACAAGTCACCATTAAGAGAGCTGCCAGACTGAGTCTTTCTCAGCTAAATTTTGAAAGTAATTATAAAATTTCTGCCCAAATTTTAACACAATAATCAAAATTGAGACAGCTTTTGACTATTTTTGCCACTATATCCTGCTTCCGACATTGCTATTACTCATTCTGTTGCCTTTAATTTCTCACTTGTATCCGTTTCTGATGACTAAGTCCTTAAACAAATCAAGCATATGTTTTGCCCTTGAAGCTCCCCTGTGAAGGAGTATATGATTTATACTGTTTATAAAGTGCTACACCTTTATACTGTGCTACACCTTTGCTCTCTTTATCCCTGCAGGAAGTTTACAGATTAGGTACAAGCTAGATAGCCATGAAGATCCTGATGTCTTCAGCATCAGTTTCAAAACCATGGCTGATGGACAACTACAACACGTGAAGATTAATAGAGAGGAGGAAACACTCTTTGTAGAGGTAATTCTTTTAGGGAGGGAATAAAGTGGATTATCATAAAAAAGTAGACAAGCAAAATGAAGTAAATACTTGCAACAAGGCAATTATCCCCAAATAATATGTGCCTTAATATCTCAAAGCTAACTTAACACTCGCATGATGCACAGTCAAAACTAATGTTAGCCAATCTCTGATGTTAATTTTGTTTATTTCAAAAGGTCAGTATCACCTCATAATTTTAAATGAAAATGCAATTAATTGTTTGATGGTTAAATTTTCAAAATTTGGTAAATGTGTATGACTGCTGTTGTTTGTTTCAGGTCTTGCATTTCCAGATTTTTTATTTCAATTATGCACTAAACTACAGTACAAATATATTAGCAACCAGATAACAATTTTATTCTATTTTTAAAACTTCCTTTGGTTTCTTTTACATCATCAAAGGAGCATAGCTATTAAGAAGAAAATTTTTATACTTTTTGTGGAAATATCATGATGAAATAGAAACATTTATTTTGCTAATTGTTAATACTAACATGCAAAAAGTCTTTCTTTTATTTTTAATTTTAAATTCATAATACCTGTATGTTACAATTTAGTATTTTGGGGCTAGAACTTGGGTTTGTAAGGGTACTTGGCTTGAAGTTGTTCTAGAGGTACCCTGAGAGACAGAGTATTTACACTATTTTTGATCTTTATGACGTTAAATACTGAGTACCTTTTTTAAATGAAAATAGGCTTTTTAATATTTTTAAAGATTTGCTATTTTTATTCATCTTAGAGGTGAAAAAGAAAGAATCATCCAAATCAATAAGATAAATAAAGGCTTATTAAGTGGGATGCTTAAGAATATCAGTTATAATCAGTGATCTAAGGAAGCTGATAATCTATTTCCTGATTAGTTTTTATGCTATAAATAACAAATACTTCCCCGAGACCCTCTTATTTTTAGCCATGATCTTACCTGCTTTTTTGAAAATATTGACTATCTCTTCCATTATACTACTTTGTTCCTCACTCTATCATTCCACAGGTTAACCAGAATGAAAGAATGAAGTTTATTCTGTCTTCAGGCACAGAATTCAATGCAATCAAGTCTCTCACACTTGGCAAGATTTTAGGTAAGTGGAACACTGCAGCGTTTTCTAAAATTGCAGGGTTTTCTAAAACATGGATCAAAATGTCATCATGGGGCATGAAAAATAATAGCACAAATGTCATTGAAAGACATTTGTTATTGTGGATTTACTTAGAAACAGAGTTACAATCAAGGTAGAAACTCTAGTCTTGTTGAAATACAGATATAATCACAAATAAGTGCTTCCTGAAAAAATGATCAAGTGGGGTCCATTTAAAATAATTGTACACTTCTCTCTCATTTTGCAATCAAGCATTAAGAAACAATGCTTTGTGTTCTATTCTGGAGAAAACAAATCAAATTGAGATCATACAAAGCTGATATGATACTATTAATCATGTATCATACTTGAAAAGCTTCCTGTGATTGGGTTTTGAGGCAAGCAGTGAAGAAAATGATAATGTAAGTAACATCTTTGTTGGAGATTCTTTGTCTCATGATGATTCATCAAAATATGTCTGTTTCTCTTCAATAATGATCAAAATGAAATTTACCTATCTATAGTGACCATTTTTTTATGTTCTTAAAAGAAAATAGCAATAGCCTGGACTAAAATTCTCAAGATCTTGTTATTTTCATACCTTTCACATTGGTAAAATCCAGCGATAGAAAAAGATTTGGTGCTGGTGCAAATTTAAAGGATATTTCTCTTTCCTCTAAAGTAATTTCATAGAATCATAGAACGTCTTTAGTTGAAAATGATATAAAAGATCACCCAGTTCCAAGACCCCTGCTGTGTGCCAGAACGCCTTCCTCCAGACCAGGTTTTTCAAAGCCTCATCCACTAGCCTTGAACACTTCCCATGAGGACATGAACCATTTTCCTGGACAATCTGTTCCAGTCTCTCTCACACACAGAGCAGAGAATTTCTTCCTCATTTCCAGGTTAAATCTACAATTCAGTTCAGTTTAAAGACATTCTCCTCTGTCCTATTACTACATGCATATGTGAAATGTCACTCATCAGCTCTCTTGTAGCCTCCTTTAGGAACTGGAAGGCTGCTTTAAAATCATCTTGGAGACTTCTCCAGGCTTGAACAACCCCAGTTCACTCAGTATTTCTTTATAGGAGAGCAACTCCAGTACTTTGATTGTCTTCACAGTCCTTCTCTAGACTTGCTCTATCCAGTCCATGCTTTTCCAATGCTGAGGACCCCAGAGCTGGATGCAGGGTTCCAGGTGGGGTCTCATCAGAGCAGACGAGAGGTGCAGAGTCTCCTCCCTTGCCCTGCTGGCCACACTGCTTTGGATGCAGCCCAGAATCATGGAATGGTCTAGATTGGAAGGGACCTTAAAGATCACCTCATTCCAACTCCCCTATGATAGGCAGGAACACCTTCCACTAGACCAGGTTTCTCAGGGCTGCATCCAACCTGGCTGTGAACAGTCCCAGAATACAAATGGCTTTTGGGCTGCAAGTGCACATTGCTGGCCCATATTGTGCTTCTTGTCCACCAGCATCCCCCAAGTCCTTCTCTACAGGGCTGCTCTCAATCCATTCACCCCCTAGCCTATGTTGATATTGGGAGTTGCCCAGATCCTGGTGCATAACTTTGCACTTGCCATTTTTGAACTTCATGAGATTCACTCAGTCCCAGTCCTCATGCCTGCCCTCTGGACAGCATTCCATACCCCAAGTGTGTCAACTGAACAATTGAGTTTAGTGTCATCCACAGACTTGCTTCGGATGCACTCAATCCTCTCTTGGTCATTAGAGAGGATACTGAGCAGAAATTGTATCAGTGTGGGCCCCAGAGGAGCACTACCTATCACCAGTCCCTATTTAGACTTTGAGCTATTGCATGCAAATGTTTGGATAAGGAGATCCGATTAATTCTTTATCTGTCAAATAGGTGGTTCTTGTTTTCAATTATGAGAGTGTTATCTAGAAAATGTAGAAGAATAATTTTAAATATATAATAAATTTCATATAGTGATAGTTATTATTATGAGAACAATTGCCAAATGTTAAATAGCTTAAAATGTATTAAAGAAATGTAGAAACCATGTTTATAGACCATATAAAAAAATCTTAATTACTTTTTAGTTATCATTAGGAGAATCTCAGTGTAGCTGATTTTTCTTATTTGAAAACTAAGCAAGTACCTCTAACACAAACAGAAATATATACTTTTGAAATGTAGATTTTATATATAAAATTCACACTCCAGAAAAGAACTGCTGTGTAGATATGCATAAAAAGAGGAAAAAAGAATGATCACTTAATCATAACTTTAAAGCAATATTAGCTGAAATATAAACTACTACAAGAAAATTGTTACAAATATTCCCAAACTTTACAATTTGATAATAAAATGGAATCAGGAACATATAGTATTTTGAAGTGTAGTAGTTTATTGCAGTTACACTCACATCACAGTGACCAGTGACAGAATAAAAGCTTATTTTATCTTTGTTATTAAATATCACATCAAAACTTTTATCAATTTTCGCAAAAATGCATTTGATGAAATTTATGGAAATGTACATTTTCTGACAAATAGTCTATTGGTCTTTTGACCAGGACCAATACTGTCTATTCCACAGGGCCATGCAGTTACAAAAATTCAGAGATGGGATTTTCTTCAGTTGTATGATGGCTTTGCAATGACCCAGCAGTGCAAAGCACAGAGTTACAATGACCTCTGGGGCACTCAGCACAGTTTGTTTCAGAATCTGTCCTGAAAAATGTGTATGTTTCTCCCCCTTTCAAAGGAGAGTTACTATTTCTTCTAGAAATTTGATTGCTTTGGGTTCTGATTCCTACCATGTCCTATCTAGAGACTGGAGAAGACTTCACGAAGGCAGAAGAAAAAAGTAATGAGTGCTTGTTGCAGTGAAGAGGTCTAAACATAAGAAGTTAATAAAATATGAAATCATGTATTTCTTGTACTTGAAAATGTTGCTCAGGAAAACCAGACAAGGAAACTTTTTAAAAAAGAATTAACTTCACTTGAAGTACTTTTCTGAACTCTTCTGCATTTGAACATGACTCAGTTTTTTTTCAAACAAGACTTATGCAGAATCTCCTGCTCCAGCTGGATCCCTGTAAATCTATGGGATCTGCTCCATATGCAAGCAAGAATACTCAAAAAGCTGGCTGATGTCACTGCCAGGTCCCTCTCAGTGGTTTTTGAATGATGGAATTTGTACAAGTTCCAGTTGACTGGAATCTCGCTCATGTTGTCCCAGGTTTCAATAAGGGTAAGAAGACTGACCCAGGAAACTACAAGTCTGTCAGTCTCACTTCAGTGCCTGGTATAATTATGGAGAAGATTATTTTGGAAGGCATTGAAAAACATCTGAAGGACAATGCAGTCATTAGCCACAGCCAGTACAGGTCCATGAATGGAAAGTCTTGCTTATCAAACCTGATTTCCTTTTATGCCAACATAACACACCTCATTGATCAAGGGAAGCCAGTTGACATAATCTTTTTCAGTAAATCTTTTGAAGGTGTCTCTCACAGGATGCTTCTGGACAAGATGTCCAGCCCATGTCTGGATAAAAACGTCATGTGATGGGTGAGCAGCTGGCTCATGTGTCAGGCACAAAGGGTTACAGGAATGGGGTGACATCAGGAACCCCATCCTCAGCCCTATGTTCTTCAACATCTCCATAAATTACTTGGATGCAGGACTCAAAGGTACAGTAAGTTTGACAATTATGCTAAATTAAGAGGAACTCTTGACTCCCTTGAAGGCAGAGAGGCCCTGCAGAGAGACAGCAACAAATTAGAGAGCTGAGCAGTTGCCAACTTACGAAGTTTAACAGAGACAAGTTCCAGAATCTGTGACTGAATGTAAGGAAATAATGGGAAATGAGATGCTGGAAAGCTGTGCCATGGAAAGGCATCAGGGGGTCTTGGTCAATGGCAAATTGAACCTGAGTCAGCAGTGCCCTGGTAGCCAGAGGTGGGGCAGCCCTGTCCTAGGGTGCATCAGGCACAGCATCACCAGGCAGGCGAAAAACGGGATTGTCCCACTCTGCTCTGCTCTGGGCTGGGACAGCCTCACCTCGAGGTGTGCAGTTAGGGTGATGTAATACAAGATATAAAGCCATTAGAAGGCCTCATAGTTCTTGTCAAAAAAGTTCTGAAGGAGCTGTGTGTCTGCTGACTTTCTGCTCGACTACTTCACAAGGACAAATTGTTGAAGCAGAGTTAAAGAAAGATAGTGTGTATTGGTTTTGAGGGATCCTTTTTTTGTTGTTTTATTTAAGAAGACAATGTAGGTGGAGTAATTTTGTCTATGGTGAACTTGGGTACACTTAGCAAATTAATTGCTATTTAAGATACTTGAGGATGTGTAACTTCAGTTTACTGCAATATACTGTCTCCAATAAACAACTTGTGAGTGTTTTTGAGTGTCACAGTCAGTTAAATTTTACTTTAGTGGGAAAGTGGATATGGTGGTCTTCCCTAAGCCCTTTCACTTTATCATCAAGATTTCCTGATCCAATATAATGCTTTACTTTATCCCAGCAATATTTCCCAGGAGTCAAGTGAAATCAAAGGATTTAAAATATTCCTTTCCTATTATAAAGTTTAAAAAAAATGATTCGTATAGGAACTAAAAAATAATAGAAGCCACCCTACTCTTGAGGTTTTCAATCTGACTCATATTTTGAGGTATCTCTTTTTATCACAGGGGGTTTGTGAAAATGTGTTCTTGCCACTTCAGTGTTAATTTTTTCTTAAAACATCCCATCCTAGCAGATCCTTCAGTGCATTAAGGCAGATATTGAAAACAGCTGCAAAGAAAGCAGAGACAATTAAACAGCCAATATCTTATGCAATCCATGAGTCAGGTGAGCTGACTTTTGGCTGACATCTATCTCTCGAGTAGTCTATCACCACTGCAATAAGCAGAGATTAGTTGAAGAAAATGCTACTCTGCTGTTTTGCAACATTCTACCTGAACATATTATCCCATTTTTTGCTATTACCTAAATTTTATTGAGGACTGCAGTGTAGAACTTTAAATTATTGTTGTAGTTATTGTAAAGATCCCAAGTTCATTTGTGGGTTCCAGGACATGTTGGAAGTGAAAATTAATGAGATTAAATTCCCATTTTATTTGCAAATTTATTTCCCTTATGAGTCCTCCTTTTATAACTAATACTTCCAGAGTTTTTGCTTAAATTAGAGCTGTCAGAGTAAATAAACTGTTTGTTTTCTGCATCGAAAGTGGTGCATTAGTGAGCATTACCTGGTGAATTAACAGAGTTCTAACATGCACAGTGCTTGTCACATGAGTTCAGAAATGCAACTCAAGGGAAAAAGTGAGGAGGTCTCTTTTTTGTTTTTTCTCCCCCTTTGTAATACCCGTAATGGTATCATCTTTTAAAATGTATAGTAAGCTGGAACACAATTCATTTTTTAAAATTTCACAGAAAATATCTTGATGGATTTCCAGGATCTGAGGACCTGAACTCTTCAGGATTTTTATTTTGACAGACTTGATGGTGCTGGAAGGGAGTAGATGTCTGAGTCTATAGAATGAGTATGTTCCAAAAATGTTTATTTATGAGAAGAAATCCAATAAAATGCGTATTTCTGGAATGCATTCTTCAGTCTTATGTTTTTGTTACATTTTAATTTAAATGCTTTATTTACAATAGAAACTTTTTGCTTTGGAACTTGCTATAATAATTTAAAAGCATTTCCCTCAGCAGATTAGCAACTGTCATCTGTTCAACAAAAAAAAGAGGGGGAGGGGTTGTATGTATCTGTCTTTTCATTAAAGTCAGAAAAGAAAGGGATTCAGTGAATCTACATATGTTGCTGCAACTCAAATATTCTCAGAGGAACACAGGTTAATTATTCATTTATTCTTCTGACACTTTATTTTGTACATTTGCACTATGATTAATTGTGTTCTGTTCCTTTTGATTAACAGAAAACAGCGATGTAGATGAGGAGACTATGAAGGCAAACTCTCAGGGGTTTGTTGGCTGTCTATCTTCAGTGCAGTTCAACCACATTGCTCCTTTGAAGGCTGCACTGCACCACAGCAGCTCAGCCCCTGTCATTGTAAAAGGGCGTTTCACTGAATCCAACTGTGGTACTTTAACTGGAGCTGACTCAACATCAAGTGAAACAACCCATTCATTTGCAGGTAGCATATGGTTATCACTTGTTCTGATCTCTGAAGCAAACTCCAAATAGAATACTCATGACCTGAATCACAACTGACTTTATTTTTCCATGCGGGTTAACCTCTCAGGAGTAGTTTGTAAATAATTCTCTTTTGTATGTATTTACTTCCTTTTCTCTAGCCTTTCTCTTTTCATCTGAATGTTTACATTTTTCTTTTTATCTCTGAAAAGTGTCATTTGCATTCATGTTCTATGCATGCTTACTGACCCACACTACTGCCACTGTATCATATTGTAAATGAACTGTAACAGTGTGAGAATTTCTTAAAAAAACATATCTTCTATTTGTCTGTCGTTTTCTTTTCTTTTTTTTTTTTCTGCTGCAGATCACTCTGGACCAATAGATGAGGGAAAGCCCTTAGCTAATGCAATCAGAAGTGACTCTGCAATTATTGGAGGTAATAGGGACTGTAAGACTGTAACAAGCCACAGGAAACTTTCTTTTCTAACTGTGAATCTGTCAGTGATGAAGTAACTTTAGCTTTGTTTGCATACAGAAACTAGTAAAAATTCTTCATTTTACTATAGTTGGCAGACGGATAAAAGTCAAGCATTGTTTTAAAATATAATTGATCACACTCGTCTTACTACATAAATTTATGCCATGTTTCCATATATTGAAGCATTCTGCTGAAAAACAAGGTAGTAAGGACAGAATTTCAACCTGCATAATAGTGGTGTCTACAATTTTAAAAAATGCTTGGATTTGTTGAAAAATTTGTTGAAAATTTAAGAAAGAACCATCATTTCTTCTTGACTTTGCCAAAAAATAACCTTTTGCTACAAAGTCAGTTTTAAAATCTTCTTTAATAAATCAGAACAACAAAGACTTTATCTTAAGAATATGAGGTTTAACACTTCTTGAATCAATCCTCTGGCAGTCTGAGGAAATTTCATCCTGGTTTCCTGTTGGAAAGGTAATGATCTCTTGGAAAGACTTTCACTTGCATTGATTTACAGCTTAAAATGCATGTTACAATAATAATAAGAATAATTACTGTTGCTTTGAAACACAGTCTTTTCTTCCGACTTCTTTTGGATATTTGTCAGCTCAAATAGAAGTACAAATAATAATTCATAACCTTTTTTTAAATAATTTTTTTTAATCAGAGGAATAGAGGAAGAACCTTGTAGAATTCAGTTACTTCTGAAGTGACTATGGTGATAGTCCCTATACTGTTTATGCCTATCAGAACAAATAGAGCATAACGCTTAGGATAGATGTGTGTGCTTAAAAGTACAGGACTGATAATCAGGATATACAGGTTCCATCACCGTGCCTTTCTGAATGATTGTCCTTAAGATACATCTCATGAATCCTATGTGAAGGATCCATCTCAGATGGACACTCATATGAAATCCAGCAGTGTCTCTTTAGCACAAATGAGGAGTACTCAAGTGAGCCTTAATAGGGACAGTTTGGGGTTGGGGACCCTGATCAGAAACTCAACTCCTTTTACCAGTGTTGAAGCAAGTATATGTCTCTGTCAGTTCAAATTTTCTTTTAAGGCATAGTGTCTTCTCCTGTGACTATCACCCTCTGTAAGAATTTCTAGGAGTATGTCTTCTCTTGGGAGGAGGTGAGGAAATAAAACTTGTTTTCACTCATGATGTTTTGGCAGTGTAATTCTGTTTCAATGTGCATAGATTTTGACAGAAAGGGCAGTGGGATGAAAAGGTCACCCACTCTTGTCTTTTAAATTCTGAAAATATTTACTTTCTAAGAGTTTTTAAAGCTCAGTAGAGAAAGGATATAGTGGAATTTAGTAGAATAAAACTGTCCAGTCTTTTCATTGAAGTTAAAATTGCTTAGGTTTATGAATGGTTGAGTTAGGATAAGAAACCACAATCACTTTTCTATCTTCCATTTAAACAATGATACCTGCTATGGTCAGTGCATGCAAAAGCACACTGCATGACCAGTGGCCTCTGCTCAAGACAATGATACCAAAGATACTAAGATGAGATTATTAAGCCTAAAAGCTTCCCTTCTTGTAAAATGATACTTTTGTCTGTATAGTTTTATACACAACAAATGTGAATTTTACCGCTGATTTCAAGGAAGGTCAGAATTTAAAAATACGTTGTCGGAGTTTTTTACATGTCTAGCTTAGTATAAATTTGCTTTACTGTTTCAAAATATTAATATTATTTTACATAAATATTTGTACATCAAGATCACTATGTACTAGATAACAGTGTGGGGTGAGGATTTTTATGTATGTTAACAGCAAAGTAATTTTTTAACTTGAAGCTGTAATAGTTACAATCCTTTTATGATAATAATAACAATACTTTTATTTTTATTAAGCACATTTGGGAATATGCAGTCACAATTTGTCTTCTGCCTGTGTTTGTTTGAAAGACAAAACAAAGCAAACTGTGCAGCTTTCAGTAAAATTTCAGGTTAAACATACTTAAATGAATATAACTGAGAATGGTATCAGTTCAGCTACTTCACACAAAAGAAGTTTCTAGAAAAGTCCTTAGAGAAAGCATTTACTGTGACTGAAATAAAAAAATTACTTTTCTAGTTAATTTAAATTTTAAAAAAAATACTTAGATTATAAAGTCCATTTCAGAGAAGGATCTACTGTATTAAAACCTTTATATTCCTACAATGATGGATGGCTACCCACAGTAGAGATCAAGAAAACTGGCATGTCCTGAATTTTGGATTTATGTGTGTTTATCTACAGTGCTAAGGGACTAGGTGTTTTTATTTTTCTTGCATCAGTAACCAAGTTGTGCAACAGACTGTCCCTTTGTCTACTGTAACTGAGCCACTGCATTAAAACTGTTTTCCAGACTGCTTAGTGCTCTTTCCATCCCAACAGCCTAGAGCTATTTTCTGCCTCTTTGACAAACTGGATCCAGTTCCTTTCTGTTTCCTCAAATTCCTCTCCTGCCCATTCTGTGACTCATGAAGCTAAGGTCCTAAGACCATTATGACTGGATGAATGAGGAGGAGAGAAGATGGGTTGGCAGTCCATAAGGTCTTGCTTGTCTCTGTGAGAAGTATCTCACCTTGCTGTTCCTTCTCCACGGTGGCTTGAGTTCCCAAACTAGCCGAAATCTAGGCCCTGATAGTGAAGGAGAAAAATAAACCCTCTTATTGAAAATACTCTAGGGTGCCTAGTGGGTTTTCCATTCAAAAATTTCAAAAATTATAATGATCTGTGGATTTAATATTACTATCATTATTATTATTATTAATAGGGTGCAAAATTTCAAAATATTTACCATGAAACTTACACATTAGAGTGCTGTTTCTTATTTGAAAGCAGCTATGTCTTCTCATTTCTCAGGCTTTCCTGTAAGCCCTTCCATTATGTGATGTAGTCATTCTTTCTTTGTCCTGTTCTCTGGCTTATGTGTTATTATTTTTCTGTCCTTCCTCATTACTTTTTTTTCTCTTTTCTTCTTGTAGGTGTGATAGCAGTTGTCATATTCATCCTACTTTGCATCACGGCCATAGCCATACGCATTTATAAAAAGAAAGGCATATACTCAAAAAATGAGGCAAAAGGATCTGAAAATGAAGACAGTGCTGAATCTGCATTGAAAAGTGAGCTCAGCATGCAAAACACAGCCAATGAAAATCAAAAGGAATACTTCTTCTGATTGTCATTAATGATTTAATCTAATAAAATAATGTGACAGTCTGACTTTCTTGCTAAGCCAGGGGGCTCTCACTGGACAGAAAAAGTTCTTGCACACTATTCTAAATGCAATGGATTTGAGACTTACTATACTTGATATGTTCAGTCTCAGTGATTGCTGTAGCGGGCCTCTTTAAATTACATGCATTCCTTAGCTATTATACCGTAAATGCATTTTATGTAACAGTGAATTAGATATTGTAGCCAATTTCATTGTTGGTAGTTTCCGACTGTTCTAATGTGACCTTCTACAAATGAAGTTTAATGTACACACTGAATATGATTTTTGAATGGGAAAATTGTTATGAATTTATTCCTATCATTTCCTTTAAAATTTGATTGATTATTTTTGTTCAAGGTGAAAGGTAGATTCTAATACTTTGTGTTACTAAAGAAATTCTGCTGTGCTGCATTATGGTGATCCGTCTTACTTCCTCAAACTGAAAATGCCTTTGGAGCTGCTGTTGGCTGGTGTCAGCATCTGCTTGTGAGCCATGGCATTTGATGTCCAGAACAAACTGTATTTATTTCCCCTGAGATGTGACTGATACCTTCATTATCCCTTCCTTTTGGCAGGCTTAGCAGAACTGAAGAGTGTACAGTGGGTTGAAATATTTTAAAATCTCTTTTGCAGTAGATTTTCACTTACAGTCAGGTGATGGCACCAAAAGACTCACACACATTTTGGGCATTTTGAATTAAATTGGGGGAAAAGAAGACAAGACCTTTGCTTGGAAAGATTAAGTAAAACACTAAGGGTTGTTAATTTATCAAGAGTGGAAGCACCAAAAGATGATCAAGGTTACTGTCCCTGGAAATTAGTGATGCTTCTGTCAAGAAGTTATGCTCAGTGCACTATCTGGGATGTATTCTTTGGAACTGTTGTATCTATGATTTGCCCCAGACTTCAAAACTAATTTTTTCTAAGTTATAGAAATCATACAGTGTCTGCTACATGAGTACTTTCGTTTGCACTCTTAATAGTACCTACTATATGTCTGTGAGATAAGGTCTGATTACACCACTCAAAATTAAATAGGTGCTTACTATGCTGACAGAGTAAATGAAAGCTATCTATGTTGTTAGATAGACAAATTGTTAGATATGAAGGCTAGGTTTAAGTTGTCTACAAAGAAGATTGTAAGGTCATTTTAGACACCACAGGGTATCTGAAATGCCCATGTGGCCTGATTTGAATGTCATAGATTCTACAGAAAGTATGTGTCTTTTGGAAGAGACATACAGGAATTGGGCATCATAAATGGCATTAGATGACAATGTTTATGCAACTGACCCACACAAAGCATTTTTTGGCTTTCCCCATTCAGATGACTGAGTGCCTAGAGCTTGGATCTGAGAAAACAAACAGGATTTCTGTGACCGTGTAGACTTGAATTTGAAATTTAAATATCTTCCAGAATTTATTTATATCTACTCCCATTGAAAGGAATGAGAACTCTCATTGTTATTCTATTAGAAAAATCAAAGCTAGACCCTAGATTATGAAGTTTAGAAAATGTTTATCATAGGTGCCCAACAACATTATAAAAACTGGAAAACTGGCATGGTATGCCAAAACATTTAGTAAGTAAATTTCTTTACATGAAAGGTAATTGTAAATATAAATGTCCAGCAGTTATTTTAGTTTGAAACTTACTTTCTTCCATCAGCCTTTACTTTCTATTTTCAGAATTCTACCAGTCCTTTCTACTTCCTTCTATACAGACTTACTTAATTTTTAGGAAAAAATTATTTCCTTTTTTTGGGTGCCTGGATGTTCTGCAATCATAAATTGTTCAGATTAACGTGTAGTGCTTTCTTGTTTTCATTTTAGCAATTTCGTTTGCATCCCTGATAGATTAATCAGGTTGAGGACCTGGGATGAAGAACTGTATCTATGTTGTGGATTTGATGCAGTTTGCTTCATGATAAGAGGTGACCTTTAGGAAGGCCAGAGTACTGGACTATTCCCAATAAGTGACAAAAATATCCTGTTAAGGATGGGGAGTGGTGAAGGTGAAAGCCTCACATGAGTCATGACAAGAAGATTTTGAATTATTAAGTTTGAACCTTCTCGTCTACTTACTTTGAAGTGAAAATTATGACTCCTTTTTGAGGCTGAGACCTAAGTTGCATTAAATTCAAGAGGAGCCCTTCCATGGACTTCTCTGCAGCCAAAGCCTCTGCATTTCAGGTTTTCCCTTTCCTCTGTAGACATGTAGGATCCACCTCTTAGTGCCACTTACTTCAACAGAGTCATCTGCGGGGATGTGTCCCAGTCAACTCCATTTTTTATCATTGTAGGATGTAGTAAGAATGTGGGACAAAACCTACAAGACGATGATTATAGTACACCAAAGCAAATATTTTGATTGAATGATAAAAGACAGATTGTCTTTTATCTTAACTCTCATATAAGATTTGCTCATATAAACCTAATAAACACAACAACCCACAACAGGTCAAGTTGGAAGAATGTAAACCTAACTTTGCAATCACTCACTCTTAGTTTTATTGCCTTGTAAAGTTTTATTGTGTGTCTTCATGGAGAGAAAGTTCTCTTTCCTTACTTTGTTTTGTTCCAAATGAATATTTTCTTTCCCTGTTCCTCATAATTTTTAAAAGGAACAGGAAGGGAAAATCGTAGTAAAATCCCTATTTCACAGACTATCTAAAAAGGTGGATGAAGATAAAAATGCCTGTATGAGTGGCACATTATTTCATTCAAAGACTTATTTTAAGGCATTTTATTTTGTGAGGGATTCTAAGAGGGAAAAGATATATGGATTTTGTTGAATGAACATCTGTAGATTTGTAGAATAAATCAGTTATGTTTCCCTGAAGATGCAAATGCCCATTTTCATCCGTAGGAACAGTGATCATATGTTTGTCACCTTAATCTAAAATATATATGTTTGAAATCAATGAAGCAGCATTTTTCATTACTTGCTGCATTTCTATGGGGATAAAAAAATGGTGGCACCGAAGTGCGCTAAAACGTCATACAACATTGTGCTGTCCCTTTTTTGATTCTCTATTCCATTGTGTGACTTTTCACCTCACTGTTAATAAAGACTTTTTAAAATAAAGTGAGGAAAATATTTTTTAAAAGAATTTGTATTAAAAAGTTTAAAACTGACAACAATATACTGATTTTTTTTTCAACAGTAAATATATGTAGAAGTGCACATAATATATTGTTGAGTGTGGTTATTTATAGATATTTTGGAGCACTAATGCAACAAATTTGCTATGCATCGACACATTTTCCATGGCAAATATACTTTTTCTAAAGTACATTAGAAAACAAATAACGACATGTGTGCTGGTACATTTTTAAAGCTTTGTGTGGGCTCTAGCTACAAAGGGCTTATAATTATTTATGTACTCAACATTTAGCGTATAAATATGATTTACTTAGGTTTTGGGAAAACATTTTCCAATACATCCAGTGTTGTGTAAATGAAGAATATGCTATAAACCAAGTGCACAACTTAACACGAAATGTAGTCACAATCAAAATAAATGTGCAATATTGTTATTCTTGGCAGTGATGTATAAGGAAAAAAGCATGTCAAAGACAAAATTCCTTTAAGGAACCATCTGCATAAATTCAGAACATGCAACTATTGCAAGTTAGCAGAGGACTGAAAAGAAAATATCCTTTTGGTATAAAATTAATTACCTTCAGAAGTAATTGTAGATGTTTACACTCAAGGCAGAGATATAGTCGCATAAACTATTTGATGCTACAGGAAAAGACTTTTCTTTGTAACAGAAAAAATATTTCCAAAGTCAAAAAAACTAATTCTGAAAAAGCTTGTGCCATAATCTCTGAGTGCCATGCACCTTCTCTGGAGTAAATATGCAGAAATTTTTTTTTTGCAAATTAAACACTTAATTCTGCAACCAAAAGGATGGTAATTGCTTCGTGTTTCTGATAATTTAATGAGATTGTGCGTTATCAAGAAGGAAGAAAAGTAAAACTAGAGCTGACTGAAAAGATACATGTGTAAATATATGAAAGTAGTTTCAGTGTTGGGGTTTTTTAAAGTGCGCACAACAACATGCTAACAAAGAATACAGAACAGAAAGGATGTGCCCTTTAAACTTCCTCTTTTTACAACCTTCTCCTGGGGGCTTTTGGTAGCGGTGGTAAGGAAAGAAGGGTTTAATGAGTTTGAGTACAGAAATTCTGAAGCTGCTTATTTGAGAAACAGAAAAAAAACCTCACAGAGGTGTTAATAGACTGCTTTGTAAGAAGTCATCTTTATTCTTAAAGGACTGTCTGAAAAGTAATTTTTGACAAAAAAATGGCACTGTTATTAGGATAGATCTCCCAAACCTCTTAATTTTTGCTCTTCCTATTTCTAAGAAAAGAATCAAACATAACAATATCATTGCACAGAGATGGATGTCTTTATGTCAAACACTAACATAAAATCTCACCTAAATTCATATTAATTTCTGATGTATGATGAAATGTTGATGTTTCTAACATTTTGTACAAATAACATTGAATAAATCATTACTAAACTTCTTATTAAACAGAATGGTAAATCCACAGTAAAAATCAGCTTCAGCCTACGGGGAAATATGTGCGTACACACATGCATGTAGATGAGCTATAAAGTCAGTGCTAAGATTCTTTAAATTTTATCATTTTCTTTGTATTATGTCAAATACTGAAAAAACATCCAGAGTTCAGAGCCATCCTCCCCACACTCCCTACTTTTGGAAATATTCCAACCATTTCAGGAAATAGTTAAGATTTTCAGGGTTTTTTCAAGGGGGCAAAAAATAAGATCTTGAAAGCTCCTCCAGGACTGTAAGAGGTAGACAGCCAGACTGCTGATAGAAAAGGTTGCAGCTTCCCTCACACACAGACGGCTTTTTTTTTCTTTTCTTTTTTTTTTTTTTTATATAGTTTTCTAGTTACATCTAGGGCTTGAGAAATCATCTGACGATATAAAATAAATTTCATACACATATACATAAATCTCTACATTGAACATCATATTTAAGCTACTGTGTAATATGTGTCATTAAAAAGTTATAATTTTTTAGTAATCTTTTACCTAGCTAGCATGTCCTTTACCAATTCAACTGAAGTGTACTTCTCCCTGTCATAACCTGATTTTATGTAGAACCGGGGCTCATGCCTTTGGATTACGTGAGACAGTGGGCATCAGAAAATGATTCCTAAAACTGCAGAAGAGAAACAGATACTCAAAATTCTTTTGAAGTCCAAGAAAATTGAAGATAAACTGTCAATGAGTTGGACCAGGTTTCATCACTGTGAATTTATCATCAGGAGCCTAGTGATAACAGCATAAAAATATTTTCAAATAATGCTTATATTCTTCTACAAACGAACTGATACCAGATAGGGCTTAGTAATCTTTGTGTGTTATACTTTTTAGCACAGCACAGTATTTTTGTCTTTAACATACTGATATGTACAAGAACTTAATTCAAGTACAATGCAATGGTTTTGGAGTCTGTGAACTGATGGTTTATTTTTCTCAGAAGCAACAGTGCCTTGCAAGCAATTTATAACGCCAATGTTCATTTATCTAAAAGAAGCCATCATAAAGCCTGGATTAAAAACAGGAAATCTGCGAGACATCCCTCACTACATATTATAAATTCAGTGATGCACACCTGCCTATAAACTATTTAAGTAATTAACAGAATTTCAGCACACTTCTCTACAGCTTGTGGACTGAAATCTGAGAAGCCTAAAAATATCTATCCCACCCTTAGATGTAGGGCGTTGGAAAAAGCCATTGACCTTAACATTCCATTTATTGAATGCAAAGAATATGCTGAAGTTTTGACTAACTTGCTTTATTAATATTTGTGAAGCCCTTAGAAGATGGAAGTTTTTATGTTAAATAGACAGTAGAAAATAGAAATGAGATCCTATACTTTATTTAGCAAAAAATGTTATGAAAACTAATATTAATAATCTGTATTTGTTTTAATACATTTATTTCAGGGGATGGTCCTATTTCTTTCAATCAAAAATAATAGCATTTTCCTGTTCTTTTATCCATAGAGTAACGCATGAATAAAGAGTAGAAAACCAGACCTTGCACTACTTGGTGCAGTATAGATGTGATTGAATGTCATCTCACATCAGAAAATTAGAGCCCAGAACATTTTCATCTAAATAAGTGGGAGATAGTGGAAATAAACATGACAGGTGTCATACAGATAAACACAAAAGAGGAATTGCAATGACATGTCTACATTCTTACAAAATGTTTCCTGCTAATTGATTAATTCAAAGCGAGTATCATGTGTAGATGTTTCAATACTCTTAGTAATTTCATCAGCTTCATTAATCTCATTTTCTGCTATTTTTTAGTTACTAAACAGTCACTCTTCCAGCCTGGCCATGGCCAGGCATGCCATATTTTATTTTCTAAATGACCTGATACTGTTTTCTAATACCTTTAAATCTATTGCATATAGAAACACTCCTTATCAACATAAAATACTATTGGGTATTCTATATGAAGAAGCAAATCTAAAAGTAAACATATACTGATGTGATCTTTGGTTCTTTTATGGTTTTGGAGTCCTTTGTTGGTTACCTGCCCCATCCAAACACCCTCACAGTAAACAGAAAAGGCTTTGCCACTTTTAGCTAAATCCTGTTTGTGAATAAATTATTTCAAAAGGGCCTTCTAGGATGTTAATAGTTAATTTTAAAACAGTAGACTTGGTAAGAAAACATTCATAATATTTCAGTAGATGCAAGCCCAAGAAATATCCTATCTATTTTTTAATTGAAAGTATTACTAAACATTCTATATGTGGTGTAGTTTTTTATTTTTTTCCCCAGTGCACTCAATGACACTAGAAATAGAGGTTTACATCTTGCAAATGGTAACCAGTCAGCCATTGTCCCCTCACTATGGCAGTTCAAAAACTTTACCTGTGAAATATTTGATATTTACAGATAGGAACAGGAAATACTTCTCCAGTTATGGTGTTTCAATTAAAAAATATAAAGGAAATTATTCTTGCACAGCAAAGACATCCCATGAAATTAAAATTCAACTGGATTGTTTAGTGTCATGATCTCTAAATCAGCGACTCACACTTAAGTTATTGGTGTTGTGTTGCTATGAATCTTTCTGCTTTGATGTTCAAATTCAAAATATATACATCTGATTCAAAGTATTTTTTTCTATATTTCTTGTTATAAGCATAAAAATTCTATGGTTTTTTTTACAGATAAATCCTACTGGAAATTAGCAGTTAAATATGGAATAGGATTTTTTAAATGTTTAATATATTCCTTTATGAGACACATTTATAAAGTTCATTTCTTTTTAGTGAGTGAGTATTGTGAGAGATTTATGATTTATTCCCAGAAGTCATAATAACAATAAAAGGACAAAATTCATAGAAAGGGAGAAAAATATAGAACATAAATTTTTAATAAAACTTTTTTATAAAGTTCTGAAAGTTTGCTTTTATGATATTCTTGTACAGATATTTTTCAATTCATATGAAGTGCTTATTTGGGATCATGTCATCAAGCATATCAACTTTAAATTATTTCTTTTGTAAAAACAAACTAGCAAATTTTAGTTTCAAGCTGGTATTTAGATGTCTGTTTGCCTCAGTTAAGTACTTCAATATGTAAATTAAGCACAGCATGAAACACTTATTATGTACATTCTCTCTATGTCTAGTACATTCTCCCTGAAAAATAATAATAATTAACAGCCCCCTGAAACAGGAAGATCTTTGAGTGTCTAGAGTTCCCTTCACAGTATTATTTTATGATTACAAGCAAACCTATGTAGTTAGAAACTAATTAGGAAAGCATTAGTAAATGCTTGTTATTCAGTATTCTAGAATGGTTAAGTGCTGCATTTGAGAAAAGAAATGCTTTTTAAATGAGTCAAATAATCCATATTATGGCAGTAAGGCTGCCCTTGTACAGTACCTGCCTGTCCACTCTGACACTTACTAGTCATTAAGAGTAATTTCCACCACTACCAAATTCACCTCAGGGTTCTATGGTATACTGTAATGTACTTAAAAACTAAACATACTTGCAGCAAATATGCCTTACTGTTTAACTCTGGCCCTTCTAAATTAATCTAGGAATTTCTTTATGTTTTGCTCATAATCATATATCCAGTGGAGAATCTATAGTTGTAATTACATAAGAGGCAGCTGCAATGGAGATTGCTTTTCCATAAGGTGTCTTGTGTACCATGAGTTAGCTCACAACAGGAGTCTGCACTGCCAGCTCACGTCTGGTTTGTTTCCATCTTGCTGAACTGTGTCTCTCCAAACTGTATTTCAGTGGTCCTGAGATGAATTAATGGGAAAAGCACCCGTCTTTGGTGCCAAGGTCTCCCAAGGACAGTGTGATCCATTCTAGCTGACCAAACATCATCAGCCACGTAGCTCTTTGCAGTTCTAGGGCCAGCTTGAACCTGGGAGGAAGCATCATGCTTCTGTTTCTACAAGGCACCTGCAGCTGACACATAGGGATACACCTCACCTGGAAACTTTTCTTATTCCACGCTTAATAAAAAGAATAAGAGGGTCAAGGGTGGTAGCTTTTGCTCAGGCCTGAGAAAGGAGGCACACAACCTGACGGGCTGTCAGCAGGGAGATGGCTGACAGTGACCTGGTCTGTCCAGGGAGCCAAAGAGGATCGTGCAAAGGAGGAAAAGGAGCTGATGGTTTCTCCTCTTGTTAGCAGAAAAAAAACCCCACAGCAATATGACCCTTGGTACCTTCTTGAAGGCATTTCTAGAAACAGTAAAAATAATTAGGACCCCCATAGCTCAGCTGAGTACAGTTCTTTCCCTGTGTAATTGACAATGTCAGAGCAATGATGCAATGCAGCCATTCCAGGGCATGTGATGCATTAAGAACAGTGTATTTCCAAGGCAGTTATGGCTTAAAAATTTCTTAAATAATACCACCCTCAAATTTCCAGCATAACATAATATTATCTAAGAAATCCATGCATAATGCTATCTATTAATTGGGTTAAGTCAACAAATTTATACTGTGCTAGCTAGTTACCTCCTGCTGGGAACAGAGACATCTCGTTCAAAACTGCTGTCTCTTGCTCCAGAAGACAAATGTCAGGCTGTATCTGGCAGAGACAGTAATATGAGGCAAAATAAGACCTCATAATGCCTTAAGAACATGTGGCAGAAATCAGTCTTCCTCCTTCAGTCAGGATAAGCAAGATTGTCAAAAACTCTTGTGTTGATTCAGGGGGCAGTTACCTGTTCAGTGCTCTGAACAAAATTACTAAACCTTCAGCTCACAGAATCATAGAATGGAAGGGAGTCCTAGGGGTCATCTGATGCAATTTCCCTACTCAGGCAGGGCCACCCATAAGAAGTTGCCTGGAACCATGACAAGATTGCTTTTAAAAGCAGCCAAGGATGGAGACTTCACCATCTCTTTCAGTAATGTCTGTCAGTGATAAGTTACCCTCATGGTAAAAAAAGTGCTTCCTGACGATCAGGGAGAGTGTCCAGTATGTCTGGTCATGCCCACTGTCTCTTGTCCTGTCGCTAGTCAGCAATGAAAAGAGCCTTCTTTACACCTGCCCTTCAGTCATTTATGTACAGTTACATTCATTTATGTATACAATTCCATCCTGGGTATTCTCTTTGCCAGGGTGAACAGTCCCACTTCTCTTAGTATTTGTTCACGGGAGAGACCACCAATGCCTTCATCTTTGTGGCCTTTCCTAGTGTCCCTAGTGCTGAGGAGAGGAGGAAGGATCAGCTCTTTCACCCTGCTGTCAGTGCTTTGTTTACTGCAGCCACGATGCCACTGGGCTTCCCTGCAGCTAGGGCACACTGCTGATTTATGTTCAACCTTGTCCCACCAGGACTCCCAGGTAATTTTCTCAAAAGCTACTCTCCAGATGGATGACTTCAGCATACACTGGGACATGGGCCTATTTCTCTCCACAAACAGAGTTTGTATCTATAAACTGATCACATTGATTAGATGTTCTGAAAAGCATGGCATTGACATTATAAACACCATTAATCAGCCTAATTTCTTCATTAGTACATCTTTACTTTTACTCAAAATGACAACACTTAATTTATTGTAATCAAAGCCTATATAAATATCTCACTAGGCTATGTAAAAAGATAGTGTTTCGACGTGCTATAAAAAGAGATCCAGCAATCATTACACTTTTGCAGTTGTCTGTATGCTATGCATGTGTGTGTGTGAAGATCAATGGTAAAGTGTAATGTTCTGTTTTTATTCTGACTGTGATCATATCACTCACTTTTTACTTTATTTAGAGTGGGAACTTCTTGCTACTAGAAGTGATGTGGCTCCATGAGGTGTTGGGAAAAACATTAGTCAAAAGGCCACCAGCACTTTTCTTTATGTATGTTCTAGATGTCAGATTCTCCTTAAATGGTAGCTAATAAAATAGAATTATGGCAATGACAAATCATAGCATATCCCATAACATTGTTTTTTTCAGTATAAATTGTACAAATATTAATCTTGCCATAAGCTCTTGATTGAATTAGTTTGTGAATACATTTCGTATATCAAATTTTATTAAATTGTTTCAACATAATGTAAAATTATATGTTCTACAATAAAAGTAAAAGTGACTTAAAAAGTAAGAGAAAGCTCTGTTGAAAATAATCAGAGCAATATGTGATAATAGACCATCAAATATCTACATGTCTTTAGGATACACTGAGTAACATAAAGTCAAAAAACAGAAACCTTAAGCAAATTGGAACACTAAAAGTTTTAAGAATGTTTCTTTTTTTTTTTTTAATAAACTTTCAGTCACAACATTTCTCTTAAAAAAACTCCCACAAGAGAAATTCAAACTGTCTGGTACAGTGTAAATAGCTGGCAGTTGATTTACATGCAGAGCTTAGGAGATTAGTGTATCTGGTGTCTTAACAATTTTAACTGTGCATTTCCCTAGACTGTGTATTCCTTATTTAATACATCATTCCTCCTGGATTTTTATTGTTTAGGGGTTTTATTGTTGTTGTTGTTGTTTTATTGCTTATAATCTTGCTGAAAATTCAAAGTGTCACATTCTTATTTTCATCTTAGAGGTGTCAAGAGATTTTAACTTAAACAATGATCCTGTTGCAGAAACAGAAAAAATACACACAAGTGCAGACATTCAGTATTAAATGGAAAGAGTCTCAAACAGTTTATCTACTCAATGACAGAAACAGACACAGGCTAGAAGTTGATCCCATTACTTCTTTTCTTCTCTTCAGCCACCAATTCAACTTGCCTCCATACAGAACAATTCTACTTAATTTGTCTCATATATGAATCATCTCCTGTAATTCAATTAATAGGAGGTATAATTGGATTGCATCCCCTCCAATACGATATTTTCAAATATAAAGTAAAAATAAAAAACCTACACCTTTATTTTATAGCTGTTTCTAATTAAAATTCTGCTAAAGTTTTTTCAATTATCAAATAACGAGACTGTCCTCAGCCTCAGTTCTTTAAACACCAGGAAATAGTATTGAAAATATATTTTTGTGCTGTCTGTCTGTATTTGTCTATATTTCTCACTTTCTCAGAATTCTGTTAGTGACTTAGTGAATTGGGCTCTTTGACAACAATGAACACCCAAGAAACATTGAAAGGGATTTACGAAAACTCACGGTATGAGAGCCCTACATATGGAATAATTACATTTATGGCCTATTCTCTTCAGGCTGAGCCAATCAATATTTAGGAGAATGAGGTCTTACTCATATATTTCCCTTTAGTTCTGTATTTTTTTTCCCTGAAATGCGCTAGAATAATCCTTCTGGATATACAGGTTTTGTGTCTTCTGTATGAATGAAAGATAAAACCATCAAGAAATCATCAATGGCAAAACTGTTGCTGCTAGTGCACTGGTACCAGTTGTTCTTGACTTTTTAATGCAGAGCACAGATGTTGTTTCCTCTCACGCTTGTTTTTTAGATACATATATCTAAAAGTGACTATTTAAAACAAAATATTGTAACAATTATTCCTGAGTTCATTTTGCGCTTGCATATTACATAAAAGGGTATCTGTTAAATAAACCATTCTGGATAATTTATTAAATGGGAAAGAAATTTACATTTTTCAAATACTGCACTGCTAAGTTAGCTCTCCTACATTTTATAATAATGGTTTTCTTTTCCTAATGTATCTGACAGGCAGTTATTGCCCTGTGGAGCTGACCTCGCCCGTGGGCATGTTCTGAGACCTGCTGGCAATGCTCTTTGAAAGTGCTCCCAGATGAAAGCACTGGTGAAGGCAAATTGAAGTCTTGTCATCCCAAACAAAGCCAGACAGGGAAGCCAGTTCAGAATGCCAGTGCTCAAGCCCTCAGCACCTTGCCTTTTCATTTGAAAACTTTTTCTGGCAATCTGCACAATCAGGGCAAGAGAATGAAGGTTGAAACAGCTCAGATGAATTCTTCCTTTTCAAAGTGGTGAATATTTAACCAAGAGCAGTGAAAATACAGAAGGTCTTAATATTAGTGCAAGGCTTACATAAGGTGAATATGTTAAAGTGACAATTATTCCTAGCTAAGATCTAACACATTTTTATTGCCTCATGTATCTGTCTTGCCTTTTTAGTTTTTATTACTTTAAATTATTTAAATTTGGGGTTTTTGTCTGAATACTTATTCTTAGAGTGATTTCAGAATTCTTTACTCACATGAAATTTCTAAGCCCTAAGATAAACTGAGGACTTAGCGAGATACATAGGGCATCTCTACACTTTCAATTCTTGAATTTACATAAATACCTCTTTAGCTTTGGAAAATAATTCCACACAAATATTAGATTAGTAACTTCTCCACTGAAGAAAATGCGAGACAGTGACTACAAAATAAAATGCTTTCCTCCATGTTACTTTTCCATGTGATTGTGGGAGCACGACATCATGGGTTTTTTAGTAAGTAAACAGGTAAATCTTCTATTAATACAGATTTCAATCAATGTTAGAAGGTGTGCTTTTAATACTCCAGTTAAAAAAAATAAATAAGTTCAACTTTTTAATCAGGAATGGATGACTACAATAGCTCATGAGACTGTCATTTTATCCTCTCTTTACAGCTTTTTGCCTATTTATGGTTCCTTCAAATGGCCTGTGAGGTTTTCTATTTCCCAAAAACAGCGTGTTTGAAATATAGAGCCCGAAGTGAGGAAAATTAGAAATAAAAGCAAAAGTGTTTTTTCGGTAATTGTGTTTGTTTCTTAGAACAGAGCTGAAAAATTTTTCTTCGTGTCTCTCTATTAGTTCATTTTATTCACTAAAAACTTATTTAATTCTAAACCAACAAAAGTAATGAGAGTCAAATTGATGGCATTTAGAGGGCTAAGGTATAAGAAATCTAGCAATGAAAAAAGTCTGGAAACCTCTTTTTTTCATAATCTTGTATGAAATATGTATGCATTTTACAATCTGAAGTGAAACCTCTTGACAGCAAGCAAGAGCAAATAGGATTGAGTTAAAATGTGTCTTCAGCTTCAGGAAAAGAGAAGGCACATTTTCACAGTATAAAGTTCTTCTTAGATCACCTACAAATAGTATATGTATTTCAACTTATAAATTTCGTGAACTGGACATCAATAGTTCAAAAAGTGAATTTCTTTGCTAAATAAACCACGTAAAAAATTATAACGACAGACAACCTATCAGCCTTAAAGAAGTAGATATAAAACGAGTTTTGGACTAAGATTTTTGCAACATGGGAATCTTCTTTGTGGATTAAAATGAAATTGTCAGGAATTTATCCATCCACCAGCAAAAAAAACCCGCTTTGGAATCAAATTACTGAAGCAGATGTAGTGACACTTACTGCAGCTCTAGCACTGAGCAGCAGGATGAAGCCTCCAGAGCCTCTTTTCCAGGATGTGAGGCCTTTCTCAATGCCTCTACTTCAGCAAAAGAGGAAAAAAATGGGCTCCTTTGGTGGCAGGTAACTGGTGCACTGGGTAGAAATAAAGGAGAGATGGTCAGGTGGCTGCTGCTGTTATTTATTAGGGCCATTGAAGCTGTGCATCAAGCTTCCCTACATTTAATGCACATTTAATGTGGCATTAAATAATGAAACATTGTTTGATGGGCATTCAGGCACATACATAAGATAATCTGTGCTGCACCAGAAAATGTGAAAGCAAATTTCGTAGTTTCTGAATCAGTGTAGTCACAGTCAAAGAATTTATTTTGAGGATTTTTAAGGAAAAATTAGAATAAGAGACTGTACAAACCAGTACTAACGTTAGAGACAGAGTGGAATAAAAATTTAACAGCCTCCTAGGTCTATCTAAAGAAGTTTAAGAGTTCACAACTGTGAGAAAAGCTTGGAACTTATAAAAAGCATAAAATTTTCTATCTTTAGGATTTAATTGCCGAAGTTTCTTCATGACCCCAGAAACACAGAGATTTAGAAAATTTATATATATTATAAATATATATATAATATGTAAAACAATTCAAGTCATCTTGTTTCTTACCCCTGCTCTGCTTTTGTTTTGCCTCACTTTCACTACATCAAAGGCAAAATGCTTTCAGCTTCATCACTTAAAAGTATTTTGTTATTACAGCAGGCATGTTGATTTGTAATTTTCTATCACTTAAAAACGAAATCCATCCTTGCCTCACACTCAGCCCCCAAAAAAGGACTTTTTTTGAAAAATGTATTCCTTCCCTGCAGCACTCACTATGAGTTCTAATGGAATTTCAAGTTTCTTAATACCATTAGGATTCTTATCAGTTTCTTACACAGAATGAAACTGTAGAAAACAACTTGTGAGGCTAAGTTGGAAAAAGATGTGAAAACATGTGAAAACAGAAAGTGACTGTTCTGTGAAGCAATATCAACAAACTGGGACTACTTGAGCATATAAACATTAAAAAAATATAGTAGTGACATGATTATAATATTTAATTTTCATTTAGAATTGATTTATTGCAGCAAGAGCTAGAAAACAGCCAAGGTAAAACTATGGCAGCATAGCTTGTAGGGCTTCTGTTGTTAGCATTGCAGCATGTGCTGCAAGCATTCTCATAAATAATGGCACCAAAAATGTGTTTTTCTCATACTGTTTCCCAGATTTCAAATATACAGGAGCAAAAGCCAAAGTAGCATGTCATGGTGCAAGACAAGAGGGAGATGATAAAGGTAGGAGTTCAGCTTACTGTTTCACTTGCTGGCAGTCAGAACCTTTTCCCTGTTATCAGAAGTGTTGTTCACTGCCCCAGAGCAGACCTTGAAAGTAAAAACAGAGGTCACTGGGCTGCCTGCAGGGAGGAAAAAATAATCTAAAAATAAAGCTAGCCTTTCATATAATGCTGCTTCCTAGTGCAGGTATTTTAATTTTACCTGTAGGATGGATATCTCTAAAAATTCCCACTCCTACTAATTTTCTTTTTCTCTACTGGCAAAATCTGAGGGCTGCTTTGAAAGCTCATCCTTCATTATGTAGGAAGATAATGTTTAATAATAAAGTAGAACTTGCAAATTTCATTGCTGATGTGTAATTTGGAGATAAGCTCTGAGATTTTTTTGCAGCCAAGTAAGAATGGATTTGTCTTGTGATGCTACGGATAAACAGTCCAGTACACAGACTAAGACTACTGGGGTCCAGAATAAAATGTGTAATGGAGAACAGGTAAAAAATACACCTGAGAAGTTGTGCTTGCAAGTAAGTAATGCTCTCGCCCTTGTCTCTAACCTTTGTACACTTGCTAGAGAGAAAATACATTAATAAAGAATACTGGGGTGGATATACTATATGTTAATTCTGAGTCAAAGTTCGTGTTAGGAACACATAGTGGCAAATGTGTAAGTATTTCAGTCAAAATTAATCAGATTTAGGATTAGGTTGTTTCCAATTTCGTGGTGAATCGTTTACAAACCTGCCAGGCAGTAGTAAAAAAATATACCTTGCTGAGCTACCATGGGTCAGAAGGAAAAATAGATTAGGATGCTTAATACCTTACAAAGAGATACTAATATTGAAAATCTCTTTCTCAGCAAAACTGAATGATAAACAAATGGCCCTTGCAAACAGCAATATTGCTACTCCCTGGCTCTAAACCTCAGACATATTTTCTGGATCACCCCAGTCTTTGGTGCAAAACCAGAAAGAAAGATATCCAGAATTCATTTTAAACAAGGACTCAGAGTCACCCTATGCAATATATTTAAAAGTCCTAGTTTACCCTGAGAATCTGGAAGTACATGAGCTTCATTTGTTTATAGAGGATACATTTTGCTACTTCTTTCTTATTTAAAGAGGAGATACTATAAAATCTTAAGTGAGGGCTAGAAGTCAAAGGCCAAACAACTTTATTTTTGATAGAGAGCATGTAGCGACCTAAATGTAAACTGGAAAGAAAATATTTTTGTTCATGATTTGCTGTCCCTTTGCAAAACCATCCCTGTGGTGAAGTCAGGGAGCAAAGCAATAGGCAGAAAAAAATGGAGAAGAAAATATGAGTCTGAGGGGGCAAATAAAAGTTGAAAGAAATAAGAATATAGCTTGGAACTCAATCCATCTCAATTGCAAATGTTTCTTGTTACATTCCCAGAGATATTTTCTGGGTCAAACAAAGAAGACCCTATTAGTGGCCAAGGTTAATTTAGTCAATTTTCTTGAAAATAAATTTAGACACACAGTTTGAGTCAGCTCTGAGCAACAGAAAGCAACTTCAGCTAGGTGGTGTAGTCAGCTAGAGGCTGCCATTCCTTCATTCCTTCTTCCCTAATCTTCCTCAGACACTTGAAAGTGTCTTTCTGTATGCAACATAATGCTACATAATTACAGAAAAATATTGTAGCATCTACTATATATTACATACATAATACATACATACATACTACATAATAAATATATTACATACAAATAATGTATTACATACATAATTACATACATATTACTATATATATACATACATAACATTACATGTTATATATAGTAGATGATTTTATATATATATATATACTACATAGTAATGTTATAATGTTATATAGTATATTGTGCATATAATATATTGAGGTATTGTTGTAGACAATGCTGCAATATTTTCCTTAAAGCACCAATAAATTATTTCTGTTGCCATTATCACAAGAAGAATTGATATTTCATACTGATGTAAAATACACAGAGTCAAATGGATTTTTGCAGCCCTGTGTGTAAATGAGCTGCAAACTTTAAGGCTCTGTTTCCCGAGGTTGATTAGACAATTTCCCTAAATCATAGTCTTATTGTTCAAGCTGGGGGGAAAAAAAAACTGGGGAAAAAAATTAAAATGTGTTTAAATCCTTTTCCTTTCCTTTGTGCAAGTCGCTGGCATATTTTTTTCCATATTTCCCTATTTCTTTATATTGAAAAATATTGACAATGGTCTTAGATGTTTCCAAATATATTCAAGTTGTTTAAAAGAAGGCTTATCTGACATTTATTAATCCTTTATTGTAGATGAGAAAGGATTAAGCCCAGGCAAGGTACCTGGTTACAAAACAGATTATGTTTCAGGTTAACCTAATAAATTACAAAAATCATTCACTTTTAATCTTTGTCTAGATCCAAATTTCACTCTCAATGTGTTGCAAATGCAATGATAAATATAAATATTCTTTGAATTTATAATGCAAAACTTGATTCACTCTGGTATACAAAAAACCCGAACATTCTTGACAAGTTCATACAGTTTATTGGACTTAATTTTTACTAGGTTAATTCCATATTTCATCATTCCCACAAATTCAGTGATTATCAGTTTGCTCCTGCTTTTGACATCTAGCTCTAATAATCTATACCTATATGCGTAACACTGACAGCTCTTTAAATAAGTAACTGGTACAATGTGGTGCAGTACAGCATATTCAAATGCTGAATTATTTCATTTTAAGAACTTCATATATAATGATTATTTCACCATTTGAAATGTCATTTCTGTACTTAAACCTTGAAAAAAAAATAATCCTGTGATTTTCTTGGTAGTAAACATCTGGCTGTCCTTTATTGCTGCCTACCACATACACAAAAAAAAAAAAAAAAAAAAAAAAAAAAAAAAAAAAAAAAAAAAAGGAAATCTGTTCAGAAAATCTCTAGCCTTAAAAACAGATATCAATGCATATATGGTGAAAGCAAATAGTTTAATTTTTTTTTCCAAAACTGTCTTTTTTCTGGGGTTCAGAGTTTTGAAAGCCATCCTTTTCTTATGGTTCAAGGCTCTTTTAATGCAAATACCGGGTCTCACTTATTCAGGATCTGAATAATATATAATGTGTCCCTAGAAAATTCAAATCACCAGAATCTTTAAAAGTACAGATAATGGGGATTTATCTTCTTAACATAGTCTCCTTTCAGTGATGTTTCAGTGATTCATTTAACTGCTGATTTAACAGTCTGCTCAAAAGTAGAGAATCTGTATCTGAGGTAGCAGTAAATTGAAAAAGAAGATCCAGAAGTGAAAAAAGTACAACGGAGTAGTTCTGACCATAAAACCTGGTACCAGAGCCAGGAAACAAATCTGGTCAGGCAATACTGAAATGTGGTTTTCTCTTACCTGCCTAAAATGTGTTTTTTTCTTACCTGCCTACTGTGTTCTTGTTACTGACAGTTCTTATAGTTTAAAGATGAGGATCAATATTATGGAAGAACCAAAGATGTCCAGCATCATGCTCATTCCATGTGACCTACATCCGCCAAACCTAGTGCCTTTATTCCAGATTTGGTTTTGATGTCGTCAGAAGTAAAGACTTTCATGAGTGTCACCAATTAGAATTCCAAAATTACCCCTCCTCAAATTTCCTTGTCTTCTCCAAATATATTTTCCACAATTTGACATATGCCAAATCTTCTCTCTAAAGTATAAAAACAGAAAAAGACAGTCTGCAAAAGGAGAAAAAATAAAGCACCCTGAAGACTCTGATATGAAAAACTGTAAGTCAATTTCCTTGCAAAATACACTATGCATCTGAAAATAAAAATAAAAATAAAAATATCAAAGAGAACATAGCATATAGTCTGTATAAGCTGTCTATAAGCAGATATGAAAATGAGTTCCACAGAAAGTAGGAAATAAAGGTAGCTTGGGAGTTCTGAACTCTTGAATGCATTCTTCAAAATTGAGATCTGAAGTTTGGTAGGAATTTTACTGCATAAAATGAATGTAGAAAGAAAAAGAAGCCCTTAATAGTTTCCTTGAGACAGATCATTGTAGACATCTTATAAACAGCTGAATGTTAAAATGTTGTCATATTTATTAATCTCATACCACTGCTGTTCAATAATGAGTTATATGAATTTTTATCAATGTTATTTTTTTGGGGTTTTTCATCCTTGAAACATCTTTATATAAATGGCCCAGAAGTAATGTGCAGTCTTAGGAATCATATTGGATATGAGATAAAATAGAAATAGCAAGATCTTTGATTTTGTATGCAAACTTCTCAAAAATATTGTTGCAATTATTTATTTTAATTAATTTTTCTCTCACATGAGCATGTGAGAACTGTGAGATCAAGGCCACAAGCTGGTCTCCATACCATTTGCCAAGTTTCCCTGTCACTAAGTACAAAGTCTGCTGCATCAACCCTTTTCTGGGAGCAGATAATAAATAGTAAGTTAGCACAGTGACTACTCAATAATCCAATGGCCTTGGAGCTTGTTACCTGAAATGGCTCATGTGAGAACTTCAGCATTCCTCTTTTACTTACCCATTTCAGAACTTATTCCATAAACTTATGCCACTGTTTACATGACGTCTATCTAACAAAATTCTGCATTTCCTAGGTCCTAGAAGCCCTTATATCTGTACCAGAATTTAGTAGTGATGTACAATTCATTAACAGAAGAACTGATGTATATTTCATTCATAGTTTACTGAATTTTCAAGGAAACTTCTGACCATTAAAGAGAAATTGCTGTCAGTGGTTGATTTCGCCACATCCTAATAACTACAGTAATTTTTCTGTAGTCAAAAATCCAGTCAGAATCTCTGGCCCCTAGACCCTTGCTTCTGTTAAAAGTTTCCATGTCCAACAGTATTGCAGATTCCTTCACTTTTACTACCTCCACAAATCTTCCCAGGCAATATCTAAGCAACAGATTTGTCACCTCCTGATTGAAATGTATCACATGTTCTTCAGTGAAATCCTTAAAGGTAGAAGAGGCTCAGTGGAAGAATAGCTGAAAGATCTTAGTCCCTGAGATGCTGAAGTACTTCAAAACAGCACCATTTCTTTGTATAAGAAAAGTCTGACCAATATATAAAATAAAAACTACATCAGCCCTGTTAGACTTGATTGATCACAATGGACAAGACTTTTTTCTTTTATAATGTATTTTTTTATTGAATTACTAGTCTTTGTTCAATGACCAACAAACTCTGAATGTACATGATGGTACTATAAAAATATGAAAAAGTCTCAGAAATTAAAATGGATAGTGATCAGGAATTTATCATAGTGTTCTGTGGATAAAATTTCGCTGTCAACCCAGCAAGGTCTGAGACACATGGGACAGTATAATAAGGGATGGCTTAAAGGGAAACCAGGCTGATTGTATTAGAGCATCTCAAATAAAACATTAACATTCAGGTACCTGAATGCCAGCTCTTACTTGCATACTAATATATCTGTCAAATAATAAAGACCATCTCCTCTAATTTATTTGAAAACTTCTTGCTGAGGTTTTAGGGAGTCTTTAACCTAGGTATAACATTTTTTCTGTAAGTACCTAAGAACTACTGCTGTATGAAACTTGATTGCTGTTTACTGATAATAAGTTTATTCTCTGTTCTTTAAGACACATATTTTATTATTTCCTTACATTCTTTCAATTTTTTAACCCAGCTAAGGATTGTTTTTGTCCCTTTCCACTTAATGTTATTTTAAAAATAGATTGATACTACTGTTCTGCTCTTTGCAGGACACATAAAAGTAGCAGATAAATTCACAGCTGATAAAGGTTAAAACTCTGAATTTCATTTGCCACTTTTTAGCCTGAATGTCTGACATGAGAATATCAGTGTCATCTCTTATGAGGATATTTTTAAGTTAGTTGAATGTTCTAGTTGATTGAAATAGCTGATAGAAATAATATGGTCCTAGATTACTCTTCTTGGGGTGGAAATATTTAAATATTTACCCAATAAACATCTAACCTATAACATCATAATGAAGAGCAGTTTCACCTTCACCTATTACTTTTTAGGAGAAAAAAAATTGCTCCTGGCCTTTAAGATTCCTAACATGTACTAAAATGGAAAAAATTCTAGAAGTAAATATGGTGAAAAATTATTTTTTATGATGTCTTCCGGTGACAAGAGCGTTTTGCATGAAGTTATTTTCAAGGTCTACTTTTGCTAGCTAAATAGAAAATAGGGCTATATAATACACATCAAGATGTAAAATTTGGCATATTTGCACCCATCTGGTTGGTTGGATGCAGTTTTCCAGAAATGGCCGTGTAGTTGGATGGGTATCAATTTACAGCAGCTCAGAATTTGGTTCATTATATCAATACCTGTAATAACATAACACTAGGCTTGCAGGTTTACCTAGCACCATGTTTTTCTTGGATGTGGGATAAAGCAACTTTGAAATAGCTTTGTGGCTGTTCCTGGAGGCAGAGACCCCAGCTGAAAGTGATTCTGGAGCCAGTGCAGTCCCCTCTCCAAGCTGGAAATGTCGTCACATGATGCCTACAAGTGAATGAAAGATTGAAGGGCTAGATTTTCTGGCTTGTCTGCAATGCTAAAACACCCTTGTGCAGAAAAAGCAGAGCAAAGGTTGTGTCTCTAAAGAATGTGTAATCAGCTAAACATCTCTAAGGGGCTAAATATAAATTTCGGTACAAGCAGATTTTGGCAATATTAGAATGACACTGTAACACAGATTAATGAACACTTAGTTAAATTTAACAAGAAAATGATTTTACCAAACGGGATCAGAGACCTTGTTATGTCCAAACAGAGGAAGTATCAAAAGGAAGAAATTGCCTCTCTGGATCAGGTCAGTGCTCCGTCTGGCAGAGGCAGGATCCTGACAGGGACAGATTCTCCAGAGGAAGGCACAGCACACTGCCAGCCTGGCTGCTGGCACACTCTTGCTTTCCCCACAGAAGTGGCAACGACTGGCCTATGCTCCGAGGTATGAAGATTTACATTTTTATCCTATCAAAAGCATTAGTTTATGTTCTTGATGTACATGTGAATGCAAAATGCTGTTTCAGCGTCCTTAGTTATAATCCCTATGACCTTTCATTGAAATAAGCCCCAAAGTTCTGGGGTTGGCAGTATATGTCACAGAAGATTTTCCTCCTCCTCCTAAGTCTTTCCTTTGTTACATCCAGCACATCTGCACTTCCACAAAAGGCAATTCTTTTTTTTTTTAACTAAAATGAAAAGACCAAGGGCAAAGTAATGGAGAAGCTAGATTCAAAACGATAATAGTGTTTTGGCAACCTTGTCAAATGCAGAGTGATGTCCGTATTTCTTGTGTACATGGGCTTGCTGGAGGGGCTGTCAGGTTGGGGAGGACTTTCACATGCCAGAAACAGCTCTTCCAGCTCATTGCACAATGTGCAACTCTTTGCGTTGTCCAAAAAATTAGCGCTGAGTAAGAGTGTGGGTTCAAATGTTTGTTTCACAGTCACAGCCAGTCTGAATCTCACAGCTTCTGAGACTGCTGTTCCCGTGGATGTGCAAATAGGTAGCCTGTAATGCCAATGTGAAGGTAGGCAGTGAAATTTCACTGGCATGTTGACCTGAGGAAGGCATGCCATACAGACATCGCTCTGCTCTTATTGCAAGAAGTCTGCCCATTGTGCCCATCAGCACATGTATAGACACGTGTGTGGAGGATTTTATTACCTAAGACTTAAGATCACTAAGATTTTAAACAAGTTTTGAGATTTTAAGTACTCAGTATGCCCTTTATACTGGCCCAGAGAATTGTGTGTGGAAAAAGTTATGCACAAGCATAGAGGACTCTAATAGCTTGTGAGCTCCAGGTCATACTTTATACATATAAGAAATACTCTTACTTATAAGCTACTAATAAGGAAGTGGGTCAAGAAAATGAGTCAGAATAGCTGTGTGGTTTTCGATATGATATCTTTCCTTCAGAGGCTGAAGGTTTAGGTCAGACAATGAACAGTTTAACTTCCAAATACAGTTTATATCAATGAGTGGACATAGTTGGAAGGAAGTGTGTATTGAATTCCAATTTTCTCATAAAGTTTAATCAAGATTTGCATTGAAGCAAAATGAGTATATCATAGGAATCAAGATCCTCTGTACAGGTTTGAAAAGAGAAATTTTCTCTGCTGCGTAGAACATAATGAAATAACTTGGAAAGAAAATTAACATATAATTTTCTATTTCTTTCTGTGAAAGAAAGTTATCATGAAGTTTAACATGTGCTATTTCCTTAAAGCATAATTTCAGCACACTTGCTTTATATAATGTAATATATTTGCATATCAACATACTGAGCTTCTCCAACTGTGGGACAAAAAATATTCCTTATTCACCCTTTTAAAAGATCCATCTCCCAATAAGCATTTTCAGTGTATACATACATACACCTTAATGGTGAAAAAAATCAACCAATATAAAAACTGATAAAACAAATCGTAGAAAAGAAGCCAGAGTTAGAAGGGCTGATAGAGAGACAGATGACTGTTTTTATCTAAAATCTAATTTTATTATACCAAATTGAGCTTTAAATGTTTTAAACTGAGACAGCTCCAAAACCGCTGTATGGTCTGGCATGTGAGGAAATATATTTCTCCTGTAAAGACACCAAAGTGGCTGAAAAGTCATCTCAGAGGATGTAAGAAACAAAATAAAAAAGAAAAAAATATTGTCTGCTGGCAGAGGAACAGGGCATAGTTGTTTACGATTCAGAAACAAATGCTGAAGCAGAACTGTTTTGTCAGAGAATGTCAGAAAATCTGCATTTGTTCATGTTGCTAGCATAGCAGGTTTTCAGGTAACAGTCATCTTCAAATGGTCATCCCTATCAGGTAAACAAGCACAGCCTCCCCGGGACACTGGATCCTTGTTCTCACTGCCAATGGTGCCCCCACCCATCGGATTCAGACAGGATTCTGAAAGCCTGTTATATAAAAGGAGAGGAACACTGCCCTCTCTGGGCCCCTATTGATTTAAAATATATAAATTAAGTAGTGAGCTAGCTAGTGGAAAAAAAAATCAATTATTTCCTAATGTGTAGGTCTTCATGCACTCTACATCTACCTCAGAGAATTCTCTTCTTTCAGAAAAACATACTCTTACTTGTTGTTTCAGCATCAAATTTATGTGTCTTCATCTCTTTATTTCCAGGTCCTCAGGCACTTGCACTCCTAGATATGGAGCCTACATGGGGTGATATAATATTTAATGAATCTCTTTTATCACCAAAATCATGTAAAAAATAACTTTCTGTCCTTTCAATTAAATTGGAAGGATAGAAATCTCAGGCTGTGGCTTTAGAAGGAAAAGCCATTTTATCAGCAGGGTGTTTTTGTTAATTTGTTTTAGTTGGGTTTTTTAGTTAATTCAGATGAAAATAACTTTTGGATCTATTTTTTGACTAGTGTTTTAGTTGACTTATAATAATACTTTAATGTTAAGGTCGGGCTCTACCAATAAATTGAATACAATAAAAGAATTCTGGGAGTTTTGGTTGGTTTTGGTTTTTTTGAGTTGTCCATTTCGCCACTTAACATTTTTGAATACTTATTAAGATAAAGGTACTACAAATTTATTTATTAAATTTACTAAAGTGGCTGTATTTACCAGCTTTCAGAAAGGCTTCTGTTTTCTCCTAGCAATGGGGTATATTTCCATGGCAAGATCTGTGTGCCTGTTGAAAGAACTTACCAGTCCCTCCTCTGGCAGAAACTTTTTTTTAGAGCTCAACTGGTCTTGTGTGCATTTTGTAGAAATTTGGCCGATTTAGTCCTTCACTGTTTTTTACTTTCATTCTAGCCCTCTTCTTCCCAAGAGTGTCACACAGTTCAACATCTTGATTTTTAATATGGATTATTTATTTTTTTTGAGCTATGCATAGAGAGTGGTCTACTTTATCTGACTGATTATGAGGCAACTCCTTCCATCTCTGAGTAGCTGTTTTAGTATGAAATTACTTTTATGTAGTCTTATAATCCCCAAAAAGGAAATTCACTAAAAAAACTATTATGCAAACATGTGAACAGGCATGAGTGGCTATAGCTCATTTCTAGGCTCTTGGATGAGGCAACTCACCATTGTAATCAAGCATTTTGGGATTAAGTATTTGGATTTTGGTTAATTAATTTGAGTTTTGATGACCAATGCTGGGTTTTTTTATTATTTTATAACAAACCACAGTTCTGGATCTATAATAGGATAACTATATGAGTAATCTAGCTTTCAAATAAGACATATTTTTACTATTATTTCATTGTCCTTTACATTTTTGAAAACAGACTTTAAAACTGGAAACTTCCTATTATGTCTGATGAATAAAGGCCTGACTTTATCATGTTTATTTGAGAAATCAGATTTTGCCCACTGTAATCCATTATTTATATTTGCCAAGCTATTCTGAAATGAATTTCAGTGCTTTGGAAAATTTTATGTAAAAGAATATGACAGAAGTTTTTCAGCCTGTCAGATAATTTGACTGGCTATGCATAAGTACTAAGGATTTTAATAATTACTGTTCTGCACGTAATGCTTCTTGCAAATGTAATTCATCTTTCTTGATTTTTTTGTCAGATGCCTGAAGTGACTGCTTCTATTTGAAATTGTAATTTGGTGGTAATTTGAAGTCACCATGGCTCAGGTTTTGGTATTGGTTAGTGTTACTAAGTGTTCAAGCAATAGGAAATAGTCAGTCTACTGAACCATACAGTTTCTTTTATATAATTATGATATATATTTATGTGTGTGTATGTGCATAGATCTTTAAAAAAGAGAGAGGAAGAAAACTTTGTATTTCTTGTGTGATTAAAAACACAGAGAACAAAAGTACTGGCTGATATTTCAACACAATTTGCAGTTCCCTCTTAACCAAAAGGAAAAGCAGTGTATTTTGTCCAGCTATCTACACATGAGGTGGCTCCTTAGTGACCATAGTCAGCCTGACATAGATTAGAGAAATTCCCAGGTTACTCTAATCTGTAAAGAACACCAATAAAAACATCAGGGAATGCCATTCCTTTCCCTATGAAACACAGGATTTCCTCTTAGCAGAGAAGGCTCTAAAATGTTATAAGGCGAAGGACTGACAAGTTCAAGGTAATAGTTTCTAGTCCTTTAAATAAATTAATTACTACTGCTGTCATACTCTAGAATGCTACTATTTGTTCAGAAACTCTTTTTTTTTTTTTTTTGCAACTTTGCATTCTGTTTCTGCAATTGTGTTATTCTTCAAGCAAATACTCTCATAAGAAAGCATAGAGACACAGCATACAGGAAAAAGATGGGACTATTTTTCCTAAGCTCCTACCCTAGTGGCAAAGCAGGCCTGAAGAGAGCTGGATGAACAAGTAATCTGAAATGTAAGTTAGAATGACAGAAATTCTCCCACACAGCACTGCCTCTGTGCTGGTGGTCATGCCCCTGTGAGACTGCCCCAGAAACCTCAGGGCATAGTCTCACTTCAGGGCACAGCTGCCAGCACACTCTCATTGGCTCCATCAAAACTTGTCTCATCTCTGCTTTGCTAGACAGAGGAATAACTCAGTTCTGATAAGCCAGAAAATCCTAAACAATTTTCTTTAGTCAGGTAGTGTGTCACAGGAGACATGCCCAAGTAATAAAGGATACTTCCAGTGTGTATTAAACTAGGCACAAAATCCAAGTCTTACTTTCAGGCATTGTCCCAGTTTGATTGCACAACTGCAGTATGGGATATATTCTGTTCTCTTGACAGAGTATATTTATTTTCTAATTGCCAGGGCATATAATTATAATCCCATCTTTTATTTTTACTTCCAACTAAGTATTTATTCAAGATTGTTACCAAAAGGTCTTCATAATAATCCCAAGTAGACATTATATCAAAATATAATTCTTAATTTTGCATGGTTTTTTAACGTTAATATAAATTAACTAGTTAATTGTACATTTTTTTTGCCACAGTTTGAGTACAGAGAAATAAATGTGTTTATGTTGCTACTTGTTTTAAGACGAAATTGTTTGATTTCCCCCATTACTTCTCAGTGAAAAGTAAACCTGTTTTTATAAACACTCACAAAAGTTATTAATACTTTTAGAACTGTTGTCTTATTTTGTAAAAATCACTTTTCTGAATTAGGTGAGCAGAACAAGAACAGAACAAGACAAGGCCAAGCCAATCTGACAAGGCCAAATATTCTGTAATTTTTATTAAAAGAAACACTTTAATAGTTATTTGAAGACATCAAAGGCAAAGAAAGAAAGCACATGAGAAGGGAAATATCCCCCAAAATAACTAAATAAATGGAGGAACAGTTCAATTAAGAAGACAATCTCAGTTTTTTCCTTTTCTCCCTGAGATGGTTCAACTGAAAGGTAAACAAATACAGGTTTGTGAGTTGGGGGTTTTATGGGGATTTTGTGTTTAATCAGTGAATATAATCTTAATTATAAATGATCCCTACTTCCTCAAAGATTAATTTTGTGACAAGAAAAATCTGAGAGGCATGAATTTAAAAAACAAACAAACAAACAAACAAAAAAAGCCCAAACCCCACAAAATAAAGCCTTGTGTTTTTTTCAATCTGTCCTGAATATGGGAGTAATAGGTCAGGTTCTTGGGATAAGTGTGGCTGTGTGTATATATAATTATGCATCTGGAGAGTGTGCAAAAAGTTTTATAATCTGTATAAAAGTTCTAAAAAGTATTTTATTCAACTTTATGTGTATAATTGAAAGAAAAAATATTGCAAAATTTAGGAGCAACCTCATACAATCTTGCAAAACCATCCATCTGAAACAAGATGAGAAGTTCTGCTAGCTGTGCTGCTGATTTTATTTTAAAATTCTAGTGCTTTTGATTTACTAAAAAATAGAAAATTCTTAATGTAAGAGCACAGATAGTAAAGTGGCACTTCTCAGAAGAAAAAATATCCATTTGCAGAACTCTAGAATGTTAAGTAATCTTTTAGAGTATTATATGAACAGGGCTCCTCTGCTTTCATCTTCTGTTCAGAAAGTGACTTCCAGAACCATACAATAACTGCTGCTAGGCTGCACTTTGCAGAGGAAAGAAAAAATATAAGCACTATGGTCTTACAACTCTCAAGGGGCCAAAAATATTTTGTCCATGTAAGTTTTGTGTATGTGAGTCTCAACATCTGCTTGAAATACTAACTGGATTTATTTCATCTTCAGGGAGGAAGTTTAACATCAAATTCAAAGTAAACAAAGCAAAATAAAGAGACTCTTAGACCTTTTGCTGATCTCATACTGCTCTAACTGCTGTTGGCAAACATAGATATAAAACCATGGTCTGCAAGGTTGCTCAAATGATACTAGTGTTTGAACAACAATATTACAAAAGGATTCATAAAAAATAGATTAGAAAAATTAGGGGAAAAAATTGTGCTATTTCTCTTTTTAGTTAACTATCTTCTCTGTACTTTGATCTTTGTAAGAGAATCATTCTCTAAATACTTCTCTTCATTTACTTGCAGGATTTATCTAACGTGTCCAGATGAGAACACTCTCAGGAAGTCCTGGGCTTTTGCCTTATTAAGGACTGGAGCACATGGATCTCCTTCCTGCAGAAGCCATGACTTGTAATAGTCCAGCACTCTATCATCCAGTAGTAGCTGTGATGTATTAGGACACTAGAAGCAGGGAAACACTCTCAGTCCATCAACATTATCACAAACCATAGCCTTAATGTCTTCTTTTCTCTTGGCTGGCTGAGATTACTCTGACTTCTCACACTGTGAAGATAATATTTAAGATTACATGTAGTATCTTTTCACACTACCAAGTGTTTTGATCAAAGTTCTTAAAAAAAAACCAAACAGGTATTTATTTTAATTTTTAGGTGCATTTTAACCTTTGAAATCTGTCTTAGGTTTATGAAAAGTAGTTCTCTATTTTAACTTGTTGAAGCATCTATAATAATGAGTCAGATCAAGGGTCCATTTAGCTGGACAATATGTTTGCAATGTTTTAATTGCAGACAGCATATGCTGTAGTCATATTGCATTAAAGTGTTTTGAGGGCTTTTTTAAGGCAAATAAATATCAAAACTGTATTTCATTTTCAAAACAAAGCTTTGGATTTTGTTCATTTTTAGCATCATATGTCTCCTTTGAACTTTGCTAGTAACTTCATATATTCAGGTCAACATAAAATATCCTCAGCAATGCTTAATTTTTTGTATATTCACACGGTCAGAAAATGCTCCTCAAAGTATGAAACCAGGCAATCAGCAACAAAGGTATGCTCTTCAGGGATGTTGAGAAAATGCTATTACTGAGAGGGTGAGTAAACATTATAGATATACTTCATGTTTTTTTGCCTCAGTTATGAAGAGAAAGCCCAGTTATCCTGAGGGCAGCCAGCCCCCTGAGCTGGTAGACAGGGATGGGGAGCAGAACAGACCCCGTGCAGCCCAGGAGGAAGAGTTAATGACCTGCTGTGCCACTTGGACAATCACAAGTGTGTGGACTGGATGGGATTCACCCAAGAGTACTGAGGGAAGGGAGGAAGAGCTCAGCAAGCCACTCACCATCATTTATTGTCAGTCCTGGTTAGCCAGGGAGGACTCAGGTGAAGCTGGTGAAGGGTCAAAGGAATAAGTCATATGATAAGAAACTGTGGGAATTGTGGGTGTTCAGCCTGGAGAAGGCTCAGGGAGTAATCTTATCACTCTCAAGAGCTACCTAAAAGGTGGTTGCAGCAAGGTGGGGGTTGGTCTCTTCCAGACAGCTAGTGACAGGACCAGAGGAAATAGCCTCAAGCCAGGGCAGGTTCAGGTTGGACATCAGGAAGAATTTCTTCAAAAAAGAGTTTTCAGGTGTTGTAAAGGACTTCTTAGGGAGGTGGTGGAGTCACCACCCCTGAAAGTATTCAAGCAATCACTAGATGTTGCACCTAGATCTATAGTTTAATTGATGTGGTTGTGTCTGGTCAATGATTGGACTTGATGGTCTTGGAGGTTTTTTCCAACTTCAATGATTCCATTATTCTAGGATTCTATGTTTACCAAAGTTTTCCCAGGAATAGTGTGGCAGCTCCATCCCTGGAAGTACTCAAACTAGACAGGATAGAACTTGGAGACAACTTATCTGACCAGCCATGGTCTGAGAAGAAAGCTGGCCTAGGTGGTCTCCAGAGACCACCCATCAGACTCAGTCATTCCACTATTTTTTGCAATGAAAAAAAGTGAGAAATTACAAACAAAAATGTGCTTAAAATGTTCTGAGATATTAGTAGCTGGGATGTCATATTAATCTGATTCTGCAGGTGTTCCTGTGGACCAGGTAATCCTTTGTGTTCGTGTGTTTAGGTTTATCCATATGTTCTCTTCTGAACATATTCAATATTTCAAAATTAGATGTTCCAGGATATGAAGTACCTGTGGTTATGCATAAACCCTCCTTGCAAGGTGAGATGAGGAAGAGGTATGATTTTCAGTTCTCCTGGTTTCAGGGTATGGCTACTCACATAGCAGCCCCCTCAGCACTGGGTGGCCACCCATTTCTTGTGGCATAGGACCCTTCTCCTAACCTTCATGGAGGTGGCTTCCCCATGGAGGAGGCTGGGGTCCCTGACCACCCTGTGTCCAGCCCATCAGCAGGCTCATGGCCACTTTGCTCACAGAAGGGATTCATGACGGCTACTGGCAGGAATGGGTTGAAATTGTGACCTACACAATTTCTTATGCTTTGAAAGTATTATGTCATCTCTTACCATGTATGTGCTAAAGTTTTGAGTTAGAGACTGTCTCCTGTTCTTGCCTGAACAGGAATAAATCAGAATTATCTTTTTTATTTAAGTGTTTGTGAGGGGCAGGGAGGGAAGGTGTATCAGTGGGAGAATGAGCTGAAGATTCGGGGGACTGTTAGGCTATACAGACCCTCTGATGGGTAGCAAAAGGATTGCAAAAGCAGTGTGAATTTAGGCATTGCCTAAGGTAATTCCAAGGAGTATGCTTTCCTCTTCATTTTACCCGTTTTCTTGTTTAATCCCTCCTCTTTAAATGAGTTTCTATAAAAGTCAGTTATCTAGAATTCTCTATTTCAGATGTGGCATACCTGTAAATTGCTTTCATTCTTTCAATTTAACAGCTATGGTCTAAGACTGAAAACAAAACACACGACCCAGCTAAACAACCCAATCCAGAGATACATCACAGGAATCAAGCAAATAACCTGTAAACACTCAAAAAGCTTTGGGAAAAAGGTGAAATCCAAACAACAACAAAAACCTGTTATCCTTGTCTTTTAGGACCAGCATTTGACAATTTGTACAAAGCAAAGTCTCTCTTTTTGAAAAGCCCTTTAAAGCTACCTCCTTTTTCTTCTCTCCTTTTTCTTCTACATAGTCTTCAATATGTGGTGAAAAAGTTAACCAATGCAAATGAAATAAGACAACGAATAATTAAAACTAAAAAATACACTCACTCATTGAATTTGATGGAGAATATAATAAAAACAAATGGAAGTTTGTGACATACTCTCTCTTCCTCTTTCTCTCTCTATACACATATGTGTTATTTTTTGCTATCAATGCATATTGAGTATATAATTTTGATCATCTAAACAAAAAGGATGTCTGATGAGACGAGGAAAAGGTTTTCAGATATGTGATAAAAGAGCTTGTAAGATAAAAACGAGGAAAAAATATTTTTCAAATGCTATATTACTGACGTACTTATACTTTATTTCCCAGTGTCTGTCAGATTATCATGTGGGGTTTTTTACATAAAACCAGAGACTATTATAAAGATCAAAACTACAAAGCCTTGAGTTCTTATGATATATTTGTAACTATGATCCATTTTCCAAATCATTATTCACCCAGCAGCACCTCTTGACCACAAGCAGAAATATCTTTGTAGGTACATTCACAGATTACTGGAAATAATTAGTAGATTTGAATATTGTAATGACTATAAAATCTTGCAAAAAGGCTGAGGTGAAACAAATCAATAAACTGCATGTAATTGTTCATCTACTTTTCTATTTCTGTATATTATTGGCATTCATAAATATTAAGGAAGTCAGCTAAATAATTGTAACAGTCTTAGGCAGCTCAATCGCTTATAAGTATTTAATTTTTTTATCTCTTTCTATGGGTTCTATTTGAAACTTACTACCCTTCTTTTACCTTTATTTGTATATAAGTGACCCATAATATTTTATGTCGGCCATAACTTTTATATAAGTTTGCCCCACCCAAGGTATCACTTACAGCATGTGTTTGTAAGGAAAGACAGCATTTAAGGTCACCATGCTGATCTGACATCAATACTTACAATCATATTTTTGAATTTTTTTGATTGATTGGAGATAAATTATAGAGAATAGAAGAAATCTAGGCAGGTACTTGCATAAAACTTTTGAGTATCTGCAGTCTTAGTTTTGGTATCTGTCTTCATTTTACAAAGTGAAAAGGGAAACATCATTCATTCTTGTATTTCTATATTCCTAATTATTTGTAGGCCATATATACCTGTTCTTAGAAGACAGTCCTGTGAGAACATACATGATATGTAGTGTAGTGACAAATTGAGTTGTGTAGCTCTAAATCACTTAATTTTATTTTCCTTGTTCTTAATTTAGGTTAATTGAAATAGAAATATCAATTATTTTAACTCCAAAGGCATGTATGTATACTAGCTTGTCAGTAAAAACAGACTTTAAGTATCATATTTATGTTCTCCATCCCCATTCTGCCAATTTATTTAATTGCAACTTTCAATACTCTGCTAGTAGTTGACTTTTGGAATCTGAAGCAGTGATCTTTTCAAAATATGCCAAATAAGGTGTTTGTCTTATGAAAAATTTTAACACTGCTTTTTTTAAAAAATTGATGGGTTTTTTTGACTGAATATCCATTTTATTTAAGGATTTTTTTGTTTGTCTGTTTTGTTGTTTTTGGTTTTTATTGTGTATTTCAGCAAAATTACCTTTCTTTTCAGGCCCATGCATAATCTTCTCTTTATCTGTTTGGATTTAATAAAATGTATTATGGAAGTTATATAGACAACTTTCTTTTTAACAGAATGTCTTGTTTCTGCTTTTCAGAATTTTCCCCAGTAGAGGTTAAAAATGGATGTTGAATTCTGACACCCACTGTCATCTCCCTCCGCCCACCAAAGCAAATGCCCAAGAAAGCAGACAGAATATTTTCTTTCTGTGAGACAGATTACTAGGCCATTTGCCTAATCAAGGTTTTTAAGAATCCCAATCCAGTTATACAATATGCAAATTTTTCTTTTCCCTTGTAACTGCAAATCTAAGATTACATTTAAAACTCTCTACTAACTTTTGGCAGCCAGAGACTTTTTGTAGGTTTTGGAGGTTTATTTGTTATTTAGTTAGTTTCTTTATTGTGGTTGGCTTAGGTTTTGTTGTTTTGTTTTTTAAAGTGTTAATGAAACCATATATTTTTGATTAAAACCAAAACCAACTAAATTTCAGGATTTAAATTTTTGCTTTTTTTGTGAACAAGAAATCACTTAAGTAAATCTATTGACTGAAGCAGCTTAAAGTTGGGATTTAACTATCTAGAAGACAAATTTATATGTGAAGAATATTTAAATCTATGTTAAATATCTCCTAGACAATCAAATTTAAAATTGAGAAATAAAGTAATTACTAAAGACAACATTAGACATAAATATTGAAAAGTGACTATTCAGTGTACATCGATTCTGTTATTGTCAAATATTATCTGCACTGACACATCTTACATGACTAAGAAGGACATGAAAGAAAAAAAAATTGAAAACCTAATTTTTTTAAAAAGTAAAATATCTATAATGGAATATTTTTTCGCTATGATAGCCAGTAGTATGGTTTCAGAAGTGATCATTAAGGACATTGCTCATATTGGTACTACAGTGAATTTGAAGAGATATGTCTATGATAGAGTGGGTAACAACTGTGTTGTACCTCTGGATAATTTGGACGGCTTTTATGACTTTACTTTGGCACTGAAAACTTTCCTGCAGTGTGTGAAGAAAATACTATAATAGGAGAGAGGAGAAAGAGTCCTGAGTTTTCAGATGAATCTGAAGTTTATGGGGTAATTTGCAGCAACCAAAAGACACCACACAGCCTTAAAGGCAGTTTCTTACCTCTATCAGGGAAATATTTCATCAGAAGTTCAGGAGAAAGATCACAAATCGTCACTCCTCCCCTACCTCTTCATCTTCTAATCTGCACTGTTTTGTCTCACTGTGCCCATGACTCCTTACCTGGACTTATCTAGTCTGTCAGCAGAAAATGCAAGGATGGCAATGTCCAAAATCCTACTGAAGGTACAATGTGAAGTCCTAAAATACATGGATGGTCTTACAGTTGCTTTGCCCCAGGTTCTTAATCCATCTTCAGTTTATTCTAACCTTTCTTTCTGGGAGGATTAACCTTCCAGAGGCTATCCTTTTCACATTTTAAAGGATAATCAAAGGAAAGGGAAGACTGTCATCATCTGTTTAGACCTCTGTCTGGGACAGACTTTTATACTGAGGCTGACTTCTAGCCTGAATTTGTCAGCAGATCTTGCATAATTTGTATGAAATTTTTACTCTTCTCTTCCAATGTTATTATTCTGCCATTTGTTTTATTTGTCTAACCTTACTAATTTCTTTTTTTCTTTTTTTTCTTTTTTTTTTTTTTTTTTGGGCTGAATCCTTTAAATTATTCTTTCTGGAGTGTTTCTACACCACTGAAGACCTCACTTGCAATGCCCCTTTCTTCTATTCCCCGTATTCTTCTTCCACACAGAAAAAAGGATTACTGACATTTTTTATGAACTGTGTCAACATTGCAGTAGCTTCAGCTGAGAACAGACACAATTATATACACAGGAAAAAGGGAGATGTTATTTAATATGATGTGAAGCTAAGATTCTGTTTTTAACATGTCATATTCAATATGACCCTGGAGACATATTTAATATGACCCATATTTAATATAAGACCCTGGAGATCAAAACTGAGTTTCTTAGCATATAATAGATAATATAAAATTGTCATTTCAAGACCTTTTCTAAAATCAAGTTATATTTTAAAACAAATATAATGTTGGTTTTTCATATTAATGCCAGGGGAAAGTGGGATAGAAAGAAATTTTTTAGCTTAAGGTCCCACGGTTGAAAATAAGTTTTTTATCTTTCCTCTCAAATTCGGAGGTTGAAATAAAGTTCTTGTCTTGTTTATTAAGAGATAAAAACACAACAGTAATAACTACAAAGTATTCTAAAACAGTCAAAGAGAAAATAAATTGGTTTGGAAGGATTGTGTGCGAAAATAATCTTCAGAAGTAGAATATAATTATAGTCAATCCTGGTGACAGAAGTTATCACATTGATGTTTGAAGACCCTTTCTTTGCTGCTGAATGGTATTATTTTTGTTAAACAGCGAGAGTAAGGTGTATGCTGCTACTAATATCATCACAGTGCTGGTTTGGGCTTAAGCAGAGTTAAGGTTCTTCAGAACAGCTGCTATGTTTTGTATTCTTGCTGATTGCTCTTGATAATGTAGAGATGGTAAAGATGTTTCTGCTATTGCTGAGCAAGGCTTACACGTGGCCAAACACTCTTGTGTGATTCGTACTGCCCTGCCCCTGGGTGAGAGGACGCATAGAAGAAGCTCTGAGGAGACACAGGAAGGACAGCTGGTCCAAACCAGGGGGATATTCCATAAAGCTAACATGTTTAGTATCTAAAACTGAGGAAAGAAGAAGGAAGATGGGAATTCTCAGAGCTATGGCATTTTTCTTGCCCATTAACCATGATTCATGTGTAGCCCTGCTTCCAAGGGAATGGCTGAACACCTGTTTGCCCATGGGAAGACTTGGGTTTTATTTTGCTTGTGTGTGTGGCTTTTGTTTTACCAATAATCTGTATTTATCTCAACCCAAGAGTTTTCTCACTTTCATTCTTCCCTAATTCTCTCTCATCCCACTGTGAGGGAGTGAGCAAGCAATGCACAGGGCTTAGTTGCTGGCTGATTTTAAATCATGAAAAGCACACAACAGTTTCATTCAATAATATCACTATCATAGTCACATGTTGGTTTTCACTTTAGTAATTACAGGCTAATTGAGCTGATCAAATCATCTTTGCCATTAAATTTCATGGTATTTTCTCCAAGCTCCCTAATATGCTCCATTTATCTACTGGCAGTATATGAGGACCCATAAAAAATTATGATGAATTGTCTGTACCTAAAATTCAGCTTAAGCCAGAAAGCTGAAAGAGTAGCTGTGTGGGAGAGCTGTCATGGTGATTCTTTACCCCATGAAAAGTAAGAGACACTCATTCCTGTGTTTCAAATGACCATTTGTTATAGAAGGAATTATGAGATGAAATATTAAGGGCAAACTACTTCATGAAAGAAAAAACCAATATGCATAGGAGAAAACAAAGGCTGCTAAGAATTGTAAATCAAGAGGTAACTCAAAAGAACCCAAGTAACAGAAGAAAATCTGAAAATTGTTGGGGATGAAGAACTATCATGGCACAAAAGTGATAACATTAGCACAATAATAATAATATTCTAGAAGGAAGGCAACATGAGTTATTTGATCTGAAACCTATGTGTGCAAGAAAGGGAAGACCAAAAACTTAGGCTTGCCTTAACATCAAAGAGCAAATGGGTAATTTAACACATGAGCTGGGAACTTCCTCTCCAAGAAAAAGGGCGTTAGTACTTAAGCAAAACAAGGACAACATTTTAGTACAGTCTGTATGAGAAGACTTTCCCATTAAGCGGCATTTCATTTAGGATGCAAGGTGTGAGAAGATATGAGAAGGTTGAGAAATTGTCTGCATGTTCTGTCTGCAATACCAAAGACTCCAAAGCCAAACTAAAATACAGAAAAATATCTTCTCCATTTAGAAAAATTACTTCTCCCCTAATAGCAAATAAACCATCATTACTATGCAATTCATATATTTTTGGACTGCTTACTATGATTGGGTGAAATTGTTGCTAACTGTATATTAAGTGAAGTTAATGATGGCAGAAAATTAATGTATTATGATTTTTCTATAGCAAACATAATTTATTTTAAAAATCAAGTAGAATTTTTGTAGAGCAGGCAAATGGTTGGGAACATAAAGGTAAGAAAATAATTTAATTTTAAGGGCTAGGAAATGGTTATGAGAGTGCAAGGCACCTATCTCCATGTTATAATTGATGACAATTGATCATGGTTTGAGTAGGTGCAATAAATTGATTTTTCTTTTTTCCTGAGTGATAAACTTGATTAGCATGGGTTTAGAAGCCGACAACTGGCTTTGAGTTAATTTTCAGTATATGAGAAAGCAGAAAAGGTAGCTGCTGCACTGGAATCTGAAAGGAGCATTGTGCTGCATTAAAGCAAAAAAAAAAAGTGTCTTTTATCTTTAAAAATGACAAAAGGAAGTCATTGTACTATGTCATTGAGAATTAACCTACATTTGGGTGTTTTTTTCCTTGGCCCTTTGAGATGATATCCAGCATACCAGGAAAAGTGATTACAGGAATGACTCCTACAGAAAGCCAAGACCAAGAGGTAGTTCATGGGAGATTTTCAGCATTGAAAGGAGAAAGTTCCTTGCTACAAAATGCACCTTTGAATTTGGAATTAAGGATTTTCAGGATCAAGACGAAAAATATGAACAAAGTTCCATCTCCTAGCTTGAGTGCCTGATGACATTCTTCTGACAAAAAATTATTTGTTCCAATGCATAGTCCTAAAATGCTGTTCAGAAGCTGTTTCAAAGACTGCAAGCTGTGTAACTTGATCAAGGCTTTTCACAAACTCACTGTGTCTTAGCTCCTGTCCATTGCCATTTGATGAGCACCAAGGGGGCAGAAAGCTCTACTACCATATCTCATTACAGACACTTTCAGTGGATTTTCAGTCAGTGGTATTTCTTAGCTAGAGAATCTTGGAGACAATATACAGTAACACATCTGTGAACTAGCATAGACAAAAATGACATGTTATGACAGAACTTCACATGTTTTTGCATACATATGATTTTCCCACAAAAGCTGAGATCACTGCAAACAATAGAAATGAAGTCCTCATTTTATCCAAAGTTTACCAGGTTCACTAGTGCTAAATGAATTTCTCTCATGTTTCACCCAGAGGCTATCTTTTGTCATGGCCATAGCTTAGCCATAAGACTTTTCTAAGAAACTACAGAAAATCGTGACTTAAGGATACACACTCTTTTTTAAAAGTACCCATCTCATAGGATTTCTGACACTGCAGCTTTTAATGTTTTGATACATACTTGCATTTGAACTGCAGTCATGTCAAGGTATAGTAATTGTGAGTAAATATTGAAGCACTTGTACCACTGTTTATTTGTAAGAAGACGCGACTGCTGAATTAAATCTCCACTTACGTTCCAAAGTGAAAACAGAAGTTAACTTTAAAACCACAAGTACACAAATTGATGAAATTATAGATAGCTAATTATAGTCTACAGCTCTTTTGGGAAGGATATAATTTTGGGGAGTTGGATGAGTAGAAAAACATATGCTAATTACTTTCTATTTTCATTTTCATGTGGGATTTAACTGGATTCCCTAGAATAACATGTATTTGAGGAAATGTCTCTGGTTCTGTACCCTGCTAAGAGTCAAAGGAAAAGTTGCTAGTACCTATTCCTGTGAAAGCAGTTCTGAACATTGACTTTATTAAATCAATTAGTGTGAGGAAATATTGTTAAATCAATATGATACTCACCTGAAAATGAGAAGTCAGATTTCGGGAAAAAAAGCATATATATTGTTTCTAGAATTAGTAATTTAGGTAAGAAAAGACTCTGCTCACACAATTCACCTACCTATGAGAAGCAGGGACAGCGTATCTCATGACTTTCATCTGTATCTGATCTTCATCCAGTATCTCAAAGAAGTAGGAAACCCAGAATTTTTAGGCAATCCCCTTTGGCGGCTTCAATATCATCACTCTGAAATATTTCTGATATCAAAATGGAATTTCCCTTGTTCCAGCCTTTCTTTTAACCTCTGTTCACACCAGACAAGTCTGGGTCTTTGTTTCCTAAATGTTTCCAAGAGCAGTAAGCTCTCTCACCGGCCCTCACTGCTTCAGAATGGGGAAGGTTTCTTCACTGTCTCATCTGTTACTAAACAAATTTCAAAATTTGATTTGTTTTCATCCAAAACTGAAAGCAAAAGTATAACTGGATAAACTTAAATGCTCCTGAGCATATAATTTAAATGCTTCTGCATGGCACTGTAAATGATCTGAGAATTTTAAGAAAATTTTGCAGGCTTAGGTGAATTCTTCTGATAGATGTTGTTGTTGTCTTTTGAGAATCAATCTCTCCTCTGAAAACAAAGATATTGTTAGTGTACTGTTAGAGTTTAGCATTTAGACGTGAGTAATTTATTGCATTGCCTCATTTAGTATGATTGAAATTAACATTTCAGAGGAAAATATAGTGAAAATAATTATTTTTGCAGTTGTCATTTAGATTTTGATTGTTATTTAAATAAACTAGCACATCAAATTGATCCAGTGCCAGGCAGATTTCAGAAGAAAACTTCTTCTAAGAAGACTAAGACCTTTAAGGTTTTGAAATAAAGAAATGTAACACATCTGTAAACAGCAATGATCATTTAAAAAAACCCCAAAAACCAAAAACCAACAACAACAAAAAACCAAAACCAAAAAACAACAAAACACCAAAAAATTTGCTTCTTAAAAAGAAAATACATTGGGATGTGAATAAGTAAGTCAGGATATGAAGTTTCATATTTTCAACAAAAAACTTTCAATTAAACTTTCCAGTGCCACAGAGATATGTTCTTGGCAACAATGCAAAAAACATCAAATCTACTTTAACATAGTTTTGATAACAACATTTGGCCTGAGAAGGTTTAAAATGTGCTTATTATTTCAGTGTGGAACAATTTTTGGATAGGTCATCCTCATATTTGACTTGCAGTATTCTAGATGACAGCAGCCTTTCTGAAATTTCATTATAACTAATGTATAGGACAGTTGCTATTTCTGCTTTATGCATCAATATACGAAGCATTTTTAAGGGAGCATAGATATAAATAAGTCTAGTAACAGAAAATAATTTTGGACTGCAGTCAGAAGCAAAATGATTGACAGAATTAACTGCAATATTAATCGCAGATTTTCAAGTCTAATCTACTAACTGACTAATCTAGATTTAGAAGATAATATTATATGGAGTTCAAAATCTTTTGTAAATAGGTGCTGTAATAGGTATATATTTCCAAAGGAAACATCAAATGCAACCAATTATAATAAAAGTAAAATATTTGGGAATAGGCCAAACAACTCTTATTTTTGAATAGGTATACTCCAATGCTCCTAGTCTGCAAACTTCAATAGGTGGTAAAACATTTTAAGAATGTGCTGTAACCTTCATTTACCCATGAGAAACAATGATGGATGCCTTGTAAGCACGGAATTATACACTATGGGATTCTGCCCCCTATCCTAAATTCTGGATTGTCAATTATTACTTCAGTGCATTTCTTTCATGCCACTGGGCTGGCCAATTAAATGTTGGTGAAACAACAGACTGCTGACTGAGTGCAGATTTTTTTTTAATTACAAAGCCTCAGACATACATATACATCCCTAAATTGTAAGCTCAAAGGAGAAAACAAAGTTCTGGAAGCCAAGAGACTAATGAGAAATGAGTTAAGAACAAGGCAAAATCCTATTACAGGGACAGTGCAGAGAAAATAAATGAAATTTATCAGAAGTAAAAAATTAATTTTATAAATCTTATTTGGAAATAGCCACACAAGGAAAGACTCTGCACTAATTAGCATATTTTTGCATTTAATATAATTTTTTTAATCCGTTTTTTCTTTCTGTGTTATCTTTAGTCATTGTATGCTGGTAATGATTTTAACAACCTCTTTAGAATATATTTTCTTGCTTTTGATGGCTGTGTTTTGTAAGAGTACATGTGGTCTTTACCTCTCAAACTTTTGAAAGAACAGTTGTATCTGTGTCCAGTTCTGGGCTCTGCAGCACAAGAGAGACAAGGAGGTCCTGGAGAGGGTCCAGCAAAGGGGACAAAAGATAATTTGGGGTCTGGACCATCTCTCTTATGAGGAGAGACTGCAGGAGCTGGCCTTGTTTGGTTTGGAGGATAGGACTGAGCAGGCATCTCATTAATGCATGTCCATATCTCAAAGCAGGTGATAGTTTAAGAGGATGGTGCCCGACTCTTTTCAGTGATGCCCAGCGAGAGGGTGAGGAGCAGTAGTTATAAACTGAAACAAGAAATTCCACACCAGCATGAGGAAGAAATTCTTTACACTGAGGGTATCCAAGCACTGTAACTGGCTGCCCAGGGAGGTCATGGAGTCTCCCTCTCTGGAGACATTCTAAAACATCTGGATGTGTTCCTGTGTCACCTGCTCTAGGTGACCATGCCTTGGCAGGAGGTCTCCATGCCTTGACTGGATCTTGACCATCTCGAGGTCCATTCCAATTCCTCTAACAATATTTTCGTTATCAGATCTAAAGTATAAAATTCCATTTTTTTTCAGAGGAGAACAAAATCATTGTGCTTGTGTTTTAAGAAACTGAACCTAAAGTTCCCATCCTTATCCAGAACCATAAAGTAAAACCTTAGCATGCATGCATGTATGCTTGTGCAGAAACTTTATCAGAAATACTCATCTCTGCGTGACATTCTAACTGTATCATTGTGTGCAGATTTCTAAATGCTAATTAAACTGCAACTCAAAAAGGCATTTTAAATACTCAGAGATATGTGTTTACTGGTACTTTGTGATCATAAAAATGCTAATTGATTTGTGTATGTGTTTGCATTTATTTTTACTGCATTATTTATTGTTTACTGTGAGTATGTTGGGTAGCACCTCAATACTGTTTATGGCTACAGAATAAAATCTTTTAAAATAGATTTTTCCTGTTTTCTGGAACACTGAAATATCAACTAACATATTAGTACTTTCCCAGTCCTTAAAATCTAGTAACATTTCCTTCCTCACTGTTTTGGTATTTTTTTACTGTAACATTTTCACCTGCCATTAGTCAGAAGTTAGACACCATTATACTCAAGAAAATAATGCAATATTTTCAAAAAGCTTCAAAAATTTAGCAGCTTAATTAATTAATTAGCAGCTTGCTACATTAGAAACAGTTAACGTTTTTAATAACAAAGTTATTAAAGAATTGACTACCATAAAAATATTTTCGTGCTGTTCCATTTCAGTACACCACTAAAACAAAGACAACTGAAGGTCATTTTAATTTGTTATTGCTTACAATAACTGTTGCAAGTTTACTGTGTCATTTTCAGTACTCCAGAGCCTGTGAAGTCTCACATGGGAGGACCAGTGGATTTGCTTAAGATTAGCTCAGACAAACCAGCCCTCTATTCTTTTGTTGTTCTGTACACTATACTATGTACTTGGAAGACAATTTAAGTACCAGAGAATCTTTGCCTTAGATCTAGGTTCAACTTTGTTTATAAGCCTTTGTCCCTACACTTTTTTTCCTTTGTACTGCACAAAATGGAATGAATACAAGCTCAAGTGGTTTAAGTAGATGGAATTTAACTTTGGTTGTCAAAAAGCTCTCTCTTTTTTAATAATATTATGAAGTAGTAATGAGGAAAATTTTCAGTCACAGCTCATTTTTTTTCTCCAATGTCAATCTCAATCCATTGTTGACACCCCACTGTTGTGCATTTAAGTGTGTTGAAAGACAGGAGAAAGGGGATCTGACTTGTTATTCTGTCAAGCATAAAGATTTCCTGGACTTCATCCAGCTTTGTTTCTTGTTATTATTGTTCTCTTGGGAGGTTTTTTGGTATTTGAGATGTCTGTTGGTATTTTGTTTGTCGGGTGTTTTTTCGAGAAATTCTGCTTCTGATTTATCTTTCCGAATATATTTACCAGAAAAGAAGATTCCCTTTAGCAAAAATAAAAATTAAAAATCGCTGCCTTCTGCTTTTGATCTCTTTTCCTTTACTTTCCTTATTCTGAATCAAATATATATTAAAATTACATGAATGACTAAAGTTCCCCCTGTAATATTTCCTGGGGGTGATTATTGATCTTCTTGCTCTTGATGACCCATTTGTCTCCTGATCTTATCAACTCATACAGACATACAAGTTTTCTGCCATATCCTACAGCATTTTAGGACACTTCTATTCTCTTTCTCTACCGCCACTGTTGAAAATCTCCTTTTATTTCTGTGGCAAACAAAGTGTAAAACTACTTTTAAACATCAGTTTTGATGGGAGGATTTCTTGTTTGTTTGAGATAGGTTCTCAACACAGGATCAATGAATTTGAGCACAAAATGGGTAAGAAGACACAAGGTAGACTAAACTTAATTTAAGAAATGATTGCTTCTCTAACCATTTTGTTTTAAAATCACTTTCTCTTGCACTCTAATTTTTCTCTAATTCCTGAAGGATTGGAGCAGTTGTACCTCAGAGGTTTAACATTTAATTGTAATAAAAAGTCTGATAAATGAGAAGAAGAGGACAGAGAGAGAAGATAAAAATAAAAAATGGGGAACAGCTGACAAAAGTGGCCTGGCAACAATACTAGGAATAAATCTCTATTAGAGTCAAGTAATATGTTTCCAGTACTGGCTTTGGATTAAAAGAAAGGAAATAATGAGGCTTTAGCAAGAGGAGTAAATTTCAGCAAGAGCCCCCTCTTTAGAAAGAAACTGAAAGCCATTAAAATTGAAAGGGGATTTGTACAGGGTGAAAAGAGGTGATACGAAGCATATGACTACCTCATTTGTGTAAACAGAAAATTTCATTATCAGAAGAAAATTTAAAATGAGGAAACAAAAATGACCATTGTATTTATAAATTCTGAGTCTTTATGAGTTTTAAAGTATAATAACAGTATAATAATAATATAACAGTAAAGTATAATAATAAGGAGAATGTAGTTGTTACTCTGATCTTAATATTGGTTAGATTACAATTTAGTAAATATATTTATACTCTTCATGATTTGTAGACATGAAAACAATATGCATGTTGAATTTATTTTCTTTGTATAAAGCCTAACATAATAAAAATACTTGTAGTCAATTTTTTGCTAGGGTCTTATCCCATTTTTATATTACGCTATACTATGATGTAACATATTATATTAATAATTTCATTACATTTGAAAATATGAGAAGAATATAAGCTTCTAAAGTTATGGCTTCTTCCTTTCCCACTGGAATATACATGTATATATATGTGTACAGTGTTTTTTTGTTACCAAATATGTGTCTATCCTATTTAAAAAAAATATCCTATTTTAAAAAAAATCCTAAAATCTTTACTGCCTACGTCACTTTACAGGAAAGGAAATTCACCTTACCACATGAATTTTGAAATGCAAAATTTGGAGAAGTGAGACTTTAATAACTCTTCTACTTTTGTGAATCTGACTGCTAATTTAGTTTAGGCTAAATTTATAGACACCAACATTGAAAACTTAATATTATATAATCACTTCCAAGAGGATTTGGATTTCTATTTAAACCGAAACTTTATGTTTCAGAATATACCCAGAAACGCAGATAACATACAAAGAGCTAAATTTGGAGTGTCTGGGGACTTATCCAAAAAATGAAGCAATGGTATTTTATAGCCACATTTCCATTTTTTTAAATTATTAAGTAGTGCATTTCACATGGAATATAGATAGGGTGTGGTAAAATCTCTATTACAACTATATCCAAGATAAATCTTCAGGTTCGAATATTCAAATATTTGAAAGGATTTTGTGCACAGCCAGAATCTGGGCTGGGATTTATTATAGATAATTTTAATTTTTACACAAAAGAAGCACCTAATATTTTATTTTTATTAAGCTTAAAGGTGATCTAAATCCATGTATCAACAGTGATGAAGATAGAGTGTCTTAACATGATGTCTTAAGTTTTAGCTTTCATATTTTCCAGATTCTGTACTGCATTAGTAGGTAACTCTGTATTTCATATAAAGTGTTAGTAAGTTCTCCTCACAGTTTAGTTAGAAAAAACAATCCTTTTCCAGCCTGAGAACCAAGGGCACTGTTGCCGCTTCGGGCCCAAAAAGTATAAACAGCAGCGAACTGAGGAGAGCAGTCTGGGAGGATGGGAATTCATAACCTGGAGCTATAATTGGACTATTAACCCTAATATGTAAATGGACCAAAACTTATAAAAGTGTGAAAATTCCTGACCAGTCGTCCCCCTTGGGTGCATTTTGGGTGGAGCCACAGCCGGGCTCTTTACTGCCCAAGGTGTATCCTTTGGAGGCCTTTTAATAAATACACAGTTTATTCCTTCAACGCTGTCTAGCCTCTGTTCTAGGTAGCCTCTCACAGGCATCAACATATTAATTCTAATTATATTTTTTATACTGTGGAGTTTCACATCTTTTTCTTCTTGGCATTCAGTGTCACATTACACTAAGAATAATGCAAGGTTCTGGATTAATTTTTATCAGATCATTATGAATATTAGATACATTAATCTCAGGTTGTTCAATGACATTAGTCTCCTATTTAAAATTCAGGTCTACCATGCGAGCTACAAAGCACCATATATGAACTTAATACTGTATAAATTTATTTCATTTACTATTTGCTTCATTAACCAGATTACAAAACTCAGACAGTACAAAACTTGGAATTAGACTCTTTGGAATCGTTCTAACTGATTCCAAACTGACTTCTCAACTCTTCATCACATTATTTGGCCTCATAACAAAGACAGAGCACGATGAGAAATGGAAAACAAAAAAGTAAGGAGATAGGATAAAACTAAAAAAGGGAATGCTTTCTTAAAATTTCATGCATGTCAGAGATGTTTTTATAAGTATTTAAGTCATATTTTTCCATTTAGTCTAGCATAGACTGATTTAAAATTTTTGGGGCTTATGACTTTATGTTCATAATTTCATTTTAATCTTGCCAAATAAAAATAGCATTTTTTCCTATCTCTTTTGAGTTGTTTCAGAATAAACTTCCACCAGGATGGGGCATTATGATTTAAATTGGCAATATATATAATAAAATCCCCCAACATTTTTTAGGTTTCATACACTTTAAAAAGTTCTCTATGCTTTACTTCCAGACAGACTTGGTTTTGGGTTATTTTTATGCACAATTCACATTTTTTAAGCTGTCTTTGGGGTTTTAAGCAAAGATACCATTTATGTCATAAAATAAATAATGCATCACAATCTAATGCATCAGAATTCAAATCTAAATGTATCAGGAAACCATAGTATTCCCAAAAAACCTGAAGCACAAGTTGGAGAGGATTTACACAAACTACAGATGGGAAAGAGCTTGATAGGGAGAGGCATGGCTGCATACAGGCCCTTCTGTAGCATTGAATGTGATTCTGAACAATCTTCTTGCAAGTGAAACATGCTACTGCCCCAGCAGTGGGAGACCAAAGCACCAGGGAGTAGAGAACAAGCTGTTACTTTTCTGTGCACCGTCATTTTGGAGAAATTTAATTGTAAAAGTATATTTAAAAATATGTATAAATTCTCATGAGCAGCAATATAAATCAAAACGAGGGAAAAAATAATGGTACAACTCCACCATCTGCACCACTAGAAATCCTTTTCCTCTGAAATCTTATCAGGTCTAATGGCCTGGATTAGATTGACCCAGCCTAATGAATACCAAAGGGAGACATTTCCTAGGTAAAAAGTCAGTACAGAGTTGCTCCTGGCTTTTGCAAAATGTCAGGCTTTGTGAGGAACTGGAATAAAACCCATGACCTTAAAATGTTTATGGGTAGAAGCACTATTTCTATGCAAAGGTCACTAAGCAGCCAGTATTCACAGCTAGTTTAGCAGCTTAGTGCTTCTCTCCAGATGACAACATGATTTAACATCTCACTGATGTGTTGGCCACCCAGCAGGTATTTCAAAATAGACATCTGTCAACATGCTTGAAGAATCATCTGTTTCCTTTCCATTGAGCAGGCAGATAATGAGGGTGATTTCGAAATAATCAGAAAACAAACACTTAGTTGAAATGAAGCTTTCAGTGTTTCCTTGTGCAGATTGTTTTGTTAGCTCAAACTGCTGTTCTTGGAGATTTCTGTAAATAGTAGTAATATGTTTCAGATTATAAGTGAAAGCAGCACGTCTAAGGCATTCAATTTATTTGTATCTATTGGAAACTTAAATATACTACAGAAAGTAATTAAATGATATTTCAGAGCATTTTTCTATTGTTAAAATTTATGACTAAATTAATTAATGACTAATTAATATCTTAGATAAATATTTGTTTTGTGAGCACAGTAGTTAGGGCAAAATATGGTTTACAAGTCTGTTTTAGTTGTCTGGTAAAATAGTCTGTTTTAAATAATTTACGTATTTAAGTTTCATTATTCCAAAGAATGTATGGAGGAAACATAAATTTAAATACTTTTAAAATAAATTCATTATTTTATTATGAAAAATAATTTAATTTTTAAATATATCCAGCTGCTATCCTAAAACAGGATTTTTTAAAATGAAACACACTAAAATAATTTTTGATTCTTTTTTTCAGCTAAAGATTAAAAAGAAAAATAAAGAAGTCCATTATCATAACAGGCCTAATGTTGATTATACAAGTATACTGAGAATACAAGGTAATTGGGAAATAGTGGTGTTTCTCAGGCTATTTAACAACAGAGCAACTCAGTGATTCATAGCAGTACAAGTATTGCAAAGATTAAGTTGGTTTACAGCAATGGGCTTTTTTTCCATTTTGCATGTTTTATATTTGATGTTTATTCACAGATTAGATCAGCTGCATTTTTGTGGTCGTTTTAGTGCTTCTATTATGTTCTTAAATACTCCATGTACATATTCTACCAATAACTTGGACTACCCTAAAAGTTCAGCAGCGTTAGCAATTTACGTAAATATTATTAAATCCATTTTATAAGATGCTAAAATACATGTAAACTGGATTTGCATTAGTTAAAGGCTTAAGATTTTATCAATAACTGATGTGAGAAACTGAGGCATATTTATTTTTAAAGTAATTGAAAAATTTTTCTGTAGGCTAGGACATTACATTTAATTATGGCAAACAGGCCTCATAACATGAAAGACTAGAGCTGGACAGCATTGAAAATCGGGGCACAGTAATAAAATATTAATTGAAACTGAAGGGAAATAAAATACTATGTTTAAAAAAACAGTTATTCACTGAATAAATGTTTGGCATAAGGAGCTTTTTATTTCACTTTTCTACAAAACAAAGAACCTTCCATTTGACTGAGAGTCCATGTTTTACTAATAGCTCTAATCCCCCATGGTATGTGTTTGCAGACTTTGAGCATACACAAACCTGTTTTGTTTTATCCAGGCCTCTGTCAAAAAGTCCACTCTCAGCGACTGGACACTGCTGTGGACTTCAGCCAATGGACAGTAGGGTTTTATCTAGTTCAGTCCTCCTCATCTTCTCATATCAGGAGAAAGAGGATTGAGGTCTGATGGAAGGTAAGAGTTATTGTAGAGAGATCACAGAATTTAGAAGAGGAAGTCTCAGTAAGATATGAATCTAAAGGTGAAAAAAGATAGATGATAATAGCATTAGGCAAAGCAAATATCCATTCTAACAGGCTTCTGTGAATAATTCATCTAATGGGTTTGATCGGTTGTTTCTATTTTTTCTAAACTGTGAAACACTGACAATAATTTTCAATAAGAATTTCAAAAATGCAATGTGTAAGGGTTTTATGTGAATTTTAAGTGTCTATATACTATTGTTTGTCTGACTTGGATCTATTGATAAAGAATATGGCAAATACTGTTTTCTATTTTACACCTATCCATTCTTATGGTCACCTCAAATTCAGAATAGCTAAGGATGTTGGCATAAGGATGCTGGCCAATTGAAATAACAAATGGGGTATTTCCTGTATTTTGAATCTAATGCTATTCCTTTCTTTACAGTCAATTTTTTTTTCTATGTAACATGCTTCAAAGATCAGCTAAAAAAACCTAGCAGAGCTGATTTCTAGTTAGAATAGAGTGAATAGGTAAGTATAGTATCCAATTCCAGGGCATATATTTTCCAGTTCAAGGTGAATTATAAAAAAACCACAGTTCATTAAAAGTAGCCTATCATTTTAACATACAGATTAAAATTTAAAATAATATTAATATATTAATGATTCCTCTGGGTTCCATATTCAGATGTCATGTCTAATTAGCATATTTATTTTGGATACTATTTTGGGTCGGAAAAGAACATTACCGTGTGAAATTCACAGTAACTACCTCCTTAGATTGGAATTGATTTGGTACTTCCAGGTGAGATTTTTCTCTAAGTGTAGTTTGTACACAGCCACTGTACAGTGTAAAAAACGAAAGCATACAATTAGAATTAGACACATATTTGTCTTAGTACAGAGTACTGATACCATTGCATTTGTGATCTATTGCAATACATTTTAAAACCAGACTAAACTATTTTCCTCCCTTCTAATTTGCAGTCACATAAATTGTTTCAAATCAAATCCCTAGTGCAACACTTTGCTGGCTAACTTTTGAGATTTCTTAGTTGTAAGACTGATTTACACTGAGATGAATTCTAAGCACAGAAATCCTTCAAGAGCTAATGAATGCTATTTCTACAGGAGTAACACAGGAACAGACAATTCATTTGGGTTTAATAAGCAAAACAATGTTTTTCTTCATGACAATGCTTTTCCATTTTGACATATGAACATGTTATAGCTAGGTATTAAATTACTTCAAAGCAGCTAGACCTTGGTAATTTCATGTGTAAAATTTTACCCAACAGTACCCTGCAGTAAAATATACAAATTTTTTCCTCCTACTTTGGAATAATATGGCTTAGTTATTGCAGTTCAGCTGATATGAAACAATGTGGTAATCTTAGAATCATAGAATTATTAAAATTGGAAAAGACCTCCAAGATCATTAAGTAGACCGTTGACCAAAAACCACATCAACTAAACCACAGCACTAAGTGACACATCCAGTTGTTTCTTGAACACTTGCAGCACTTCTCTGGGGATCCCATTCCAATGCTTGACTGATTTGAACCTCCTCTAGACTGGGGCCACTTCCTTTCCCCCCATCTTTTGTTATGTGGGAGAAGAGGTTGATCCTCACCTGGCTGCACCCTTCTTCTTTTAGGTCATTGTAGGGAGTGAGAAGGTCTCCAGCAGACTCAACAGCCTCAGGTGCTCCTCCTACCATTTACTCTTTAGACCCTTTTACCAGTTCTGTTGCCCTTCTCACATTCCATAAAGAATGGAGAATTTCCTTGTCTCTCCTTTTATTTTTAATATATTTACATAACCTCTTTTTGGTTTCTTTCACAATGGTGGCCAGATGGAATTCTAGCTGAGCTTATACCTTTCTAATTTTCTGTCTACATGATCTATTAACTTACTTGTATTCTTTCTGAGTGGCCTGCACCTTTTTTCAAAGTTCATACTTTTTTTTCTCTGCATTCCAGCGAAAGTTCCCTATTCAGCCAGGACACTCTGTGCATGACAGCTCATCTGTTGGTGCATACAGACGGCCTACTTTAACATTTTCTTCTTTAGGTATTTTTGTTATTCAACCATCCAAGAACTTTGTTCTCTCCTGTGAGCCACCAGAGTGAATCAAAAGTATGTAAAGCCCCTTTAAAACTTCACTGAGTGAGCTTGGGGCATAACAGCCCTCTAAACCAGTATCCTCGACAGGCCACTGTCTGCCCTCTGGAATTGAAAAGTGGAGGTTTTATTGACTGACCACCACATGTCCCAGGGCCCTTCTCTGTCTGTGAGCAGCAGGTCTGGCAGGGCATGCCCTGGCAGGCTCCCCTACCAGCTGTGCCTGAAGTTACCTCCCACACACTCCAGGAACCTCCCAGACTGTCTCCTCTCCACTGCTGAGTTTCCAGCAGGCATTTGGCAAGGTAAAGTCTCCCAAGAGCAAGGGCTAGAGATCATGAAACATCCACTGACAGAATATTTCACTTCACCCTGGTTGGGTGGTCTGTGACAGACTCCCAGCAGGATCTGTGCCTTGTTGGCCATCCCTGTGACTGTCACCCACAGGCTCTCAGCCTTATCCCCCCTGCCCCTGAGCTCTGTGCAGCCAAAACCCTGCCCAATGTACAGAGTACAGAGCCCCCCACCGCCTCTCCTTCCTCACCTGTCCCTTCTGAAGAGCTTGTAGCCATCCACTGCAGCATCCAGTCCTGCCACCACATTTCCATGGTGATAACTCCATCACAGCTTCCAATGGCTTCCATTGTTTGTTACCCGTGCTGGGTGCACTGGTGCAGATGCACTTCAGCTGGGCTGTCCATGTCACCCACAACACTGGTGTGTCACCCCAGGCTCATCTCCAGTGAGAATGGTCTTATCCTTTTCCTTCTTCAAGCCTAGTTAAAAGCCTTCACAATCTATCCCTGACAACTCATGGGCTAGAATAATTTTGGTCCTTTTAGACAGATGAACTCTGTCTGTTGGCAGGAGGCCTGGTGGTGTACAAACTGTCCCATGATCAAGAAAAATAAAATTCTACCAGTGCAATGAGTCTCAGTAATATTTTTGTTGCTACTTTAAAAGTAATTATATCTTAGGTTTTTAAATATAAATATAACCAATTCTTTTTCTCTTTTGCATAGTCTATGCAGTTATTGTTTTCTCTATATCTGAAAATTAAGTATGATTTATTCCTTGAAGAATCTTAGCTGTCTTGCATTATGCACACTATGCTAGAACTCTTCTTCTAGATTGTCAGACAAAGATTTTTGAGGCAAGACGTTCTAATATTCTTGATAGATTTTACTATTGTCATTCTAATAATTATGTCCTTCTAAGCAATGTGCTTTAAAAGACATCCAGTCTAAAACTTGATTCATTTTTTTGTTGCAGCTATGATTTGACTGTTCAAATATGTTATTTTCTATTTTTTTAATGTATTTCTACTAAAAATAGAAGACTATAAATAAAAGGAATACGGAATATTGTCTTCTTTCTCTTCAAAATATTTTTGCCTCTTGGACTCTTACAGTTACTTAAGATATCAACACATAGAAGATATATCATTGATCAAAGAGATATGGAGTATCTCCTTACAGAGTCTATCCTCAGTTTTCAGCTTCATTCTCAAAATTTTATGTATCATTAGTCAACAACTTTCATTAAAATCATTTGGAATATTTGTGGAAAAATAAGGTTACTATTATGCCGAGGTTTTCGGTTTTTTTCATTTTGCTAGTGTTACACAGGACTTAGTGTGATGGGTTGACTTAGGATGAAGAAACTCAGAAAAAAGTTCTCTCTAAGGGAGCTTCCTCTGTGGGGATTGGGAGAACTTCACCAGCCAATTAGAGAAAGGTCAGGTTACTCCGTGCACACACATTTTGAAGGAGGTAATCCGGAACTGAGGCTCTTCGTCTTTCTGGTGGAAATGTAGGTAACATCAACCTGAGTTTCTCCCCCACACCATGCAGGGGAGAGGTTTGGGAGGCCGCTTGGGCCCCGTTTGCCAAAGAGGAGACCCGATGGCCGGGAGGAGGAAAGGTTCTTTGATGAGACCTCCACGGCTTCCTCCTCCACGGGCCTGCGGCTCTGGGGGGGCCCGGTTCCCGCTGCTGTCGGAAGGGCCGGGCCTGCCCAGCCCCCACGGCCTGGGGGAGGCAGCCGGGCCCTGTCTGGGAGCAGGGGTGGCCATGGGCAGGGTCGGGCCCTGTCTGGGAGCAGGGGTGGCCATGGGCAGGGTCGGGCCCTGTCTGGGAGCAGGGGTGGCCATGGGCAGGGTCGGGCCCTGTCTGGGAGCAGGGGTGGCCATGGGCAGGGTCGGGCCCTGTCTGGGAGCAGGGGTGGCCATGGGCAGTGTGGGGCTGCAGCCCAACCCCAGAAAGGCTGAGTGACACCTCAGGCCTGAGCCTGGCCCAACTATCGTAGTTGTGTTAAACTTTAACTCTTTAATGCTCAGATAAGATTTGCAAAACCTCCGGCCTTCTATTGGATATGAAAGCGAATAAGAAGATTTCTGAAGTCAGTGAAGCACGAGCTAAGTTTTTTAGATGGAAGGAGAATGAGGAGATGCTGTAGATGGCTGAAAATCCTTTTGTAAGACTGTAGGGATGAACTGATGTACTGAATATTCCTATAAACCATGGAAAAAGACATGGGGGGATGGAGATGTTCCATTTGATGTATGATTTGATTAAAGAGCACCTGTGTCGAGAATCTTTTGCCCCGAGGAAAGAAGGGAATTTCGGTTTTCTGAGGATGAAGCCTGAACAGAGAGAAAAGAGATGAAGAGAACCTTTGCTGTAGAACATTTCATTCTTAAAAGCAATACCCCATGAGACAGACATGGCCCACATCTACAGCTTTGGGAAGGCTGTGGAGTTGGGAGGAGTGTCACAGTTGCAGGTTCCTGGGCGGATGCAAATCATGAAAAATGAAACCACGAAAGGACTGTTTTCTTCCTTCTTGTGGAAAAATCCTTCCAGGTTTCAACAAGAGGAGGCTTCTCTGTCCGGAAGTGAACTGAAAAAGACTAAATTGAGGACTGACCAAAGTATTTGTTATATGTTTGTTTTGTTGTTATGAAAATTGGGAGAGGGAAGGAAGGAGTGGTCTGAAATATATCTTATTCTGAATTTGTTTCCCCTCGCCCCCCACCCTCTTTGTTTGTGTAGTTAATAAATTTCTTTTCGTACTCTCAAGTTTTAGGCCTGCTTTGTACTTTTACTCCTGGTTCTGTCTCACAACAGAAAAATGAGTTTATTTAAATTGGCAAATCAAAATGAAGACATGGTTTAGTGCATTGGCTGGAAAACAAAATTAAACCAAGACATTTAATTATTTCAACTTCCTTAAATCCAGGGGTTGTCTATGTTACTCTTTGCAAAAGAATGAGTTTATATACAGTAAGGATAAAAACCCCATTAATCAAGTCACTCACTTAGATTTTTAAATCAAAATTATTTCCAAAATATGATAGAATATTATTTTGGTCAGGATACAAAATATCCCCAAACTGTTCAAGGATTAGTAGATATAAATAATTCTCTATCCGGTAAAGAATACAAGTAATGATCACCAAAGTTATAGGTGGTGATATTTTGATAGATGTATTTAACCATTCATCACTATATCAAGTGTCATTTCTGTGCAATATGTCACCTCCAGCAGCCTGAAAAATGCAGCAAAGAGGGAAAGGAACACCAAGACACAGATGTTTTCTCATACTAGGGCAATACTGACAAACATCATCAACAAAGTGAAATATTGAGATTTACAATAGCAAATTGCAACAAGATTCATATTGCGAATTATATAACAAATTAACTCGTAACCATGCTTTAGGGTGAAATAAAAGTCTAGTCCTGCACTTCATTCTGCAATTTCCAATATATTCCAATATTGCCTAATAAAACCAATAGGCCAGTTTTTGATTTAAAAGAGTGTTTCTTTTAATTATTTCTCCCCTATATGAGTCAACCAAAACATGTTACAATTACAAAATATTACAGACTTTGAAAGTTTGTAAAAAAAAAGAATCAGTTCCTTCCCCTTAAGAAGACGCTTTAAAATATCTGTAGAACATCATACATTTTGTTTGCAGTATAAATATGTTTTTTGAGTAAAACATTTAAAGATAGGATTCTTATCTGATATACTTGTACAGGTTATTGCAGTATTTTTAATGGTACAAAAAATTCTCCACTCTTAGAAAAAGAACAGGTGAGATAAGACTACAATAAGATTAGACTGGTAAAGTAGCTCACTATTAACAAACAATTAACAGGCACAGATGGTACAGAAAATTTGAGAAAATTTGGCATATTTCTAAAAAAACTATATCCTGTGTTCTGGTACCTTTCTGCCTTGTACTTTTTTCTACTCTGAAATTCTAAATCTGCAGCCGACAGGCTTTGCCCAGCAGCTCGTTCAGGGGAGGAAGTGATAGCCAGCTCTCTGGCACCCGAAGAATGTTTCCCTGAAGGAGGATTTCCGCTGCAGCCCCTGTCCAGTGGACCGAAAGGAGGGTGAGTATCCCCCAAGTTAAGCTGAGGGTGCTCCAATTAGGGAGAAGGGTGCATTGGCCTCCGGGGTGGAGGGGGGACCCAGAAACCTACAGGCTAAGATAGGTAGCTGCAGAGACAGCTCCCTGTCTGTGAAACTAAAACTGGCCCTGGACTCTTATCTTTAGTTGTTGTTTCTTTTTGCTGCAGCTAAGAGTGGAATTTGTCATGGCAGCATGGCTTAAGATCAGAAAATATGGGTGCAAAACTTTCAGCACAGCAGAAGGGGATTTATTTCCAAATTGTGGGTATCCTGGAGGGTGGAAAAAGAAAATTTTCAAAGCAGTTGTTAAAACAGTTTGTTCAATGGCTTTTCCTCTGCTTTCCAAAAGTTTCCCCGAAGAAATACCAACCATTCCTTTTTGGGCCAGAACTGTTTTGGATTAAAATCCACAGTTCCTTCCTGAGGTCTGCTCATGGGGGCCCCGCATTGGGCGCCAACTGACACACCAACTGAGTGCACTCACTTTGCCACTATGGTCCCGTGCCCAGAGTGAATTCCACCCTGGGAACAGGAGCCCTCAGGTGTGGCTCGGGCTATGGCTCCATGGCCTTTTGGCTGTCAGATTGTGTTCGAAGGAGGCAAGGAAGAGGGGGAGGTGTTTGCACAGGATGAAAAGGATTTATTACTCTGGGGAATCCTCAGAGTAAAAGACAAAAATGGCAAAGGTGCAACAACTTAAATATGGGGGACATTCAAGGGGAAGGTACAAATTCTTAGCAAATTGGAGAAATTCTGAGGAAGGATAAAGGGTACAGTTTACAAAGTTATTGTCCAATGAGAGTGGTACAGGGGAAAACTAAGTCACATGGACTAATGAGGCATCGAGTTTTAGGGGATTTCCAAAGAGGAATTCTAAGCAGGAGGCTGGCACAAAGCAGGATTTTCAGGTAGTTTAGGATAGATTGACAAGGTGGGTGGGAGGGTATAATTTTGGACTAAACCGTTAGCTTGGGCAATAACAGAACATACCATTAACAAGAAAGACACTGCAACATAAATCTTACTGGGAATGTGTTGTAAGAATACCTGTCAGTAATACTGTGGAAAAGGTCTGGACTGGAATGAAGCACCATGGCTATCTTTATGAAGAATGTACCAGATGTTCTCTAGTATAGCAAGCCCCATCTTGGAATTTGTGGTGTGCATTTTGCAGTATAGGACAAAGGGGAGATTTCAACACATTGTGTTCAGTGAAGAAGGTTTGATTTGCACTAAGCTCAAATATTAGGTTAAATTTCAAGCACTAGCATGTTAGATAGTATAATACTGCTATTACGACTGAAAATAATAATAATAAATTATTAGATATAATTGTTGCTAATAAGTGTAGCCTTGACAATAACTGTAGTTTATATAAATGCAGACTTTTTGGTCAGCATGTCTCCATTTATTCTTTACTGAATACAAGTTTATGCTTTCATATTTCCAAATGCTATGAAATGACTTTATACTAATGTGTCTTTCTTGGAGACCAATTCAATGCAAGCTGAAATTGTTGCAAATGAAGTTGTACTACAAAAGTAAATTAAGAGGCATGATAGAACTTGTTATATTAGACAAAACAATGCACAATTTCTTCTTGTGTACTTTGCAAGCTGTGAAAGTTATGAATGTGTACCTACTGAGATACTATGTGTTGAATGAAAATCTATTAGTAATCTTTGAGATCATAAGCGCCAGGAGTGTATCTGGAAGCTTGAATGTAGAACACCTTAGAACTCATTTTCCAGCAGAGTCTCCAGTTGATAACACTTCTCACTGCAGCATAGAAGCAGGAAGAATTAAATATAACAGTATTGTAAGTAACTATATTGATTAAAATTACTTATGATGTAGCTGTTTTTTAAAATAAAAAAAATGACTATGAGTTTAAAATAAGTAAGGTCAGATGTTAAATTCAATGCTATTGAGAGCCTTGACCAGCTACCTGTGAGATAAAGGAGAAAAAGAGTGTGTTTAATTAAGAAATACTAACAAATAATTAAAAATCAAACCTCTAGACAGGCAGATCTGACAAGACAAAATCTCTGAAACATGAAAGAAGGAAATTTAAGTAAAATTATGTCCCTACTATGTAAAAAAAGGTGTGGACAGGCTGGAGAGATTCTTAGAGATGAGTCACAGAGATGATCGAAAGTCTGGAAAACCTGCCATGTGAAGAAAGACTGAGAGAACAGGATTTTATCAGCCTTGAGAGAAGAAGGCTTAGGAAAAACCTTATCACCCTATTTTAGCATTTAAAAGGTGGCTACAAATGATATGGGGAACCCTTTTTTAACATGAATCACATGGAAAAGATGACAGACAATGGGTACAAGTTACCACTACAGAGACACCAGCTGGACATGGGAGGCAAATTTCTCACAATAAGGAGAGTCAGATATTAGCACAGTCTGCCCATGGAAGTGTTGGGTTCTGCAATAATGTATTCAGCTGGACAAGATTCTTCATTATCTTCCCTAGACTTTGCTTTTGCCAAGAGAAGTTGGACTAGATGATGAAGCCCCTTCTGGCCTGGTATTCTATGATTGTATGGAATGGTAACGAGTGAAGAGCTCTTCCTGTGAAATAACTTTCAAAATTTTACTCAGTCACTTTAACAGAATATATTTATCAGATAGAATTTTGCAAATAAAATTATAGGAAGGTCATTTTACCTGGGATTCTATTTTGCAATATATAAAACAAAGCAACTCCTCCAGGTAAGCTTCAGTGGAAAAGCAATTTGATTCACTGCAGCTTAGTTCTGAACAAAGCCCAAGATTTGTTAAATAAATATATCATCGCAAGGTATGAATTTTCTGAGCTGTCATGAGCAAAGATTCAGATTCTAGTAGAGATATGAGAAAGAATAGTTCTTCTAAAATTCTTTCTTTAAGTGTTTGCAGATCAGTACAAAGTTGCAAAAAAAGGTTGTTTTCAGAAAAGCCCCACAAAAAAATCAAAGATTACAGGTTGACTGACACTTGAGGCGTTTCAGTAATCTCTATTAAATAAAACATTAAAAGCCAAAACAATCCTTATTGCTATTCAGCATGTATAAAGACTAAGCAAAAAGAGGATGCTGTCAGATTTGTGCCTATATGAAGCATACCTCAATGTATTTACGTCAACCCAAAGAGTCAAGCAGTTTTTGTGGTTAATTTATCTGTGGTCCTGTGGTGGGCTGACCTCAGCTGGACACCAGGTGCTCACCAAGTCTGTCTATCATTTCTTTTTATCAGCTGGACAAGGAGGACAAAAATATAGCAAACAAAAGACTCATAGTACAAGATACCAACGAATCCTGATATCACTCATCAAATACTGTCACAGGTGAAATATTCGAGTAAATTAGTTTAGTTGTTTACAAATCAAATCAGATAAGAGCAATGAGGAATACACCTTCCCTCCAACCCTCCCTTCTTCCTGGAATCAACTTCACTCCCAATATCTCTACTTTCTCCTTTTGAGTGATGCAGGACGGCACAGAATGGGGGAGTCACAACTCTTGTCTTTGTCACTCTTCCCCTTCTCCCTCCTACAAGAGGCAGGAAGTTCCAGGTCTTCACAAACTGCTCCAGCACAGGCTCCTTCCATGGATTGCAGTCCTTCAGGAAGACACTGCTCCAGAGTGGGTCCTGTCAAGAAAATATGAACCAGTATGAGTTCCTCTCTTCATTTGCACAGGTCCTGCCAGGAGCCTGCTTCAGGACTGTCTCTCCACAAGGTCACAGCCTCCTTTGGGTGAATCCATGGGCTTAACTGGAGACCTCCATGGGCTGCTCTGCAGCATGGTCTGCGGGGAAATCTCTGCTCTGGTGCTGGAGCAAGTCTACCCCCTTCTTCTTCACTGACCTTGGTTCTACAGGGACATTTCTCTCATATTCATCTTTTACACCTGTTTTGGGCAGCAGTTTCTCCCCTTCTTAAACACTTTTTCCCAGAGATGCTACCACCATTTTTGATGTCTCACTCTTGGTTTGTGGTGTTAGGTCAGTGTTGGTACAGGCTGGCATTGGCTTTGTCACACAAGGGGAGCCCTTCTTACAGATTACACCCTTCTAGCCACCCCACTTCCAGAAGTTTGCCATGCAATCCAAATACATGCGTGTATCTTTTGTATTTTATATTCTTTGACCTGCAGTTTTGAACACTGATACACAGTGTCCCTTGGTACAAAATTCATTATTGTTTTGCATAAGTCTTTTGCTGCTGACTGCCTAGAACCTATTTCTGATACGTATTTAAACGCTCTCAAAAGGACCAGCTCACATTTACAGTCCTTAGTGGTTTTGTCACTGGGCACAGAATATATGGTAATTTTCACTTTATAGCTTTCTTTCTGCCTTAAAGCACAAAGTCTTCCTTCCTCTTGGTATTATACTATGGAGGAGGGATTTACACTTTGATTATTTTAAATTCCTATTGTGTTAAAAGGTTAAATATATGATCACCAAGGAGTTTGAAATGCACACTGTTGTGCTGAATTTACCAAAAATACAATTGATTGCTTTTGCACAGGTGAGTGGTTTGAACATAAGGTAATGACATGTTTAGTAAAAAGTTCAGTAACAGATTATTATACTTTGGGATAAATTATCCATTTTTTAAATTACTATAATTGTAAATATTACATTCTATTATATATTTGTAGTTAAGAACTAGTTCTTTACAACAATCAATTTCACTTGTAAAAATATAAAGAAAACAAAAGATAAGATAAATCAGTGAACACTTGCAGTATCGTTGAAGACCTAAACAGTTCATCCAAGCTTATCCATATGGTGTTTATAGATGATTTTTTCAGAATGACACTATCCCAATCCCACTCAAATCAGTATTAAAATTAATTTTCCATGAAAGAATAACCTGAAAAATATTTGAAACCCACAGATACATGAAAAATCAATAGTTTTGTTGCAATCTATGGTGTTACAAGGACTGGAGAACAGCTTTGAAGAGAGGTGGTGGGAGATAAATGTAATGTTAACATTCCCATTTTAAACTTTTGCAACTCATGCATAACAGTTACTGTTACTCAGATATGGTAGAGCCTATTATTGCTAAAAGCCCACTGTGCTCCTTCACCTATAAATTTAAAGTAAAAACTATCAGAAAGGTTATCTTTATAAAATTTGAAATGGTGTTATGTAATCAAATTTGCCTAAAGGTTATAAGCTGTGGAGCAGAAAATATTTACATATTCTAGAGTATAATCATGTAATTTTTTAATAGAAAGTAAAATACTTTCTTTAATATTAGTACCCTCAAGTAGTTTCAGTTACCTCTCTTGACATGTCCAGATATACAAGTAAACTGCATTTTAGCAAAATAGTTTGTAAGAAATATGGTGATATTTAGCAGTTCAAACAATAAGCCATAACATTTCTAAAATAGCATACTAATTTTCTCAAATAGCTTCCCTGAGGTTCAACATTTTTTAATGTGTGCAGCAACTTATGAGGTACATTCCTGGAAAAATTAATACTGCATTACAGCCTTAATGCAAATTCTTAATAACTCCTTAATAACGTATATTAATCATGGTCTTAGTATAGTCAATTTTGTGTGAAGAAGGTTTCAAGTAATTCTATACTTTTTCATTTTGGAGCTTCACTACACATATTCAGTATTATTCCACCGGAATAATATTGTTTATTTTTCTCTTTGTTTGCTTTTCTCTTTGTTAAACTTCCCTCCTTTTTCCTATTAATTACAGAGAATAAACCTTTATTTACTACTGCTTGAATTCTTTGTTGTTTCTGAGGTAATTGATTGCCTTATCAAAAATAACTCATTTTTTTTACTGGCTGTTACTGTAATGGTTTTTAGTTGTAACAAAGCTATGGTATTATCTAATTACCAAGTTGTTAAAACTTATTAATAATTTTGAGTGACAACTTAGTTGTTTAGACTCTATAGATAGAAGAAACTGATATTTCGATGAGATGATTCATCTTGACCTAAAGTAGTACCTGAAAATGAGATCTTTCTTATCCCCAAAGTGCTATTTCTCTCCACTGATTATAAAGTCAAGATGATTGGCATAGGCATTGCTATCTGCACAGTAAACATCTATAAACTTCTCTGTAAAGCCTGCACCAAACATAATTAATTCTGGTGAGGTCCACCATTAAAATCTTTCCATATGTCCATTTTTGAATTCTCACTTGTAAATGAATTTCTATGTCGGTTCAGAATGAAATTTTTTTTTTAGGAAAATAAGCCCAAAAAATGTTCTTTAGTTTTCATTTCTTCAGCCTATTCTTTAAGAGTACAATCCTAGAAAAACAGAAACTGTGGGCATTTATATCACAAAATCATAATATAAAGTATATAAATCTATTTCAATTTTGATTTAAATATCGGAGAAAAATAAGTAGTGCTTTGTATAAATATTTTCTCTGTATTTAACATGCCACTTCACACCCACCTCACAACACATATAAATAATACTTTCTTTCTGGTAGCAGAAACAGAATAATTAAAGAATCTGACTATCTTATTTTCATAGGTTATTTGTGACAGTTCACTTAGGTTCCTAGTAGTACTCTGATGAGATTAATGTCCTGAAACATATCAATCAAGAAAAATCTCCTGATTATCCTAAACTTTAGTTGCCTTATATGTAATTTTTTTGTGTGTTTCTGTAAGGATAAGCATTTTACTGCTCCCATACCTTACACAATGAATCATTATTTTATTTTGAAACAAGGGATTTTTCCAGCTCTTGATATTTGGCACTTGCTAAAGGATCTAGGTTCTCATCCAGTTTTCAGAAGGTTATTCTCAGCAAGATTAATGAGAAAATAATTATTGAAAATGGGCATTATTTTGCACCTCTAACAGAGGTTCTCTTTGAAAGACATTAAAAATAATAAATGTTTAAGAGTTAAGTCTGTGATGTAGAGGGAAAATGATACCCACATTAGATAGAGAGCCAGATGACAATGGTCAGTTTCTAGTCTTAAATTCAGATCTTACATATTCTCCCCAATAAATCAAAGGCAAGCTGTTCTTTCAATTGTTGAAAAACAAAACCAACCACCATATAAAAAAGCATCTGACTTCTATATGATATTCCTAAAAATTATGTGCAATACCTACTTGAATTCTTGTACACTGCAAAGACCTGTAAGCAAATACTAAAAGCATACAGGCAAAATTACAGACAAAGCCATGCAAAACAAAATAAATGAAAGTGATTTCAATAATTTCTATGTGAGAAAAATTCAACCGCAGTTTTTCTTACCATAAATTCAAAAATATATATTTTGGCTCAGTTTTTTTGTTTTATTTTATATCTGTTTATATAAACACAGTAATTTACAGGCACACATTAAATTGATAAATATTCGAAAATTCTACTTATAGATTGTAAGATTATATAGGTGATAAGATTTTGCTTTTGTTAACAGTGGCAAGTAAAAATCTATTTAGAAAGACAATATTCTAAATTACTCCAAAAGGCATCATTAGTCATCTTTTTCTTTTGCATTTATATTCCAGTAGATATAATTATTCTTTCCTTTCAGGTATCTTTAATACTTTTAGCTGTAACTTTTTTCAAAGAGTTACTTTGCTCCTCATTCTTATTGGTAAGCCAAACAGAACAAACTGGCTTTTGGCCAAATGCACACCTTTGATTCTGAATAGAAAAATGCCCCATGTCATCTAGGATGCTGTAGATATATTTTTGATTTCCAGTTCCTTAAGTTTTCCCAAACTATATGTTTTTCAGAAGAATTATTTTTTCCTCTTTCTTTTCTTGCCTGCTGATTTATTAGTCTGGTGAGTAGTCTACAGGGAGTTAGTGCTTAGAAAAAAATCTATGAACTGGAACTGCATTCAATTTAAATGGCAAGAAGGTACAGCTGTGCTATCAGAGTAATAGAGAGAGGTAAATTAGAGCTAGTTTACTATGAACTCTTTTCCCTTACAAGATCTCTATACACAGGGTCTTTGGACTTCTCAGAAAACAGTCCTGCCCCAGGCTGTCTTTCCTTTTAATCTTCTAAATAACTTCTAATCTTCTGCAACTGCAGTAAAAGAACATATCTGAATTAATGGGTAGGCGCAAAGATAACAGTATTAATGTTGGTGAGAATGAGATTAAATTTAGATTTTGCTGACAAAGTAGCTCTAATGCTTCAAACAATGTGCAAATAGTAAATGCTCGCATACTGCTGGTAGATTTCTAAGCAACCGTGAAAAAAGTAGACATAAAACTACCTTCTGGGAATTCCAAATGTGAACATTTTATTAGAAGGCAAAAGGTTATATAGAATTAATTAATTTACAAAATCCTGCAAGCAACATGTAGTCCAGTGGAAATATCTAGAACGAAAAAAAGACATGTAGGAGTTTCTTAGTCCAGCATAAACCCAGTTAATGAACATTAAAATAAGAAGGTGAAGATTAGTCTTATTTTGGTGATGTTACTATTTTTTTATCATGTGGGCAGAAAACTGAAAACATGAAAAAGTTTGAAAAAGTTTTCTAAATGCCTTTATAATAAATGCCACAGGAAAGCATTAAATAGGAATTAAAAGAGGTTTAGAATAACTGCCAATAATAACAATAATAATCAGTTATTTCCTACCTACAATGTTATACTGACAGAAACTTCTCAAATTATTTTGAAAGTGAATGCAGACCACCTGTTTAGACAGATGTGTTATAGGGCAGCAGCTGCAAGGACAGAAAAAGAAAAAAAAGAATGTAATTAGGAGGTATTAAGGAAAAATAACTTGCAATTAGTAGACTAGTGAAAAATGTGGTGGAAAGGAAGCAGATCCATAACCTGAAGAACACTAGTTTCTATGATGCAAATTTAGATTCAAAAGACAAAGTGAGCTACATTAATTCACATTAATGAATGTGAATAAGGAAACTGAAATCGAGACCATTGCTAGATTTTCAAGATTCCTCGACACCTTCCAGGTATCATTGAGCAAGAGATAGTCAGTTCTTCTGAAATATTCCAAAATATAGGCCATTCAGGCCAATTTTAACAATCTGGGAAAAAGAAAAAAGGAAGAAAGAAACATTTGCTTTTCTTGGTAAGACAAGATTTTTGTTTCTGGGAGATAGTTAGGGTTTTGTCTGTTTACTTGTTTGTTTGTTTTCCAGTTAATGGATTTTCCTTTATAAGGGAAGAATGATAAAAAATGACATTCTGAATGTGTCATGCAAGTTCTTTAATGGTTTGATTCCCCTGAAATAGAAAATCTACATTACAAGTAGATCCATATCAGATTGTTCATAGCAAATCAACCTAGAAGAATAAATTTGTTTTAAGGCAGGAGAACTCACATCATCTAAAGGTAATCATAAAATCAAAGAATCATAGAATAAGGCTCCAATTATTCTGAATATGTGGTTATAAAATTCATAGAGAAGTCCTTGAAACTTCCATTTGCTTAGGTATTTGATAAATTAGACCTTTCTTATGAAGAAGCATACTAAAAATCTATGTGTTGGAAATAGAAGTTCATCTCCTGTCTCCAATTTGTCCTATTGGATTTACCGTAAAGCTCTGGGAAAAATAATATATATAGCCGTGTGTTCATATAAGTAACTAATACTCAGTTACAACATGAATCTTTCTTTATATTTTTTTAAATTATGTAAAGAACAGGAAATTTAATAAATTACAATTCAGTTCTTCTCATTTAATAAGTATAGATTATTTATTATGACATTATACATGTACTTAAACTACAGTTTGCATATGCAGGAAATTGCAGAATTAAAAATAGATTCAACAATAAATACAGTTTGTTTTTTTTTTAATTGTACTATGTGTACCTATTAAACTGCAACTGTATAATAAAATACCATAAATCATTCATTCCTGAAAAAATTACTGCTCACTGGACTGTGCTGTCATGGTACCAACTGGAGGCTGCTTGTACTGCATGTACACGCCTGTCTCTCGGAGCACCTCACAATGGTCCATAAATCTTCCCACTGCTTGGCCACAAGCCACTTGCTTTGGAAAAGGACTATAAAAGAGTGATCCTCTGGAGAAGCTTTTGGGATCCCCCCACAGGTGAAGACCCGTCCATTGGCTGGAGCACGAGGACGCCCGTCTTGTCTGTTGGCAGCCATTGCTCCATTCCCCTCTTTTTCTCTCCATACTTTGTTTCCTGTACTCTCCCCTCTATTGCAACTGAGTTGTTGGCATTCAATAAAAATGCATTGCTGTGAATAAACTGATTTTGTCCCCCCGCTGTTTGCTGTTTGCACCTCTGAGATCAAACAAACTGTCATGACCCCCATCCTGCATTGGTGGATCATGGCAGTGTTCTCTTTCTCTTCATCCCAGATGGAAAAAACCATCCACCTTCCAGTCTTCCTAGAATATGAATGTGAATATTCTGGATTGATACAGGTGGCTCAGAAAATGTCCAGCCAGACAGGAAACTAATGGAGCAGGGGATGGTGGCAAAAAATAAATGAAATAAATAAGATAGTCTCCTTTCACTGCAGGTTTGAATGGGAGTGTAGGTTAGATATAAGTTTTCCTATTAAAGATTTAAGTGTAATTTTGAATGAATATTTACAAGTAGAAAGACAGATGAGTTTTGACTGGAAAAAAAGTCTTCTGTTCTTTACCTAGGACACTAATATAAGAAATTTGTAATTTTCAGACTCATAAAGCCAGTTAGCTAGCTGTTACATCATTGTCTGCCTCCTCCTCCATCCCCTTCTGGTATATATTTTTTTTTCACAAGTTTTTCATCATGAGCCCTTGTATTTTCATGGTGTTTTGCTGCTCTGTTAATTTACAGTTTGTAAGCTGTATCTTCCTATCTTGTCAGCCCATAATTTCACAATCCTCCTGAAATATATTCTTGCCCCTGGTGCTTTTGCCATATTTAGTATCATTCACAAACTGAATAGCCTTGGTCTCTCCTCCCTCTCCCAGGCCGTCAGCAGAGCTGTTGAACTCATCTCCATCATCCTGACACATGCTGTTCCACACAGCTCTGTGGCCGTGCTTCCAGCCATCCTCACGCCCTGCAGGTGCAGGTGGTTTGGTGTGGTCCCTGTGAGCCTGGGTGCCGTGTCCCTGCAGGGCGTGCCTGCCCGCACAAGCCACCAGGTGCTTACCCTGATCCTTGAGGAGCTGGAACAGAGGCTGCACACAGAGTTAAGGAGAATAAAATGGGTATTTATTGTGAAGCCTACAAAAGCCATACCCTAGCAGTATGAGTGCCACAGTCGTGGCCCCTGCCTGGATGGCTCCAAGATGGAAGGCAAGGAGGGGGTTGGTCACAAAATCTTACACTTTCATAGGTTCTGGTTAATTTGCATGAACCCACCCTCCACATTTCCACATTGTTTGTGCTTAGGGACTGAAGTTTGGAGAAACTGTCCTTGAGTTCTTAACTAGAGTAGGACTGTTCTGTCTTCATCACCCTAGCACATCAGAAAAGCACATCCAAGGAGAACAAGAAAACTTAAAACCAAAGGCATCAACCCCACATGCTGCACAGTGGCCGCCAGAAGGGTGGGCCAGCACAGCACTGGGGTGACAGACAGCCCGTCTGAGACTGCCTGGAGCACTGCTGGCTGCTGTGTGAGTGGGTGACTGCCACTGCTGACAGGGCCACTCCAAACCTCCTTGTACTCCAGCAGATTGATACCAGCCCAGGATGCCAAGAGGGGAGACACTTCAATGTTTTCAATGTGGCACCTCTATATAAGAGTTTTACAGCTTGTATACAGCCCACAGAGCATTTCCTAGACTATCTATAAGCAGGAATTGTTACTGGAAAAAACCCAAACCAAAACCACTCCAAAACCCCAAACATCTAGGTTCTCATACAGGAGGCATCATTGCACCAGCTAGAATGAGAGTGAACCAACTTCTACCAGCTGAGGCCATTCTTGCCTCATTTATCTTTAAAGCTCTAAAACTAAAAATGATGAACAAAATTATGCCAAAATGTCATCATATTTCTCCAAAACTAAGAAAGAGTCATTATCAGCTAAAATTAGCTAAAATTTAAGGAGCCCTACATGTCTTTCACTAGAGATTCCATAAGCCTTTTCCTTTCTTTTTGCTAATAAGTAGTACAATAGCTTGTCTCTGTCTTTCACTCATATCTCTTCTCTTTCTTTCTCTTTATTTTTCTTTCTTTCTTTCTTTCTTTCTTTCTTTCTTTCTTTCTTTCTTTCTTTCTTTCTTTCTTTCTTTCTTTCTTTCTTTCTTTCTTTCTTTCTTTCTTTCTTTCTTTCTTTCTTTCTTTCTTTCTTTCTTTCTTTCTTTCTTTCTTTCTTTCTTTCTTTCTTTCTTTCTCTTTCTTTCCTTTCTTTCTTTAACACAAGCACATACTGAAGACATTTAAAGGAATTCCATAAAGGTTTGCAACTGAGCAAAACTGAAATTCTATTTGCTGTGGGGAGCTAGGAAATCTGATCATTTGCATATCCTCATTTAATTTAATTGTTAGCCATGAGATGAAGATAAAGGTCAGTTTCAGGAATTAAAAAGTTTTTAAAATTTTTAGTAAATGTTTTAGCATTCCAGGAAGACCAAAGTAATGCACATATTTCCTAATGAAATACAAAACTTCTGATTTTGAAGAATGTATAGTTTACTAACTGCATAACATTCTAAACTAAAATTTTGAGATTTGCATCCTATTTTTCACATCCACTGAATGAAATACCTAATAGTAGGTGAAAATAGACTTTTTTTCTTTAAATCCTACTCCTGATGGTTCTAAGCAGGTGTATAATAGATGAGAGACTTGAGACATTCTGAATCACTATTTCTCCCACCTATGCATCTGTGTGATGTGAAACCATACTACAGATAATTTCTAAAAGTATTGATTAAATATTTTTAATCATTAAGCGTCACTTTAATAAATTTTCCTTCATGGCCATCAGAAATCAAATACCTAAAGAAAGGAAATCTCCTTTCTAACAGATAGTTTCCAGACTGAAGTTGTAAAAACTAATAAGTAACAGTATGTGATCAAAGTGTTTCAACAAAACTGGTAAAAGAGTTATTTTTTGTATGAAAAGGGCAGAGGTGAATTCAGAGATGGAAATGTTTTGCTTCATTGCTTGACACTAAGTACTTCATTTCCTTAGGGAGGAAGAGAACAGGTAAAAATAATCTCTACCTTTTTTGTACCCACTACCCCAAAATGAAAAGTGATCCAAAACACAGCTCAGAACTCAGAACAACCAAAACACCTTTAGGAGTAGTAGTAGTAAGAAAATTAAATAATATTCTGAGATAAATTTTGAAGTTTTTTCTATTAAAGATGCAGTTCAAAAAATGAGTTGAAAAATCTAATAAATATGGAAAAAGTTGTAAAATATAGTTCTTGTTAATATATTCACCAGACTTTCTTATCAAAAGAGATTTGATAAGACCAGACATGGTTATACAGGATGGATTAAAGTTCTTTAACATTCTTTAGTCATCCCACCAAATTGTAAAACTGAATAAAATCATAGTTTTCACTGTCTAATATTTTTATCTTCCTTTTGTACTCAGTTGCCTATTACTGGGCTTTTTTCCGTTTCCCTTTAATCCTCTTTCTCTTCTACTTTTGACACTTGCCATTTTTCTTGATTACCTGGCATCTAAAATCCAGTACCTAATTTTGTTGATATTTCAATAGCTTTAGTATCCTTTAAAAGAGACTGTGAACTCAAAATCACGGTAACCCTGCTAATCACAGGTAACTATGATTGCAAAATACTTTTCTACATAGTCAGTAGGTATGTTTTGCTTTTCTAATGCGGTTTTATATATTCAGAAAACCGGAGTATTATTTGGGTTGGAAGGGTCTTTCCCACTCAATTTTTCTTATTGCATACTTTGGCTAAGAAAGCTTGGATGCAGTTAGACATCCAACATCTGAAAATTCAAATAATTCTATGCACCAAACCTTTACAATAGTATGCAGAAGCCACAAAAGAGACAGTACTCACAAAATAATAAGTAGAAGACATTAATGATCTTAGTATTTCTGAAGTTCTATAAGGCTGGTATTCTTTAAAAATTTGTTTGATCTGTCAAAATTCTCTTATGTGCTTGGAGATGTATTCTTTCTTTTTTTAGAAAGCATTGTTCCGGTTGATTTCAATATTGAAATTAGTAGTTTAAAATACCTGGTATGATTTTGCAGAGTTTGAAATAAAATGTGTATTTTAGAACAAGTATTTCTATGCCTCTTTGAGCCTCCCACAGCTGGAATATCTGTCACAATTTCAGCAACAAAATGTAATACTGAACAGAGGGTGAACACATGCCACAGAGGTTACTACGTGCAGTAGAAAACTGTGAAACAATTAAAGAAAAATTGTTTTGCCCTAAATTCAGGAATGCTGCTGTAAGACTGCTATTATCCCAAGTCAGCTGTCTTCACAGTCATTGTATGGTTCTCTACCCAAGTGCATTTGGTGTGACTAGCTTAGAGTCAAGTTGCAAAGCTTGCCACTGTGTGGATCTCTGTGAATAAAACAGATAAAATAAAAAACAGAATAAAATGAACCTACATTTTCTTACCTTCCTGTTGTGAGCAGTGTAAGCAGCAACTTAACTCCTATATTGGCCTTTAAAATGTTTACTGTGATCTTTATGTGCTTATGATTTTACATGCTGAAACCTGAAGACAGGAAGTGACTACAGTTTACTTGAAATGGTATCATATTTTTTAAAACCTCTGTTTTCTTATTTCCTTCCAAAGACATCCTTCAGTTGATCACTTCTCTTCAGTCTTATGTAGACCTACATGCTCATCTGTTAATTAAATTCGGTATTGGATTAAGTAGTACCAGGTTCCTTTCCAATTGTTTCTGATAATGTGAATTTCCAGGTAAGTTACATTTAGATAATTGAAATCATGCTCTAATTATATGTCAGTGATCTAGAATATTTGTTTTATTCTCCTTTAATCATGTCAGCTTTTTTTTCTGGATCATAAAGTTAGACTAGACATATGTTTTTCTAATATAGATATACTTCCTGCGTTTTTTTATTCTATTACAGTTTAAAGAATTACTTCTACCCCACTAAATTAGACAGTAGATATAAACTTAACATTTTGAACTCCAAAATTACTCAGCTAGTGAAATCTTAATTAAATTAAGAATCATTGGAATAAAAATTTGAAAATTGTACTTTTTAAGATAATATAAACTGCACATTGAAAACACAGTCAAACAATCATCATTTGTAAAAGTCATGTGTAGTGAGGAACCACAGTGTTGAGTAGATGCTTAGAAAAACTTCCTACAACTGTGACTCAGTTATCTTAGTATTAACTGTAAGAAAGAGCAAGAGGGTAGTCCTTATATGAAATACACCTACAAAGGTTTTGTTCCTTTTAAAATTGTATGTTCTATGTGGATGGCACATCCACATCTGCAGACATTTACAAACCAAATCAAACATAAAAACCAGGATGCTATTCAAATGATGACCCACCTATGGGGTGTTTCCTAGTCTCTCTAAGAGCTATTCCAAGCTCAAATCTATCTTCCTTCCCCAGGTTTAATTTTTAATTTTAGCCATGTGGCAGAAAATAGATAAGGCCTGAAGTCACTGTAGCTTTACAAGTCTCATCTTTAGGCAAACTTCTTACTCTAAGAGCTCCCATTTCTTAGAAGTTGCCTCATTCTTTGGTGATTACTCTAGTTGCCTGAAAATCCTAAAAATGCGTGTGGAATATTCCCCATAACAAAATAATACCAGCATTACTTCTGTTGCAGTCATTGAATAAAGTTCTTTTTACCTTTATTTCATTGCAAGAGAAAATATAAAAACCCTGACTGAGACATGATAGCAATATGTGGTGCTATCAGATTATGATATGAAAGTTCAACATTAAGCAGATGAGGTCCACTTATTATGGAGTTGTTATGAACTCTGAGTAAAAGTCAAGTATTTCTTGAGTACTCTTACAGGTATTATACATTCAAGTACCTGTTCTGAAGGCTGTATGGAAAATGTCAGTCACAACTTAGAATGACGGAAATATGATGACAAAAATTATTTTCTGTGGACTGTGTTTAGTCCCCTTCCTAAAGTTTTAGCCCTGATGCAACTTCTGTCAAATTTTGGAACAGATATTTTTTCATGGTCATAAGAAAATGCTTTTCAACTATTTTCACATATGACAAGATACTTTTTCACAGAGAAATATATTGTATGTAAGTCACCTAAAAAATCTGTAATCTAGACCAACAGTTTGCAAAATGAGCAGACACTAAATAACAGTACTTGGTATAATTAGCTATAATTTCCCCTCAATTTTATTCTGGTCCAAAATGTCATAGTATCTTAGAATCTAAGGGTGTTAGAAAGAACCTCAAAGATCACCTAGCTCCAACATCCCTGCCATGGTCAGGTATGCCACACATTAGATCAGGTTTCTCAGGTCCCCATCCAGCCTGACCTTGAACATTTCTAGGGATAAGAATTAGGCATCAATGACTTCTCTGGCCGAAAAATTCAGTCTCATCATCCTCACAGTTAAGAATTTCTTTTAAACATTGAAGATAAACATACTGTCTTTCATTTTAAAGCCACTACTTCTTATCCTATCACTCTATTCCAAGCTATAAAATCCACCTCCAGCATTTTTCTGTGCCTTTTAGGTTTTGGGATGATGATATGTGATCTCTTTGGAGTCGTCTTGACACTGAACAACCTCAGTGTTCTCAGCCTGTCATTAAAGGAGAGGTATTCCAGACTTCTGATCATCTTCGTGATCTTACTCTGGACTCATTCCAACAACTTCACATCCTTCTTATTTTGGGTGTATGGGAGCTGGAGGTAGTACTCCAGGTGAGGTCTCACCAGACCAGACTAGAGCAGAGCAGAGCAGGGGGGGAAAATCAACCTGCTGGTCCTACTTCTCTTGTTGCAGCCTAGGATGTGGTTTCTGGGCTGCAAGTGCACAGTGAGGAATATCCTGAGCTTTCTCTGAAAGGCTGCAATCCATCTGTTCTCTGCTCAATATGTATTTCTGCACAGGAATGCCCTGTCCTAGGCTCAGCACCTTACACCTGGCCTTGTTCTTCCAGGATTTTACAGATACATACCTCTTAAGCCTTTCAAAGTCCCTTTTGGATGGCATTCCTTCTCTCCAGTGCATTGAGTGCACCATATAACTTGGTGTCAATGGTGAACTTGCCAATGGTACCCTCAATCCCATGTTGCTGGCAAATGCTGAACAGCACCTGTCCCAGTACTGACCTCTGAGGGACATCACTCATCATTTGGACATATTGACTGCAACTCTGAGTGCAGCTATCCAGTCAATTCCTTATCCATTCAGTGATCCATTGTCAAAACCATTCCTTTCCAGTTTAAAAATCAAGATGCCATGGGACAGTGTCAAATGTTTTGCACAAGTAAATGCAGATGATTTTGATTGCTCTTCCCTCATCAACCAGTGCAGTAATTCAAGGTGAAATTGTTATATTTGCAATAAGTCTAGTGACCAGTATTTGGGTTGGAATGTGAATTAATTAAAATTAATGCACTAGATGCTTGAAAAAATAATAATAAAATTAGCTGGGCTGACTACCATCTGTTAGTGGGTTATCTGATTTGACATTATTAATAGGAAGAAAATTATGTAAGATTTACCATTATTTTATACAGAAGACCTCCAAATCCATTAGGTCTTAATTTCAGATCTTAAATATCATGTTTGAACTGAATATAAGAACCTTGAAAACACAAAATAAGAAGCAAGTTCTCTACTTTTCCTTTCTCTCTTTTTTCGTTTTCTCTTTTTTGCTTGCAAAAGAGAATTGGGATAGAATTATGAGTAACTTTTTATACTTCTGTAGTCAGTCTTTGTGTCCCACTTAAGCAGAATACAAAGATCAAATAATTGTTTGGGTTCTTTTCTGCCAATGATCAAGAACCATAAACTTAGATTCTGAAGTAAAAATGCTTGTATGAATATAGCAAAGTTCTGCATTGCAAAGTTCTTTCTCTCTCTTTGCATTACAAAAATATATTTGCCATGCATTTCCTTAGGATGTTTGACAACACTAACAATTACATGTTCATCCTGCTTTTTTTTTAACGGACTTGTTTTAAGGCATGCTACCTGCATCCTATCCAGTTGAATACTGAAAAAATATACAGAAAAAAGAATAAACAAGACACTCCTTTTTAATCTTTGCCTAGCTATAACTAATAAAATGATGGATTTCTCCTGTCTTGCAACAGATTCTCTGAGAAGCTGCTTTGGTTTAAATTAATAAGAAAAAGGAAAAATATGGAAAATTAATTCTATAAAGGCCAATTAAAAGTTTTTTAAAAAGAAAAAATCTCATAAAGGTTTTCCAAAAATGCAGTTCAGATTAAGGAAGAATTTCATGTAAATTTTGTGTAAGTGTAAAAAGATTAAATCGATATTACCAGATATCTGGATAACAGAAATCCATTTCACTACTTTGATGCTTAGTAATATTTCAAGTGTTCTATTTAAAATACTTTATAAACTGCTTTGGTGTGATCTTCAGAGATTTATAGGTTTAAAAACAAAAAAAATCTGCAGCCTACAGCTAGAGACACTACAAGGCTAGATGCATTCTCTTGCTTTATGTAATGGGCCTTGAAATTAAAACACACATGAATTTTATAGCGTAATAGACAACCCCATTTCCAGATATTAAAACCCAGAGTTCACAACTTTTTCATGTAGAAAACAAAAGTTACTTGAAAAATGCTCCCTCTATATGAAGTCTTATTCAGATATTGAACATACATCAAATATAATAAGCCCATTAAATTTGTTGGGTAATGCTTTAACAGACATCAGTTACAGATTTTTAAGTAATGCCCACGTGTTTTGTATTATGGGTACATGGGTAGTATAATATCTGTCCACAACTACACATTCAGCAGCAGTTGAAGTCACGATGACATAACCTCTCGAGCTTTTTAACATTTCTCTTGACAATTTTCTGTTACAGAGTTACTGATTCTGAAGCACTGTGCTTGCAGAGGCAGAGCATATAGACAAAAGTGCTCGAAGTCCTGAGTATTATGTAACATAAGAGACTTTAGATGACAGCTGTAAGTAGATGAGTTGCAGAATATATTATATAAATAATCCCAACTACAATCTTTAAAACCAACATGGGCTGTTGGGATTGGGGGGGGATAATTTTTTTTGTTTGGTTGGTTTGCTTGTGGTTTGGTTTGTTTTGATTACATGGAACGTCTGAGGTAAAACATAGAATTTGTCAGACAAACTTGTAAAATAACCCCAAGTGCAGATTGTATTTGGTCCATAAAAGGTGTTTATTTCCTATCTGATGTGAATGGAATACTGCCTCTTGTAAAGGTCTCCTAGACATGAAAGTAGTACTTTGTTCTCAAATCCTTGTGATGATTAGTTCTGTTGAAAAATTTTCTGTCTAGCCAGAGTCTTCAGGGGATGAAAATGTATCATCTGTTGACATAAAATAATCTTTCTGTTGCTGGAAACAATGATTTCTTATAATAAATTGTTTTGTTTTGAATCTCTCAGGACAGGAATTTGAACTAGTTAATAAACATATTTGGTTAATGTTTGTTTAAGGAAAAGAATTAGAAACAACACTATTTAACATGCCTTGGTAATATTGGTGTAAAGGACCCTTCCACTCCTGTTTTTTTTTTTCCCTCCTGATCCATTTTTTAATCACTTGGTCTCTTATTCTACAGTTTAGATTGATGCCTGAGCCCGGATTTTAGTATACGGAGAGTTCTGACTTCATGTTCCTGGTCCTGGTCTTGGGCAAACCTGGCAATATCATCACCAAGAAAGCTCCTAAAGCAGTCAGAGGTAACTCTTCCAATATTTCATAAGAATTTGTGAGCTTGAGGTGCAATGACTCATACCTCAGTACAGCATTTGTCCATTCTTTCCATGCTTCTTCACTGTGTTGTCCAGAATCATATTTCTACCACTGTCACAGTTGTGGCCTTGTCCCAAATATTTCTCATTCTCATTTTGTGGCTGCTGTGGTTTGGTAGGATGATCATCACATATTCATAACTTTCAAAGAGTTTGTACCACCAGAAACCATGTGTACCACCTTATCTCACGTGAAGTATAGGCTCCATAATGCCATGAACATGGACCTAAATGTGGGTTAAATATGTCATGGCTACCAATATTTGTAGACTACATTGTATGGAGTCTTTCCTTTCCTGAACCCAGATGCAAAACACATTTTCATTTTCTCAGGGTTAGTATTCAATTGCTAGATCTCTAAAATAACCAAATTTTAAACTGATCTATTCTTTTTACCATTTCCTACTTTGCACCCTAGGAGATGTGAATCATATTCTAAAGTACACCTCTCTCCATGCTCCACATGGCTAACCAAAGCATTTCTTCAGGGTACTCTGATCATCAACTTAAAGTGGCAATGGTAAAAGTTTCTTCCTAAGTGTATCTGCTGAGCATTAGAATCAAGAACTATTTCCCATTTTTTTTCCAAGGGAAATCAAATGCTTTTAAAAGTTTAGTCTGTGTGCTATTGTTCATATTTGTGATATTTTCTTGGCTTCTTAGGTTATGGTCAATCTGTCAGAGTTGCAAAAGCAAATAGATCTGCAGAAAAAAATATAAGCATATTACTATTTTGTGGCCTCACTAATGTCAAGCCTAAAAATGGATATATAACACTAAATTTCTTTTCCTACACTACATGTTATCACTCAAAAATAATAATAAACAATTAATTTGCTTTATTTAGCTGGTATGACTGATATTTTTTCCTCTAGAACTACATCTTACTTTTGTCTGTATATGACAATTGATAAACAGTATTGTTAAGAATTCAGCACAGAGGTTTTTCCAGATGATTAATTGCAGCCCTTTTTACTGTGTCTCTGGGTGCTTCCTGCTGTCTGTGGCATCCCCAATCCCTCATTCAGTACAACACACAGACTACTGTTTCTTTCCAGGTGAATTATGATATGTATGCTTCTGACAAGAATCCTCTGAGATTAGATATTCTCCAGGGATCTTTCTTCCCACAGAATACTAGAAACAAACAACATTAATCTGTTCTAAAAAGTTATTTAGAATTCATTAAAAAAATTGATATAGAATTTAATTTAGAAAAATATTTAGGTTGAACAGTAAAGCTCGGGCAGTAGAGTCTCTGAAGATTAAAGGTCTACCCAACCTTAGCAAAATTAGGACACTAATAGAGGCAAAAGTGTCATTTGCAGCCATCAGACACAAGGGGTTGTCATGATGGCATCTTACCGACTTTTTCTCCCTAAGATGAGCAGTAATTAACTATTTTTGGCCATGACAGCTACATGTGGCTCCCAGTGGCTTTGAAACAAAGTTCGACCTTGATTAATATCTGCCGTATTACCGCATCCTTACAGAATAGTAGTCGCTATTTCATTCTAAAAATGTCTAAAAGTTCTTCAGGACCTGGAATGATTATTTTTTTTCAGTTCAGGAATATGTGTAGGGAAAAGCAAACATCAGCTATGCATTGATATGTCTTAAGAGTTCAGATGTTTCTTATTTCTTCTTTTTTTTTCCCAAGGAGAATAAAAAAATATGCAAAAGCCCCATTTTTTTATCTGCCATGTGTTCTAATTAGAGCAACTAAGGTATATCCACTTTATCCAGCCCAGTTGCTTCTGAATTCTCCTGAAAAACGAACTTAGTCATAATATCGAGGATGAAATCATACAACTTAAAAAGAAATGTGAGAGTTGTCATCACAGATTTCCTTGCTTAAGTTTACTTGTCCAAAAACATGCCTGAAAAATGCCCATACTTTTAAAGGGATTCATTCACGTGGAAAAAGTCCACAAGGGAAGTAAATAATGACAACATCAGACACTTTACAACAACATTGTGGTTCAGTACAGTGCAGTACAACCCTCAGAAGCATTCTGACATATATTAAAATGAAAAACATTCCAGAGCAGTGTCGCTGGTGGGGTTTGGGGCTCCCTGTGGGACCCCGAGACTGTCTCAGCAGTCCTCAGGGAAGGAGCACGTTCTCAAGACATGCCAGACAGAATTTTGCTCGCCCTGCGCCCTCAAACCAACAGGGTGAAGAGATTGGAATATGCGGAAAAGCACAAATCCATAGTTTATTCTATGAAGGCATCCAGTCTTACATATTCAACGGTTAGGGTTTTTCAGGGGTTTTTATATTTTTTGAAGGTTTTAAATTTTGCACCAATTACCAAGGGAATTCTACACTCTAAACAATCCCTGGGGGATTTTACATTCAAAGCTAGCCTATAGATACTTAAAGAAAATGAACCACTAATATTGGAGAAAGATAACAGAGGGGCCAACCAAGGGGGGAGCTGGATTCCTTTTTGTATTTGTCATTTAACAAGCCATTTCTTATCTTTAAGCTATGGTTTTCCGAGGGGCCTGTTCTGGGAACACAGAGAAACTTTATTCTTTATGAATGTTTTCTGCTCCCTCCACAGAGCAGGTTTTGAAAAAAAGCCATAGCAAAGCATAAAGAAGCATCAAAAATAAACATAGAATTACTTCCCAATATATTTTTTATTTTAGAGAAAGTTAATTAAGTTAAGTTAATTTCACTGTTTTTTGCTGTTAGATATAGCCAGCATGACTTCAGTCATGTTCTGGCTTTGTGGTGGAAATAAAACTTCCATTTACAAACTTATATCCCTGCCCATAGAAGGGATTTGGATCTATATGATCTTAAAGGTCCGTCCCAGCCCAAACCATTGCATAATTCAAAGATTTTTTTTTTTTTTTTTTTTAATTTCCTGCCTTACTCTCTTCTTGCACAAATCTGTCCCAAAGTTAGACATAGGACAAGCATTTCAGTCAACTGGTTTTTAAGTCTCTCCATAAAAACTGCTTTCCTCAGGGTATCCCTGCCATCACAAGTACAAACAATTTTCAGTCTCTTATGAAGAAGAAAGTTAGATTAGTAAATAACACAGCATTTAAAGTACTGGGTTTAAATTGTAAACTGTAACACAAGGAAAGACAGGTCAAATCTTGTTTGCTGAGAAATAATTATCTAAATGCACAGTTAAGTGTGCTCTTTCAAGGACGTGCTATGGTCTTTCAGTAACTTTGATAAAGATACTGCATCTGAAGTAAATGTTAGTATAAGTTTTATTTGTTCATGAATGTTGAAGGTTAGAGAAGAAATACCTATATGAATCCTGAAATAGCAAAGATTTCACATGTATAAAAGCTTTGTCAAGTGCATTTCTAAGGTACCAGTGTCTGATTTAGCACCTTAAATAAACTCATAATAAAAATAAATAAGGTTAGTTTTCTCCTTTCTCTTCTTTTAGATAAAAAGAAGCAATATTTTTAGGGTTTTCTTTTACTATGTAGCTTCAAAAATATATTTTGGGAAGAAAGATATCATAAGCTTCTTAAGACTTGTATGATAAGTAAAGTCATATAATTTTAATTTTTGTCTGATCTGTGAAGGCAGTGAATAGCAAAGGCAGGTCAAAGGCAACCAAGTATATCCTCTCATGTACTCCAGCAGCAACTGACAGCAGAAGTGCTCAATTAATTTTAAGTGCCATTAAAGTGAAAAGCAAGTGAACACTCTGAGAATCATATATAAGCAGAAGTTAATTAGAAATGCAATCTTGAATATATATATATATAAAATAGATATACTTAAAGACACAAAAAAGGCCCAACAGTAAGCCCTGCATTTAGACCAATAAGACCAATAACAGCTGTTACAAACGATAAAGCTAATCTTTCACATCGAAACAAGTATAGTAATTACATTATTTGGGGGAATATTAAGTTTTGTTTACCTGGTCTTAGAGCTGTATACTTGGGAGACATTTTCAGGCTAACCCACTGTGTTTTCAGCAATATCAAAAGAAAATAAGTTTGCCAGATCACTGAAATGTTTTGCATTCACTATGTTAAAGTGAAAGATCTTTTTCCTTTCCAGCACCTGGCAATAATTGCATTGGGAAGATCTGGAATCTACTACAAAAGTGTGGTCAGTGGCCACAGCCAATTATGAAAATGATATTAGTAGTGGGACACATAATTGTTAAAAATTTAATGGAGCTCATGTTGTAAGGCTGAAGCTACATTTGGTGTTGTGATAGGGAGGGGATCTAGGCCCTGGACCTTATAATCAGGTTGCATACAGGCAAAGAGTAAAAGAAAAAGAGGAAAAAACAGGGCTTCAAAGCTCCTATTTTTCTGAAAATATGAATTGATAATCAAACTGAACATCACCTATTGAGAATGTAAATTATAGTGTAAGCTTCTTCCCTGTTTTTCTATATGGTCAGCTCCAAATTTCATCTATATTTAAACTGATTCTCAAAAGCTTATGAAACCATAGAAGAGACTTTTTATGATTTTTAGGCAGAAGTACATGTTCTTACACATGCTTTAGAAATCTTCTAAAATGTGCAATTCAGCATCTAGAACCAATTATAAAAGCTTGTATAATCATAAAATGTGTAAGGAAAAATCCAGATAGGTGGTTGCGTTAGACATGTACTATGTACAAGATAATGGATAGATTTTCAATAATTGAATGCAAAAGAAATTAATATGGCCAATAAAGTAGATCTTTATCTACTTTATCTATGTCTATACTTATTTTGAAGGCATAAGTCGGAAATATATTTTTTCTAATAAAATATTTGCTTCTCTTGTTATATAATTGTTTCCCCATTTTCTTATCTTTTTATTCTTTATAGTTCATTTAAAGCACTATTTAATTCCCTAAAGTTAATTATAGTGGTGATGCACAGGTTTAGATAACAGAAAGTAAGATCCCTTACACTTATAGTCTTGTCAAATACTGGTGGAGAAGATTCAATGAATACTTTCTGAAAACAGAAATTAAAATGTCAAAGTACTTTTTACAAGGTTACTGAACAAATTAGTGGACTCTGAAAGTTTTACTAGTACATTTTGAACCCTTACAATATTTTGAAAGCAAATTCTGAAATTCTTAGCAGGAATTCACAATACTATGTTCCTTGAAAGGGTTTGTTTACTCTTTCACCTGGTGGCTGACACATGCTAGTGAGTTAACACTAAATGCAAACAAAGAACAAATCTGGCTAGCAAGTAAGACCTTCTTTATTGAGTCATGAATTACAATGCTATGTGGCATATCTGAATTTGACCAAACCTGCCATTGTCTCTTCAAGGATGATGTCACTTGACCTTTGTGGAACTTCTGAATCAGTTGAGTGCATTTACAGTGCTGGTAACCCATATAAAGGAAATTTCTATTGTAATGAAACTGACACTAATTGCACACATGTGATGCCTCAGCAAAAGGACCAATGACTGATTGTACAGGAGGAATTAATTCATCATACAACACCAAAAAGCTTCTTAAATTTTTCTTTTTGTTAAATACGATAACAGTATATTACTTTAGTAAGAAGTATTCTGTTGTCTCTGTATGTTTTATCTATAGGGTATAAAAGCAGATGAAATTCATCTCCATGAAGGTCAAAGAGGCCAGCACATTTCACTAGTTCTTTAAAGACTGGTTCTAATATGGTGAAATATGCTTTAATGCCCTAATTTGCATCTTACATAAAAGAAAGAGATGAACTGTTATCAGGCTTTGCCTCAGTTATATACCCAACAAGTAATCAATTAGTAAGATAATAAGAAGGCAATGGAGTGGAATAAGGTGATGAGAGATATGCATCTATTAAATTTTTTTAAGACATCCTATAGAAATTAAAATGTGTAAATGGGCAATGGAGCAGAAAAAAGGACATATAAATTCTACTGGCTCAATGTCAAATATCAAGAAAAACAGCTATTTTCACATCAAGATCACATATGAGTTTCCTTTCAGACCTTATAAGAATATCTGAATAAACTAATCAATGTCCTAAATATTCAGAAGGCAGAAAATGTAAGGGAAATTTCAAAAACTATATCACTGTAATTGCCCACAATTCTTGGAATCAATTTATTATCTACATTTTTATCCATCCCTGGATCATACAAACTATGAAACTCTGCAAAACTTTATGTTTCAGGAAATTGCAAGCACACCTCATAAAAAAGGTTTTATTAGTAAAGAAATGAGCAAAAAGTCCCACTCAGTGACATAGCAAGACATACCATTCAAAATAGTATATTCAAAATAGAATGCCATAACAGAACATATAATTGTCATTACCTCACAATATAACAGTTATAATTTACCAGATGTACGTGAAAAGAAAAAAGATCACCTAATGATATAGCTTGCATGAGTGTGATTTCCTTATATTTTTTCATGTGTCATATAGTCAATTTATTTCGTGCATTAGCAGCTTTTTATTATTACTTTTAAGTTTAATTATTTAAACCCTTTTGAAATTAATTACATAACTAAGCATAAAAGATCTAGGTAATAACAGAAGCAATGCTTCATCAGTATTGTTGTGGGATTATTTTTCTATCATCTCTAACTGCTTTAGGGCTTTACCACACCCACAAATGTTTTATGTTAGGTAATCTGCTCTAAATGAACCATTTCTGGGAAAAAAATATTGACTATTTAAAAGGCTTGAACAAAATGACAGTAGTATGAGATGTTAAAAATCTAACCAGCCAATTAAAACCAAACACCAAGACCTGTTTCAATTCATTCTTTGAAGAGTGCTAGTGTTTTCATGCTTTGAAACAAGTACTCTCTTTGAGTAGGTGCAATGACATGAATCAGTGTTGGCAGAATTACCTCCCATTAGAAAATGTTCATTATCTTTTTAGAAAGGGTGAAAAAAATGCAGAGTTTTCATTTTAATTATTAAAAAGTTTTACTTCAGAATTTTGGCAGGAAAAAAAACTCATGAACTTCCATTCTTATAGGTTAATGCATTTTAACAAATGATCCCTTCAAAATATGATAAAAGTCCTGATAAGCAAGTTCCAACCTCACAGGATTTATTTTGCATATGGTCCGTGTCCTGGTATAACTTTCCATCAGATTCAGATGATGCTGGTCTGCAGAGTTTTCAGCCTTAGGACAGTGAAAATCACCAGTTCTCTTTGGCATGCTGAGGGCTGCATTAGTCTGTGCTGGATTCCCGGTTTCAAAACTGAAAAGCTTTGAATTAATAACCTGTACTTATGAGCAAGCTCTCAAAAGAGTCGAGACAGTGTTCGTTGATAAAATATGCAATGGGAATGCTGAAAAGGTCACTGCTGGCACATCTGAGAAGACAAACAAACATGTCTGCATAATAGTAATCTTAACTACCTGCCCTTTCAGATAAATTTGTTCTAGCTAGGTGTTTTGTCATCTTTCAGAAACTAGGTTTTACTGGAAGAAAAACAGTAATTACCTAAATATTAGTGTCTTTTACTGGGACATATATATAGTAGGCTGTGTTTGTCTCTGTTTAGTAATTTTGTAAGTATTGCTAAGACGTCACTAAATGGGTATAATAGGAAAGTAAACAAACACAGGAAAGGTCAAGAGCCTGTGTATGGGAAAGAATCAAAAAGAGAAAAGAATCAGTATGAGTGGAATAAGAATTTCACTGTACTTTTAAAACTCATCTATTTTTCTCTGAACACATTTGAAACATGGATTTCATAACAAAATTCAAAAATTTTCCTATCTTTTCCTAATAAATTTTTTATCTTTATAATTGTTTTATGTTTTTAATACTTATATCTCCTGTTATGACTTCATTTTCTAAGTACTTTAGTGAAAATTCTCTGTGGCATTATGTCAAATGCTTTGGGAATCCCCAAATATATGACATCAAGATAGCTGTATTTTCCATCAAAACTCTTAAATAATTTAAAAATTTAAAAATAATTTTAGACATTTCTCTAGGGTTGGGTAAAAGCAGATTAAGTGAAACACATCTCAAGTAGGAATTTAAGTCAGTGCACTGTATGGATGAGACAGAGATAATTTTCTTTATATTAGTCCATGATGTGTTGTGTGACTATTTGTGACTAAACCAATACTGATAACATACCAATATTTCAGCTATTGCTGAACAGTGTTTGCACAGTAATGAGTTCTTCTCCATTTCTCACACTGCCCTCTCATGAGAAAGCAAGGGGTGGGCAAAATGTTGCGAAAGACTGAGCTGAGCCAGTCAAACTGAAGGGTATTCCATGCCATAATGTTACACTCAGCAACTTCAGCTGAAGGCAAGCTTCTCTGAAGTAGCCTTTGTGTGCAGACTGGATGAGCATTAATCTGCTGGTACAGTGTAGTGAGTGATTGCTTCAATCATTTGTTTGGGGGCTATTTACCCCTTTTTCTGCACTTATGAAATTGTCTTTATCTCAACCCATGAATTTTTCCCATATCCAAGGGAATATATCCCATAGTCAAGGATGACTCTGCTGTGGTGGCAGTGTCTTAAGTTCATCATATTTTTATGTAGTATCATTAGCCTGTAAATATAAAAGAAGGTCTCACCACCACTGGAAATATTAATCAAGATCAATATTACACCATTTTCCCAATATGCCTCATATTAGGCCTGTTGCTCAACTTCTTCCATTGTTGCTTAATTTCTGCTAAGAGTTCAATTCTACTTCTTTCAACTCACCAAAGAGTAGCTGAGAACTATTCTATCTGTGTGTGCAGCTGTTGGACCTGCATCAACAGATAATCAATGCTCTCCACTCTCAATGTGCAGAAAGACATCATCTTACCACACCTACCTCACCTGAAGGAGGAAAAAAAACCTTTATGTGAGTGCATATTTCTTCTCTACTGCGTCCTGTTCCAATACTCAAATTATACACAGAAAGATAAGATGTTAACGTAGCTTCTGTTTAGTGTAGAAATTGATTCCAGTATAACTGATTAACTCCTTCCACAAACCCTAATTACTTTCTGGATACTAGAGACATAAGAAGTCGCTGAGGAAGCTGGATTTCTTGAGCCTGGAGAAGGTTCAGAGGAGACTCTATCACTGCCTGAAATGAGGGTGCCAGCAGGCGGAGATCAGCCTCTTTTCCCAGGAAAGCAGTGGCAGGAGAAGAGGACATAGTCTCAAGCTGTGTCAAGGTAAATTCAGTTTGGGCAAAAGGAAGAATTTCTTCACTGAGAAGATATTAATTAAGGCACTGGAATGGGTTGCCCAGGGAGTCACCATCCCTGGAAGTGTTCTAGAAATAAATGGATGTCATATTTAGTGCTATGGTTCAGTTGATATCATAGTATTTGGTCAAGGGTTGGAATTCTTTTCCACCCTGTTGAGGGTTGAATTTTTCCCATTGTTATGCTGAGTATTTTTTAGCTACATCCTAGCTAGTACAGTTTCTCTCAAAGCGGGTGGGGAAAAGGAGGAACATGGGAAACGGAGAGGTGGGACCGGGGCCGCTCTCTGGGGCTCTGGCTCGGAGAAGGACGGTCACTGGAAACTCCGCTCTGCCATCCCGACACAGGGAGCTGCCTTCCTTGGCTGTGCGATCCCGCAATCTCCCTGCTCAGACGCTCTCTCCTGCATCTCCTGCCGACCTCAGACATCCTTTTGGAGCATCGGGATCTGTGGGCAGCGTCTCCCCTCCGCCCTTCCCGTCTGGGACACAGGCGCCATTCACCGCAGCGTCCCTCCAGCCCCGCGGGATCCCCGCATCTCCTCCCTGCTCACCCAGAGCTGGCAGGCAGCGCCAGAGCGGAGACTGCACCGCAGGGGAAAGGTGTCCACAGCCGGGAGAACTGCTCACTGGGCTGCCTGCTCTGCTGCTGTTGATCTCGCAGTTATTGTTGTTGTGTTTTTTTTCCCTTGTTACGTATATATATATATCTATGTCAGAAAAGAACTGTTATTCCTCTCCCCCCCCATATCTTCGCCTGAGAGCCCCTTAATTTCAAAATCATAGTAAAGTGAAGGGGTGGGGGGGTTATACTCTCCTTTTTAAAGATGAGGCTCCTGTCTCTTTTAACAAATACCTGTCTTTCAAACCAAGACACACCCCTAATAATTTCAAAAACAATTTAAAACGACTGAAAAAACTGTCTTTCTAGAAACAACCATCAAAAGTGAGTGATCTGAAGTTTCACTCTAGATAATATATAAATAAATGCATGTGTACATATATACACACACATAATGGAGAACATATCTAACTAGAAAGGTTCATATATGATATTATTTTTTTCTGAAATTATTCTTTAAAGCTATGCTAATTTCAAAATCTGAGAACAAATGTGCCACCAGTTAAGGATTCTATTTGGATGAAATCAGAGTACACAGGAAATTCTGAAAAATCTGGTCAGGAATTTCTGAAAGTGAATGTAGGTTGGAATTGTTAAAAGAATTGGTAATATTTGAATATGAATTATGATGATCATTTTAACATGATAAATTGCTTTAGCTAAATTTGTTGAATAAAACAGTTCAAGGAGCACATGCCAAAGATATATTCCTTTTTGTACTATCATTTCTTATGCTAACACTGTTCTGACTTCATGTATATATGACATCTCATCTGAAATGAAAATTATTGCCTGTAGCAAGACACAGTACAACCCACAACACTGCTGAAATCAAGCAATATTAAAAGTACTGGGTAAATTGCTGCCTAATGTAAAAGCAAATAATGATTAGCCCATTTCATTTCTAATACCTTGTGTGTTTATTTCCTGTACTGAGCCATAAACTACCTGAGCATTAAGCCACCACTATTTAACCATTATGTACATTGTATTATATACATCTTCATACAATGTATTACATATTAATATATAACTGATTTTTATTCTGGAAAGAAAAGTGAATGGACTTGATGACTGAGATCAATAGGGAAAAAAAAGAAGACTGAAAATGTGTACATTGGATGATGTTGTGACTCAAGACAGACATTGTCTAATATTTTCTAGAATTTAGACAATATAGGTGAGAGGAATAGCAGATATATGACAGATCAAATATGATTGTTGCAGTGGAAAGTAAATCTTTTGTTCCTCTATGGAGCATATACTCTGGCTGATAGGTTCAGCTAAGACCTTTACAGACTAACTTTAACAGTAAAGGGTTCAAGAACCAGAGAGAAGTTGGAACAAAAGGTTCGTGCAATTTCAGCTGCTAAGCACAAATAAACTTTATAGGCTTTTTGTTGCCCATGCCCCTATGAAGTAACCCTACACAATAGGTTTCTGCAATTTTTCACCCTGAAGAATCACAAGAGAAAGAAGGAGGAAGGATATGCCTTAACTGACACTCCAGTAGGATGACAAAAGAAATGGGATCAATATGATAACAAGAAGATGAAAATTATACCGGTAGAGGTGGCTGAAACTGAAAATGAAGTTTTAGATATGAATTTATAAGACTTCTAGTCACAGAAGGATACAAGATTAAAAAAAATAAATTAATTTGATCTAGGGCTTTGTCTTGCACTGGGAGGAGATGGTTCATTATGGTCCCAGAAAGACAGGCACTTAGACTTGCTTTTCATTACTGCTAAAACTCTGAAAGAATAGCGGGTGATATTAATACCTTTAGATACTAAGAGCCCTGAGCAGTATAACATTAAGGAGACTGACCCAAGTTCAGTGTGCTATGCAGACCCTATCCATAACAGTTTTTCCTTTTTTGGACAGCTAGGCCATTATTAAGACTTTCTTTACAAAAGAAAATCCCTATTCATCATTTCTACAGTTAAAGAGAAATATATTACAATCTTTTTGCCGAGGTTTTTGATAAAGGCAAGGCCACACCAGTGGCGTGATCCCCGGAGGTATGGAGTGAGAGCTGCCTGCTGCAGTAATGTGGCTGGGATTATCTTGTAGCCATGGGATCTGTGCAGCACAACATAGCCTGAGAGCCACACTGGATCCACAGCCCCATGTAGCACAGCCCTGAACTGGGAATATTTGGGTTAAGTGTACAGTGTATCCCTAAATTCTCCATATATAATTGTCTTCTGCTCATGATCATCCCAAAAATCATTTTTGTCTCTAAGTGATATGACTTCTAGATCAAAATTAAGTAGCTGAAAAGTTTTGGAAAACAATACCTGACAGTGAAATTACCCACTTAATAGGTTCAGGAAACTAATTTTTAAAAAATTCTGATGTGTAGCTTTCAGCCTGAAAGTGTTTCCCTTTAAAAATAATTTTAGTTATTCAAATTAATGTTTTTAATACTTTTATTTGATTTTTTAAATTCTAACTTTCAATTTCATTGGAGTGTATTTTTTTCTTCAAACCTAAGTTTTGTCTTGAGCAGAGAAAGTTTGTCGGAGAAGGGAGACGCGGACACCAGATGGTCATCAGCAAAGTCTCTTTTTTTGGTATGCAGAGTGGCGATTAAATACAATGCTTAATTAGCTCATGCATAGTGCAAAATCTTAGCTCCTTATTGGTCTAGATGTGCTGCTTAGCTAAGCACTTCGGCATTCATGTGGTTAACAGAGCTCCTTTTGTTCCTCATCTGCATCCTGTATTTCTCAAGTCTACATGCCTTCCTCTTATCAGGGACACTGCGTCCTTGAGGCTGAGGCCTACTTTGCTAGCCTTACTAAGTTGATCTGGCTATGGCCTTTCTCTTCTAGCCATTCCTGCACCAGGCTCTCTACACTTCCCCCGTTTTCTTTTTGAGCTAGAAGAGTGGCATGCCAAGCTTTGCTAACAGTCTTTTGAATAAAATTTTGTAAGCAAGTTATCAAGCAAGGTAGCAATAAAGCTAAGCACAAGAATATACCTAACACCATAATAGCATACTTAATAACGGTTCGAATCCATCCCCTAAGACCTAGGCCTTTTAACCACTCGTCGATGCCTTAGTGGTAGGAAACTAAACCATCCCCCTGTCTCTTTTCCAATAGTGGTGCTAGTACTCCCGAAGAGGTCAAGCTCTTCCGGAGGAGAAGCTAGAGTTTGGTTTAGGGCCAAGACAATTTTGCATTGCCAACACCCATCGTGCTGTTTGTGTGTGCTACCAGTTACGGCACAGCCCTGTGTTAGGTTGGCATCGGTCAATGTAGTCAGACTGTCATTGCTTACATATCCCTTAAACTCGCCTGGTTTCCATACTGGTAATCCGACTAGGCAGGTTCTAAAAGGGTTTTGTACTCCCCCTAGACTTAAGCAGATTGATTCTTGCTTTGTTATGTTAGCGAATGTTACCCACACATTCTCTCGAGGCGCGTGCTGTGGCGGGGGAGCTTGTGCATAAGCAAGGTGAGCGAGCGTAAGCAGTATAGCAAGCATCTCTATTTTGATTTCTTTGGTGGTCTATTTTTTTTGCGTCCTGTGTTGTTTTCTGTTATTTGCCACTGTTTTACCTTCGCTATACACTGATTGAATACCTCCTCTGGGTCTGTGCCGGGCTTAACTGGTCCTACCAGAGACCAAGGTAGGTGTGGTACCTTGTGTCTGCACCGTGCAGCGATGATATTTGAATTTGCAAAGATGTACTGCCTTCGAATCCAATTCTTAAGTTCCCACCGGACCCAAGCTAACAGGAGCTGTTCTGGCATCTCGTATAGGCTCCGAAGCTGTGCATATAGCACTCTTGCTTCTTCCTCTAGTGCCAGGCCCCAATCTGAGTGTCTTAGGTCTTCCCCTTGGCACCTTCGTCACCACAATTCAAACACCGTTCTCTATTCTACCCACGAGCAGTCCCCACAGCCCCCACACTTTAAAGCCACCCAAGCCTCACACAGCGCCCCCCCACACGCGCAACATGGACGGCTGTTGAGGGGCTGTTCTTCCTGGTAGGCGTGGCTCTCGATCCAATCAGCCCAGTTCGGTGGCGGCCGTTGCAGTGCCTCGCGGGCAGCGCGGCTATACTGTCCCAGTCTCTGCAAATAGGGCCGTATGGTCACCGTCAACCTCTGATGGATCCGCTCCTGGTCGGCTGGAGCCAGCCGTCTCCGCAGGAATCTTTCCACCAGTTCGGTCATCTAGAATGGGCTTCACCCACCTAGCAGGGACCCAAACTGTTCCTGTGGGGGTAGAAACACAAACATAACCTCTGCCCCAATATACCACTTCCGCTGGGCCACTCCATATTCCTGTCTTTGGATCCCGGTACTTTACCCATGCCTTCGTGCGCTCTTCTTTGTTACCTTTCCTTTTCCCTCTATGCCTGATTGCAGGCGGCTCAGATTCATCCCCAAACACACACAGATAATTCATCACATAGAGGACTTTGGCTAATCTTTCCTGTGGATCACCTATGGACTTGTGTTTGAGTAAATATTGTTTGAGTGTCCCATTAGTTCTTTCTACTATGGCCTGTCCCGTGGGTGAGTGTGGTACCCCTGTGATATGTTTGATTCCCCAGAGTCTCATAAACTGGCTTACTTTCCTGCCACCATATGCCGGCCCATTGTCGGTCTTTATCTCCTTGGGTGTTCCCATCACTGCAAAGCAACTTGTCAGGTGCCTAATAACGTGGATTGCCTTTTCTCCTGTCTGCGCTGTAGCCCAGATATATTTACTATACGTATCTATGGTAACGTGTACATACTTGAGCCTCCCAAATTCCGCTACGTGCGTAACGTCCATTTGCCAAATTTCGTTACTTTCCAGACCCCGAGGGTTTACCCCACATCCAAGGCCTATCCCACTATTGTGATGACTGCAGATGGGGCAGGCTCTCACTATTGTTCTTGCCTCCTGTATGCCTATTCTAAACTCGCGCACTAACCCTCTAGCGTTCTGGTGAAACCGTGTGTGCGACTCCCTTGCCTCAATCCCCCTATCATCTGCTACATTCATAACCAGTCTATCCGCCCTGGCGTTGCCCTCTCCCAGGCCTACATCCCACTTATGACTCCTAATATGTATAATACAATAAGGCTTCGTTCTTGCTCCTACTGCCCGCTTCAGCTGTAATAAAAGTTCGTAAAGTCTCCTGTTCTGCACCTCTTTCACAGAGGCGTCCTCAATTCTCTGCACTACTCCTGCTACATAAAATGAGTCAGTGACCACATTCAAAGGCCCTTGCAGTTCACTTAGTGCCCACACAACGGCAAGCAATTCCAATGTTTGTAAGCTGTCCTCTGGGGCTGCATCTATTGTTTTATTCCTCCACCGAGGGCCTTCTTTCCAGGTGATCGCTGCTCTTCTCGTCTTTTTCCCGGCATCCGTGAAGGCTGTGGTGGCACCCGCTATCGGCTGCTCCGATCGTAGTGGCTTCGCTATCCAGTCCCAATTTCCTAGCCACTGAAGGTGACGTGGCATCAGCGGTCCGGTGTGGATGGCTGCTCCGACTTCCAGCAAGGCCGTTTGTAGATCTCCTGAATTGAGGAGGTACCAATCTAAGTCCTCCTTTTTCATGGGCAAATAGATCACTGTCGGGCTTAGTCCGGTGATTTCCATAATCCTTACCCGACCCTTACGAATCAAGGTGGCTACTTGTTCGATTTTTGTGCTGATTGTCCTTTTTGCTTGTAAAGGTGGGGTTATCCATTCTAGTACCCGTGTCTCCCCCGTTTTCTTTTGTGATTGTGTGAGCGCTCCGAGTAAGTGATCGGAAGTGCTCCAAATGGTAAGATCTATGGGTAAGGATACATCTTGACGGGAGACAAACCCTTCATTGACACAGCGTATAATACCGTCGAGAGCGTCCTTTTGTCGTGGGGTCATGGTCACAGGTGTGGCTGGGTCGGTCCCCTTGAGTAGTGGCCTGAGGGAGTCTAGCAAAGAGTTGGGTATCCCAACAATTGGTTTGAGCCACTGCAGATCTCCTAGTAACCGTTGGGCTTCATTGAGATTGGTGATTTTTGTTGCGAGCTGGAGCTTTTGCGGCCGTACGATCTGATTTGTAATAGACCACCCTAGGTATCTCCACGGTATAGTTTGCTGTATTTTTTCTTGAGCTATCACGAGGGATGCCTCCGCCAGAGTAGCTTGAATCTCCTGCATTTGAGCATCTGTAAATGCTGTTTTCTGGGCAAACAGGATGTCATCCATGTAATGGTAAATGATTGTGTCGGGCCATTTTAGCCTCAGGGGTTGTAAGGCCGCATCAACATACAATTGGCACAAAGTAGGCGAATTTTTCATACCTTGTGGAAGAACAGTCCATTCATATCTTTTATCGGGTTCCCCCCTATTTATTGCTGGCAAGGTGAATGCAAATCTTTTAGTGTCCTGGGGGTGCAAGGCTATAGTAAAAAAGCAGTCCTTTAAATCAATAATCAAAAGAGGCCAACGTTGTGGGAGCATGGCTGGATTGGGGAGTCCTGGTTGCAATGCTCCCATTGCTTCCATTTGTTTATTTACTGCTCTTAAATCATGCAAAAGGCGATATTTCCCTGACTTCTTTTTGACTACAAAGATTGGCGTGTTCCATGGGCTCGTGGAGAGTTTTAAGTGTCCTTGTTGGAATTGTTCCCTCACGAGTTGGTGTGCTTGTATTAGACTTTTCCCTTTTAGAGGCCATTGCTTAACTATTACCGGTTCATTGGTGGTCCAGGTGATTGGGATTGGGAAAGTCCAAGCAATGGCGATTACCCCAAAGGGTGCTCGTTGGATAGAACGACTCCAAGTTGGGCGAGAATGTCCCGTCCGATTAGGCAATGTACCGTGGGTGGCAACGCGACTACCGACAACACAGTCACCAAATCTTGCCCATCTATAGTGACCTTTATTGGGGGTGTTTTTCTGGCGAGGGTGAATCCTCCGACACCCGTCACCGTATCTGCTGTCTGTAGCGATGGCCAATCATGGGGCCATTTCTCTGGAGAAACAATGCTGGTATCTGCTCCAGTGTCTAAGAGTCCCATCATTTCTACTGTACGTCCTGCATAGGTGAACCTCACCTTCTTTTTGGGTCTAGTATGGAGGTCCATTGTAAGCATAGCAATACCAGAGGATCCGAAACCTTGGTCACTGCGCGGGGTCTGTCTTTGTGGTTGTACTCCTCGGCTTAGTTGTGGAAGCGGAATAAATTGGGCAATACGCTGACCTGCCTCAACTGTAAGAGGAGGAAAAGGAGTGTAAACCATTATTTGTATTTCTTCTGTGTAGTCCGCGTCAATAACACCTGGTAACACAAACAGTCCTACAATGGAACTCGAGGAACGTCCCACTATTAAACCTCCATAGGCTTGTCTTCTGATAGTCACCGGGCCCTGAACTCCAGTTGGAACCTTGACGGGG